>NC_060138.1:1239562456-1240187456 GCF_021461385.2 Schistocerca piceifrons
ATGACGAAACTCGGAGCTGACGACAAAACTGTGTTGCTGGATCTGCTGCTGTTGTTGTAGACGGTAGCATGTTGTGGAGCCACAGATAATTACAGGAACGGACAACCATAATTAATACAGCCTCTTCTGCCTGTCCACTGTTCGTACTCCTGCTACTAGACATCTGGCCGTCTCTCTCTCTCTCTCTCTCTCTCTCTCTCTCTCTCTACGTGTGCTGTGCACAACTCCCTACCCAAAGATTTTACAATGCACAAGCACTGCTATTATCATTGCTAGGTAATGCAAATAACCATTCCTTCGGCTTTTTCCCAGAGCTTATAATTTTCACAGTAAGACACAGATAAATACAACGAAAAGTCAACAAACCTCTACCTAAATTTACACTTACAGTGAAGCAATGTGCTTACTTATTAAAAGAAAGCATTTAAATTACAAATATTTACATACAATTCAGAAAAAAATTATATATTGGTAGCAGGTGTCATGCATCCGGCTTTTTCGGTGTTACAAGGCCATATAATTGTTAAAAATAATGGTGTTGGTGGTTTGCGAATGCAAAGCTGATGCCCAATAGCTCCCTTACGTATTTCATTGGTTTCAGATCAGATGAGTTGGTGGCCAAGACGTCTAGACATGTACACCTCCATGCTTCTCAAAGCACTGTAGCATGATTCTGAAACTGTGACATGAACAGTTGTCCTGCTGGAAATTCCATCACCATTTGGGAAGACATCAAGCATGAAGGAATGCAGGTGGTCCACAATAATGTTCACATAGCCCACAGCTGTCCAGGTGCATATTACTACCAAAGGTTTCATGGAAGACCATGTTTGCCCCTCTGAGGATAATACAGCCCCCACCAGGCTGTGTCCTTCGTGTGGTGCATCTTTTGAACAGCTGTTCACCTGGATCATGGCTTATCCAAAGATGACAACTGACCCAGTGTGACAAGAAATGCAATCAACCTGATTGGGTGATATGTTTCCATTCATCCACTGCAATCATAATTGCCGATGTTGTTGAATCATCATGGTAACACGAATAGTTTGTCAGCTAAGGAATGCGTTTTGAACTGTGTTCTCCACTCACTTGCAATTGCACCTCATTGTAGCACTGACAGTAGACATGACTATCATCAAATCCATCACAGATCAACACTATTCTGCTTTACAGAGTAGGTAAGCCTCCAACCTCAATGTTCTGTGATGAAGGATGCACATCCAACATTTTGTTGTCTACTTGTGCTTTCACCTTCTGTCCACCACTTTTGATAGACGCTCATGAGATCAGTAACTCTGATAATAAAATTAAAGCAATTTGGAATATTATTGAAAAGGAAACAGGGCAACCAAGAGCACAGGAAGACTTTAGTGCCATAAAACTGAATGACAAGTGTACTAACAAACAATCATAAATCGAAAATATTTTCAATAATCATTTTTTAAATGTTGTGGAGAAAATAGGATCTAGATCTTCACTAGAAGATACCTGTGCAGTTTGAAACAACTGTAATTCCACCAACCTCTCCCTCAGAAATCAGTATAATAATAAACTCACTGAAAAGTAAAAGCTCTTGCGGAATTGATGGCATTTCCAGCAAGGTACTTAAAGCTTGTTCCCCACAGATAAGTAGGATTCTCAGCCACATGTGTAATAGCTCTTTGGAGCAGGGTGTTTTCCCCGATAGACTGAAATATGCCATTGTAAAACCATTGCATAAAAAGGGGGATATGTCGGATGTCAACAACTACCACCCAATCTCTCTTCTGACAGCTCTATCAAAAATTTTTGAGAAAGTAATGTATTCAAGAGTAGCCTCCCATATTTGTAAAAATAAAGTACTAACAAATTGTCAGTTTAGTTTTCAGAAAGGCTTTTCAACAGAAAATGCTATATATGCTTTCACTGATCAAATATTAAATGCTCTGAATAACCGGACATCACCCATTGGTAGTTTTTGTGATCTCTCAAAGGCCTTTGATTGTGTAAATCATGGAATTCTTTTAGATAAGCTAAATCATTATGGTTTGAGGGGGGCAGTGCACAAATGGTTTAATTCATAATTAACTGGAAGAATGCAGAAAGTTGAAATAAGTGGTTCATGTAATGTTAAAACAACAGCTGATTCCTCAAACTGGGGGGCTATCAAGTACGGGGTCCCACAGGGTTCGGTCTTAGGTCCTTTACTGTTCTTGATATACATTAATGACTTACTATTCCACATTGATGAAGATGCAAAGTTAGTTCTTTTTGCTGATGATACAAGTATAGTAATAACATCCAAAAACCAAGAACTAAGTGATGTAATTGTAAATGATGTTTTTCGCAAAATTATGAAGTGGTTCTCAGCAAACGGACTCTCTTTAAATTTTGATAAAACACAGTATATACAGTTCCGTACAGTAAATGGCACAACTCCAGTAATAAATAGATGACAACTCCTTCTACTCATTGGCTGAATTTTTAGATATAAATTAAGGGGAAAAAACAACAACTTCAACATTAGTGTCATGCAATATTTTGTGTAATGTAATATCTTGTACAGACATCTTTTATTACCCTGACACATTCCACATCTTACGAAGTGTCGTATTCATGATCTATGGAACAAGTATTAATCTAATCTAACAGCTGCATGTAAACAGCCAACCAGCTTTGCTGTTTCTGAGATGCTTGTTACCAGGCACCACACTGTAACAATCTGGGCTTTGTCAAAAATCAAACAATGGAAAATCCAGGATGGAATGTAACAATATTGATCTTTGTCAAAGTCACTTATGTCAGTGGAGTCCCCAAATATGACCCATATTGTCACTAAAATGATACCCCATTTGTCTCTAGTCTGCTTACTATCCTTACTATCTTTGTAGCCTACAGAGCCACTGTCTCACAGAGGGCAGTGGTCATATTGTTTTGGCTTGCCTTTGTATGTAGATGTAAATGAATTTCAGTTCCTCTGGATGTGAAAACTAGTCATTTTATGACTGTATGTGTGTTAAAACATTTTCTGGCTTGCAAGTAATGAGACGTCCCATCAGTATTTAACATGATTCTACACAATGTCTTTACTTGCTTGACATTCTTGTTATATTGTAATATGCAATTTATTTTCGTGTGACTTTCAACACGTTTTAAAATGTGTATCATCCTTTGTGACTAGTTCCTTTATTACAGATTCTGCAACAACATCAGCACTGTCCTTTCTGCTGGTGGCATTTCACCTTTTGGTGGTTTTTCTGTTTTGAATGTGACTGCTTTACAAAAGAGCACAGAAAGGCAAATATTTATGCACTACATGGGAAGGAGGTGACAACAGAAAGATATCTCCAAGAAGAACAGAAATGTGTTTTGAAATGAAGCATTTTTGGTATAGATAGTGCACGCTAAGACCTGCAGTTTGATCTATCACTTTACTTAAAAAAAAACCAAAGAAAGACTGACATGAATATTACAAAAGAAAGACACTCACATATTTTTGAGATTGCAGGAGGGGGCGGGGTGGCATTAACGATAAGAATAACTCACCTCTCTGAATATCTTGTGTGCTTTCAAAGTTTGAGCCCACACAATATTTCTCTGTGAAAGCGCTCGCTCTCTCTCTCTCTCTCTCTCTCTCTCTCTCTCACACACACACACATTTTCCCTGAGGTGTCTCAATGGGAGAAAGACTGCTTTTTACCATCTGTCAGCATATTAAGGAATCTTTTTTTACACCTTTTTCCTTGTATTTTATCACATGGAAGAGGTAATAATTTTTCCATTCACTTAGTTTTCACTTAATTAGTTATCATTTTGGTGATGCATATACATTGTTTTGTGTCAAATTTTGCAATTACTGTTGAAACATTATTACTTGTAAATAAAAATAATTTATATAACAGTGATATGTAAAGCCAATAAAATTAAATAAAAGTCATTTGTCACTAAGTAACTGCAAGTATTGAGTGATATTATGAAGACCATATTGTTTTTCCTATCCTCCTCCAGAGAACATGGCTTCATTTTTTCATCAATAAGATATTGTTGTCTTGTCATTGTCTATATGTGGGTCACTGTTCTCTATATGGTACATATGGCACTGCTTTGATTTATTTTAATATTCCATCATTTCTCTTGAGTATCATAACCTTTTTCTTTTTAGATAAGAAAATCCTACATGAACATACCATTATCGCAAAAATTCCATAGTTTAGTTTCCCACTCTGCCCATACATGTATCATTAGGGTGTAGGTAGCGAGGAATGGGCGTCATAATTACAATGATAAATAATTACTCACACTCCTGTCACTTTGAATACTTTTATTCTCGCAGCATATAAACAATGTGTGTGGCATAGAATGCTTACTACAGAGAACTGATCTGGCAAAGATACAGTTTTTCTTGCTGTGGTAGGGCAGCGATATTTTTGAGGGGCAGGGGGGGGGAGGGAGGAGGGGTAGAGCCAGTGGTTCTACGTCCCCACAAAGCTCCCCCCCACCCCCCTCACCCACACAAGTGCGGAGCACGGTGACTGGTGTATGTCGTAATACATTGTCCCGCTGGCAATGACAAGGGCAGACATACCAGAGTCCGCCAGGTGTCCAGGCGGCCACAAAAGGCGGCTGTCCTATGATGTCAGTGGCGGTGCCGATGGGGCAGTTGCGGTGTCCGTTGAGGTGTTGGTGGCTGGCAGTGCATCATTTGGTGAGGCTGTCGGTCTACCAGCGGCAGTGTCTGGGGTGTCAGTCGTCTTTATGAAGTGTTCCGGGGCCAACAAGAGCAGGTAATCATCTGCAGAAAGAGTGGATTTCAAACATGCTGTATCGATTGTAGGCAGAAGGGGTGCGGAGCACTCTAATGACCTTGAGACCGTGCTGTAGTCCGACTGTCTATTGTAGAATTTGACGATAACCATGAGTAGCGAATCATGCAGTACTACAGAAATGTCTTCTGAGAGGTAGTTTTGCAGGTCTTGGCTGACTGTAAATTGGCTTGAATGGCCTGGAGCTGGAGCCGGTGGTAAATACCAGGTATGTCCATTAAGGTTCACACTCGTTTTAGGTGGTTCAGTGACACTGTTGTTGTTTTTCCAGCTTGCAAGATATCAAAAGCATTTGGCTCTGGTTTCATCACCTAATATGGGCCACTGTACGCAGGGTGGAGGGCAGTTTTTGATGGCATCAGTCCTGAGCATGACGTGTGTACATATGCACAATTGGACTTTCTTGTGCCCAAAGATGGTTGGTTTGGCATGGTGGGATGCGGACGTGGCATATGTGGTCCCTGACACCTTTTACCAGGGCCGGCAGGTTGAGGTCCATGGGGTCGGTGGTTTGTGATATGAACTCTGCTGGGAGGGTTCTCTGTAGAGCACCTTTGCCAGTGAGGCATCCAGATCTTCATTGTAGGCAGCTCGTATGCAGGGGAGGGCCTCTGTCCACTCCTGGTCGTGGCATATGAACACTGTCTTGAGGGCGCAATGCCACCATTCCACAAGTCCGTTGGATTGAGGATGGTAGGCTGTCATGTGGAACCAGTGGAACCCACCAAGGCGGCAGAGCTCAGAGAACAGGGCCGACTCAAACTGCCGGTCCTCATCAGTTGTTCAGTTGTTACGGACTCTGAGCAGCCGAAGCGTGCAACCCATAGTGTGATGAAAGCTTGGGTGACGGTGTTGGCCAAGATATCAGTGTGGCCTCCACCCATCGAGTTGTCCTGTCTACGGCTGACATGACATACTTTTATGTTTGAATCTGGGAGTGGTCCCACCAGGTCTATGTGGACATGTTGGAAATGGCCCATCAAGATGGAGAATTTCCTGAAGGTTAATTGGCCGTAACATCTTGTAGTAGCCCATTGGCACTGGATGCAGGCTCTCGTCCATGCAGTGCAGTCCTGCTTAATGTTAGTCCAAACAAAACATTCTGTTATGAGTTTCAGCGTCGGGCGTACTCCAGAGTGAGACAAGTTGTGGAGGAGGTTGAAAACTGTTGTCTTGAAGTTTTATGGGATGACTGGTCATTGCCTACCATGAGATATGTCACTCGAAACTAGTTCGGTTGTGCCTGCAATGGTGCACTGCTTGAGTTGGAGGCCCATATTATGTCCAGATAGCAGGTTTTGAAGGTCAGTGTCATTTGCTTGTGTCTCTGCTGGTTGGTCGAAGTCAAGGTGTGCCGATGTGGTGGCGAGTCATGAGGGGCTGTTTTTTCTGCTCCCCGTACATAGCAGACATCTGTAGTATATTGTGAAATCAAGTCCACGTGGGAGTCATTGATGGAAGGTATTGGCTGGCAGGTCTTTAGTAAGATCATCCAGAGGGCAGTGGTCTGCGAAGATACCAAACCACCTCGTATATCACCAAAAGCTCACAGTCGAAGGTTGACCACATTTTCTGAGAGTCGGTAAGTTTCTGCGAGAAAAACTGTAGGGATAGAGTTGCACTGTGGACTTGCTGTTGAGGCACTGCTCCAGTCGCCTACTTGCTGGCATCGGCCATTATAGCTGTATGTGCGTCCAGTGATGGGAGCACCAGGGGGGTGGTCTGAGTGAGCTCAGTTTTGATGGTCTTAAAAGCTGCTTGCATATCGGGAGTCCAAGTGAGCTTATATTTGCCTGATGTGTTCTTGCCGCAGAGTGACTCTATGAGTGGCAGAAGTGTTTCTGCTGCATGGGGGAGGTGTTGTCAGTAAAGATTTATTACCCCTAAAAAACGGTGCAACTCTTTGATAGTCCATCAGGGCTGGTAGGTTCCAGATTTGGTCTATCTTTTTGGGGCAGGGCAGATGCCTGAAGCATCAACGAGGTGGCCTACAAATGTAACACATTTTTGCCGGAGTTGGCATTTGTCCTCATTGATCACAAAACTATGCTCTACTGGTTTGTTGAATATCACTTGGAGGTATTTCTCATTATCTTGAGCTGTTTGTGAGAAGATAATTATGTCATCCAAGTAACAATAGCAAAAGGGCATGGTAAAAAAACAAGTTGTCAATGAACCATTGCTAAGTCTGGGCTGCATTCTTTGGTCCAAAGGGCATAAAGAAGAATTCAGATAGGTCAAATGGTGTAATTATTGCTGTCTGTGGGATGTCCTCCATGGCCATTGGGATCTGCAAATAAGCTCTTTTGCAGTTGATCATGCTAAATATGAATGCACCAGCCAGTTCCTGGGAGAAGTCCTGAATAGTGGGTGTGGGGTAACTATCAATGATGGTGCACACTTTCAAATGACTGTAGCTCCCACACAGGTGCCACATTTTATCTCTTTTCATCATCATAGTAATCGGTGAGGCCCACACATTGTCTTATGGCCCAGTTCCTCGATCGCTGCCTTGGTTCACTCACGGCTTATTTTGTACCACATCCTTTTGCTATTTTTTGTAAACCACCTTTAGTTGGTGAGGGTGAGGCAGTGGGGCCGCTTTGGACCAGTGGACCGGGGGTAGTATTAAATCTGTGCACAGTACCATTGCGTATGATGTTAATCATTTTTTGGGGCTGATGTGGAGTAACACATGAGGCTCATGATCTGCTCGCAAGAGCAAGTATCACTATTTTCGCGTGGCCTGCTCGCTGGAGTGTCGTCACCAGATGTAAGAGGCACTGGACTGACCTGCAGTTCTGAAGGCCTGGCAGTGTCTCAAGGGAGCAGCTTTTATTTTTGCTGGTGCGACAACAGCTGTTGCTGTGTGATGTGCTGTTGTGTCGTGAGCTCAGAGTAGCGGTTGCGGAGGTGTTTGTTAGCTGCTTGTGAGCTGGCATTGGTGTGACGGAGGTTGGTGTATGCAATAGTCATGGTTTTTCACTCCTCAAACAATGCCTGGCGCTCGGTGTGAGCTCTGGTACTATTTCAGAAGCAGGCGGAGCAGGCAACGGAGTCTTGATCATCAGCAGGTGGTCACTGTTTACTCCACTGATTAGTGTGCGGCTGTTGCAATGTAACCTAGCCAGGTCCAGCAGAAGATTATGATGCCTCAAAAAATCTGTACCCAACACGGGCTGTTTAGTGTCGGCCATGAAAAACATCCACGGGCTAGGGGAGTGGTTGTCCACTTGAGTTGTTATAGAGGCTATGCCTATCACGGGAATCACTCAGTTGTTTGTGGCATATAGTTGTATAGCGGATGGTGTACATTTTCCAGGTGCCAGCTGAGGTGGCAATATGCTAACGTCAGTGCCCATGTCGATCAAAAACTACACTCTAAGATGGTTGTCATAGACGAAGTGCTGCATGCCGTAGATTGTAGACGCAGGATATCATAAGTGTTGTCATCTTTCATAGCAAGGCAGCTTGAGGCAGGATAGCGACCTGATGCATCTGCCTCAGGCTGCTTTACTAGTTTGGGAAGCTGCAGGGTGGCTACATCAGCGCGCATCAGCACTGAAGCGGGTGTGGAACCAGCAAGGTCGGTGTAGCCAAGCAGGTGCAGCGTCCTGACCGTATGAGTTATTGTGACAGTCAGGCATGGGTCAACGGCCGGGTGTAAATGCAGTTGGTGGTTGTTTACATTCTGCTACAAATGCGGTGCCTGGATCCTTCACAGTATCTGACTGTTGGTGCCTCTCTGCAGTGGAGTGTTGCAAGACTGCTGCGGGTGCGGCGTGAAAGGGCTCAGTTGAGGTCAGAGCAGCTCATTGACTGACTGCTGGCTGGGCACTGCACAGTGAGCACTGTGCAGTGGTCTCCATGAGCGTGGCTGGTGTACAGGCTGGGCCAGGCTGGCTGTAGATGCAACCAGTGTTGACTTTGGTGCTGGAGCTGATGTGAGTGTTTATCAAGGCGTTATGTTGTGCGAGGGCAAGCATCAGGTCAGCAAGGCATAACTGTGTTTCCATCGGTTTTTCCTCGTGCATTAGCATGGCCGTTTGTACATTTTCAGGTAGCTTGAGAAGCCATAGTGGCTGGAGAGCATGACCTCTGGTAAGAGGTTCGTATCAATTCGGTGGCATAACTTGTACCAGAGCACTGACTGGATTTTGTGGCCCAGTGACTTCTCAGCGATGTCTAGGTGGAGTTGTTGTTTAGGTGATCACAACAGGCACTGTAGTATGAGCGTCTTTGCTGTCTCATATCTGTCAGTGGTTGGTGCATCCAATAGGAGGCCACTGATTAAGATCAGTGTTGGTGTGGAGGTGGTTCAAAAGCACCAAAAACTTGTCACGGTCGTTTGTGATCCCGACCGACTGCATCAAGCACTCGCAGAGTGTGAACCATGCTTGCAGAGAATCAACTTGTAGCGGCGGCAGATGTAACTTGGTGTTGGCTGGTGGTGAGGGGCCGGGACCAGTATGGAGTTGTTGTAATCACGCTAAGCACATGGTGCAGATCAGTAAACACCATCTGGTGGCGCTGATAGAGGCCCAGCTGGCATCGCAGTGCAGTAGTTGCAGTAGGTGTGTTGGTAATTGGTGGGTGTTGCGACCAATTATCATGGGATGTGGCATGGGTGTCGTGGCTGGTGTGTCAGTGTTGTGGAGAATGACATCATAGTGGGGTAGCAAGGAACGCAGCACGGTGGACGGGTCCTGGTTGGTAGCAACTGTGGTGCATGGCACATCAGTGTAGGTCACCCAACACAGCAGCTGTTGTAAGTACTCCTTGTGTTCCCACAGAGCATGGGTTGTAGTTGTGGTCAAGCTCACTGTATTGATATTCTGTGGTTGTGAGATGTGAAAACCCTGTCCAGTTGCAGGTAGACATGGTGTACCTGCCTGTTGAGTGACGTCTTGTGGCAGGTGTGGCCCAGAGCACTTCAAGGCTGTTGTCTGTGTGACGCTGTCGTGATGACATGATGCAGGTCGCAGCATGGCTGTAACAAGTGTGACGTCACCTGGGTGATGTACGGTATCATGTGGAACATAAAGTTCAGGTGTAGGCCATGGAAAAACATGGTCTGGCACAGGAAGGTCACTTGTAAGACGGATTTGTCTGCAATAACCCATAAATATCGGATCTCTGCAGTGGAAGTCAGTCATATGTGGAGGCGATTGATTGCCAATAGTTGTGGTACTCTGGAGGGTGTCCGTAATTTGGTATGTTGCAAATGGATTTTCGATACGCGCTGAGTCATTAGAATGAAAATGAGTGCAGCATAGCTCATTAACACTGTCATTGATCAGCATATTAGTATTACTGGTTAGGTGGGAGATGGGGATGTGGGCAGGCAGCCATTGTTCACTGTGTAGGGTCACTGTTGATGTAGCACAGTTAATTAAGGGAGTGGCAGGTTTTGTCTCAATAACTTCACTGATAACATTGTACTTGATTTGCAATTTATTGTGTTCACCCATTTGGGAAGAGGTAATGATGACCTGGTTTGTCAGTTGTTGAAACAGTGGGAACATTGTCAACCATTCGAGAATCACAGTTGCACTGCTTATGTTGTCTGTTAATCAGTGAGAACACCAAATAGATGCACATATAAATCACCTGTGGTGAAGCCATTCAATGAAGCATCGTCGTGGGGTGTATTCTTCGCGGCATCACGTTTGTATCCAATGGTGATCGGTGGTGTGCCAGCATGAGTATAATTTGGTACTTCATGGTGTGATTGAAAAGAAAATAATGAGGTTACCACTGTAGGTACTGCAGAGCAGGTGTGGTAATTATGATGATAAATAATGACTTGTACTTCTGTCACTTACTATGAATACTTTTATTCTTGCAGCATATACACAATGTGTGTAGCATAGATCGCGTACTACAGAAAACTGAT
This sequence comes from Schistocerca piceifrons, assembly GCF_021461385.2. NCBI lineage: Eukaryota > Metazoa > Arthropoda > Insecta > Orthoptera > Acrididae > Schistocerca > Schistocerca piceifrons. The sequence goes on from NC_060138.1 coordinate 1,239,573,155, forward strand.
ACGGCAAAGATTCAGTTATTCTTGCTGCGGTAGGGCAGTGATATTATTGGAGGGGGGGGGGGCGGTAGAACCAGTGGTTCTTCATCCCCATAAGGGATTTACAGAGGAAATAACACCTTTTTCTACAACTGTACTCTGCAAAATGCATGGTGGAGGGCACTAGATAATAGTGTTTCTTTCTTTTTCATTGTGTATGGATTATTGGAAGAATGACTATTTAAATCCCTCTCTGAGCACAGTGATTATCTTCATAGTGCCATATGTAGCAATCTGTTGTACATTTCTATATTCCTCCTTAACAGTGATTCTTGAAAGTGTAAGGAGGCTTTTGTGGGACAGTTGCCGTCTATCTTCAAACGTCTGCCAGTTTCAGTTTTCCAGCATTTCCATGGCACTCTCTTGGGGGGCAAACAAACCAATAACCACTTTGTCACCCTTCTTTGTATACGTTCAATATCCCCTATTATTCCCACCTGGTGTAAATGAAACAGACTTTAACAGTATACTATTTTAGGATTGATCACACACAAGTTTTTCAAGTAATCTCTTTTATAGGCAAACTCATTTTCCCAGTATCTTACCAGTAAACCAGTCAGTTTCTAATTGTCATGAGACTGGCGCAAGAACTGTTCAAAACACCATCCATAGTTTTCTGCCACAAGTTGAAATCAAGAAACAGCATTTTCCACAACAGATCAAAGTGTTTGGGGGTCACATTCACAATGCACTGTGCAATGCGTGCCTTCCATTCAGCTACATTCCTAAATGGAGCACTGAACATTACATCTTTCAGATAACCGCAGAGCCAGAAGTCACACCGATGAAGATCACGTGATCTGAACGACCAGGCTGTAGGTAAATGATGGCTGGTAATTCTAGCATTCAGAAATGTCTCTGCAGCAACCACTCCAATGGTGCACTGTGCAGAGGAGCGCAATCTTGCACAAAAATTATCCTAAACACACATTGTGACATTCGCCTACTTTATTTCCTCGTTGATTGTCCTCAGTGTCGACGTACTGTGTTGCTTTAATGGCTGAAAAATGGGGTTTGGAATTCAACACTGACTACTTTAAATGATGTAGCCAACAGGTGCGCATTTGCGCTTCACAGTTGTTTACTTTCACTGTTCTTAACCCCCTAATCTACACATTTAATATGGCCAGTTAATTATTGTTTAAGTTTCGATGAACCTCATTAATAGGTTTCAGGTAAACATCCACATACTGCTACAATAGTTTACTGTTGAACATCTGCGATCAATAAAAACCTAACCACACAGTTCACAGTCTTTCAGATAAATTTAACAGATACTTTCATTGCTTTAACACATGGCATATTTTTTGTTACACTTATTCCACGGTTAAATTGATGCATTGTTGTTGATCTAACAAATACGGCCATGGACTGAGTGTCTCGGCACCAAAATTTGGGCCCTTATATATTCTCACAATAATAGGCACTGAAACTACACATTGTTCAATGTTTAATTTACAAAAATTACAATTGAAACTTAACTCATTAAATTAACTGAATATATCAAAAAATTCGTTCCTTTTAACAGTTTCTTCTAGTACAAGGGTAAGGCCAAATTATTTGTTTAGATGATGAAATTAACAGATATCATTATGCAAACAACACTTTTGACAAAACTATTAATTATTTTGGAATTAATTAAGAGCTGGCTGTGCTAACATGTTTTTGAATAGAGCCAAATAGATCCTTTAAGAGTACTATCAGTTGTTCATCCAAATGTTTATAATTATTATAGAATTTATGTTTGTTTATAAGTCAACAATAGAATTTAAGTTACGAAACAATTAACTAGGAATAGTCGAAATAAATTAGAAAATCGATTATGTACATAAAACTAAGAACCAAAATTAGATCTGGTTTTATATTCTTTAAAACTGAGGGCCAACCTTTTTCTTTTATGAAAATGCCAAATATACTCATGTATGTTAATGGTAATTAGTCAGACATGAAAAAAATGAATTTTAAGGAGGCAGATGGCAAAACATGAGGAAAAGTAAAAATTATCCTAGCTTGGTTCATCACAGCACGTCCACCCTGTAGATATTCCATTGCCCATATTCTGCAATTCTCCATATTGATATGTCCTTGGAGATTGAAATAGGCTTCAGTTGTGCACAGAATGTTCCATAGCCATACATTGTGCATCTCCATGTGAACAAGGAAATGGAGAGCGAACATTTATCTTGTTGGAGTGTCAGCAGGTAGCAACTCCTGAACATGGGTGATTTTGTATGGATAGCAATTCGGTATGTTTTGTAGGATTTTACGCATTGCGCTCATAGGCATATGCAATGTTTGGGCAATTCCCCATGCATGAATGCTCAACCCCTCATGCAATGCTGTGGCCACATCTTTGACAGACATCAGATAAACTGCTCTCCTCCCTCTGTCACACAGCATTCAAAAGAACCTGTCTTTTGAAATTTTGTTATCATTTTCTCCAGACACTTAGCAGAAATTTTACATACCCTTGAGTGTTAGGAACTTCTGCGGAGCTATTGCTGCGCAGTCACCATTGTTTTAAATTAGCTTCACCAGAAACACAAAATTCTTCATGGAGACAGTCATATTGAGCCACTCAGATGCAAACTGAGGAGCAGTTGTGTGCCACGCATCTGTTGGTGTGCATATTCTGGTGCTTACAGTGCTGAGTGCTGTCTGTCAAATTTTCATGCCCCCCCCCCCCAAAAAAAATTACATTTTCCCTTGCATCAATAACATACTGTTCAAATTAAATGACATTCTTACCAGTGGTTCTCTTTCTACCCTGTACTTTAAACTCTTAGTGCCCCTTGCTTTACTGACTTCAATAACCTAAGTACTGAAGAAATTAGCAAAACTGGTAATTTATAAACAATGCATCCATTTGAATGACAGTTACAAAATTATTGTGAGCAAGTGGGAGTTAAACTATGTTAATTACTTAGCTTTGTACTCATCCTTTTTGGCTGTTCATCTAGATCAAGGATTCTGCTTGCTGCAAGACAATAGACTGTTGCTTGATATATGTACTTCAAAATGACAAAATGAACCAGGTTAGTTTCTTAATGGACATACATCTTTCATTGCACAACAGTCAGAATACTTGTTCACAATTTAATAAAATCTTTTGCAAAACGAATTTACAGTTCAGCACAACATGCCTATTTCCACCTCATACCACAATTACTTATAGACCTACTCCCACTACATTAAATTGTTGATTATTCAAGCGATATACAAAACGTTCACATGCCAAGTTATGCATAAACTATCAATATAATCAATGTTTCTTCCAGTAAGATACAAATGGTTAACATTTCATTAACAGAAGCAACTTAATCAATTTTATCTTTTTGAATGATCATAGAAAACAAAAGGTATTATATCAACAATGCATTACAAGAGTTCCATTTTTAATTTGTGTTGTATCTTTGTCTCCCATACATTGCAAAAAACAATGTGTGTTGAGCAGTTCCATTAAGTTACACAAATATACAAAATTTAAATCAAACACTCTTTGTCTAGAAATAAACAACTGCTACAGCATTTTCTCATGTCTTGAATAAATCTTACTCATTGCAAGAATCAGGGAAACATTAACACTGACACAGATGTTTCATTGTCTGTACTTCTCCACATTCCCAGAATATTGACCTTTGTAAGCAAAGCCATGCATTGCACCACATTTACCCGGCTCCAGCCGACCGCTGTATCCTGCTGCCTTCACTGCAGGTTGCTGAGCTCAAGTGTACAGGCAATGGAGTGCATGAGCTGTAATGCGCCATTGAGGCCTGCAGCTCATCCGGTACCTGGCACAGCGCTGTTGTCAACAAGGCTCAGTGCAACCGGGAAACAGGTGGCACTGGGAAGGCCATGCACATGCAGAATTGCTTTCTGAATTATCTACATTCCTTTGAGAATCATAAAGGTTTGACATGCTAGGAATAGGGCGTTCTTGATCCTTTACAAAGGAAACAATGCATACTGTAACATAGAAGTAATTGAATTCTAAGCAGATGGTTTAAGTAAGCTTATCCATTATGGATGTTAGAGAACCTTATCAAATTATATACATAAAACTGCAATCAGTCACTTTTTTGAAATAGTTATTTATTCATTCCATGGACCTGTTTTCAAATCTTTTCAGGCTCATCTTCAGATGGTGTACAGGACTTTACATAGCTATTTCAAGCATAATGCTGGGTGCTGCCTCTGTGACAAGAAGATGGAATATGCGTTAATTCGATGATAAGAGTATTGTTTATCTGCCAATTTGGCTGCAAAACTCAGTTTTTTACTTACTGTGACAGTATGGACAGCTTTTGTTGGTACCACCTGGCCATCACAATGGAAGCAGACAGATGGATATTAACAACAGAAGCTGCCCATACCGTCACTGTATGTACAAAACTAAATTTTTGAACCAAACCAGCAGATAAACAATACTCATGGTGGAGCATTAAAGCATGTTCCATCTTCTTGCACAGAGCCAGCACCAAGCATTATGCTTGGAATAGCTTTGTAACATCCTGTAAACCATCCGATGATAAACCTGAAAAAGTTCAAAAACCAGTTAATGGACTGAGCAAATAACTATTTCATAAAAGTGACTGGTTGCAGTTTTAAGTATTTACCAATGGCCAATGGTTTAACAGCCCTAAAGCTTTTACAATGCTTTACATTTCACATGTACCACATCAAAATGGCTGAAGAAGCTTTTGCACAATGTCTAGTATGCAATGTTCAAGTATTTTACACTTTTCTGTTTGTCTAAAAGTTTTCATTATGGAATTTACTGGCTCAACTCTTTCTTGGAATTCATTGAGGAGGATCCACCTGCTTTGCATGTGACATAATTTTGAAATCAGAAATCACAGAAGATAAAGTCAGTCTCTGATTGCTTTCGCTGTGGAGCTTTTTACCTGGATTTATTTTTTATAAACATGTAAGAAGGAAAAGCTTTTTCACACAGATATGTGGACAAGACAGGTAATAAAGTTGTTACCACTTTATGTGATAGCATTGGAAACTCTTGTCTTTAAGCTTAATGAGAAATTTATCGGTGACGAAGATTTATTTTCTGTAACTTAGTCACTGGAAGTTTTGAGTAGCTGCTCGTTTCAGTTTACACTTCAAGTGAATTCCAAAACTATTGTCTTTTCCAAGTGACAGCAAATCCGTAAGATGAATTTCTATTGGTAAATCGTCAAGACAATTGAAGCACTCAATCTGATATGAATTTAGACAGATCTTCCAAACTGCATAGCTTTTAGTGATTCATATGGTTATGCACATTACAAGGTTTATGTTTGGTCCATCTAGTAATAAATTTTAACTGTCAATTTTTTAACAACATTTCTGTCAAATAAGCTACAGTTAGAAGCCTGACTTTGCCTAGGGAAAGGAGTACCCAGTGAGGAAGAGCAGCGATTACAAGGAACAATAACTGTTATATTAATGGTTTATCAAGAATGTAAATACTTTAGCATTTGGTGTATCATAAAATACAATTCCGTGCAAAAAAACAAGGTGTGCTGGGCAGTTCCCTTACAACAGGGATATTCACCAACAGAGAAACAGTGCTGTATCACAGATATGGACCACCTCTGGTTGGTCACCACACTTACTGTCGACAAACTACCAAACACCTTATTTTTTATATTAACATAGTGCCACCAGTGAGAAAGTGATCCATCCATGGTAAAACAATGCTCTGGTTTGATGTCTTCATAGAATGAAAGCACACTTCAGGTGGTTCTTCTTATAGTAAACAGGCAACATTCTCAGAGCTCCTGTCAAAACCAAACCTTTCCTTCTTCAAAATCATCTGTCTGTACTGTCAATGTAAATTCATCATCATATATGGAACTAGAGGCATGGATCAAGACATTGCCAACCATTTGTCTACATTCTGAAGAGCACTGGTGACAACACACTCCCTTTGATAGGCCATTTATTTAGTTCTTCCACTGACTTTATCTTCCTTGGTGTTCAACACAGAATCTTCGAAACGAGCATAGATCTTATGAAGCAATGTGTGGCGGTGGACTTTGTCATAAACAGATGAAAGGTCAATAAATGCCACTCCAGTATTCTTCACCCTTTCAAACCCACCCTCTTACATGCTGGTTATAATGATAACGAGTGCTGATGTAAAGTTTGCTCAGGAGCTACAGTTTCCTATTAGTCGTTTGCTCGCCTCATTATTCCTTCACACTCACAAATATCCCTCCGTTGGAAGTTCTGAGTACAATTCAGTATCCAAATTCTCTGAATAAATACAATGCTCCTCAGAAACAATGTGTTGTAAATTGTACTCCCTTATACAATGACCAAGCATAACAAAGTTTGTTTGTTATTCAGAACATCACAAATACACTCCTGGAAATTGAAATAAGAACACCGTGAATTCATTGTCCCAGGAAGGGGAAACTTTATTGACACATTCCTGGGGTCAGATACATCACATGATCACACTGACAGAACCACAGGCACATAGACACAGGCAACAGAGCATGCACAATGTCGGCACTAGTACAGTGTATATCCACCTTTCGCAGCAATGCAGGCTGCTATTCTCCCATGGAGACGATCGTAGAGATGCTGGATGTAGTCCTGTGGAACGGCTTGCCATGCCATTTCCACCTGGCGCCTCAGTTGGACCAGCGTTCGTGCTGGACGTGCAGACTGCGTGAGACGACGCTTCATCCAGTCCCAAACATGCTCAATGGGGGACAGATCCGGAGATCTTGCTGGCCAGGGTAGTTGACTTACACCTTCTAGAGCACGTTGGGTGGCACGGGATACATGCGGACGTGCATTGTCCTGTTGGAACAGCAAGTTCCCTTGCCGGTCTAGGAATGGTAGAACGATGGGTTCGATGACGGTTTGGATGTACTGTGCACTATTCAGTGTCCCCTCGACGATCACCAGTGGTGTACGGCCAGTGTAGGAGATCGCTCCCCACACCATGATGCCGGGTGTTGGCCCTGTGTGCCTCGATCGTATGCAGTCCTGATTGTGGGGCTCACCTGCACGGCGCCAAAAACGCATACGACCATCATTGGCACCAAGGCAGAAGCGACTCTCATCGCTGAAGACGACACGTCTCCATTCGTCCCTCCATTCACGCCTGTCGCGACACCACTGGAGGCGGGCTGCACGATGTTGGGGCGTGAGCGGAAGACGGCCTAACGGTGTGCGGGACCGTAGCCCAGCTTCATGGAGATGGTTGCGAATGGTCCTCGCCGATACCCCAGAAGCAACAGTGTCCCTAATTTGCTGGGAAGTGGCGGTGCGGTCCCCTACGGCACTGCGTAGGATCCTACGGTCTTGGCGTGCATCCGTGCGTCACTGCGGTCCGGTCCCAGGTCGACGGGCACGTGCACCTTCCGCCGACCACTGGCGACAACATCGATGTACTGTGCAGACCCCACGCCCCACGTGTTGAGCAATTAGGCGGTACGTCCACCCGGCCTCCCGCATGCCCACTATACGCCCTCGCTCAAAGTCCGTCAACTGCACATACGGTTCACGTCCACGCTGTCGCGGCATGCTACCAGTGTTAAAGACTGCGATGGAGCTCCGTATGCCACGGCAAACTGGCTGACACTGACGGCGGCGGTGCACAAATGCTGCGCAGCTAGCGCCATTCGACGGCCAACACCGCGGTTCCTGGTGTGTCCGCTGTGCCGTGCGTGTGATCATTGCTTGTACAGCCCTCTCGCAGTGTCCGGAGCAAGTATGGTGGGTCTGACACACCGGTGTCAATGTGTTCTTTTTTCCATTTCCAGGAGTGTATATTAATATGGACTACACCCGTTCTAGTTAACAGATTCCAATTAAATATTAAAGTAACAGTTTTTCTCGTGTCCCACTGACATCATTGTTACTGTAATGGCCTTTCTTCTTCCATGACTTGCTATAATATTGCCAAAGCAGGAGCCGACGACATGGAATAAACCACCCAACCAACAGGTACCACAAATGTAGTAAGACTGCTATGTCAACCTGGCTTCTTACGCTGTAGTCATCCAGAATACATGCACATAAATAAAACAAACTTCCAAACAGCAGGCTATATCATTTCATTACTTAAATAAACTTTTTATGGTGGTGAAAATGATTTGTCGATTCAGGAGATGCTCGTGCAACACATCACTTCACCAAAGTGACATGTTATGCTATAGTTTCTTCGCCTTAGGTGAAAGAAGTCACAACTGTAAAATGCAAATAAACAAAGATTATTGGAAGTCCACAACTAATTTTAACCTTCTTCACTAAAAGAATTGACATGTTATGTCTATTTGATGCACGATCACAACAATAATTGCATCTCATTTATAATAAATATACTTATTCATGTTTATTACACGTGGAATGCCCCACAATGAATTATAAACCATTAATCACAGGCATGTATTTAACCTAATGTCACCACGCTTTGAATAAGTCCTTTTATACCTCTACCAAGCAATCATTTTCTCACAATTAATAGCAGTCTTCAGATAACAAATATTTATTACCAAAGAATGAGAAGTTCAGGTTGGAATAACAATACTTTATTATGAAAGGGATAGATTGTTACTACCTATCCCAACATCCTTCAGAGTACAAACCCACTACCCCATGCCACGTACACCTTGTTAACCTTATCCTATCACATAACTACTTCTCCTCTAAAGGGAAGGTATACAAATAAATCTGCAGCACAGCACAGCACAGACACCCTCCTGAAGTCCACCTGTTTATAGGCCATCTAGAGGAAACCTTCATAGCCTCTCGAAATCCCAAACCCCTAATCTGGTTCAGGTTCATTGTTGGTATTTTCATGACCTGGACTCAGGGCCAAAACATCCCATCCCCATTCCTTAACCATCTCAACACATTCTCTCCCATCTGCTTCATCTGATCCTCCTCAACCCAGAGTACCAGATTCTTAGATGTTGACCTCATCCTCCATCCACACGTCTGTCCACATTAAACCCACCAACAGTAACTGCACTTTGACAGCTGCCATCCTTTCTACACCAAAAAATCCTCCGATACATCTGGTCACCAAGGGGTGTTGTATCTACAGTGACAAGAACTCACTTGCTCAGTGTGCTGAAGGTCTCACAAAAAAGTCCAAACACAGTCATTATCCCCACACCTAGTCCACTAACAGATTTCCCTTGCTACATCCCAACACATCCCAACCCTCCCACCACCATCACAAAAACCAGCTATGAAGGAGCACTTCCTCCCTCACATAGTACATCCCAGGACTGGAAGAACTGAACCATATCCCTCATCAGGGCTTTGATTACATATCATCTTGCCCTGATATGAGGGACATCCTACCCAAGATCCCTCCCACCCATCCTTAAGTGACATTCCATCATCTGCTCAACCTCCACAACACCCTTGTACATACCTATGTCACTCCCAACCCCAACCCATTGCCACAGGGATGATATCCCTGTGGAAGACCCAGGTGCAAGACATGCCCAATCCACCTACCCATCACTTCGTGTTCCAGTCCTTTCACAGGTTTACCTTACCCCATCAGAAGCCGGGCCACCTGTAAAAGCAGCCATACCATATACCAGCTTTGCTGCAAGCATTGCACAGCTTTTTATATTGGTGTAACTGTCAGTCATCTGTCCAACAGGATGATTGGCCACTGTAAAACTGTGACCACAAAGTGGACCACCCTGTGGCACAACATGCGGCTGAATGTAACAGTCTTCATTTCAATGACTGATTTACAACCAGGGCCATTTGTCTTCTCCCCTACACCACCGGATTTTCTGAACTGCGCAGATAGGAGCTGTCCTAACGTTGATCAGTTGTAGAATTTTGGAACACGTATTATGTTCGAGTATAATGACTTTTCTGGAGACTAGAAATCTACTCTGTAGGAATCAGCATTGGTTTCGAAAAAGACGATCGTGTGAAACCCAGCTCACGCTATTCGTCCAAGAGATTCAGAGGGCCATAGACACAGGTTTTCAGGTAGATGCTGTGTTTCTTGACTTCCGCAAGGCATTTGATGCAGTTCCCCACAGTCTTTTAATGAACAAAGTAAGAGTGTATGAATTATCAGACCAATTGCGTAATTGGATTGAAGAGTTCCTAGATAACAAAACGCAGCATGTCATTCTCAATGGAGAGAAATCTTCCGAAGTAAGAATGATTTCAGGTGTGCCTCAGGGGAGTGTCGTAGGACCATTGCTATTCACAGTATACATAAATGACCTTGTGGATAACATTGGAAGTTCAGTGAGGCTTTTTGTGGATGATGCTGTAGTATATTGAGAGGTTGTAACAATGGAAAATTGTACTGAAATGCAGAAGGATCTGCAACAAATTGACGCATGGTGCAGGGAATGGCAATTGAGTCTCAATGTAGACAAGTGTAATGTGCTGCGAATACATAGAAAGGAAGATCCTTTATCATTTAGCTACAATATAGCAGGTCAGCAACTGGAAGCAGTTAATTCCATAAATTATCTGGGAGTAGGCATTAGGAGTGATTTAAAATGGAATGACCATATAAAATTAATCATCAGTAAAGCAGATGCCAGACAGATTCATTGGAAGAATCCTAAGGAACTGCAATCTGAAGACAAAGGAAGTCGGTTACAGTACACTTGTTCGCCCACTGCTTGAATACTGCTCACCGGTGTTGGATCTGCACCAGATAGGGTTGATAGAAGAGATAGAGAAGATCCAACGGAGAGCAGCGCACTTCGTTACAGGATCATTTAGAAATTGTGAAACTGTTACAGAGATGATAGATAAACTCCAGTGAAAGACTCTGCAAGAGAGACTCTCAGTAGCCTGGTTCGGGCTTTTGTTGAAGTTTCAAGAACATACGTTCACAGAGGAGTCAAACAGTATATTGCTCCCTCCTATGAATATCTTGCAAAGAGATCATGAGGATAAAATCAGAGAGATTAGAGCCCACACAGAGGTATACCAACAACCTTTCTTTCCATGACCAATACGAGACTGGAATAGACGGAAGAACTGATAGAGGTACTCAAAGTACCCTCCGTCACACGCCGTCAGGTGGCTTTCGGAGTATGGATGTAGATGTAGATCCTTACAACACATTCTCCGATTTCAAAATTATCCTAGCCTCAACATACAGTAAACTACTGTCCCCACACCCTCCAACCAATAGTTTCTGCCCCCTTGGTCCTATCACCTCCTCCCAATTCACATCCCCTCATCCTCTACGTGCCACCCTCTACTAATACACCCACCAATCTTTTTCCCTTCTCTGCTCCTCTCCTCCTCTGCTCCTCATCTCCCCCCCCCCCCCCCTCCAGACATTGTGTCTGGCAGCATACCCCTCCAGATAGCACTCTTCTCTTCCCTGCCCATTACCTGGCTATCCCTCCTGCTTCCTTGCCCCAATCCAGATTGCTGCTTTCATTCAAAGTGATGGCTGCAGTGTAGCCAGAGCAGCCAGACACAATGGTCACATATGTGAGGTGTGCCTGCTTGTGTGATTGTGTGTGTTTTCCCCTCTTTTGTGATGAAGGCTTTGGCCAAAAGCGCAGTGTGTTAACAGTCTTTTCATTGTGCCTGTCTGCAGCTCAGGGTGTTATATTTTCAGTGAATAGCACTCTATCCTTTTCATAATATTGTAAATACTTATTACAAATAAAGACATTATAACAATTTTACCACATCTTTTTATTTTATACATGTGGGCTATCTGTTACCATGACATGTAGTCGAGTAGTCCTTTAAGTCTTATCATTCACATTTCATTTAACTAGCTGTATTTCTTCCCCAACTCAGGCTTTACTAGCCATACCCATTACACCTTTGGAAATTACTGGATGTGTACTACACCTTTCCATCAGTAAATCCAACAGCCAAATCAAATCAACTCCATGGACTAAATTAACCAAACCTCCTGTGACAATATCTTATAAAACAAAGCATGTCACTTATCTCCCCTAACAAGAACAAAAATTCCTCCAGTACAGACTTTAGCAAACAAAATTCCCACTTCCCCTATGAAGAGTACATGAAACTCTACAAAACTTACAGAGCCCTAAAGGTATATTATCCTATGTAAGTTCTTATGGAAAACATGCCAGCCACTGTTATGAGGCTGGTGCCTCAACAGACACTTATGAGATCCATTAGAGCACGTAGGGGCACGTAACACTTTTAGTATTTATGAGATTGCCACCAAACCAGAGATGTCACATGTTTTGAATAATTAACAACACTTTGTTTCTGGCATTTTATAATCAATTACCTACTGTTCTACAACTGAAGAACAGCATAAACAACTGAGACACTTACATCTTTATTATTCCATCTTTAAGCTAGCATGTGGAACAGATTAACAAACTCTAGGTAAGGTCATCTACTTTGCTACTTTCGAGGAACATTGAAACTAATGGTACCTGCTTCAGCAGTAATCATCAAAACCTATTTCTTTCCAGAGAAAAATTTTCTCTGCACAATCACTCAACTCTCCACAGTGATAGCATTCCTATTTACGTACACTGCTTACTCTCCCAGTTACAGGTCATCCTTTTTCTATAAGTTCCCCTGTCCTTTCCAACACATCACACATACATATAGATTAGGGTATTGTGTGCTGTATTCACTGTACTCCTCTATACATATTCACTCTTTATTCACCTACATGCTACAATAGGTAGCGTCCTATCATATGTTACATCAATCACATCTGGATGTTACATTACATTTTTATTGGTCCTTTTGATCATTTGTTGTACAAGGTATACAATATGATATTGGACAAGTCATTGTTATTTACAGTACATGTTTTAAATCATACAAGAATATTTACATTGATTTAGGCTTAATATTATCACAACTGAAAGTTCAGCTTCCATACATTATATTTAACCTTGGCAATAAATTTTTATGTTTCGATATATTCATCTATACTATAACAACATTTTTGCAATAAATATTTATGGACAGCAGTTTTAAATTTTGAAGTGTCTTTTATTGTTTTAATGTTTGTAGGTAGCTTATTGTATAGTTTGTTTTCTGTTTGCAGTGGTCCATTCTGTTTTACTGTTGTGTGTGCATGTTGAACATGTATGTCCTGTTTTCTCCTTGTGTTATACAGGTGGATACTCTGGTTGGTTGACACAAGTTTGTTGCTATTTTCTAAGATTTTCCTTATAAATATGATTACTTGTAAAATGTACAGACATGGTAGTGGAAGGATATGTAGTTTCTTGAATCAGGGCTTGAATGAGCTTCTTGATGCAGCGTTTTCTATTGCTCTTACAATTCTCTTTTGGCATATAAAACAACTTCTGCTAGCAGATGCATTTCCCCTAAAGATTATGCCATATCACAGTAAGGATTCTGCCTGGGCAGAATACATTTTTTAGTGTCTCTTTCGATGTGCAATCAGAAAGAATTTTGATAGTATAGCAAATGGTATTCAATTTATTTGTAATGTATTTTGTATGTTGGACCCATCTTAGATCTTCTTGGATCCATATCCCAAGAAATTTTGTAGAGCTTACATTTTTGAGGGTTCTAATGAACAACTCTGTGTCTGGTGCTAGTGGACATTTATTTTTCACTGTGTGTATATGCAGTGTAACTGTTTTTTCTGTGTTTATTACTAAGTTGTTACCAGAAAACCAGTCTGTAATGTGGGTGGTACAATTTTTAATTTCATGTAGTAATTCTTCTTTGGTCTTTCCTTTCATCATCACATTTGTGTCATCTGCAAATTTTATGTAATTATGGCATGGGCTAGTCAGTTCCAAGTCATTTACAAAGAGTAGAAACAGAACTGGTCCTAGAATGGAGCCTTATGGTACACCATACTAGATGCTCTGATTTTCTGAGCAGTAGGACTTTATCTTGTTCCCTTCTTCGATAGTAAGTCTTTTATAATAGATTTTTTCAATTATTTTGGAAAAACCAGATAATAGTGAGATTGGCCTACAGTTTGATACTTCTGCTTTTATCCCTTTCTTGAACAGGGGTTTTACTTTTGCTATCTTTAGCCCATCATATTTACATTGTACAGATAAGAGTATAACCCCCTTGATTCCACCCAATTAAAATGACAGTGTTAATAGCCAATATCACTTAGAAGAAATAACTCACCTAGATTTCATAGCCCATCTGCTGAGCAATGTAACCCTACATATTCATTACACATAATTAACCCACTGTGGATGAATTATTTATTTTACCGTATAGCTCGTAAAGCATACAATAGTTACAGTATTTACAGCTTTAAAGAAGATATAGAAAAGGATAAGAAACAGATATCTGGAAATCTGAAGCTGAGGAAACGTAGCAGACAACTCAATATCTAGAAGGCTATATTCTACTAAATTCACACAATGTGTATTTATCTGAAAGGTGTTCCCTCGGGCACATATCTTCTGATCATATCGATGTTATATAGACTTTTTGCTTTACCACTCAAAGGGTATTTGAAGAAAATAGCCTTAGGATATGGAAGTCCTATAATTTTGTGTGAACTTCCATAATGATGGAAAAAACTAGCTCATTTCTAGCTTTAATTGTGAACCAAAATGAAAATTTATTACTATCAACATGTCATTAAGTTTAAATTCAGGGCACTTGCTTTAAATCATGTTCTTGCACTCAACATTGTGCTGCTTGTTTTAAATGCCTCACTGCTTTCCATTGTAAATCATTGTTAATTTCATAATTTATATTTTTAATAGACCAGTAGAAAAATTTAAAACAATAAAAACAATCCTTCCTCCTTAGAAGTTTCCAGCCAGTAAAAGGCTTACAAGGACTTGAACTTAAATTTAGACCTCAATGGTATCATCACATCACCTTAGGCTGTTTATTTCTAGTACAGGAAATCTGAGTTCTGCTGTGTACTTACTTAAAATCAGAATCTGATATTTTCTTTTACAATCACCATTATCTAACCATTATCTAATCCTCTGACTTCACCAGTCACATTCTTTTTTACTGTGAGGTATACCACATATGAAATGGTTCTTGATGCCCTTCACACAAAATACTATCTCCACCCAGATCTGGGATATGGATAACTTTTAAGTCTCTCCCTACATCAACTCCATTAAATAATCCATCACTTTTTAATACATAAATCTCACCCATTTAGCATGCCTTGCCCTTCACTGACCTTCCTACCAGAAACTGGCTTTCTTACAGCTGATGATAATAGACTCACCAGCTTACATATACTGTATTCATAATCCAACTGCACACTCATTCAGGTACAAATATCTGTCATAACAATGCTTGAAACCAAAATATGTTTTGATATAACCGCTATTAACCATAATTTCCAAACTTACTTTACCCACAAAGTGTGCAAAACTTAAATATTCATCAAGCATTCATTAGAGTTAAAATGCCCAAGTAGGTGTTTTAGCTGCTGTCATGGCTAATCTGCACATCAGTAGCAGACTGGGAATCGTGCGAGAATCTGGAATCTCAAAAACGTCAGCGTTGAGAATGCTACATCAACATCGATTGCACCCATATCATATTTCTATGCACCAGAAATTGCATGGCGACAACTTTGAACGTCGTGTACAGTTCTTCCACTGGGCACAAGAGAAATTACGGGTCGATGCCAGATTTTTGCACGCATCCTATTTAGTGACAAAGCGTCATTCACCAACAGCGGTAACGTAAACCGGCACAATATGCACTACTGGGTAACGGAAAATCCACGATGGCTGCAACAAGTGGAACATCTGTGACCTCGCACGTTAATGTATGGTGCGGCATTATGGGAGGAAGGATAATTGGTCCCCATTTTATCGATGGCAATCTAAATGGTGCAATGTATGCTGATTTCCTACGTAATGTTCTACCGATGTTACCACAAGACGTTTCACTGTATGACAGAATGGCGATGTACTTCCAACATGATGGATGTCCGGCACATAGCTTGCGTGCGGTTGAAGCGGTATTGAATAGCACATATCATGACAGGTGGATTGGTCTTCGAAGCACCATACCACGGCCCACACATTCACCGGATCTGACGTCCCCGGATTTCTTTCTGTGGGGAAAGTTAAAGGATATTTGCTATCGTGATCCACCGACAACGCCCGACAACATGCGTCAGCGCATTGTCAATGCCTGTGCGAACATTACGGAAGGTGAACTACTCGCTGTTGAGAAGAATGTCGTTACACGTATTCCCAAATGCATTGAGGTTGACGGACATCATTTTGAGCATTTATTGCATTAAAAGTTCACAAAGGTACATGTAACACGTTGGAACAACCGAAATAAAATGTTCAACTGTACCTATGTTCTGTAATTTGAAAAACCTACCTGTTACCAACTGTTCGTCTAAAATTGTGAGCCATATGTTTGTAACTATTACAGCACCATCTACGACAAAGCGAAAAAAGTGGTCCAACTAAAACATTCATATTTCTTTGTGTATTACAGGAATATGTAATAAAAAACGGGGGTTCCTATTAAAAAAAACGCAGTTGATATCCGTTTGGGCTATGGCAGCGCCATCTAGTGGGCCAACCATAGCGCCATCTGGTTTCCCCCCTTCAAGCTAGGCAAGTTTCTTTCTTTGTAGGTTTTTCATTTGATGCTTATTTCGTGAGATTTTTGGCCCAGTCACGATCAATGGACCACCCTGTGTGTGTCTAGCCTCTGGCAGCTGAAGCCACACTGCAAGCAACAGCAGCAGTGCATGATGCAAGAGGCAAATGGGTGGGGGTAAGGAGGAGGCTGGGGTGGGGAGGGGGAGGGATAGCAGTGTAGGGGTGTGGGATAGGGAAGTGCTGGTGGGGAGCAGCAAGGGCAAGGTGGAGAAAGGGTAGGGCAGCTAGGTGCAGTCAGGAGGTTAGACGGAGGGCAGCGGAGAGGTGAAAGGAGGGGGTTAGTGGAAAAGGAGAGAAGTAAAAAGACCGGGTGCTTTGGTGGAACAAGAGCTGTGTAGTGCTGGAGTGGGAACAGGAAAGAGGCTGGATGGGTGAGGAGAATGATTAACGAAGGCTGATGCCAGGAGGGTTATGGGAATGTAGGATATATTGCAGGGGAAGTTCCCACCCACACAATTCAGAAAATCTGATGTTGGTGGGAAGGATCCATATGCATAGGCTGTGAAGCAGTCACTGAAATGAAGGATGTCATGTTGGGCAGCATGCTCAGCAACAGGACAGTCCACTTGTTTCTTGGCCACAGTTTGTCAGTGGCCACTCATGCCAACAGACAGCTTGTTGGTTGTCATGACTACATAGAATACAGCACACTGGTTGCAGCTTAGTTTGTAGTTTAAATGACTGGTTCCACAGGTAGCTCTGCCTTTGATGGTATAGGTTATGTTTGTGAGTGGACTGGAGTAGGTGGTGGTAGGAGGATGTATGGGGGCAGGTCTTGCAAGTAGGTCTATGACGAGGATATGCGTAGAGACCGGATTATATGCATTTGCATGTTGCATATACATTTACATATTTGGCTCCTTTTCACCAGTTATTGCATATTTTAACTAAAAATTAGAGACAATGCATATTTTCACTCTATGTTTAGAATGTTTTGAAAATTTAGACTGGCAGTCTTTAGCCCGACCTAGTTTTGATGTCTCACAGATTGACTGCGACCTAGAATTGCGTGCAATTGCGAACCGAGAGGCCATTGCCTAGCGAAATCATTACAGAAGAGGAACAGACACAAGCAGACAGTCAATGCTACAGCAACTGCGCCCCCGATTAATGCCCTCCGCTGTCATACCGTACGCTTCGGCAACAATTAAATTAAACTATGCAAGCTTTTAGTCACACGTCCATTGTTTCAGTTTAGCTTTGTATTTACTTCGACACAGTTAAAAATGTTTATGATGTGTAGTGTGTAATGTGTTGTGCGCCATGCCGCCCGAAAAAAGAAATGTCGTTTCATGGACAGCTGACCATACTGGAACATTTTCATATGACAGAATTGTTTTATATTGTCGAGTTAGCGCGAAAAACTGTTTCATGTAAAAAAAGTTTCAAACAGACCAGAATGTTAATACAAGTTTTCATATCACAGAAATGCCGAAGAAAGGACCACGACAACTCCTGACAACAGCAAGTTGCAGTAGTAGGGATTTGTCCAAACATAACAAAAAAAATTGGTTTAACGTTATCTACGTGAAGCTTTCATAGCAAGCAATATTCCTCTTCACAAACTTACAAACTCTGTCCTCAAAGGCTTCCTGCGCAAATACGGCTAAATCCAGCTCTGAAACAGTATGTCACCTGTTACAGAAAATTGTACAGGGAAGTCATTAATGTAGCAAAAAAGTTACATAATGACTCATACATCAGTAGAAGCAAGGGTAACAAGAAAATGAAATCAGTTTGGAATGTGATAAATACAACTGTAGGCAGAAGTAAAGTAAGAGACAGCAGCTTTGTTATTAAAAGTGAGGACAAAACTATAAGTGATCCTTTACGTATTGCCAATATATTCAACCTTCATTATGCAAGTATTGTACAAAGCCTCATAAAAACTCAAAGACAAACAAAGATTAAACATAACATCTCCACAAATCCTAAAACTATGTTCTTATACCCCGTAAGTTTACAAGAAGTACAGAATGCAATCAACAAACTAAAAAATAAATTGTCTTGTGGCACTGATGGCATTCCAGATAAAGTATTTAAACACAGTATAAATATTGCTCGTCCCCTTGTAGACATAATTAATGCCTCTTTCAGCACTGGCACTTTCCCTAAAGAACTAAAGCTGTCAATAATAAACCATTATATAAAAATGGTAATCATCGTGATGTAAAAAACTTCAGACCCATATCCTTGATATCCTGCTTCTCAGAAGTTATTGAAAGAATAATGCATGAAAGACTCTCCACTTTCCTGAACACAAGTAGAATATTAGTCAGTGAGCAAAATGGCTTCAGAAAAAATAGGTCAACTGAAACAACTGTACATAATTTCCTAAAACTTCTCCTGCTCTCTATAGATCATAACGAAGTAAACTGTGGGGTGTTTTTAGATTTATCAGAGGCATTTGATGTTATTGATCATGAATTATTGCTTGAGAAACTATATTGCTATGGTGTACATGGTACTGTTCACAGCTGGTTTAAATCATACCTATCAGACAGATACCAGAAAGTAGAAATAGTTCATGAAGGAACCTCTTACTTTGCAGAATATAAGAAAGTTAATAATGGAGTGTCACAAGGTTCTGTGCTGAGACTCCTCTTACTCTTGATTTTCATAAATGACCTACTAAACTGTTTAACACTAGCTAATGCTGTATTGTATGCGGACGATACAAGTCTTTTTATTAAAGCTCAAAATGAGACTGACTTGCAACACAAAGTAGAAATAACAAAAGAAGAAGCAGGAAATGGTTTAGAGATAACTGTTTATTTGTATATGAGGAAACAGCAGTATGGATGAATTTCAGCCATATATCGAATAAAGTAAAGCCCATATAGTTTTGAAACTTGGTGAACAGAAGATTTTACAAACTTCAAACACAATATTTTAGGTGTCTGGTTAGACAAGAATCTAAAGTGGGACAAACATATTGAAATGCTCAATAAAAAGCTAAGTAAATGCTGCTATATATTCAGAATGCTGAAAAACTGCTGCAGTGAAAAAACAGTAATATGTGCTTAATTATGCTCTTATGCATAGTCTATTGCGGTATGGTGTCTTATTTTGGGGTAATTCAAGTCTGGCAAACCGCTCATTCATTATTCAAAAACGAGCAGTAAGAATAATGAAAGGGGCTGCACCAAGAGAGCCCTGCAGGGAAATTTTCAAAGAATTTCAAATAATGTCGCTTCCATCTTTATATATCTACAAAAGTATCTGCTTTTTCAAATCTCACCCCCCAATTTTCTTCTTTAAATAGTGAGTGCCATGACTACCCAACAAGACACAGGAATGATTTCCACAGAGAAACACACAAAACAGCCCAATATCACAAAAGTGCAATTTATCACCCCAAAATCCTTTTTAGTGCTCTTCCTTTAAGCATCAAAAAGATAGAAAAATTTTACATTTTTAAAAATGAGCTTAAAAAATGTTATTAAGAGAATGTTTTTACAGTGTTATAGAGTACATGGATTTTCAGAACATATTGGTCAATGATAATGATAATTCATATTTGAACAAATGTATGAAAATAGTCTGCCTGTACACACTATAATTAATTAATTATTGTTTGTCCTGTTACTCTACTAGAGTGGTCAATGATAATGATAAGTCATATCTGAAAAACAAATGTATGAAACAGTATGCACTATAAATAATTAATTATTGTTTGTTTTGTTATTATCTACTATACACTGCATGAGATATATATTTATATATGTTTTACCTCTGTAGGCCTATGTTATTAATTTACTGTATGAAACTTCCTGGCAGATTAAAACTGTGTGCCGGACCGAGACTCGAACTCGGGACCTTTGCCTTTCGTGGGCTAGTGCTCTACCAACTGAGCTACCCAAGCACGACTCACACCCTGTCCTCACAGCTTTACTTCTGCCAGTATCTCGTCTCCTACCTTCCAAACTTTACAGAAGCTCTCCTGCGAACTCTGCAGAACTAGCACTCCTGAAAGAAAGGATATAGCGGAGACATGGCTTAGCCACAGCCTGGGGGATGTTTCCAGAATGAGATTTTCACTCTGCAGCAGAGGGTGTGCTGATATGAAACTTCCTGGCAGTTTAATCTGCCAGGAAGTTTCATATGAGCGCACACTCGGCTGCAGAGTGAAAATCTCATTCTGGAATTTACTGTATAATTACAAACTCGTACAATGTAACATGATAACTCCTATATCATGGTATATGATAAAATGGATGCTCAATAAATGAAATCAAAATATACCAGATGAATCGACACTGCGTAAAAATTACATACAATTAATGTAAATGTTCTGGAAGAAATACATAATGTACTCAAGGACAGTACTATCTGGATTTCAGTTGACAAAACTACAGACACTTGTGGCCGTTACATTGCAAATTTAATAGTTGCTGCCTTAAAAGAAGGTCCTTCTTCTTCTATTTAGTGGCCTGCAAAGAACTTGAAAAAGTAAATCATTCTACGATTGCCAGATTTGTGAATGAGGGTATTAGAAAAATATTTCCAGAATCTTTTGCAGATGAAAGGGTGTTTGTGTTTATTTCAGATGCTGCTCCCTATATGATCAAAGCAGGAAAAGCCCTCCCAGTATTTTATTCCAATTTGATTCATGTCAGTGACGTGCTTTGCTCTTGGAGTACATAGCCTTGCTGAAGAATTATGTTCCATGTTTGTGAATATAAATAAACTGATTTCATACACAAAGAAAGTGTTTCTCTAGACTCCTGCTCACATCAATACCTACAAAGAGAAACTACCAAATGCACCTTTACTTACCGAACCAGTGGTAAGCCTTTGGGGTATGTGGGTCGAAGCTGTGCTGTTTTACAATGAACATTTCGAAGTCATTAGAAAGGCAGTAATCGACTTTGATAGTGCAGAAGCTTTGGCAGTTTGCCAGTGCAAGCAAGCTTTTAATGATTCCGGTATTAAAAAAGACATTGCTGTGATTAGCACTGATTTTTCCCATATACCTGCAAGTATTAAAAAGCTTGAAACTCAAGGTTTGGAGTTGAATGAATCTATTTGGTTAATGGGTAAAATGAGTCTAGTGAACACCTCATTGCTGGAGGTATTCCCAAGGAAACAAAGAAAAGTTTGAACATTTTAAACAATAATCCAGGCTTTGAAACCTTGTGCCAAATTGATAGTTTTCTTAATGGGACGGGTGAACTTTTACCAGAAGCAAGTGCCAACATAGCACCCAAATTCAAATACTACCCAGTTACCTCACTTGATGTAGAACAGTCCTTTACTGCTTATAAAAATGTTTCGAGTGATCGTAGACACAATCTTACCACCTAACATTTGCAACAGCACTTGTCGTTTATGTCTCCTAAAGTAGAAAAATGTAAAATACATTGTAAATGATGCTTTGGTCCAATAGTATTAATTAAAAGTTAATGCTGTTCGAATTAATTCATGATTGTATGTTGTTTTTTAAATAAAATATTACGGAGTTTTTAAGCATGCCCCTCTGCGTGCGATATATCTTGAAGTTGGTTCTGTATATATCGATTGTTTCACTGCGACTCACTCGCATCGTATCCACTTGTAATCAACAACAATAGCAAAGCAGAAACAAATCTTGAAACATGGTGTGCATCCGAATTTTTAGAAAATAATCCCAGAAAGGCCCCCCTTCCTAACCTCTATCAGAAAGTATTCAGAAAATGATATCAACGTTCTAAATGAACCGATTTTTCGGGTGGCCGGCGCTCTTCTTGATATCCACAGATGCGACTTCGAGATATAATGCACACAATAACTACCATGTTCTCTTATTATTTGATCTTGCGTATTTCGACACTTTCCATAAATTTTTTAAGCATATTTGCATGCATATTTTAACGTTTTTACAAAGCATATAATCCGCTATCTAGATATGAGCCATGAGATAAAGGGTTGTGAGCAGAGGTTGTGTGGGGATGGACGAGTATATTGTGTAGGTTTAGTGGATGGCGGAATACCACTGTGAGAGGGATGGGAAGGATAGTGGGCAGGACATTTCTCATTTCAGGGCATGAGGAGAGGTAGTTGAAACTCTGGCGGAGATTTAATTCAGTTGCCCCAGTCCCGGATGGTACTGAGTTACGAGGGGAATGCTTCACTTTGGCTGCAGAGTGAGACTTCGGGAGGTTCTGTGAGAATGGAAAATTAAGGTATGGGAGATTTGTTTTTCTACAAGTTTGGGAGCTTAATTACAGTCTGAGAAAGCCTCAGTAAGACCCTCGGTATATTTTGTGAGGGACTACTCGTCGCTGCAGATGTGATGACCACAGGTGACTTCTTGGTATGGAAAGGGTGGCAGCTGTCGAAATGGAGGTATTTCTGGTGGTTAGTAGGTTTGTACAGATAGAGGTACTGATGTAGCCATCTTTGAGGTGAAGATCAACATTTATGAATATGGTATGTTGGATTGAGTAGGACCAGGTGAAGTGAATGGGGGAGAAGTTGTTAAGGTTCTGGAGGAATATGGATAGGGTGTCCTCACCCTCGATCTAGATCGCAAAAATGTCATCAGTGAATCTGAACCAGGTGAGGGGTTTAGGATTCTGGGTGTTTAGGAAGGATTCCTTCAGATAGCCCACAAACACATTGGCATAGGATGGTGCCACGTGACTGCCCATAATCGTACCTGGATTTGTTTGCAGTTAATGCCTTCAACGGAAAAATAATTGTCGGTGAGAATATAGGTGCTCAAGGCAACTAGGAAGGAGGTTGTTTCTCTGGAATCCATTGGGTGTTGGGAAAGGTACTGTTCAACAGTGAAAAGGCCATGGGCATTAGGGAGGTTACTGGAAATGAAGGTGGCATCAATAGTGATGAGCAGGGCACCATGTGGTAAAGGGACAGGAATTGTGGAGTGTCAGTGGAGGAAATGGTTGGTGTCTTTTATGTAGGAGGGTAGGTTCTGGGTAATAGCTGAAGGTGTTAGTCTACGAGTGCAGAGACTTTCTCAATGGGGCTATAGTAACCGGCCACAATGTGGTGTAGTGGGTGATTGGGTTTATGGACTTTAGGAAGCATGCAGAAGGTAGGAGAGTGGGGAGTGGCAGGGGTGAGCAGAGAGATGGACTCAGGGGAAAGGTTCTGGGATGGGCCTATGACTCCATTCCAGAAATCCAACAGGATCTCCATTCTCTCCTCAAATCCTTAGGCCCATCCCAGAACCTCACCCCAGAAACCTAAACTCCTCACCTGCTTCAGATTCATTGATGACATCTTTGCAATCTGGATTGATGGTGAGGACACCCTATCCGCATTCTTCCAGAACCTCAACAGCTTCTCCCCGCCCCCCCCCCCCCCCCCCCCAATTTGTTCGCCTGGTCCTATTCAACCCAACAAACCAGCTTCCTAGATGTCGACCTCCACCTCAAACATGGCTACATCAGTACTTCCGCCCATATCCAACATACTAACTACCAGCAATACCTCCACTTCAACAGCTGCCATGCATTCCTTATCAAGAAGTCCCTTCTACACAGCCTAGCCACCCATGGTCGTCGCATCTCCAGCCTCTCTCGAAACATACCAAGGGTTTTACTGAGGCCTTCACAGACTGTAATTAAGCTCCCAAACTTGTACAAAAACAAATCTCCTGTGCCTTATCTTTCCATTCCCCCACAACCTCCCCAGGTCTCAATGGCCAGCCACAGGGAGCATTCTCCCTGTAAATCAGCACCACGCAGGTCTGGAGCAACTGAATTACAAGGGTTGGAACTTAAATAGTGGCAACTATTTATTTAATTTATTTACAGCTCATACAAAATAGATATTTGTTTCAAAGATTTACTGACCTTCAAAGTAGTCATCAGTATTGTGTATGGTAGATATCGAAATAGACGACAGAGGGATAGAGAAACAATTAAAATCACTCAAAAGACGAAACGCCACTGAACCTGATGGGATACCAGTTCGATTTTACACAGAGTACGCGAAGGAACTTGCCCCCCTTCTTGCAGCGGTGTACCGTAGGTCTCTAGAAGAGCGTAGCGTTCCAAAGGATTGGAAAAGGGCACAGGTCATCCCCGTTTTCAGGAAGGGACGTTGAACAGATATGCAGAACTATAGACCTATATCTCTAACATCGATCAGTTGTAGAATTTTGGAACACGTATTATGTTCGAGTATAATGACTATTCTGGAGACTAGAAATCCACTCTGTAGGAATCAGCATGGGCTTCGAAAAAGACAGTTGTGTGAAACCCAGCTTGCACTATTCATCCACGAGACTCGGAGGGCCACAGACACGGGTTCCCAGGTAGATGCCGTGTTTCTTGATTTCTGCAAGGCACTCGATACAGTTCCCCACAGTCGTTTAATGAACAAAGTAAGAGCATATGGACTATCAGGCCAATTGTGTGATTGGATTGAAGAGTTCCTAGATAACAGAATGCAGCATGTCATTCTCAATGGAGAGAAGTCTTCCGAAGTAAGAGTTATTTCAGGTGCGCCGCAGGGGAGTGTCATAGGACCGTTGCTATTCACAATATACATAAATGAGCTTGTGGATGACATCGGAAGTTCACTGAGGCTTTTTGCAGATGATGCTGTGGTGTATAGAGAGGTTGTAACAATGGAAAATTGTACTGAAATGCAGGAGGATCTGCAGCGAATTGACGCATGGTGCAGGGAATGGCAATTGAATCTCAATGTAGACAAGTGTAATGTGCTGCGAATACATAGAAAGATAGATCCCTTATCATTTAGCTACAAAATAGCAGGTCAGCAACTGGAAGCAGTTAATTCCATAAATTATCTGGGAGTATGCATTAGGAGTGATGTAAAATGGAATGATCATATAAAGTTGATCGTCGGTAAAGCAGATGCCAGACTGAGATTCATTGGAAGAATCCTAAGGAAATGCACTCCAAAAACAAAGGAAGTAGGTTACAGTACATTTGTTCGCCCACTGCTTGAATACAGCTCAGCAGTGTGGGATCCGTACCAGATAGGGTTGATAGAAGAGATAGAGAAGATCCAACGGAGAGCAGCGCGCTTCGTTACAGGATCATTTAGTAATCGCGAAAGCGTTGGGGAGATGATAGATAAACTCCAGTGGAAGACTCTGCAGGAGAACCGCTTAGTAGCTCGGTACGGGCTTTTGTTAAAGTTTCGAGAACATACCTTCACCAAAGAGTCAAGCAGTATATTACTCCCTCCTACGTATATCTCGCGAAGAGACCATGAGGATAAAATCAGAGAGATTAGAGCCCACACAGAAGCATACTGACAATCCTTCTTTCCACAAACAATACGAGACTGGAATAGAAGGGAGAACCGATAGAGGTACTCAAGGTACCCTTCGCCACACACCGTCAGGTGGCTTGCGGAGTATGGATGTGGACATAGATGTAGATAAACCCGTTGCCAGTGATATGGAAGTCTTAGGATACTCTAAGCAGTGCCAGTTGTGTTGACAGTTCAAGTGGCACCGTCTTTTGCCCAACGAATTTGTAGAAGTTCTGAATCGAATGCCATTGATTGTTTCCTTCAGTTTAGAAATCGAGTTGAACTTATGAGGACTTAAGCCAGGGGAGTGCAGTAGGTGGCATAGCACATAGCAGCCCTATCAGTCAAACAAATGAGTAACAGCTTGCACTGTACGTGCTTGAGCATTGTCCTGCAAAATGATGGTCAGGTCCTGCAGAAAGTGTCATCACTTTCTGCAGGACCTGACCATCATTTTGCAGGACAATGCTCAAGCACATACAGTACAGGCTGTTACTGATTTGTTTGACTGATGGGGATGCTAAGTGCCATATCACCTACTGCACTCCCCCGATTAAAGCACTCGTGAATTCAACAATCTCTAAACTGAAGGAAATGCTTCACGGCATTCACTTCAGAACTCCTACAAATAATTGGCAATGGGTTATATACAATGCTGGTGCCTACTTTGAAGGTCAGTAAAGCTTTGAAACACATATCTATTTTGTATGAGCTGTAAATAAATAGTTGCCACTATTAAAGTTCCAACCGTCATACATTCTCCGCCAGTGTTTCAACTACCGCCTGCCGTGCCCTGAAATGAGAAATGTTCTGCACACTATTCTGTCCATCCCTCCCATAGTGGTTCTGCAGTCCTCCAAACCTGCTCAATACACTCATCCATTCCTACACAACCCCTGCTCCCAACCCTTTACCTCTTGGCTCATATCCCTATAATAGACCTAGTTGCAAGACCTGTCCCATACATCCTCCCACCACCATCACCTACTCCAGTCCACTCACAAGCATCACCTTACCAATCAAAGGCAGGGCTTCCTGTGAAACCAGTCAAGTAATCTACAAACTAAGCTGCAACCATTGTGCTACATTCTATGTGGATGTGACAACCAATAAGCATTCTGTCCACATGAATGACCAGCGACAAACTGTGGCCACGGAACAAGTGGACCACCCTATTGCTGAGCACACTGCCCAACAGAACATTGTTCATTTCAATGACTGCCTCCTCCTTACCCCCACCCAGTTGCCACTCCCATCATGCACTGTTGCTGTTGATCGCAGTGTGGCTTCAGCTGCCAGAGGCTGCAGTCGTGTGTGAGAGTTGCATTTGTGTGTGTGTGTGTGGGGGGGGGGGGGGGGGGGGTGTTTGTTTTTGACAAAGGCCTTGTTGGCCGAAAAAACTTATATTTGAGAGTATTTTTTTTGTGCCTATCTGCGACTCAGCATCTCCGCTTTATGGTGAGTAGCAACTTTCCTTTTCATAATATTGTTTAGTTGCCTTAGCATTTAACTCTTCTGTTAAGGTGAAAAGTGTCATCTGCAATTTTCTGATGGAATTTGATGTGCTTTTCAAGTGTGTTATTTGTTTGCTCGAGTATGGCATTTGTTTGCTCGAGTATGGCATTTGTTTGCTCAAGTGTAGTATTTGTTGTTTTTATTTCATTTTTTAAATTCTGATTTAGTATTGTCTGTATTAGCAATTAACTTCTCTATAAAAGTACTTAATTGTGCACTTTACTTTTTAAACTGTTGTGGCACTTCTGCCTCCATACTTCTTGTCACCACTGGTATAAAATACTTACAATAATGCTTAGTTT
Source organism: Schistocerca piceifrons (assembly GCF_021461385.2). Lineage (NCBI taxonomy): Eukaryota > Metazoa > Arthropoda > Insecta > Orthoptera > Acrididae > Schistocerca > Schistocerca piceifrons. Next base: position 1,239,600,837 of record NC_060138.1, read on the forward strand.
AATACTGTAACAATGCTGGTGATGACACTGTAGCACACCCACAAACTTGGGTTGTGAAACCACCTACAGCTTACCCGACGACACAAACACCACCACCAAAAAAAAATTTGAAATTGATAAACTTCAAGCCACATCAAGATGCCGACAGGAAGATTCAGCAATGTAACAGTCAGACTGCATTGTCGAAAGAGTGTGTGCATCTGAGACTGTCACTGATGTAGGATGACAAACTCCAGCTGTGATCCACAATAGATGCTATAAACTCGTGGGATTAATGATACATGGAAGCCCTCTGAAGTCACAGTCGAAAATCTTCCAACTTGTGGAATAGTTAGTTTCTTCCCCATTGTAATTGTAGTTGAAGGACTTAATATATATTCATTGACTGCTCAAATCTCTTCAAGTTACAGTGCTATCAATTGCTTTTAAACTGTAGCGTAATCTTGGATATTGACCTCCCCTGCTAAGAACTACAGATATCAATTCCAGTAAATTTCCATTCAAAAGTTACCATGATCTTCAACAATTTAAAGTTCTGTTTGTTATTCTTATTCTTCATCAATTTTATTTACTCCCAGGAGTATTTGTTCTGGGTTGTTATCCCGGTCACTACATGTCATGTTCTGTTTGCTTGTTTCATGATAGTGAGTGTGCAATACAAAGTTTGCTCGGGAACTACGATGCCCTGTTAAGTCATTTGCTCACCTTGTCATTTCTTCACTCACAAATATCTCCGGCCAGATTTTGTTTCTGGAAGTGCTGCAGCTGTTATTGGAAGCCACAATTACAATCCATATCCACATTCTTGAAATAAATACAATGCTTCTAACAAACAATGTGCCATAAATCGTAGTCTCATTCGCAATGACCATGTGTAACAAAGGTTTCTCACTGGAACATCACGAACACATTAATATGGACGATATCCAAAATTATCTGTTCAAGTTAAGAGATTCCAGTTGAATATTAAGATAACAGTTCTTCTGCTGTTCCCATCACATCATTGGGGTTGTCACAGCTGTTCTTCCATGGCTTGCATCATATCTCCAAGGCAGGAGCCATTGACATGGAATAAACCAACCAACCAACCAGCAGGTACCATGAACAGGATTGGATTGCTATTGACATCACAATTTGTAGTTACCACTCCCGGATAAATGCACATAAATAGAACAAATTTCCATACAGCAGGCTATCTAAGACCAATTTACTACGTAAATACACTTTTTTTTTATTCTGGCAATCATCATTAAAAGCAGGAGAACTGAGAGTGGAATGTAGTTTTCCTAGACACTTAGAAAGACCAATATAGTTCGGCAGTGGTGTAGGTCTCATATACAGCATTGTATATATATAAATAAAAATAAAAATTTTTATTAAATTATTTTATACAAGAAGTACAAGTACATCCAAATTGTACATCTTCTTAGGATCAGGATGTTTTCCTCTTCTTGAATCCAAAAAATTCCATGCTCTTCAGAGGATTGGCTTTCTTGGCCTGAAAAAATTAACCATTTTTTAATATAGTCTCTTTTAATTGAAGGTTACACATAAAAGAAGTATGTGAATGTTTAACACTTAGCGTGCGGCTGCCATAATATTACGTCGCGGGCGGAAACGAAGAAAATGCAGCCGCCGTAATATTACGTCCCGCTGCATTCCACATTGTTTTAATGTTTCAAATGCATTGTTAGTGTTCCTGCTACAACCTGTAGGTCCTGTAATGCTTGTAGTTCATCATATTAGCGCTAGATCACAGCACCTAGTGAGGTAATGCGATATATCCGTATATATTTCCGAACGAATTCACGTGTGTTTTCACGCGTATGTTACATGTTCTGTTGTGTCCTGTCGTTTGTTTACCGTTGATTTTGGCGCTAGTATTTTGTTTTTAGCTTGTTTATCTTCTTTTTACTCACAATGGCGAGTGATGAGGATGCAAAACTTCGAAAAACGATTGAAGATAACAATAGTCCAGGTAAGTCTAACATCTTACTAAATCGATGCAGAACAAGACAGTTCTTGTTGAAATTTGTTCTGTTACGTTCTGTATTATTTCAGACACAGATTTGTCGTCAGATGAAGGTGAGCCCCGCCTGTGTTCCCCCCCACTCATCATCGAAAGAGGCCAAGATTGAGTGACGTTTCACAGGATGATTGGACTATAGTGGATCAAACACCAAACATTTTGTTATTTACAGGGTCTCATGGTGTGCTAAATAATGTATGACTCGGTCAGCCTAGTGAATATTTAGATTTTTTTTCTCATTTTATAAATGACAGGGTTATTTCAATTATGAAGGAACAAACAAACCTATATGCTAGACAGAAGCTGGCCACACTGAGAGCACAAAACAAATTAGGGCCCAATTCTAGATTCAAGCAGTGGAGGATGCTAACAATTGCTGAAACAAAGACGTTTCTGGCTATTATCCTCCACATGTCAATCAGTGAGAGGCCAAGTATGGCCAGTCACTGGTGTAGTGATCCAGTGGTTAGCTGCAATTTTTGCCTCAGTATTATGCCGCCAAGGGACAGATTTCTGAATATTTTGTCTATGTTCCACATAAATGACAATTCAAAGCAAAAAAAGAAAGGTGAAGTAGACTCTGATGCCCTTCATAAGGTCAGGCCTCTTCTGGATTATTTGGTAAGGAATTTCAAAGAAAGTTATCAGCCAGGTGAAGCGCTAACCATTGATGAAGGTATGTGTCCTTTCAGAGGGCGTGTAGGTTTCAAAGTTTATATGCCAAACAAATATGGCATGAAGCTATACATTCTTGCAGAATCCAAAACTGGGTACATATACAACTTTGAAGTTTATCACGGAAGGGACGATAAACTGGACAACAGTGCTTCTGCAGTGGTAAAGCGATTGTTCGGCTCACTCCAAGATAAGGGCCACACTATATGTTGACAGATTTTACACCAGTGTTCAGCTAGCCGACGAACTGGCTAGAGCCAACACTGGTCTTGTAGGGACTGCAATGCCAAACAGAAAAGGATTGCCCTAGACTCTCAAAGAGGGTAAACTCAAAAAGGATGAACAAATATTTCGCCGCAAGTACGATGTGCTAGCATTGCGATGGAAAGACAAGAGGGATGTGTGGATGATAAGTACCAGGCACACATCCTCAATGTTGCCTGTTCCTACAAGAGAAGGCAATGAGAAGTTGAAACCAGTGGCAGTGCTGGATTACAACAAACATAAAGCTGGTGTAGACCTTTTTGATCAGGGTCTTTCATATGGAGCACTTGATCACAAAACAGTGAAGTGGTGGAGAAAGCTTGCCTTCCACTGTATAATTACGGCAGTTTCCAATGGTTGTATTTTGCACAATTGCATCAATGAGAAGAAACTGAGCACTCCTAAGTTTATACCGGAGGTTTGCACTGCGTTAGTGTTACAGAGAGGAGAGAGAATTGAGGATTCTCATGGATCTGCAACGATTGCTCGATTGTCGCAGAAACATTTTCCGAACCGTGTGGAAATGGCAGAAAGGAAGAAGAAAGCACAAAGACGTTGTGTAGTGTGTAGTGGAAAACAAAAGAACATTACTGGGAAAGCTGGGAGGAGAGATACTTCTTATGAGTGCAGTGAGTGTAATGTAGGTTTGTGTGTCACCCTGTGCTTCAAGCTTTATCACACTGTTGTTCACTATGCAAAATAGCTTATGTGTATGTAGCTATGCTTTATGTGCAAATGGTATAACAAATGTCCTTTCAGTGTCAAATGATCACTTTCCAAAATTTATCTCTTCTTTAAATTGAATACAGTAGTAAAAATAAATTTTTGACAAAAATTTATTTTCGCAAAATCGAGGAGAAATCCGCATCACTTCTTGGAAACAGTATATGCCCCATACACATGACTGTTAACCCATGTAAAGTTGAAACCTTAAAGTTTTAAACCACACCTGTAGTTTTTATGTATCTCTAACTAACCGTCCTTTACATCTATTTAAAGTCTGTTGAAAATAGAAAAAATCAGCCAGCACACAGGGAGTGGCATGCAGTTAAGGGCTTAGCATGGTAAGTGTTAACTGAACAACAAACCAATTTCAATAACATGTGGGATTCAACTGGATAGGATTATTTCAGGCAATGAACAAATGATATACCTGAGTAAATGTTTGGAACAAAACTATCTCTATCTGCTTGGTGGGTTAGTAGGCACATTTCAGATAACAAAACCGAAATTTCAGCGTTAAAACCCCAGTTTGTCATAGAATTTACTTGCCTGCTAACATAGTGTCTCTCCAGGAAATAATTTTTATATGTGAAAATCATTTTCTGGTTCAAATTCAACATTAACTGTTGGTCTTTCAATAATAGAAGCTGGGAATGTCAGCACTCAGGTCAGGCAAGGACAAGGATGTAACATTTTCACTAGGACTAGGCCTGGCAAGCGAGGTGTTGCATTATTAACAGTTTTACCTTTCGATGTTACGTCTGATGTTAACTAGCTTCCTTTTGCATAGTTTGTGGTTGGCTTTTAGTAAGCTGTATTACTTGATGACACATCTCTTAGCTGCAGGTACTACTCAGTACAGTCATGCAACTACAATGCAATTCTCATTTCAAGATTTTAATTAATAATTTTCCTTTGACTTTTTCATTTATGACTGGACATTTTACTGAGATTAACAAACACTGACAACAAGGACAAATTCACATTTATAAACTCAGTGGATCTCTAACATATCAGAGTCTCACAATTCTCTACAAAGCTTCCCGGCTACATTAAGGAATGCAAAATTATATTGCATGCCCCTCATGCCCACAAGATCTCAATCTCTCTTTCTCACACACTTGACGTTGACAACACATTACAATTTCCCAAAGAATAATTTAGGAAGCAGGTTAGACATCTTGCAACAATTTAGATGTCAATGCCACGGTCATTCCTTTGTGTGCTGAAAGAGAATGCAGACCAGCTAGATCCCAGTGTCTGCCCTATTGTTTGAATATAAATTGCAATCAAAATGTGGTATAATGATATCTGGGTATCACAAGCACCACACACCTGAGGCACCATTCACCGGAAAAGGAAGACCTGCCTCAACAGACTGTCATGTAATCATAGTCATATGTTGAGTTTATCAACTGCAGCTTATTGCCTGTTCTTTCCAACAATTCTTTTCTTGCCAATGCACAACTCTATACTTAAATGGTACACTGAAAGCACACTGAACGACAGGACTTGCTTTACATATTTTCTTGCTTGGTACATCTTCCAACTCATTCCCAGCAAAATGACTCCTCCTTACCCCATTTTTTGCAATAGACAAGGAAGCCCCGGACTGCCAAATTTCTTACTTTTAGGAACTTTATGCCATTAGCATGCCTTGTCATCTCCTCCACAGTCTTTGAAATAGCATTTACTTTGCAGCAAATATTTTAAAGTAATTTGGTAAGTGGATCCTGAAGGCAAGCTCAGTGAAAACTGTAAAACTGCGAAGAGAGTATTCCTGCTTACAGTCATTCCTTTGTTTTATCATATAAATATGATAATCACTTTAAATGTCATACTACATTAACTAAAAAAAGTATCTAAGAATAGAGCTCTTGTGGTACTTCAGTACATTTAAAGCAACTATGCACCTCTTCAGAAACCAGGGTGATAGTACGCTCCAGCCTTGGGGACCTTGTCAGTAGTGTGGTACATCAAGTCCTTTATCAAACTGAACATAACAGTGTGCGATTTGCTCTGCCTTATTACTCTTCTTGGCAGGTTCCTTTTGAGAACTGCAGTGTTATGTAGACAGATCCATGGAGGAAAGCAGTCACTAAAATGGAGATCACTCATAACTTCTTGCTGTGTAGAATATGTGAAGGTTGAGGAGCAGAATGAAAAGTGTGTGTTTGCGGAGGACCTAGTAGTAATGCAGAAGTACCATACAGCAGCTGGGAAAGTCAAGAACTTGACCTGTGAGGCAGGCACATGATGAGGCTATGGCATGTTGCATGTTTTTCTCTCACTAGGAGGAATGGGTGAGGAGATATACTACAGGCTTGGGGCCTAATGCTGCATCTTGTGGTAATCACAGGGAGCACATGGTTATCCCGAATAAAATCATCTCACACTTCCAGGTACTTCAAACAGTCATTCATGCAGCACACTTTCAGTCATCACCACCTGGCTCAAATGCACACTGTGTAGAAGCCACCTCTGAAGCTAAAAACCACCAGAAATACTGAACCACAAATGAACAGTCTTCCACGAGAACAGCTACACTGCCATGAAAATATTGCAAACAATTTCAGGAGGTATTTTTGCTATTTTGTGGTCCACTGCTAGGATAAAAGGATGGCTCCTGAAACAGACATCACATGAAGTCCATGATGCTGATGAAAGGCAATGTGGCCTTGAGAACTCCCATCATTTACAAAATACCATGACAGTGTGGACCATATTATGTCAGATAAACACACAATAGAACAATGCTGGACTGAAAATGAGAGATGTATGTGCTATGACATCCAGAGAAATCAGCAGTAACAAATTTTATTGGAAAACTCAGCAACATCTCTGTCATCACAAAAGCTAACTATTAATGGGATAATGTAACTAAAGAAGCTACAGAGATAAAAAATATCTGCCAATACTATCTATAAAGATGACAGTTCATAGCTGATCACAGTGCAGAAACAATGCATCGCAAGGTTAAATCAGGTGCGGCAACAGTGGGACATAAACACCGCCTTATAACTGATGGACTGCTCAGTGAAATGTCACAACCACTACCAACACTACATAAAGATGAAGGTGACAACCATAAGGCAGTCACTTACCACCTGACAATTGCTAAGAAGCACTTGACAGAAAGTTTGTAGACACGTAACTACTTCATACAGCTGGAAGTCCAAAAAATCAATCATATTTCTGCAAGAGAATGCACTCATGCTTTTGAGTCATATGATTCATTAATTGTAACAGCCATTGTTTGACGATGAGTAAGCAGTGTGACAGAAGAATGTGTGTCATTTGCAAACAGAGCTATACCCCCTTTGGTTCTGTGCCCAATAGGGTCAACCTCATGATGGAGGATATAATACCTTAATATAGCAGTGCCAGCAATTTTATCCATTGCCTACAGACACAAGCACATAAATCTTCCTTTTGTTTGAACTATTGTTTTATTCATGTCCCCAAGTAGTTCACATTACACTAGCATGCTGGAGGTGGCTTTTTCCTTTTCTTTAATATTTTCTCTCTGCTTAGTTGGAGACTCTGATGGCTACAGGGAGCTACACAAATCTGTTGAATCCACCTGGAAGATTTCATCTTCCTTAAGTTGTCATGGAATGTCAACATTTTATCTACCAGGCAGAAGCAATGGATCCAATGGATCATAGTCTAATGACTTTGGTTTCTTGCACATTTTGCTATCATTTTTCACTGGACGACAGAGTATTATATGTTTGGATAACCTGTCCGAATTTTTCTGTGTCAGCATTTGAATGACTATCCTTTCTACAGCTACAAGTGATTGCATAAGGGAGATCAAAGTTCACTGGACTGGCATGCACTTGCAATTTCACATACATTTTAGTGCCTGTGGCTCTTCCCAATTTTGGTGTACCAATAGTAACTTAGGACAGTGGTTATAATGCTGATTTCCGGCAATTGCAAACACTATCATCACTGCAACACATGTTGGATTCTGAAGAGTGCTATTCCCAGGATGCTACTTATAATACACTGAACTGTCTCATCTGTTCTGCTTTGTTTTCATTTTCAGAGGTTTCATGATTCTGCTAGGCCACAGGTGCTGTAAAATATGATGCTTCTTTACCAATATGGTTATCAATTTTGTAAGCAAGGTTTGTGAGATGGTGCACAATAGTCATTACTCAGTGATTGCACCAATACAAATACAGCTGTATTTACATAGGGTTTCAGCTGGAGTCAAGAGTAGCCTTAATCCTCTAAAGCCATATATAAATTCTGTATTTCCACTTCACCATAATATTTACACTACGACTAAAGCATAAAATTATCATCATCACAATAAAAGAAAAAATACCTTTACAATTTTGATTTCTGCACCTCAGCTAGTCAACACTCTCTGTTACAATATTTTCTGAACCCATCACTTGAAATGATGTATTACAATAAGAGATTATAAGAAATTCCAGAATGTGAGAATGAGACTCGTAATGCACAGTTTAAGAAAATAATGCCACTTTCCAAAGTATTTATTTATTTAATAGAAAACGAAGTCCATTATTTTGTCATGGCACTGATTATTCACACCCGTAAACAAACGATTGAAGAGACACACAGTTCAATGAAGAAAAGCAGAATGACAGCATATTCACCTGTCGGCAATTCCTGAAGCTCATAAGTGATGGTGGGGAAGATGCATCATATAAAAAGTTAAACATCTTTTAACTTTTGTAACTTACACATGACAGTGTGGCAGCTGCATGTTTCCACATGTAAGCAATGTTGGGGAATGAAAGTGTAAATAATCCATGCCTTTGTAAAACTGGCTTTAGAAAAGTTGATTACACTATGAGGAAAGTTGAACAAAACCAATTATCAGCCATGATATCTGTCAGGAATTATACATTGACCATAAAGCAGTTTTAACTAATTTAGATAAGGCTTTACCATTATTACTTGATTCCACTTCATCTTATAGTGGATCAAAATTCCATCTGTGAAAAATAATGTAGCAGAACAAAGTTTCACAATTTTTTAAACTGCTCGTAGCAGGTGACAAAATTTGGTCACACACAACAATGACGGGTGGTAAGGGATGGAAGGTGAAGCTCTGTGAATGGAAAAAATGAGGACTGGAGGAAGGAAAGTGTTGCTACTGAGTGTGGTGGAGAAATGGAGATTTGAAAATGATGATGTATTTAGCTGATATTTTCATTTTTCCTTTGGTCCTGTTTTCAGTCACCACTCCTCCTATTCTCATTTAATGCCCTAGCCGATTTATTTTTCTCCTCTTAATTGTTTCCAGTAATTGTTCTTTATTATTCACCCTGTGTAATGTAAACTCATTTCTTATTTTATCTGTTCATTTCACATCTTCCATTCTTCTCCAAATACAATCCCAAAAGCCTCAAGTGTCTCTCTGCTCTATCCAACACAGTGCCCATGTTTTGGCACCATACAGTGCAAGACTATCATATAATATACTGTCATTATCGAGAGATTGTTTTAATGCATAATTTGCTTGAGGCTCAATTATTCCCACCAGTAAATTTTCTGGTACTTTTAGAAAACCATTTTTAAAATTTCTTTGGAAAAATCTGAACTCAGTTGCAAAAGTATAAAGCTGACAAATAACACTAATTTGTTTTCAATGAGTTGCCCAAACACACATTTTAATAGGAGAATCACATTTTTTCATGTGGATGTTCCATAAATAATATCTTGTAAGGCAGTAAAGTTGCCAAAACGTTTGTTTTGACGTGGTCCTTAAAATTTTTTCAAACATTTTAATGTGCGAATATGATCAATTACAAATACTCTGTCTCCTTGTAGTTTTAAATTTAAGTCTTTTAAAGAAGTAATTTATATCTACTAAAAATGTTAAGCAACATATCCAGCCTAAAACACAAAGTTCTTTGAAGAGCACTTCATTCTTTGATACGAAAGTATTTTATTCCTGAAAGTAAGTTGAAAAATCTATCTAGTGCCTTTCCATGGCTAAGTCAATGAACAATGGAATGATAAATTGCATCTCCATATTCGTTATGTATCTCAGCTAAAAACTTTTTGAAACTGTTTGTAGTTACTCCCATTGTGCCTTATAAAGTTTATAATTTTTATAACTAAACATCATATGATCTCACTTTAAAATTTTGCCACAAAATAATAATATTTAAAATTTTAAAACTTCGTGTTTGATTTTAACAACTAGTTGATCTTTTGTTTCTATGGTGTTACTAACTCCATCCATAGTTTCTAACTTGACATATTCATGTGTCAGTTCTTTGATGTAGATGTAAATATTGATGCAGTCTGCACACTTTTCAAATAAGTCTTGAGATGCCACACAGCATCATTTGTGTCAGTGCCCTTAACAATGTCCTCTGAAATGCTCTAATTTACTTTATGTTCCAATGCTATACATTAAAATTTCAGATACTGTGTAACACGGAATCCAAGATGATAAACAAAAGACAACAAACATGATTCACTCACCTCATACTTTGCTTTAGCTTTAGAAACGCCTGCAAGATTATTTCTTGAACTTCCAAGACGATTTTTCTTTCTGCTAGTGCTGACCCTTGATAACTGTTTTAGTGCATCTGGTACAATGTAGTCAGGGACATCTGCCAAGTGAGGCTGAATCTTCACTGTGTGCAGCGCTTTATCATGCCGTAATGTCTGCAGATCTCTAGGATTATCCACGAAGTAACTCTGATGAAGAAATGCATTTTTATTAAAAAGAACTGCAGTATAATTCTATTAATACAGCTGAAAATAATAAAAATGAAAACACATACATTCATTTCACATCCTCCTCGACACCCGCAGAAATCAACTTCCCACCAGTCAACTTCAACAGTGATTCAAGACATTTGGATCTATCTTCTCAATATCAGTGTTGTTGAGCTGGTTCTCCAGTAAGGTTCTTGCTGTCCTCCTGGTCTTATTTCATGTTAGGCTCTCCATTTCTTAAATATCCTTTGTTCCTATCCTTTTCTGTTTATTTTCTTGCTTACCATATCCTCTCCTCTATCAGTCTACACACTTATGACCGCCTTTGAATTTCAGTTTATATTTTATTTTTCTCCCCCCCCCCCCCCCTCTCTCTCTCTCTCTCTCTCTCTCTCTCTCTCTCTCTCTCTCTCTCTCTCTCTCTCTGTGTGTGTGTGTGTGTGTGTGTGTGTGTGTGTGTAACAAATGCAGTGCCAATGAAAACATTTACACTGTTTTGGCAGATATCCATCTATGTGTTATATGTTTTTCAAAATTAGTTATCAGTACTATAACCTGTTTCATGGCAATAATCAAGTATTAACTGATTAAATAAATTAATACTGCAGGACATTCACATTTTAGTGCTTTTGATTTCTAAATGCGGAATCAGTCAAGCTGGTGTGGTCAACAGGCAAAATTTTAATCATCGCAAAGCTTTTGGATACTGTTCTTCCTCAGGCATACATATACGGGGCAACATAGACCCTGCTCTGTTGCAGTTGGTCTGTAGTGCCAGAAAAATTTAGCTTGACATGTGTATGTATGCTTACCAATGATTTATCAACTGTTCCACATCTCAGCTACACAGTGAGTGGTTACCTCTATCCCTCCCATTTTCGTTATTCCACCCAGTGTTTACCAGTTTCATATTACCTTTCTTTTCCGTGTTCCCCACATGTTTTCTGAAGAAGGAATCTTTAAAAGTGAATTTAACTGTCAATTTAAATTTTTGTATCATTACTGTTCCTGTGTTGGCAGTTTCTGAGGCTACCCAAATGGAAGAAATCTGAGAAGATTAAATTAATAAAAATTGAATTTATTGACCACTATATGCCAATGTAATACTGCAGAAAAAAAAAAAAAACTAAGAAGCAGTGATTCAAGCAGGGCAACGTCAAAAGGCTTAATGGGGGTAAGACGTCAAACTGGCCAAGTTGGGGCAGGAGAAGCACAACAGGACATTTTAATTTCCACTGTCTATACATTTACATGTGAAATTTAATCATTTTTTCACTTATTATTGGCTGCATGTGTTGCTATTGGTACACTTTTCTTCATAAGTAAGAGATTCTTTGATGAATCTTGTGCAGCATACAAACCATACTTACAAGTGTATCAAACTCCAGAATTTCTCAAATCTATTAAAAACTGTGGTAAAAACTGAGATAATTAATTGTAAAATTTGAGTTTTTTCCTAAACATGAAATTTTAAGTGTATGTAAAATTTGAGTTTTTTCCTAAACATGAAATTTTAAGTGTAGCAGCGCATTCATTTTTTCATAAATTAAATAAATTCTAGAGTTTCATACACCTGTAAGTATGGTTTGTATGCTGTGCAAAATTCATTGAAGAGTCAATCTTACTTACGAAGAAAAGTCTACCTATAATAACAAATGCTGCCAATAGTAAGTGAAAAAAATGATAAAATTTCACACGTAACAAAAATTATTTTGTTGCGTTTTTGAACTTCTACTGCTATGAGTGTAAATCCTGAATCCTTCCTGGTCATGCTGACACAGTTTTAAGAATTTATATGTAAAAGTGTAGATGGTGGAAATTAAAATATCCTGTGGTGCCTCCCCTGCTCCAAGTTCGCCTGTTTGACATCCTACCCCCTTAATGTAGGTCTCTCATCCCATGTATTTTTGGGATGATGTACATGTATTGCTAACTATGAACTGGAGAAAAGATCATGACTGGATTCTCTTTAGTCCACATTGCCTGAGTAGTTAGGACTGGTAGCTGCTGACTATCTTGAGGCCAAGGATCAATAACCACAAACTATCCAAGAAATAGATGAAAGGGAATGTATACAAACTAGTGATGAACTGATAATGTAATACACTTAACTGCTGTTTGTCATAGTAGTTAGATCACTTATTACAGCCAATGAGATAGCCACATACAATTTAATTACCAGTGAAATATCTGCTTCATAAACATCTATACACAGAGTAAGAAGTTAAAAGGAATCTGTGCAGTGTTGAGCTTAACGTACTTGGTTATGCAAAGAATAGCTAGTAGATCCACTAACTGTTGTAACTGAAATTTGTTACCTAAAATCCCGTATGATTGAACACTTTGCATTCAGTTTTCAATACATCAGTAGTCCAGTCACGGAAGGAAATCAAAGTGCCAAGTTCAAATGTTTCAAATGGCTCTGAGCACTATGGGACTTAACAATGGAGGTCATCTGTCCCCTAGAACTTACAACTACTTAAATCTAACTAACCTAAGGACATCACACACACCCATGCCCGAGGCAGGATCGAACCTGCCACAACGGCCGGCAAAGTGCCAAGTGACTGGAGAAAAACACAAGTGACTCCTGTATATAAGAAGGGTAAAACAACAGACCTGTGACATTACAGACCAATACCATTAACATCAGTTTGCAGCAAAATTCTAGAGCATATTCTGAGTTCACCCCCCATGAACCATGGACCTTGCCGTTGGTGGGGAGGCTTGCGTGCCTCAGCGATACAGATAGCCGTACCGTAGGTGCAACCACAACGGAGGGGTATCTGTTGAGAGGCCAGACAAACGTGTGGTTCCTGAAGAGGGGCAGCAGCCTTTTCAGTAGTTGCAAGGGCAACAGTCTGGATGATTGACTGATCTGGCCTTGTAACAATAACCAAAACGGCCTTGCTGTGCTGGTACTGCAAACGGCTGAAAGCAAGGGGAAACTACAGCCGTAATTTTTCCCGAGGGCATGCAGCTTTACTGTATGATTACATGATGATGGCGTCCTCTTGGGTAAAATATTCCGGAGGTAAAACAGTCCCCCATTCGGATCTCCGGGCGGGGACTACTCAAGAGGATGTCGTTATCAGGAGAAAGAAAACTGGCGTTCTACGGATCGGAGCGTGGAATGTCAGAGCCCTTAATCGGGCAGGTAGGTTAGAAAATTTAAAAAGGGAAATGGATAGGTTGAGGTTAGATATAGTGGGAATTAGTGAAGTTCGGTGGCAGGAGGAACAAGACTTCTGGTCAGGTGACTACAGGGTTATAAACACAAAATCAAATAGGGGTAATGCAGGAGTAGGTTTAATAATGAATAGGAAAATAGGAATGCGGGTAAGCTACTACAAACAGCATAGTAAACGCATTATTGTGGCCAAGATAGATACGAAGCCCACGCCTACTACAGTAGTACAAGTTTATATGCCAACTAGCTCTGCAGATGACGAAGAAATTGAAGAAATGTATGATGAAATAAAAGAAATTATTCAGATTGTGAAGGGAGACGAAAATTTAATAGTCATGGGTGACTGGAATTCGAGAGTAGGAAAAGGGAGAGAAGGAAACATAGTAGGTGAATATGGATTGGGGGACAGAAATGAAAGAGGAAGCCGCCTGGTAGAATTTTGCACAGAGCACAACATAATCATAACTAACACTTGGTTTAAGAATCATGAAAGAAGGTTGTATACATGGAAGAACCCTGGAGATACAGAAGGTATCAGATTGATTATATAATGGTAAGACAGAGATTTAGGAACCAGGTTTTAAATTGTAAGACATTTCCAGGGGCAGATGTGGACTCTGACCACAATCTATTGGTTATGACCTGTAGATTAAAACTGAAGAAACTGCAAAAAGGTGGGAATTTAAGGAGATGGGACCTGGATAAACTAAAAGAACCAGAGGTTGTACAGAGATTCAGGGAGAGCATAAGGGAGCAATTGACAGGAATGGGGGAAAGAAATACAGTAGAAGAAGAATGGGTAGCTTTGAGGGATGAAGTAGTGAAGGCAGCAGAGGATCAAGTGGGTAAAAAGACGAGGGCTAGTAGAAATCCTTGGGTAACAGAAGAAATATTGAATTTAATTGATGAAAGGAGAAAATATAAAAATGCAGTAAGTGAAACAGGCAAAAAGGAATACAAACGTCTCAAAAATGAGATCGACAGGAAGTGCAAAATGGCTAAGCAGGGATGGCTAGAGGACAAATGCAAGGATGTAGAGGCCTATCTCACTAGGGGTAAGATAGATACCGCCTACAGGAAAATTAAAGAGACCTTTGGAGATAAGAGAACGACTTGTATGAATATCAAGAGCTCAGATGGAAACCCAGTTCTAAGCAAAGAAGGGAAAGCAGAAAGGTGGAAGGAGTATATAGAGGGTCTATACAAGGGCGATGTACTTGAGGACAATATTATGGAAATGGAAGAGGATGTAGATGAAGATGAAATGGGAGATATGATACTGCGTGAAGAGTTTGACAGAGCACTGAAAGACCTGAGTCGAAACAAGGCCCCCGCAGTAGACAATATTCCATTGGAACTACTGACGGCAGTGGGAGAGCCAGTCCTGACAAAACTCTACCATCTGGTGAGCAAGATGTATGAAACAGGCGAAATACCCTCAGACTTAGAGACCGATATAATAATTCCAATCCCAAAGAAAGCAGGTGTTGACAGATGTGAAAATTACCGAACTATCAGCTTAATAAGTCACAGCTGCAAAATACTAACACGAATTCTTTACAGACGAATGGAAAAACTAGTAGAAGCCAACCTCGGGGAAGATCAGTTTGGATTCCGTAGAAACACTGGAACACGTGAGGCAATACTGACCTTACGACTTATCTTAGAAGAAAGATTAAGGAAAGGCAAACCTACGTTTCTAGCATTTGTAGACTTAGAGAAAGCTTTTGACAATGTTGACTGGAATACTCTCTTTCAAATTCTAAAGGTGGCAGGGGTAAAATACAGGGAGCGAAAGGCTATTTACAATTTGTACAGAAACCAGATGGCAGTTATAAGAGTCGAGGGACATGAAAGGGAAGCAGTGGTTGGGAAGGGAGTAAGACAGGGTTGTAGCCTCTCCCTGATGTTGTTCAATCTGTATATTGAGCAAGCAGTAAAGGAAACAAAAGAAAAATTCGGAGTAGGTATTAAAATTCATGGAGAAGAAATAAAAACTTTGAGGTTCGCCGATGACATTGTAATTCTGTCAGAGACAGCAAAGGAACTTGGAAGAGCAGTTGAATGGAATGGACAGTGTCTTGAAAGGAGGATATAAGATGAACATCAACAAAAGCAAAACAAGGATAATGGAATGTAGTCTAATTAAGTCGGGTGATGCTGAGGGAATTAGAGAAGGAAATGAGACACTTAAAGTAGTAAAGGAGTTTTGCTACTTGGGAAGCAAAATAACTGATGATGGTCGAAGTAGAGAGGATATAAAATGTAGGCTGGCAATGGCAAGTAAAGCGTTTCTGAAGAAGAGAAATTTGTTAACATCCAGTATTGATTTAAGTGTCAGGAAGTCATTTCTGAAAGTATTCGTATGGAGTGTAGCCATGTATGGAAGTGAAACATGGACGATAAATAGTTTGGACAAGAAGAGAATAGAAGCTTTCGAAATGTGGTGCTACAGAAGAATGCTGAAGATTAGATGGGTAGATCACATAACTAATGAGGAAGTATTGAATAGGATTGGGGAGAAGAGAAGTTTGTGGCACAACTTGACCAGAAGAAGGGATCGGTTGGTAGGACATGTTCTGAGGCATCAAGGGATCACCAATTTAGTATTGGAGGGCAGCGTGGAGGGTAAAAATCGTAGAGGGAGACCAAGAGATGAATACACTAAGCAGATTCAGAAGGATGTAGGTTGCAGTAGGTACTGGGAGATGAAAAAGCTTGCACAGGATAGAGTAGCATGGAGAGCTGCATCAAACCAGTCTCAGGACTGAAGACCACAACAACAACAACAACAACAACATTCTGAGTTCAAATATAATAAATTTCCTAGATACCTAAAAGCTCATGTCCACTAATCAACACAGCTTTAGGAAACCTCGCTCATGTGAAACGCAGTTTGTCTATTTTCTCACATGAAATATTGGAAACTATCGATGAACAGATTCCATATTTCTAGATTTCTGAAAATCATTATACACAGTACCCCACTGCAGACTGTTAATGAAGGTACATGCATGTGGAACAGGCACCCAGATATGTGACTGGTTCGAAGACTTCTTAATAATACTAATAGAACCCAGTATGTTGTCCTTGGCAACAAGTGTTCACTGTAGACAGGGGTGACATCAGGAATGCCTCAGGGAAGTGTGATAGGATTGTTGCTATCTTCTATATACATAAATGATCTGGCAGACTGGGTAGGCAGCAGTCTGCGGTTGTTCGCTGACGATGCTGTAGTGTACAGGAAGGTGTCGAAGGTAAGTGGCTGTAGGCAGATACAAGATGACCTACACAAAATTTCTAGTTGGCTTGATGAATGGCAACTGGCTCTTAATGTAGAAAAATGTAATGTAGAAAACACAGATGAACAGGAAAAACAAACCTGTAATGTTTGGATATAGCATTAGTAGTGTTCTGCTTGACACAGTCATGTCTTTAAATATCTGGGCCTAATGCTATGAAGCAATATGAAATGGAATGAGCATGTGAGGATTATGGTAGGGAATGCAAATAGTTGGCTTCAGTTTATTGGGAGAATTTTAGGGAAGTGTGGTTCACCTGTACAGGAGACCACATGTAGGACACTAGTGTGATCTATTGAGTGTTTGGGATCTGCACCAGGTCAGATCGAAAGAAGACATCAAAGCATTTCAGAGGCATGCTGCTACCGGTAGGTGTAGAATCAGCATGCAAGTATTACAGTATGCTTCGGGATCTCAAATGGGAATCACTGGAGGGAAGAAGACATTCATTTTGAAGAACACTACTAAGAAAATTTGAAGCTGACTGCAAAACGATCCTACTGCTGCCAAAAAAAATGGCTCTGAGCACTATGGGACTTAACATCTGAGGTCATCAGTCCCCTAGAACTTAGAACTACTTAAACCTAACTAACATAAGGACGTCACACACATCCATGCCCAAGGCAGGATTCGAACCTGCGACCGTAGCGGCCGCGTTGTTCCAGACTGAGGCGCCTAGAACCGCTTGGCCACACCGGCCGGCTACTGCTGCCAAAACTCACTTCACATAGGAACCATTCCTATTCAAGTAATAAGGATTCAAACGGAGGATTATAGAAGTTGTTTTTCCTCGCTCTATCTGCAAGTGTAACAGGAAAGGAAATGACTTGTTGTGGTAAAGGGTACCCTGCACCGTTCACAGTACAGTGGCTTGTGGAGTATGTATGCAGATATAGATGTTGTTGTTGTTGTTGTTGTTGTTGTTGTGGTCTTCAGTCCTGAGACTGGTTTGATGCAGCTCTCCATGCTACACTATCCTGTGCAAGCTTTTTCATCTCGCAGTACCTACTGCAACCTACATCCTTCTGAATCTGCTTAGTGTATTCATCTCTTGGTCTCCCTCTACGATTTTTACCCTCCACACTGCCCTCCAATACTAAATTGGTGATCCCTTGATGCCTCAGAACATGTCCTACCAACTGATCCCTTCTTCTGGTCAAGTTGTGCCACAAACTTCTCTTCTCCCCAATCCTATTCAATACTTCCTCATTAGTTATGTGATCTACCCATCTAATCTTCAGCATTCTTCTGTAGCACCACATTTCGAAAGCTTCTATTCTCTTCTTGTCCAAACTATTTATCGTCCATGTTTCACTGCCATACATGGCTACACTCCATATAAATACTTTCAGAAATGACTTCCTGACACTTAAATCAATACTGGATGTTAACAAATTTCTCTTCTTCAGAAACGCTTTCCTTGCCATTGCCAGCCTACGTTTTATATCCTCTCTACTTCGAACATCATCAGTTATTTTGCTCCCCAAATAGCAAAACTCCTTTACTACTTTAAGTGCCTCATTTCCTAATCTAATTCCCTCAGCATCACCCGACTTAATTAGACAACATTCCATTATCCTTGTTTTGCTTTTGTTGATGTTCATCTTATATCCTCCTTTCAAGACACTGTCCATTCCATTCAACTGCTCTTCCAAGTCCTTTGCTGTCTCTGACAGAATTACAATGTCATCGGCGAACCTCAAAGTTTTTATTTCTTCTCCATGAATTTTAATACCTACTCCGAATGTTTCTTTTGTTTCCTTTACTGCTTGCTCAATATACAGATTGAACAACATCGGGGAGAGGCTACAACCCTGTCTTACTCCCTTCCCAACCACTGCTTCTCTTTCATGTCCCTCGACTCTTATAACTACAATCTGCTTTCTGTACAAATTGTAAATAGCCTTTCACTCCCTGTATTTTACCCCTGCCACCTTTAGAATTTGAAAGAGAGTATTCCAGTCAACATTGTCAAAAGCTTTCTCTAAGTCTACAAATGCTAGAAACGTAGGTTTGCCTTTCCTTAATCTTTCTTCTAAGATAAGTCGTAAGGTCAGTATTGCCTCATGGGTTCCAATATTTCTACGGAATCCAAACTGATTTTCCCCGAGGTCGGCTTCTACCAGTTTTTCCATTCGTCTGTAAAGAATTCGCTTTAGTATTTTGCAGCTGTGACTTATGAAACTGATAGTTCGGTAATTTTCACATCTGTCAACACCTGCTTTCTTTGGGATTGGAATTATTATATCGGTCTCTAAGTCTGAGGGTATTTCGCCTGTCTCATACATCTTGCTCACCAGATGGTAGAGTTTTGTCAGGACTGGCTCTCCCACTGCCGTCAGTAGTTCCAATGGAATATTGTCTACTCCGGGGGCCTTGTTTCGACTCAGGTCTTTCAGTGCTCTGTCAAACTTTTTCACACAGTATCGTATCTCCCATTTCATCTTCATCTACATCCTCTTCCATTTCCATAATATTGTCCTCAAGTACATCGCCCTTGTATAGACCCTCTATATACTCCTTCCACCTTTCTGCTTTCCCTTCTTTGCTTAGAACTGGGTTTCCATCTGAGCTCTTGATATTCATACAAGTCGTTCTCTTATCTCCAAAGGTCTCTTTAATTTTCCTGTAGGCGGTATCTATCTTACCCCTAGTGAGATAGGCCTCTACATCCTTACATTTGTCCTCTAGCCATCCCTGCTTAGCCATTTTGCACTTCCTGTCGATCTCATTTTTGAGACGTTTGTATTCCTTTTTGCCTGTTTCACTTACTGCATTTTTATATTTTCTCCTTTCATCAATTAAATTCAATATTTCTTCTGTTACCCAAAGATTTCTACTAGCCCTCGTCTTTTTACCTACTTGATCCTCTGCTGCCTTCACTACTTCATCCCTCAAAGCTACCCATTCTTCTTCTACTGTATTTCTTTCCCCCATTCCTGTCAATTGCTCCCTTATGCTCTCCCTGAATCTCTGTACAACCTCTGGTTCTTTTAGTTTATCCAGGTCCCATCTCCTTAAATTCCCACCTTTTTGCAGTTTCTTCAGTTTTAATCTACAGGTCATAACCAATAGATTGTGGTCAGAGTCCACATCTGCCCCTGGAAATGTCTTACAATTTAAAACCTGGTTCCTAAATCTCTGTCTTACCATTATATAATCAATCTGATACCTTTTAGTATCTCCAGGGTTCTTCCATGTATACAACCTTCTTTCATGATTCTTAAACCAAGTGTTAGTTATGATTATGTTGTGCTCTGTGCAAAATTCTACCAGGCGGCTTCCTCTTTCATTTCTGTCCCCCAATCCATATTCACCTACTATGTTTCCTTCTCTCCCTTTTCCTACTCTCGAATTCCAGTCACCCATGACTATTAAATTTTCGTCTCCCTTCACAATCTGAATAATTTCTTTTATTTCATCATACATTTCTTCAATTTCTTCGTCATCTGCAGAGCTAGTTGGCATATAAACTTGTACTACTGTAGTAGGTGTGGGCTTCGTATCTATCTTGGCCACAATAATGCGTTCACTATGCTGTTTGTAGTAGCTTACCCGCATTCCTATTTTCCTATTCATTATTAAACCTACTCCTGCATTACCCCTATTTGATTTTGTGTTTATAACCCTGTAGTCACCTGACCAGAAGTCTTGTTCCTCCTGCCACCGAACTTCACTAATTCCCACTATATCTAACCTCAACCTATCCATTTCCCTTTTTAAATTTTCTAACCTACCTGCCCGATTAAGGGCTCTGACATTCCACGCTCCGATCCGTAGAACGCCAGTTTTCTTTCTCCTGATAACGACATCCTCTTGAGTAGTCCCCGCCCGGAGATCTGAATGGGGGACTGTTTTACCTCCGGAATATTTTACCCAAGAGGACGCCATCATCATGTAATCATACAGTAAAGCTGCATGCCCTCGGGAAAAATTACGGCTGTAGTTTCCCCTTGCTTTCAGCCGTTCGCAGTACCAGCACAGCAAGGCCGTTTTGGTTATTGTTACAAGGCCAGATCAGTCAATCATCCAGACTGTTGCCCTTGCAACTACTGAAAAGGCTGCTGCCCCTCTTCAGGAACCACACGTTTGTCTGGCCTCTCAACAGATACCCCTCCGTTGTGGTTGCACCTACGGTACGGCTATCTGTATCGCTGAGGCACGCAAGCCTCCCCACCAACGGCAAGGTCCATGGTTCATGGGGGGGGGGATATAGATGTAGATGTACAAATGTGGGGAAAAAATTCATCAACACAAATTTTTGTACAGTGGTAGGAGGGAGTGCCATGAGCAATATACTAAAAATCCTGCCTGGTGGGGTATGAGCATTGAGGTGGGGAGAAGGTGGGAGGAGTGGGGGGGGGGGGGGGGGGAGAGGGGGGGGCACTTAAAGGTCACTTTATTACATTTTTCTTGAATAACGTGAAAACAGCAGCTCCAGTGAAAAAGTTTCCCAATATAAAATTGAACTACATCAATTTCCCATAATTCATTTTTTTCTGCATGGCAGGGGATGGAAAAATCACTGATTGTTAAAGATATTGCTTTAACAGTGTAAAATTAATGTTTATCTTTGTGTGAAGTATGTTAAAGACAAGTATTAAATGTGTGTATGCCACATCTCAGTGCAGTAGAGCCCTATTAAGGGATAAGTTCTGAGTGTAACAGGTTGGTGTTTGACTGGGCGGAGGGGATTTGTAAAGTGAGGGAAGGTTTATGCACTTACCTCCTTCATAGGCCTGCAAACTGAAAACTGAGCAGGTGATTTCCCACTCTATCTACCCCACCACGTCACAAGAAGCAATTATAGGGTGCTCACCACAGTTATACCAACCCTCCACAGTGTGCCTTATGAATTACTGGCGATACAGTGCCCAGACATGCCCAGGGGTGTGTATTTTTCAAGTGCATTAACATTACATGGAAGGAATATGTGAGTTACTGATAATACTAATGCAAGCAACACACAAGGACAGAATGTACATAAATCTCTGCACACTGTTCTACATTGCTACAGGTGAAATTGATTCTTAATCATCCTGTACGGGAGCTGTGGTGCTCTTCTGTGAAAGCAGACTTCTTCCACTGCAAGAGCTGCTTGATTTTCAGTTTACAGACAGACTACCTCCCCAGTATTCCTGTCTAGTTGTCTTATATGAATATACAAAATACCTTCACTGAGCACTTGTTTATATAGTGGAATTATTTTCAGTTGCTACATCTACATGGATCCTCTGCAAATCACATTTAAGTGAAACTTCCTGGCAGATTAAAACTGTGTGACAGACCGAGACTCGAACTCGGGACCTTTGCCTTTCGCGGGCAAGTGCTCTACTGACTGAGCTACCCAAGCACAAATCACGCCCCGTCCTCACAGCTTTAATTCCACCAGTACCTCGTCTCCTACCTTCCAAACTTCACAGAAGCTCTCCTGCGAAACTTGCAGAACTAGCACTCCTGGAAGAAAGGATATTGCGGAGACATGGATTAGCCACAGCCTGGGGGATGGTTCTAGAATGAAATTTTCCCTCTACTGCAGAGTGTGCACTGATATGAAACTTCCTGGCAGATTAAAACTGTGTGCCGGACCTAGACTCGTGCTTGAGTAGCTCAGTTGGTAGAGCACTTACCAGTGAAAGGCAAAGGTCCCGAGTTCGAGTCTCAGTCCGGCACACAGTTTTAATCTGCCAGGAAGTTTCATATCAGCGCACACTCCGCTGTAGAGTGAAAATTTCATTCACATTTAAGTGCCTTGCAGAGGGTTCAAACCACCTTCACAATTCTCTATTATTCCAATCTTATATAGTGTGCGGAAATAACAAACACCTATATCTTTCCATACGAGCTCCGATTTCCCTTATTTTATCATGGTGATTGCTTCTCCCTATGTCAAGAAAATGTTTTCACATTCTGAGGAGAAAGTTGGTGATTGAAATTTCATGAGAAGATTCCGCTGCAACGAAAAGCGCCTTTCTTTTCTTGAAGTCCAGCCCAAATCCTGTATCATTTCTGTGACACTCACTCCCATATTTTGCAATAACACAAAATGTGCTGCCCTTCTTTGAACTTTTTCGATGTACTCCGTCAGTCCTATCTGGTATGGATCCCACACCACGCAGCAGTATTCTACAAGAGGATGGACAAGTGTAGTGTAGGCAGTCTCCTTAGTAGATCTGTTACATTTTCTTAAATGTCCTGCCAATAAAATTCAGTCTTTGGTTAGCCTTCCCCACAACTTTTCTGTGTGTTCCTTTCAATTTCAGTTGTTCGTAATTGTAATACGTAGGTATTTAGCTGAATTTATGGCTTTTATATTACACTGATTTATCGTGTAACCGAAGTTTAATGAATTCCTTTTAACACTCATGTGGATGACCTCACACTTTTCGTTATTTAACTTTTCTAAATCGTTTTGCAATTTGTTTTGATCTTCTGATGACTTTATTAGTCGATAAACGACAGCGTCATCTGCAAGCAACCTAAAACGGCTTGCTCAGATTGTCTCCCAAATTGTTTATATAGATAAGGAACAGCAAAGGGCCTATAACACAACCTTGGGGAATGATAGAAATCACTTCTGTTTTACTCAATAACTTTCTGTCAATTACTATGAACTGTGACCTCCTTGACAGGAAATCAAAAATCCAGTCACATAACTGAGATGATATTCCATAAGAACGCAATTTCACTACAAGCCACTTGTGTGGTACAGTGTCAAAAACCTTCCAGAAATCCAGAAATACGGAATCGATCCGAAATCCCTTGTCAATAGCACTCAACACTTCATGTGTATAAAGAGCTAGTTGTGTTTCACATGAACGATGTTTTCTAAACCCATGTTGACTGTGTGTCAATCAACCGTTTTCTTCAAGGTAATTCATAACGTTTGAACACAATATATGTTCCAAAATCCCGCTGCATATCAACGTTAATGATATGGGCCTATAATTTAGTGGATTACCCCTACTACCTTTCTTGAATATTGGTGTGTCTTGTGCAACTTTCCAGTCTTTGGGTACAGATCTTTCGTCGAGCGAGCGGTTGCATATGATTGTTAAGTATGGAGCTAATGCATCAGCATACTCCAAAAGGAACCTAATTGGTATATAGTATGGACCAGAAGACTTGCTTTTATTAAATGATTTAAGTTGCTTCACTACTCTGAGGATATTTACTTCTACGATACTCGTGTTGACAGCTGTTCTCGATTCGAATTCCAGAATACTTACTTCATTTGTGAAGGCATTTCAGAAGGCTGTGTTTAGTAACTCTGCTTTGGCAGCACAGTCTTCGATAGCATGCAGAGAAGGCATTGATTGTTTCTTGCCGCTAACACACTTCACATACAAACAGTATCTCTTTGGATATTCTATCAGGTTTTGAGATAAAGCTTCATTGTGGAAACTGTTATAAGCATCTCGCATTGAAGTCCGTGCTAAATTTCGAGCTTCTGTAAAAGATCGCTTATCTTGGGAATTTTGCATGTGTTTAAATTTTGCATGTTTGTTTAGTTGTTTCTGCAACAGTTTTCTACCCCATTTTGTGTACCAAGGAAGATCAGCTCCGTCGTTTGTTAATTTATTTGGTATAAACCTCTCAATTTCTCCCGATACTATTTCTTTGAATTCAAGCCACATCTGGTCTGCACTTACATTATTGATTTGGAAGGAGTGGAGATTGTCTCTCAGGAAGGCGTCAAGTGAATTTTTATCAGCTTTTTTGAATAGGTATGTTTTTCGATTATTTTTGGAGGATTTGGGGGTTACAGTATTCAGCCTCGGTACGACAACCTTGTGTTCACTAATCCCTGTACCCGTTTTGATGCTCGTTATTGACTCAGGATTATTTGTTGCTAAGAGATCAAGTGTGTTTTCACAACCGTTTACTATTTGCAAGGTCTCATAACTAACTGCTCGAAATAATTTTCAGAGAATGCGTTTGGCACAATTTTGGATGATATTTTATGCGTACCTCCAGAATTAAACATGTATTTTTGCCAACATATTGAAGGTAAATTAAAGTCACCACCAACTATTATCGTATGAGTTGGGTACATGTTTGAAGTCAAACTCAAGTTTTCTTTGAACCTTTCAGCAACTGTATCATCTGAATTGGGAGGTCGGTAAAAGGATCCTATTATTTTATTCCGGTTGCCAACAATGACCTCTGCCTATACTAACTCACAGGAAGTATCTACTTCAATTTTGCGACAAGTTAAACTACTTCTAACAGCAACAAACATGCCATCACCAGTCATGTTTTGCCTATCCTTTCGGAACACCGTTAGGTTCTTCGCAAAAATTTCAGCTGAGCTTATATCCGGCTTTCAGTGCCTATAAAGACTTGAGCATCAGTGCTTTCTATTAGCGCTTGGAGCTCTGGTACTTTCCCAACATAGCTATGACAATTTACAGCTGTTATACCAATGGTTCCTGTATCTACGTTCTTCCTGTGTTCGGCCTGCACCCTTTGTGACTGAAGCCCTTTTGGTGTTTTCCCGAGACCCTCTAACGTAAAAAACTGCCTAGTCCACGCGTCCACGCCACACAGCCCCTGCTACCCAGTAGCCAACTCCTGCGTACAGTGGACATCTGGCTTATTCCGCAGAACCCGAAACCCAACCACCCTTTGGTGCAAGTCGAGGAATCTGCAGCCTACACGGTCACATAACCGTCTGAGCCTCTGATTCAGAACCTCCACTCGGCTCTGTACCAGAAGTCCGCAATCGGTCCTGTTGACAATGCTGCAAATGGTCAGCTCTGCTTTCATCTTGCAAGCAAGACTGGCAGCCTTTACCACTTACGTTAGCCGCTCTAAACCAGAGAGACCCTCTTCTGATCCATAGCGACACACATCATTGCTACCGACGTGAGCAACCACCTGCAGTTGGCTGCACCCTGTGCTCTTCATGGCATCTGGGAGGACCCATTCCACATCTGGAATGACTCCACCTAGTATGCACATGGAGTGCACATTGGTTTTCTTTCCCTTCTTGTCAGCCAAGTCCCTAAAGGGCCCCATGAAGCACCTAACGTTGGAGCTCACAACTACCAATCATCCCACCCTCTGTGAATGCCCGGATCTTGCAGGCTGAGTGGTTTCCTCTGAAACAGGACAGGCAACAGCATTTGGCTCAGCAACAGCATCAGCCACAGACAGCGCCTGGAACCCGTTTGTCAGACAAACCGGGGAGGCCTTACATGCAGCCGCCAGTCACCTGGGATATCTTTTGCCGCCTGCTTCACACCGGGGCGACCTCCCACTCGACCACAGGTGAGGGGTCAACCTCAGTGCGAGCAGTAACTGGGTTGGCCACTGGTGAGGACTGATCAGAGGACTCTGAAGTGCTGGACGTCCACTGGATCCCCACAGCCGGCTTACAACAGTGGTGCTCTTCCACTGCAGCCTCAAGCTGTGTAACTGAAGCCATCACAGCCTGAAGCTGAGAGCACAGTGTCACCAACTCGGCTTGCATCCGCACACAACAATTGCAGTCCCTGTCCATACTAAAGACCACGGAAAACTAAACTATGCAGGTAAACGGACTATCAGCACGTGCTGTGCAATTCTACTGTAGACCTTTACGAAAATGCAGGAAGTGTGTATAATAATAAGCAGATATTCAAAAACCTAACTACTGAAGCACTCAGGTGAAACTAAATAATTCATCCCTGATTAGGAACTTGTAATACGTCACAAAATAGGTTTACTTTCCGACGAAAACGAAAATGCGAGAACTAAGGCTATTAGATGTTAAATTTACACGCAAAAACTCAAGAAACTAAACTATTAAAGCACAAAGATGATATAATAAAATTTGATCCTGGTCAGGAACTTGTAAATGTCACAAAAGTAGTTACTTCCCTGTTGCTGCATCTGTCTCGGTTGGCTTCTACTGCCTGACTGAGTACTTATTTGCAATTGTTAAGTGAGCATTTATGTAAAATATGTTAAGGTAAACAATGGCTGGAAAGTGTTTAATTTGTAAATTTGATGTTGTCAGTGACATACATAGTGTTGGCGGAAAAGAGTGACTGCATTGGTAAATGTGGTATCCTGCTGCTATCTCCCACTGACAGCATATCATAAAGCCATGTAACTGGGTTGTAGTCAGTTGGTGGTGGATTAATGAATGAACAGAAAGTTACTGCTCTTTCCTCACCATTAATTGTATTAATAGTAGACGGCATAGATCCTTTCCATTCCTAAATTGCTGGCACTTTTGAAGTGGACTGCAATGAATGGAGTCACTTACCGCAGTATATCTTCCAAGGTGGGTGTGAAAATGTCTTATGGAAAGGGATTGATCATGTCCAAGTCCAGAACAGGTATCTGCTTTATGCAGTGCTTGACTTATGTTGAAATATCTGAAGTTCTATAACATCTAGGTGACCCCCTCCTGTTGCAGAGAGAGATTTTGGGAGAGCTCAGGCTGAAGTGATGTATTTGATACCGTTCATGCTGTGAAAAATATTCCACACAGTGACAGTAGAGACAAACTGATACTGTCAAATACGTTTTGACAGCATTTTACACTCGAGGCAGGCTCTTCAGTGTGGTGAACAGTGGACAGCTTCAATAGCTCACCCAACAACTGTAAATAAGTACATACTTAATAAACTGAAAATAATAAGCTCAGTGCAGTTATTTCGTCTACTCACATAACAGAACTTGATAGTTCAAGACATTCTTTCATTGCCTGTATAAAATAAATTGATGCTAAATTACAAGAAGACTCAGTTTTTAAAGTTCATAGCACACAATTCAGCAAAACTGAAATTTTGATTACACAGAAACGGCATACGATTAGACACACTGAACAGTTGAAATTACTAGGCATTCACACAGACAGTAAGCTGTCAGAATATTGTTCAAAAACTAAATCTTGCTTCATTTTCCATTAGAACAGCGTAAGTGATAGTTCAACATGAAAGTAGTCTACTTTGCTTATTTTCATTCACTTATGATGTATGGTCTTACTTTTCATGGTAACTTTTCTGATTCAAAAAGGGTGTCTGGGAATTCTGACATTGGCCTCTCAATACATATTTTTTTTATGTTGTTTCTTGTTAATAACATCAGCTCATTCCCACGAGTTAGCAGCTTTCACTCAGTTAATACTAGGTACCAATCCAATCTGCATTTGGAATGCACCGCCTTGACTCTTGTGCACAAAGGCGTGCAGTATTCTGCTGCATCCATTTTCAATAAGCTGCCATAAGAATTCACAAATCTTAGCATTAATCAACACACTTTCAAGTCTAAACTGAAGACTTTCCTTGTGGCTCACTCCTATTCCGTTGAGAAAATCCTAGAAAAATTTAAAAATTAAGCTAATTCCTGTGTCACATTGTTGATTTTGTTTATTTGAAATTGTGGCTTGTCATCTGCACAATATTCATGTGTGTCTCATTTCATCTATTATTACTCTTCTGTTATAATTTCATGTAGTGACTAATTCCATGACCCTGGAGATTTGCTCCTCAATTTTGTCCCCTGGAAAAAATATAACTCATATCCATATCCATGTTGTGTCAACACACTTTGTGGAAAAACATCCCTGGGCATGTCCGCCCATTGCATTCCCAGTGATTCATAAGGGGTGTCGGTATAACTTTGAGAAATAGCATGTGGTTGCTTCTTGTCACATAGGGGCATAGACAGAGTGGGGAACCACCTACTCTATCTTCAATCTTCCGTTTACTGACCCATGAGAGAAAAAGGTGCAAGAACACAAACTGGTGACCCACCTTCTCTCGCAATTCTACCCCACACATCCCTCCCCCCTCCAACCACCGCCCTGTTACACACCTAGAACACAACTTATCCCTTAAGAGGGCTCTACTGCACTTCGCGTGGTACACACCTGTAGTACTTGTTTTTAACCTACTTCATTCATAGATAAAAATTAATTTATACCATTCAAACAGTATTTCTTAATAATCTGCAATATTTCCATCCTCTGCAACACAGAAACTATCAGTCCTATAGAAAAAATTAATAGAATCTTTTTGTAGGTAATTTCATGTAGTTTAATTTTTTACATGTTAGGTCCTTTAATCAGGCAGGTAGGTTAGAAAATTTAAAATGGGAAATATGTAGGTTGAAGTTACACATAGAGAGAATTAGTGAAATTCGGTGGCAGGTGGAACAGGACTTCTGGTCATGTGAATACAGGGTTATAAATACAAAATCAAACAGGGGTAATGCAGATGGTTTAATGATCAATAAGAAAGTAGCAATGCAGGTAAGCTACTATGAACACCATAGCGAACGCATTATTGTAGCCAAGATAGACGTGAAGCCCATGCCAACCACAGTGGCACAAGTTTACATGCCAAATAGCTCTGCATATGATGAGATAAAAGAAATTATTCAGGTAGGTAAAGGAGATGTAAATTTAATCATGATATGCAAATGGAATTCAGTAGTAGGGAAAGGAAGAGAAGCAAAAATAGTAGGTGAATATGGACTAGAGGAAAGGAATGAAAGAGGAAGCCACCTGGTAGAATTTTTCGCAGAGCATAATTTAATCGTCACTAACACTTAGTTTACAAACCACAGAAGAAAGTTGTGTATGTAGAAGAGACCTGCAGACAGTGGTAGGTTTCAGACTGATTATATATAATGGTTAGACAGAGATTTAGAAATCAAATTTTAAATTGTAATACATTTCCAGGTGCAGGCGTGGACTCTGACCACAATTTATTGGTGATGAACTGTAGATTAAATTTGAAGAAATTGGGAATATGTAGGAAATTAAGGAGATAGGACCTGGATAAGTTGAAAGAACCAGAGGTTGTCGAGAGCCCCTCATATGGAGCATTATGCAACAGTTGACTAGAACAGGGGGAAGGAATACAGAGAAGACAAATGGGTAGCTTTAAAAGATGAAATAGTGAAGGATGCAGAGGATCAAGTAGGTAAAAAGACATGCCCTAGTAGCTATCCTTGGATAACACAAGAGATATTGAATTTAATTGTTGAAAGGAAAAAATTTAATAATGCAGCCAATGAAGCAGGCAAATGGAATACAAACATTTAAAAAATGAAATTGACAGGACGTGCAAAATTGCTAAGCGCAAAAGACTAGAGGACAAAAGTAACAATTTAGAAACATATTTCACTTGGAAGATAGATAACAGCTATAGGAAAATTAAAGAGGCCTTTGGGGAAAAAGAGAAGCAGCTGTATGAATATCAAGAGCTCAGATGGTAAACCAGTCCTGAGCAAAGAAAGGAAAGCTGAAAGGTGGACGGAGCATCGAGGGTCTATACAAGGAAGATGAACTTCAAAGCAATATTAATAGAACAGGGAGTGGATGTAGATGAAAATGAGGTGGGAGATATGGAACTGTGAGAAGAATTTGACAAAGTTCTGAAAGATCAAAGTCGAAACAAGGCCCTGCGAGTAGACAACATTCCTTCAGAACTACTGATGGCCTTGGGAGAACCAGCCATGACAAAACTCTTCAACGTGGTGTGCAAGATGTATGAGACAGGTGAAATAGCTTCAGACTTAAGGAGTAATGTAGTAATTCGAATTCCAAAGAAAGCAGTTGCTAGCAGGTGTGAAAATTACCAAAAAATTATGTTAATAAGTCATGGTTGCAAAATACTATCATCAATTCTTTACAGAAAAGTGGTAAAACTGTTAGAAGCCAACCTCGGGAAAGATCAGTTTGGATTCCAGAGAAATGTAGGAGCACGCAAGGCAATATTGGCCCAATGACTTATTTTAGAAGGCAGTTTAAGGGAAGGTAAACCTATATTTATAGAATATGTGGTCTTCAGGAAAGCTTTTGACAATGTTGACTGAAGTACCAGTGGGGTTAAAATACAGGGGACAAAACACTATTTACAACTTGCACAGAAACAGATGGCAGTTATAAGAGTCAAGGGGCACGTAAGGGAAGCAGTGGTTGAGAAGGGAGTGAAACAGGGTTGTAACCTGTTCTCTCACATATATTTTCAAAGCTGAATACCAATGTATGTGCAAGTCAGTAACAGAGGATTTACTAACAAAGTTACTGCAAACACTTTCAACGAAATTAACACCTAATATTCAAATAAAACACAAATATATGTTAAATGCAACTGAACAAGAAAGTTACCACTAAATCAGTACAGACAGGAAATACATGTGATCTTTTTGTTACTTGAAAGAAAATATTTTCATTCAATCTTATTTTAGTTAAAATTTGTATGCACATCAGCTGATAATATTCTGGTTGGCTGTGGTTAATAATCTAACTCCAAAACAATCAACAGTTATGTTACATGTATTACATTAATCAAAATATCCACGGGTGTGCTGCCGGTCTATAGTGTCCAACGGGCACAATATTTCGGCGATCAAACATGTCGCCATCATCAGGTGAACTGACGGACTGAGCTCCTGTGAACGTGCCGGCACGGAGATCCGTATGCTATGGCTGCTCAGAGGGAACTGGGTTCGGTCGCGGCGGCGGCCGATTTAAATACCCTCCGCCCGCGGGGCGCTCCCTCCGCCGTCCGCGCCCCGCGCCACGGTCGCGCGGTGGAACAGATTGCGACGACGTCTGAGATGACGTCGGTGTGATGGTTCTGTCCGCCGTGGTCGTCACAACTATACGTTTGCTCGATTTACTCTTGATTAACCCAATCGCTGGTTCCCAAGCCTTGCTAAGATTATAGCCACAGTCACGGTTTATGAGGTCGTCATTGGTGCGAATTTCGATGGCCTCTCTAACAACGCTGTCCCAGTATCTCGACGTCTGTACCAGAATACTCGTGCGGTCATACTCCATGGCGTGATTTTCCGACAAGCAATGTTCAGCGACCGCCGACTTGCTCGGATACATCAGTCGAGTGTGCCTCTGGTGTTCACGGCATCGATCCTCGACGGTACGCATCGTCTGACCAATATACGACTTGCCACATTGACACGGAATCTGGTACACGCCGGCCTTCCTCAAACCGAGGTCATCTTTGGTGCTCCCCACCAGTGCACGAGTTGTATTTGGAGGACAAAACACAGTTCCGACCCGGTGTTTCTTCAGAATGCGGGCGATTTTCCCCGAGAGTGCGCCTGTGTATGGAATAAATGCAGTGCCTACCTCCTCCCTCGTGACTTCATCCATCTCAACAGGTTGTGCTGCAGTGGTTGGGCAGAGAGCACGTTGAATCTGCCACTCTGAGTACCCATTTTTGCGAAATACAGTTCTCAGATGTTCCAATTCCTGGGGTAGACTCTCTGCGTCAGAGATAGTGCGCGCCCTATGTACTAGAGTTTTAAGTACCCCATTCCTCTGTGAAGGGTGGTGGCAGCTGTCTGCGTGCAAATACAGATCAGTGTGCGTTGTCTTCCGATACACCCCATGACCTAGGGTGCCGTCAGCCCTTCTCTTGACCAAGACGTCAAGGAAAGGTAATTTACCCTCCGTTTCAGTCTCCATAGTGAATTTGATGTTGGAGTGTATGGAGTTTAGATGTGTAAAGAAGTCAAGGAGTTTATCCATACCATGTGGCCAGATGACGAACGTGTCGTCGACGTAACGGAAAAAGCAAGTAGGTTTCCATACGGATGACGACAGGGCTTCCTCCTCGAAGTTCTCCATGTACAAATTCGCTACCACCGGTGAGAGTGGGCTACCCATGGCGACTCCCTCCGTTTGTTCGTAGTATTCTCCATTAAAAAGAAAATACGTGGAAGTCAAGACATGCCTAAAAAGTTCAGTGGTCTTCTCGTCAAACTTCTGACTAATCAATTCTAGTGACTCTCGCAGGGGTACCCTCGTAAACAAGGAAACGACGTCAAAACTCACCATGATATCTGACTCATCCAACCTGAAGCTATCAAGGCGTTTAACAAAATCCACGGAATCACGGATGTGATGAGGGCATTTACCCACATAAGGACTTAATATTCCCGTCAGGTATTTGGCCAACAAATATGTAGGTGCCCTGATGTTGCTGACAATGGGGCATAATGGTACCCCCTCTTTGTGAACCTTCGGGAGTCCATATAGTCTAGGTGGTACCGGACCTTGGGGTAACAATTTCTTAGCGTCACCCTCCGGTAAATCTGCGTCCTTGAGAAGCGCCCTCGTCTTGTTCTCCACCTTCTTTGTAGGGTCAACGCTGATCTTCCGGTAGGAATCGTCATTTAGCAGGCTCTGCATCTTATCAGTGTAGTCCTTATGGGAGACAACAACTGTAGCATTGCCTTTGTCAGCCGGTAAGACAACAATATCAGGGCGCTCCCTCAGATCACGAATGGCCGCCCTCTCTTTACTGCTGATATTTGACTTCATCGGCTTGGATTTCGTCAACGCACGACAAGTTTCACGACGTATTTCCTCGGCTGATTCTGGCGGAAGTCGAGCTGCAACCTGTTCAACAGCACTAACAATTTCTGCGACCGGAGTGAACTTGGGGGTGGGAGCGAAGTTGAGACCTTTCTGCAAAGCCGAGACCGCATCGTCACTCAACACCATGCCACTCAAATTGATGACAGTCTTGCACGGAACCTGCAGAGATGGTTTGTCAAGGAGACGTGAGAACTTAGTTGTTTGGCGTCCCGTAGCCTTCTTATGGGTGGAATCCGCTGACACCCAGGTGACACCATCAATCCAATCCCAGGAACAAGAAGTGAACTTACTAGCCAGTTGCAAATGTAGTTTGAGTAATTCCTGTGAGATAAACTCAAGGCTCCGGCGGGTGAATTGCACTCTCTCACGCACCAATGCGAGGCTGGCTCGTTTCTTGATTCTCTTAGCTGCTGCAGAATCGATGTGATGCATAGCCTTAGCAAAATTCGGAACAACATTCTCGGAACGACATCTCTTTAGAAAGGCAAGAGTACTTAGCAAACGACATCTACGGTGGCGCAACTTTTCAAATTTCTTCATGCTGCGATACATCTCCTCCCCGTAAAGGTGTATGATGTGATTCTTGAGTTTCTCCCGGCGTATTTGATAATCAAAATATCCACAGGTGTGCTGCCGGTCTATAGTGTCCAACGGATCTCCGTGCCGGCACGTTCACAGGAGCTCAGTCCGTCAGTTCACCTGATGATGGCGACATGTTTGATCGCCGAAATATTGTGCCCGTTGGACACTATAGACCGGCAGCACACCCGTGGATATTTTGATTATCAAATACGCCGGGAGAAACTCAAGAATCACATGTATTACATTGTTAATTTATCACAAGTTGTTCTACTGTTTATTTCTTGGATAGTAAGTAGCTGTTGACCCTAGTCCACAAGTTAGACAGCAGCCAGCACTGAAGGTACTCAGACACTGTGGATAATACCCTTAATAAGACACAGCATTATTTTAATCACTCCATCCTCCATACCAGCTGCAACTGACCCCCCCTTTTTTTTTCTATCGTACAATTTCAGTCTTAGTCCATTTTCAAGTACCCTGTTAAAAAGTTCTTCAGCTGACACATCTGTTGTTAATTAAAGCACTGAGTAAATGGAATATGAATTATGTTAACAAGGGGACGTTCTGGTCTCAGAAATTCAGTTCAGGATGAGACTTTTTGGGCTGGTGGAATACCTGAAGGATGTCCAGTCATAGATGTCTTAAAGTGTAGTATCCAGAAAATTCCGAGAACAAGGGCTCTAAAGTTTCAATTGTAGCTCATAAGCACCTCATATATGGCCACAAAAAAATGGTTCAAATGGCTCTGAGCACTATGCGACTTACCTTCTGAGGTCATCAGTCACCTAGAACTTAGAACTAATTAAATCTAACTAAACTAAGGACATCACACACATCCATGCCCGAGGCAGGATTCGAACCTGCGACCGTAGCGGTCGCTCGGCTCCAGACTGTAGCGCCTAGAACCGCACGGCCTATATGGCCACAAGTAGCATTCCAGCATACAGGTTAAATCACTCAGTCAGTAGCATGTTAGAATGTCATACAGCTGATCCAGGCTCAATCCTATCTGCAGGCTCAATTTTATTTTGTTTTCTTAATTTTTTAAAAAAATTATAAAAACTTTTTAATAAAGTTAATGATCTAAAGTACTACCAATTATATCATAAATAATTTCATTTTGTTTATGAAATGGCTGTCATGGGCTACTTAAAATATGAAGTACATTCATCAATACTTCCTTTTTAAAAAGTTCCAACTTCAAATGCATTTTTATGGAGGTAAATTAAAGTGCTAATTACTGTCACTACAATGCTGTTACAAAATTGGGCAATATCGTAAGCTGTGGAAAGGTTATAAATAGTCACTGTAAATTTGAGAAACTGGAGTCTATGTGGAAAAGCAGAGTATAGCTGTTGCCTTATTGTATGTACAAACAGGCAGATGGTCAGGAAGTTTCAAGGCTTGCATGGAACTCATTGAGCAATGGGCCTTACTTGCTACAGTGCCAGTTCACTTCTGACTTTCACAGAGATTGGAGCATTCTGTACTGTGAAATATTGTTACAATGTTTACAATATTGTGAATTAAAAAAGTCTGTCAATGAAGACATTGTGAAAGCACCATAATCTGCACATTCATTACACAATGAAGTGTCAAACGTGATATTAAAAGATATGGTTGTTTATTACAAAAGTTTGCTTACTGCAAATAATTTGATTGCATCAGAATCTTCAACAACAATTTCTCGTGAAGCAATGTTAGTGGGTGAAAAAATTTACAAACATACTATGGACATGTTAGCTGAAAAAGTACTTGTGATTGATGATGAACCTGCTGACAAAAATGAAAACTGTGTAGGTGAACCTTTCGAAAAGTACAAAGACCACAGATCATCGGATGAATATGAACCAGAAGAAAAGAGGGCAAGAGAAGTAGATCGTCCTCCTTTGAATTGCAAAATTAACGTTGTTAATATTACAAAGGCTCACCCCATGTGGAAACTGCAAAT
Organism: Schistocerca piceifrons; assembly: GCF_021461385.2. Lineage (NCBI taxonomy): Eukaryota > Metazoa > Arthropoda > Insecta > Orthoptera > Acrididae > Schistocerca > Schistocerca piceifrons. The sequence goes on from NC_060138.1 coordinate 1,239,636,621, forward strand.
ATTACAAAATTATGCATGCAGCTCGTTAAGACAGAAGTAGTATTTATCCTAATGTGAAGAAGAAAGTAAAAAAAAAGGGAGCCAAACAACTTGATAAGTACACAGCAATAAGTTACAGGATGTATGATTGTTTTGTTGAATCCCAAGAGAATTATCAGCAAGTGACTACACGGAATGTACAACAGTGGGGTTTAGCAGCAGCACAACAGTTTACATATTTCGACTTTAAAAATTCTGACAGCTGGGTTCATAGATTCAAAATGAAGCACGGAATTCGTCAGCGAGAAATGACAAGATTTGTTCCAAGAAAAGAAACTGCGATGGTCAAAGAAATCTTGGCTGCTGCAGACACTTTTTGAACCCAGACATTAAAACTGACACCAAATTTCAACAAACATTTTTTTTATCGACAGTGGCCAGGCAGATATTTACTGCAGAGTTAAAAATTCATTTTGCGCTCTATTTTTACAATTCTTTGACAAAATACTTCAACTTTGGTTGGTTTGTATTTCCAAGATGTCAATATCAGTCAGTGTACAATAGGACTCTGGCTGTCACAGGAAGCAAAACTATTTTCATCAAAAGATACTACTTGAATAAAATGATGCTTATGTATACTGCACAATATACTCTGACTGTGTCTGGAAACATCGTATCTCAAGTGTGTGTGTTTTTACAAGAGACAACCCATAACTTCGGTCCCAGAGTTCAAAAAAGAGTAAAACAATATGAGCAAAATGATAAAAACGCTGTAATAAACATCATCCAAATCTTAGAAGCTAATGACAGAACCGTATACTGACTTTCACAACCGGTGTTGGAAGTCTTCCGTGGGTCAAGACTTATTGACTTTTGGGGAGTAATGGTTTCTGTTAAGTATTGACTCCTAAGAGGGGGGGGGGGGGGGGGCAGAGCCTGAATTAACAACGAAATCTTTCAGGATGAAGAGAAATCACCAACACGTACAATTAAAGTGATTCCTCCAAAATGTACTCCACTTGTTCAATCATATGACATCTATTTTTATAGACAAGTAAAAAATCTGATAAAGCATATACAAAACTGTACTCATCTTATTGAAAGTAATAGAGAAATAAATTCTCGTGAAGACTGTATAAAAATACAATCAATAGTCCATCAGCAGCTGTCATCACCAATTTATAAGGATATGATCTGATATGCTTCCCAATGAAAGAGAAGTTTTCAGGAATCTCAACGAAGTACGTTTTTCAACTAGTCTTTCAAAAAAACGCCATTCCTTTAAACAATTGCCCTTCATAAATTGTGCAAGATGCCAATTATTTTGTTTTTGTTTTTTTCTACTTTTATGACAATTATCATTCTGATGCCTGCATATAAAAAATAAAAATTTACAACTGAACATGATACTGTAAAAAATTTTATATCATTGAAACTCCACCCAGAATTTTGTGACAGTGGTAATTAATTTACCCCCATTAAAATGCATCTGAAAATATTCAAGTTTTAAAAAGAAATATTGATGATTATAACTCACACTTTAAGTAGCTGTGACAGCCATTTCATAAACAAAATGAAGTTATTTATGATTTAATTGATAACATTTTTGGTCATTAAGTTTATTTAACAGTTGCTATAATTTTTAAAACAAGTAAAAAACTAAATGAAACCGCACCGGCAGGTAGGTAGGATCAAAGCCAGATCAGCCGCATAACAGTCTAGCACACTACTGACTGAGCTATTTCACTTTTCTCCTGCCTTCACCCTTGAGGTATACTACTAACCTGCGAAGTCTCATCCAAAACTTAATTTCTGAGACCAGAAGATCCCCTCGTAAGGGAGATAACTTATAAGATCTACATTTTGGTCTGCAGGAGTGTCAAAAAACCAAAGATGACAAATACTGGTCTTTTTACATGTCTTGTGCAAAACACACGTCCTTAAATCTTCACTTCCAAGAGCACATACTATTAGTGTAATTGAAACTGTACAAGTAGTACCACTGATATGTCAACAAGTCGCACAGTTAACAAGCACATTTATTATTACATAACATATGTGAATTACTACATAACATATGTTACCTGATGGTGCTGCTATAAATATGCTACACCACCGATATGCTACAGACTTACAAATATGATTCTTATATGCACTGTTAATATTCAACACCTATATCATAACAGGAATATGGAGTAGGAGCAATGGGGTAACTTTACTAAACAGTGCAAACACAGCAATGTATAATCTTACAACTGTAATAAAATACATAGCAGTACATTGTATGTACACATTTTAATACCCAAGCCAATGTCCAATGGCCACCAGGCATGTGCATGGCATCTCAGAAGAACTGAGCTGCTCACAATGAGGCCATTAAGGCAGCTATGATTTGGTCTAGTACAGTCCGTCTAGTCTTTGGAGAATTGGGAAGCTCAACCTCCATCACTCTGAACTACACTGATTTGCTTATATCATTGCTAACAGGCAGCAAAGTGCTTTGCTCTAGTCTTTTAATGCATTTTTATGTAAAGCGGTGCAGAAACTGCAATTAAAACCACTCTCGGACCCTAGTGCTTTGTCTTTCTATGATCTCTGTGCTCTGTTAATTGAAGACTATGGTCATCAGATGCACCTTGTAGTGACTAGGCACTACAATTCAATCATACAATACATCATGGACTGCCAGCTTGCAGGGTCTTGGCCCTAGTGCAATTTCATGAGTCGTAATTGGAAAGTTTTGTATGTGGAATCATTGATACGAGATGTGATTTTGCACCTTGCTCCTGACAAGTAAGCCTCAGCAAAAGCTTGTTGTCATGTCTGAACTTAGCCTTAAAATTGCTCAATGTTTCAAGATTGCTTCCAAAGATAAACATATTCTCTCCCTCTCTCTCTCTCTCTCTCTCTCTCTCTCTGTCTGTGTGTGTGTGTGTGTGTGTGTGTGTGTGTGTGTGTGTGTGTGTGTGGGTGGGTGGCTGCGCGCATCATCCTCAGCCAGTAGGCATCGCTGGATGTGGAGGGGCATGTGGTCAGAACACTGCTCACCCGGCCATTGTCAGTTTTTCAAGGGCTGCTGCTTCTCAGTTAACTAGCTCCTTGATTGACCTCACAAGGGCTGAGTGCATCCTACTTGCCAAAAGCACTCAGCAGACCTGGAAAATCACCCAACCAAGTGCTAGCCAAGCCCGACAGTGCTCAACTTCAGCGATCTGATGGGAACTAATGTTACCATTACCGCAAGATTGTTGTTTTCATAAATAAAATTCAAGTATCACCAGTAGCTCATTGTTACCACAAGCAGCAGCCAACAGATGATTCCACACCATTATTATCTTTCTCTGTCTCTAAGCCTCACCCAAATTCATGAGTGTCTGGATTGCCAGCATTTCTTGAGAGGCTTAAATACATTAATAATTCTGCTGTCCCCTCAGCATCAAGTGACCTTTTTTCTTTTTTTGTAATGTTAATCAGGCTGGTCAGAAACCCCTGCCTCCACGGCATTGGAATGTGCTTCATCCGAGTTGAAGAAATTCCAGAAGCAGCTGCCAGCACCACACGCCTGACTTTTGGGCCTGTGAGGAGCACGGACATCACAGAGCAGTGTGTCAAAAAGTGGCTCACTAGCTGCTCACTCATAACTTTGCAGAGCAGGTGGCTCCCCTGCCACCATGGATGCTTATGTTGAACCTATGTGGGTAATTTCAGCTGGAAACTGGCACTGCTGTGTCATTCATTAATGAGGAAACCTATCAGCAGTTCAGCTCTTCTTTGCTGTAGAGGACCAGGTGCCATGTAATGTCTTACTGCCACTAGACTATTGCACACCTCAGAGAAATATCAGCGGCAGCTAAGTGCAAAATTATCAAACACGTACTAATGTCCTTAGTTTGTGCTCCCCTACTGCTGCTAACACTTTCTGCTTAGACGTTTTGCCAGTTTTGGTTGCAAAGTAGTGACCAACTCAATTAAGGTGCTGGAAATGGAACACCTCAAGTGTATTTTCAAAGTAAACTGAAGTGCCAAAGAAACTGGGACAGGCATGTGTGTTCAAATATAGATATATGTAAACATATGTGCGTGTGTGCGAGTGTATACCTGTCCTTTTTTCCCCCTAAGGTAAGTCTTTCCGCTCCCGGGATTGGAATGACTCCTTACCCTCTCCCTTAAAACCCACTTCCTTTCGTCTTCCCCTCTCCTTCCCTCTTTCCTTCCCTCTTTCCTGATGAGGCAACAGTTTGTTGCGAAAGCTTGAATTTTGTGTGTATGTTTGTGTGTCTATCGACCTGCCAGCGCTTTTGTTCGGTAAGTCACCTCATCTTTGTTTTTAGATATATGTAAACAGACAGAATACAGCACAGTGGTCGGCAATGCCTATACAGGGTGTTACAAAAAGGAACAGCCAAACTTTCAGGAAACATTCCTCACACACAAATAAAGAAAAGATATTATGTGGACATGTTTCTGGAAGCGCTTAATTTAGTTTCGTCAGTATGTACTGTACTTCCTCGATTCACCGCCAGTTGGCCCAATTGAAGGAAGGTAATGTTAACTTCGGTGCTTGTGTTGACATGTGACTCATTGCTCTACAGTACTAGCATCAAGCACATCAGTAAGTAGCATCAACAGGTTAGTGTTCATCACAAACGTGGTTTTGCAGTTAGTGTAATGTTTACAAATGCGGAGTTGGGAGATGCCCATTTGATGTATGGATTAGCACAGGGCAATAGCCATGGCACGGTACGTTTGTATCGAGACAGATTTCCAGAACGAAGGTGTCCCAACAGGAAGACGTTCAAAGCAATTGATAGGCATCTTAGGGAGCACGGAACATTCCAGCCTATGACTCGCGACTGGGGAAGACCTAGAACGACGAGGACACCTGCAATGGACGAGGCAATTCTTCGTGCAGTTAACGATAACATGTGCCTTTACAAGTACGACACAACATGTGGTTCATGCACGATGGAGCTGCTGTACATTTCAGTCGAAGTGTTCGTACGCTTCTCGACAACAGATTCGGTGACCGATGGATTGGTAGAGGCAGACCAATTCCATGCCTCCACGCTCACCTGACCTCAACCCTCTTGACTTTCATTTATGGGGGCATTTGAAAGCTCTTGTCTACGCAACCCCGGTACCAAATGTAGAGACTCTTCGTGCTTGTATTGTGGACGGTTGTGATACAATACACCATTCTCCAGGGCTGCATCAGCGCATCAGGGATTCCATGCGACGGAGGGTGGATGCATGTATCCTCGCTAACGGAGGACATTTTGAACATTTCCTGTAACAAAGTGTTTGGAGTCACACTGGTGCGTTCTGTTGCTGTGTGTTTCCATTCCATGATTAATGTGATTTGAAGAGAAGTAATAAAATGAACTCTAACATGGAAAGTAAGCGTTTCCGGACACATGTCCACATAACATACTTTCTTTCTTTGTGTGTGAGGAATGTTTCCTGAAAGTTTGGCCATACCTTTTTGTAACACCCTGTATACAACAACAAGTGTCTGGCTCACTGATTAGACCAGTTACTGCTGCTACAATGGCAGGTTATCAAGATTCAAGCGACTTTGAACATGGTGTAATAGTCGGCACATAGCATTTCCAAGGTAGCGATGAAGTGGGGATTTTTCCGTACGACCATTTCACGAGCATACCGTAAATATCAGGATTCCGGAAAAACATCAAATCTCCAATGAGATTGCAGTCAGAAAAAGATCCTGCAAGAATGGGGCCAACGACGATGAAGAGAATCATTCCATGTGACAGAAGTGCAACCCTTCCACAAATTGCTGCAGATTACAATGCTAGGCCACCAACAAGTTTTAGCATGTTAACCATTCAATGAAACATCATTGATATGGGCTTCTGGAGCCAAAGGCCCACTCATGTACCCTTGATGACTGCATGACACAAAGCTTTACACCTCATCTGGGCCCATCAACACCGACATTGGACTGTTAGTGACTGGAAACATGTTGCCTGGTTGGATGAGTCTCGTTTCAAATTGTATTGAGGAGATGGGTGTGTGTGAATATGGAGACAACGCCATGAATCCTTGGACCCTGAATGTCAGTAGTGGACTGTTCAAGCTGGTGGAGGCTCTGTAATGGTGTGGGGCACATGCAGTTGGAGTAGCGGGACTCCTGGTATGTCAAGATATGACTCTGACAGGTGACGTATGTAAGCTTCCTGTCTGATCACCTGCACCCATTCCTGCACCCATTCACATCCAGTGTGCATTCCAAAGGACTTGTGCAAATCCAGCAGGACAGTGCGACACCCCACACGTCCAAAATTGCTACAGAGTGGCTCCAGCAACACTCTTCTGAGTTTAAACACTTCCACTCGCACTCAGACTCCCCAGACATGAACATTATTGAGAACATGTGGGATGCCTTTCAACGTACTGTTCAGAAGAGAACTCCAATCCCTCATACTCTTGAAGATTTACGGACAGCCCTATAGAATTCATGGTGTCAGTTCCCTCCGGCACTACTACAGACATTAGTCGAGTCCATGCCACAGCGTGTTGTAGCACTTCTGCATGCTCGCGGGGGTCCTACACAATATTAGGCAGTTGTACCAGTTTCTTTGGCTCTTCAATGTATTTATTATTCGGATGACTAGTTTCAATGCTACATATGTATCATCTTCAGGTCCTACTATTAATCGAATAAGTACTTACAGTCATTGGTTCATGTATCATAGAAGCCATACAATAACTGGGTCCAGTGACTGCTATTCATCTGGAGCATATATTCCAAACATGATCTCCACTGTGACTAAATATCCATGTGGTCCCAGTGGTGAATACATGTTCAGAACATACACTCCTGATGAATAGTGGTTCTTGGCATCTAGTTGTTGTATGAGTCCTATGGTACAAGAGTCACTGACTGGAAGTACTTATTTGGCTAATAGTAGGGTCTGAAGATGACGTTAATGCAGGGTTGAACCTAGTCATCTGAATAACAAATACTTTGAAAATACAGCTGTAGTGTTCCACTTCCCTTACTTATTTTATCAGCCACTGTCCCACTTCCACAAGAAGGATGGACTCAAATGGTTCAAATAACTCTGAGTACTATGGGACTTAGCATCTGAGGTCATCAGTCCCCTAGAACTTAGAACTACTTAAACCTAACTAACCGAAGGACATCACACACATCCATGCCTGAGACAGGATTCAAACCTGCGACCGTAGCAGTCACGCGGTTGTGGACTGAAGTGCCTAGAACCGCTCGGCCACCACGGCCGGCACAAGGATGGACTTTCACAAGTCAATTCAGAGCTTGATGTGGTGCCTTTTTCTAATACTGACTTTCTGTGGGTTTTGTACAAAGAGATTTTTGAATCATTGATCGGGTGTGCAAGTAATTTTACTACTGACATCTCAATGAAGTCTTCAGCTGCACCAAAATTTGGTAGAGCTTGCCCACTACCAATTGTGGTTGGAGCAGTTGTTCAAGCAGAATTTGCATGGCTTCAGGAGTAAGATGTCATTTCCTGTTGTCAACCAGTCACTGGGTGATACCTATGGTTGTTCTTAAAAAATCTAAAGGGTCTTTAAACATTTGTGGTGACTTCAAGTCCACTGTAAATATCCAGTCCAACACTGACCATTATTCTATGCTTTGCCCAGAGGATTTAACTAAAACTGAATGGTATCTACTATCTTTCAATGATATATCTAAAGGATGTATATCAACAACTGTTGCTCACTGTTACATCATGTCAACTGCTAGTCTTAAATATGCCATTTGACTGGTACAGGTGCAATCCATTACTGTTTGGGGCTGCTAGTACACCTAACATTTGCTGAAAGTATTTAGAACAATCGATATAAGGTACTCCAGTCTGTGCTAATTATGTGGATGATACCATTGGTACAGGGTCGACACACGTGGATGTAGCAGGAACCTCGGTCCTTTTTCAACAGCTCCAGGAAAATGGCTTGCACTGTCAGTTAGAAATGTACAGTGTCTTTATAACCAGTGCCAAATACCTAGGGCACGTTCTTAGTTATAAAGGGTATCACAGCCACAAACAGCTATGTCAACTCAACCACTAATACGTCCCTCCTAACCGCACACAACTGTAGTCATTCCAGGATAAAATCTCATACTATGCCAAGTTTCTTCCCCAAGTAGCAAAAATCATATGCTCCCTAAATCACCTGTCCAAGAAGAGAGAGGGGGAGGGGGGGGGGGTGATCTGTCTACACTGGGCACGCTGTAGACATCCCAGTATGGCATTGTGGCAGTTTTGTTCTGTAAATTGTTGGACGGTTCTGAATGCCAATCACCTTCACCTCCAAACATTGACTGTGGTGTAGCTCAACTATTCATAAATTGAGAATGAGGCTTTACCCATCACTTATGGAAGCAAGAATTTTCACGTTTATTTGTAAGGCGGCATATTACTTACACCTGTTGAAAGATCAGAAAAACTTGATTTCATAGTCAAACTGTCATTCTAAGCTCCCTGAAAGAAATGGAATAGTGTCCGCAGCACTGGGCGTTGTTTTCAAGCAGTTACCACTATGACATCTACTTTTGCCCCACCAATGAAAAGCCCTTTCCTGCCTCCGTCTGGGGCCCGACGTGGAGTTTGATCAGGTTCTGGACAGTTATCTACAACAAATGCTGGATGAATTCCCACTGATGGTGCACAAAGTAACCATGGCATTGTCCTGCAACCTAGTCCTCCAGAAAGTTTAGCCTTGTGTACGGTAAGGGTGGCCAGAGCACATTTCCAGCCAGGCTGACCCGGCCTTTCACAATTATTCTAAGTCACATTGCTGGCACAATGACATGAAGGGCACCTTAACTTTGGTCTCAGAGAACTCAATGCAAGATCATCATTCTGCCTCCACTCCACCCCGTATACTCGAGTTCCTTCAATGTTCGAATTGGGGGATAACGTGTATGAAGACACTGATTGGTCCATGGCACTTCTATTAGCTTGGCTCCGAAGTGACAGCGATGGCCCCACCATAATGACCCTCGGGAGAGTGTCCAAGCAGATTCTGCAGGGCTTTATGGTATGAATGGCTATTATTAAATCCATGTTATTAAATTATTTTTAAATCCATAAAGGTAGCCTTACAAAAGAAATTTAATGTGTTTTTGTATGTGTCATTTAGAAATATTTATGTGCAAACCCACTTGCATACTTTTCTGTTTACATCACAAACATGATTTTATGTCGCAAGCTATTAAACTGTCCATGTAAAAATTTACTCCATCCATGGTGTCATCAAATAAAAAACAAGTCATCAACATACCTGTGATTATTTTTTTAACAAATTTACTTTCAAAGTATAAATAAACATTGTACAGTGCATGTACTGCTATCTGAGGCTGCATAGCCTCTGAAGATATCTTCAGCATTGGAAGATGACACTTTAGGCAGAAAAATATGCCTTGGACTATAGCCTAAGGCCTATAAAACCAAGGACATAAACATATCTAAAAACATAGATGATGTAACTTACCAAACAAAAGCGTTGGTATGTTGACAGAGACACAAACAAACACAAACACACACACAAAATTCAAGCTTTCGCAACCCACGGTTGCTTCATCAGGAAAGAGGAAAGGAGAGGGAAAGACGAAAGGATGTGGGTTTTAAGGGAAAGGGTAAGGAGTCATTCCAATTCCGGGAGCGGAAAGACTTACCTTAGGGGGAAAATAGGACAGGTATAAACTCGCACACACACACATAACGATCCACACATATACAGACACAAGCAGGTCCTTGTGAGTGCCCTGAGGTTTTAAGATCAGTTTGAATCACAGGGATGGGATCTTGATGCCAGATGCTGTATTTAGATGTGTCAGACAGTTGGTATAGACCTTCACTAACATACTCCTTTCGGTCAAGTATTACAGTGGTAGATCCCTTGTGTGCTTGGAGGATACTGAAGGAGTCACCAGCTTTCAGGGAACATAGAGCCTGGAGTTCTACAGAGGACAGGTTAGGGTCATGTTGTAGGGACCTAAGGAGGGGTTGAGAAGCAATGCTGGATGTGAGGAATTTTTGGAAGGCTTGTAAGGGATGATTTTGAGGTAGTGGTGGTGGATCAAGTTGGGATTGTGGTCTGAACTTCAGACGAAGCAAGCTGGAATCTCTTTACTTCCTTTCTTGTTTTGCAATCTGCCTCTTTCATTTCATTTTATTTTATTTTCATTTTTGCCTAATTACCATTAACATGCATGAGTATAATCTGCATTTCCATAAAAGAGAAAGGTTGCCCATCAGTCTTAAGGAATATAGCATCAGGTCTAATTTGTAAGTAGTTTATAATAGAGGGAAACATTCCACGTGGGAAAAATATATCTAAAACAAAGATGATGTGACTTGGCAAACGAAACCGCTGGCAGGTCGATAGACACACAAACAACACAAACATACACACAAAATTCAAGCTTTCGCAACAAACAGTTGCTTCATCAGGAAAGAGGGAAGGAGAGGGAAAGACGAAAGGATGTGGGTTTTAAGGGAGAGGGTAAGGAGTCATTCCACCCCAGGAGCGGAAAGACTTACCTTAGGGGGAAAAAAGGACGGGTATACACTCACACACGCACACACACACACACACACACACACACACACACACACACACACACACACACATATATCCATCCACACATATACAGACACAAGCAGACATATTCAAAGGCAAAGAGTTTGGGCAGATATGTCAGTCGAGGCGGAAGTGCAGAGGCAAAGATGATGTTGAATGACAGGTGAGGTATGAGTGGCGGCAACTTGAAATTAGCGGAGATTGAGGCCTGGTGGATAACGGGAAGAGAGGATATATTGAAGGGCAAGTTCCCATCTCCGGAGTTCGGATAGGCTGGTGTTAGTGTGAAGTATCCAGATAACCCGGACGGTGTAACACTGTGCCAAGATGTGCTGGCCGTGCACCAAGGCATGTTTAGCCACAGGGTGATCCTTATTACCAACAAACACTGTCCGCCTGTGTCCATTCATGCGAATGGACAGTTTGTTGCTGGTCATTCCCACATAGAATGCGTCACAGTGTAGGCAGGTCAGTTGGTAAATCACGTGGGTGCTTTCACACGTGGCTCTGCCTTTGATCGTGTACACCTTCCGGGTTACAGGACTGGAGTAGGTGGTGGTGGGAGGGTGCATGGGACAGGTTTTACACTGGGGGCGGTTACAAGGGTAGGAGCCAGAGGGTAGGAAAGGTGGTTTGGGGATTTCATAGGGATGAACTAAGAGGTTACGAAGGTTAGGTGGACAGCAGAAAGACACTCTTGGTGGAGTGGGGAGGATTTCATGAAGGATGGATCTCATTTCAGGGCAGGATTTGAGGAAGTCGTATCCCTGCTGGAGAGCCACATTCAGAGTCTGATCCAGTTGCGGAAAGTATCCCGTCACAAGTGGGGCACTTTTGTGGTTCTTCTGTGGGAGGTTCTGGGTTTGAGGGGATGAGGAAGTGGCTCTGGTTATTTGCTTCTGTACCAGGTTGGGAGGGTAGTTGCGGGATGCGAAAGCTGTTATCAGTTGTTGGTGTAATGGTTCAGGGATTCCGGACTGGAGCAGATTCGTTTGCCACGAAGACCTAGGCTGTAGGGAAGGGACCGTTTGATGTGGAATGGGTGGCAGCTGTCATAATGGAGGTACTGTTGCTTGTTGGTGGGTGTGATGTGGACGGACGTGTGAAGCTGGCCATTGGAAAGATGGAGGTCAACGTCAAGGAAAGTGGGATGGGATTTGGAGTAGGACCAGGTGAATCTGATGGAACCAAAGGAGTTGAGCTTGGAGAGGAAATTCTGGAGTTCTTCTTCACTGTGAGTCCAGAACATGAAGATCGTCATCAATAAATCTGTACCAAACTTTGGGTTGGCAGACCTGGGTAACCAAGAAGGCTTCCTCAAAGCGACCCACGAATAGGTTGGCGTACGAGGGGGCCATCCTGGTATCCATGGCTGTTCCCTTTAATTGTTGGTATGTCTGGCCTTCAAAAGTGAAGAAGTTGTGGGTCAGGATGAAGCTGGCTAAGGTAATGAGGAAAGAGGTTTTAGGTTGGGTGGCAGGTGATCGGCGTGAAACGAAGTGCTCCATCGCAGTGAGGCCCTGGACGTGCAGAATATTTGTGTATACGGACGTGGCATCAATGGTTACAAGGATGGTTTCCGGGGGTAACAGATTGGGTAAGGATTCCAGGCGTTCGAGAAAGTGGTTGGTGTCTTTGATGAAGGATGGGAGACTGCATGTAATGGGTTGAAGGTTAACCAGCTACAATTGGGCGGCCGGGATGATTGGGTTTGTGAATTTTAGGAAGAAGGTAGAAGGTAGGGGTGCGGGATGTCGGTGGGGTCAGGAGGTTGATGGAGTCAGGTGAAAGGTTTTGTAGGGGGCCGAAGGTTCTGAGGATTCCTTGAAGCTCCGCCTGAACATCAGGAATGGAATTACCTTGGCAAACTTTGTATGTGGTGTTGTCTGAAAGCTGACGAAGTCCCTCAGCCACATACTCACGACGATCAAGTACCACGGTCGTAGAACCCTTGTCCGCCAGAAGAACGACGATGGATCGGTCAGCCATCAGATCACGGATAGCCTAAGCTTCAGTAGTGGTGATGTTGGGAGTAAGATTAAGGTTTTTTAAGAAGGATTGAGAGGCAAGGCTGGAAGTCAGAAATTCCTGGAAGGTTTGGAGAGGGTGATTTTGAGGAAGAGGAGGTGGGTCCCGCTGTGACGGAGGACAGAACGTATCTCTACCTACGTACATCAACACCTTGAACCCATTACATGCAGTCTCCCATCCTTCATCAAAGACACCAACCACTTTCTCGAACGCCTGGAATCCTTACCCAATCTATTACCCCCGGAAACCATCCTTGTAACCATTGATGCCACTTCCTTATACACGAATATTCCGCACGTCCAGGGCCTCGCTGCGATGGAGCACTTCCTTTCACGCCGAACACCTGCCACCCTACCTAAAACCTCTTTCCTCATTACCTTATCCAGCTTCATCCTGACCCACAACTTCTTCACTTTTGAAGGCCAGACATACCAACAATTAAAGGGAACAGCCATGGGTACCACGATGGCCCCCTCGTACACCAACCTATTCATGGGTCGCTTTGAGGAAGCCTTCTTGGTTACCCAGGTCTGCCAACCCAAAGTTTGGTACAGATTTAGTGATGACATCTTCATGATCTGGACTCACAGTGAAGAAGAACTCCAGAATTTCCTCTCCAACCTCAACTCCTTTGGTTCCATCAGATTCACCTGGTCCTACTCCAAATCCCATCCCACTTTCCTTGATGTTGACCTCCATCTGTCCAATGGCCAGCTTCACACGTCCGTCCATATCAAACCCACCAACAAGCAACAGTACCTCCATTATGACAGCTGCCACCCATTCCACATCAAACGGTCCCTTCCCTACAGCCTAGGTCTTCGTGGCAAACGAATCTGCTCCAGTCCGGAATCCCTGAACCATTACACCAACAACCTGATAACAGCTTTCGCATCCCGCAACTACCCTCTCGACCTGGTACAGAAGCAAATAACCAGAGCCACTTCCTCATCCCCTCAAACCCAGAACCACAGAAGTGCCCACTTGTGACAGGATACTTTCCGGAACTGGATCAGACTCTGAATGTGGCTCTCCAGCAGGGATACGACTTCCTCAAATCCTGCCCTGAAATGAGATCCATCCTTCATGAATTCCTCCCCACTCCACCAAGAGTGTCTTTCTGCTGTCCACCTAACCTTCGTAACCTCTTAGTTCATCCCTATGAAATCCCCAAACCACCTTCCCTACCCTCTGGCTCCTACCCTTGTAACCGCCCCCGGTGTAAAACCTGTCCCATGTACCCTCCCACAACCACCTACTCCAGTCCTGTAACCCGGAAGGTGTACACGATCAAAGGCAGAGCCACGTGTGAAAGCACCCACGTGATTTACCAACTAACCTGCCTACACTGTGATGCATTCTATGTGGGAATGACCAGCAACAAACTGTCCATTCGCATGAATGGAAACAGGCGGACAGTGTTTGTTGGTAATGAGGATCACCCTGTGGCTAAACATGCCTTGGTGCACGGCCAGCACATCTTGGCACAGTGTTACACCGTCCGGGTTATCTGGATACTTCACACTAACACCAGCCTATCCGAACTCCGGAGATGGGAACTTGCCCTTCAATATATCCTCTCTTCCCGTTATCCACCAGGCCTCAATCTCCGCTAATTTCAAGTTGCCGCCACTCATACCTCACCTGTCATTCAACATCATCTTTGCCTCTGCACTTCCGCCTCGACTGACATATCTGCCCAAACTCTTTGCCTTTGAATATGTCTGCTTGTGTCTGTATATGTGTGGATGGATATATGTGTGTGTGTGCGAGTGTATACCCGTCCTTTTTTCCCCCTAAGGTAAGTCTTTCCGCTCCCGGGGTGGAATGACTCCTTTCGTCTTTCCCTCTCCTTCCCTCTTTCCTGATGAAGCAACTGTTTGTTGCGAAAGCTTGAATTTTGTGTGTATGTTTGTGTTTATTTGTGTGTCTATCGACCTGCCAGCGCTTTCGTTTGGTAAGTCACATCATCTTTGTTTTTAGATATATTTGTATGTAGTTTTGTGTATGTAATTAATTTCCTAATTTATTTTGACAATTCTCAGTTAATATCTTTGTTATAGGGTGAAATCAGTAATTGTTTTGTGACAGATTTTATTGTTGACTTATAAATAAATATAAATTGTGTGCTAATTATAAACATTTGGAAGAAGAACTACTAGGATTCTTAAAGTATTTATTTGGCCCTATTCCAAACCATATTAGTAAAGCCAGCTCTTAATTAATTCCAAAATAATTACCAGGTTTGTCAAAGGTACTGTTTGTGTAACTAAATCTGTTAATTTCATTATTTAAACCTTTGTAGGAGAAGGAACTGTTAAAAAGAAGAATTTTTTGAGGTATTCAGTTAATTGAATGGGTTATGTTTTAACTGTAATTTCTGTAACTTAAACATCGAACAATGTATAGTTTCAGTGCCCATTACTGTGAGGATATATAAAGGACCAATTTTTGGTCCTGAGTCAGTCAGTCCACGACCGATTTTTAGAGGGGAATTATGTACCGGTTAAAGTAACAACAATGCATCAACTTAACAGCGGAATAAGTGTAACACAAATAGCCCGTGTGTTAAAACAATTAATGACAATATATGTTCAATTTATTTGAGAAATGGTGCCACACGTATTGTATTATTCTGCAAGAACCATGAAGTGTGTGGTTAGGTTTTTACTGCACATAGATGTTCAACAGCTAACTATTGTAGCAGAACACTGATGTTTGCCTGCAACCTATTAATGACGCTTATCAACATTTACCAATAGTGAACTGGCTATATAATTGTGTAATATTAGGGGGCTGTGAACAGTGAAAGTAAAGAACTGTGAAACGCAATTGTGCAACTGTCAGCTACATCATTTACAGTAATCAGTGTTGAACTTCCACCCCGCATTTTACAGCACGTATAACAATATAGTATGTCGATACTGAGGAATATCAATGAAGAAATAAAGCAGGTGAACGGCACAAACTGTTCAAGGCAGGGTTTAATGTCAGGTTTGCTGTTGGTAAGGTTGGTTTGGGTTGTCTGGGGAAGACCAGACAGCGAGGTCATCGGTCTCATCGGATTAGGGAAGGACGGGGAAGGAAGTCGGCCGTGCACTTTCAAAGGAACTATCCCGGCATTTGCCTGGAGCGATTTAGGGAAATCACAGAAAACCTAAATCAGGATGGCCGGACGCAGGATTGAACAGTCGTCCTCCCGAATGCGAGTCCAGTGTGCTAGCCACTGCACCACCTCGCTCGGTTGTTGGTAAGGTTTTGGGATTTGGTTGCAAAGCGATATTTCCAGTTGATATTAAGTCTGAAGGAAAGTAGGTCCTTCACCAAAGGAACATGATCAAATGCAGGCTTAGGGCTGAAAGTGTGACTGTTTGGGGCTGAAAATGAGACCCTTAGGTAATACAGATTATTCAGGAGGGGAGATTGCTTTAGATGAGAGGTTAAGGACACTGTACTGTTATGACTGGTTCTTGTGATTATGGGTTATTCTTGGTCTGGGAGGCAGTGGTGAAGGCTGTGGGATGTTAAGGTGGTTGGCTAAGCTTGGTTTGTAGAAGATGAGTGGTGGTTGATGGTGTGGCTGTTTAGGGAGCTGCAGAATAACAGGAAGGGAAACACCACTGTTCAGGTAGTTTAGCAGAAGGTGGGATAGCTTTTTGAAGTCTGGCATGTTGTTGCAGTTTGAAGTTGGATTGGCAGATGATACAATCCAAGGAAACATTAGGGGCAGATAACTGCAGGATTTCATAGGAGGAGAGAAATCTGGTGCAGTCGAAAATGGCCGAGGAGGCATAGAGGTCACAGATTAGCTGGACAAGTGCAAGAGATTGCTGTGTTTGAAACTGTAAAATAGGCTGGTGTGGAGTAGGATTACATCCAGAAACAGGGACATTCGATGTTAGGCCTTTTGGAGTAACTTCAAGGGACATGCAAGTTTCAAGAAACAAAATGTGGGACCTTAGTTTTGATAGTGCAAAAGCATGTTTTCAAAAAGAAAAGATGTAATATGAGATAGGATTCATCATGGCAAAAGAGGATAGTCTGGAGAGTTAGACATTGTGGGAGTGGCAAAAACACAACATGGAAAAATGGAACAGAAGCACGGAAAAAATTCGATAAAATCAGAAAAATTCATGCAAAAATCATTAATAAGAGGTAATGAGTGAGCAATCTACATGATATGAAAAAAATGATTGGAAAAGAAAAAACGAAAAAAATCAATTTGGCAAGTCATGGGAACAGACAAAAACTTAAAAACTGGGTAAGCAGAAGGCGAAAGTCATAGGAGAAAGTGTAAAACACTTAGTTTTGCAATGAAAGTGACATAAGGGATGGCATTAAAAGTCAATCATAGTGGTTTGCCGATAAACCAAAAATTACGTGTGAACAAGATAAGTGGAGGGTGGGAAAGAAAACAGCTGTCAAATTCGCAAATAAATAGGTGAAATACGATCAGGAGAAGGCCATATAGTGTAATGAACTATAAATTGACATATGCAAATTCGTAAATACCAATGGAATTGTTATATGCAAATAAAAAAGAACCCTTCTAAGTGCACAGAAATCAATACTAGAAAAGATGTAGGAGCAAAGTGCTGATTAATAAATAAACAAATGGATTAAAACATAAGGTGGAAAACAGATGACAGATTGAACAAGACAGACAACAACAAAAACTGAGAAGAGGGTAACATAAGAAGGAATGAAGGCCACATGGGCTAATATACCAATGAAAACAATCAATTTCTGAAAAAATAATATAATTCGATTGATAAAAAAATCTACTCACCAAGTGGCAGCAGAACACACACATAAAAGAAGCTTGTAAATAGGCAAGCTTTCAGAGCCAGTGGCTCCTTCTTCAGGTAGAAGGATTGAAGGTGAAGGAAAAGGACTGGAGTGGTTAGGAAGAGAGGTTAGATTTCAGGAAAGTCGCCCAGAACCAGGGTCAGGGGAGACTTACCACACAGTATGAGAAGGAAAGACTGATTGTTGGAGACTGCATCAGATAAGATTTGAAAGCCTGAAAGCTTAAAGACGGAAGGCAGAGTAATATGTAAGACAGAAATTACTGCTTAAACATCATGCATGAGTTGATAAGAGTGGAAAGCTAAGTACATTGTACGTAACAGATGTGGGAGGAGGGGTGGTGAAAAAAGACAGGTAAGACAATGAACGATGTAAAAATCTAAAAGGGAATTAAAATGTAGTGAAGGAAAGAGTAGTTCCTGTGAAGAAATGGTGAGACGGAAGAAATTAATGTAAATTAAGGCCAGGTGGGTATCAAGAACCAAGGACAAGAATACTGCAGATATTGGAAGGGCTATTCTAAGTGCGGTGGGCAAAATTTCAGGCAGAATGGATCCGATTTCAGGACATGATTTTAGAGACTCATGGCCATGTTAAAGTAGCTGATTAATACATCCCAGACCACGATAATATGAGTCACCAGTGATGTGACTGAAAGTTATTTTTTGGAGGGATCAGCAGAATCAGGATTGGATATCATAGCTTGGGAAATATGCTTCTGAACTAGGCTGGTGGGGTAACTGCGTGCAGTGGAAGCTCAAGTGAGAATGGTGGTGTATTGCTGTAAAGAGTCTGCATCCAAACAAATATGTTTGCCTCAGATGCCACAGCTGTATGGGAGGGAACGTTTCACATGAAAAGGATGGCAAGTGTCAAAATATAAGTACTATTGTTGGTTGGTAGGTTTAACATGGACGGAAGTGTGTAGCTTGCCTTTGATGAGGGTAAGATCAATATCAAGGAAAGCGGCATGGGATTCGGAACAGTACCATGTGAAATTTAACTGGGAGAAAGTAGTCAGAGATTCCAGGAATTTTAACATGTCAGCCTCACCATGAGTCCACATGGTAAAGATGTCATCAATTTATCTAAACCAAACCAAGGGCTGAAGACTTATGGATCCCAGGAAAGCCCCCTCCAAGCATCGGCGTACGAAGGAGCCATCCTGGTTCCCATGGCCATACAAAACTTTACAGTTATGAAACACTAAATTGCACTTGCAAGTAAGACCCTGAAAGTCAGCAATCCATGCTGCATAAGACTGTTCATGGTGTTTACGACACTTATTGAGCTATAGTCTAGTGGTAACTATGTCCATTTGATGACTGGTCTTCAGTTAACAGAGCACACAGATCACTGAAAGACAAAACATTAGAATCAAAGAGTGGCTGCAATTTCTGCACCACTTTGTACAAACAGGTGCGAGAACACAAGAGCAAATGACAACTGTTGCTCCCAAAGATCCAGAAACTGGGGTCCATAACACTGGCACTATGTGCAAACATTGGTTGGTTGGTTTGCAGTATAAAGGGACCAAACTAAAGGGTCATCAGTCATCAGTCCCTTTTTTCCTCATGCAAACAAGGTTCAAGTTAAAACAATTCCCAAAAGAAATTGGGGAAATGAAAAGGGCGGAAAACTAACGGAGAACCACACGGAAAGAAAAAAAGAAAGCTAAATAAAAGGGGAAAACATACACTAAAAGGAAAAGTAGTGTAAAGTATTAAAATAATATAGCAGATGGCTGAGGCTGGCTGATCACGAGAATAAAAAGAAAAAGGATGGGCCAGCCACTCTGCAACACACTAAAATCTCTAGTCTAAAAGAGGAGGCAAGATGAACATACATAATCGCCAAAAGCACAATATGCTAAGTATTTGTCACCACCTTTCTATTTGCTCCCAATACGAAAGCATTACCAGTAAACAAAATCATATTCAAGAGCAGAACACTGAATGAAAGCTAATAATGAGAACAAGGTACAATGAAGGGTCAAAATCTAATAAGCAGAATGGCATGACTGAAAAAACTCATGCAATAGACTGTACAAGACAGAATCATGGCTGGCTGCCTGTCTGGCCTTGCTGCCGTGACTGGATCAGCCTTGCGCTTGCCCCCGGTGGTGACTATCCACCGCATGCTGTAGCGCCTCTGAGTCACAATCGATATCAGCTGCTGGCAGTTACATTAAAGGTGGCAACTGTGCATTGCAGGCAGGCTGTTTGCTTGCACATGAATTAGCATTTAGCAACTACATACTGTTTAGTTCACACCAGTATCTGTAAAATTTACAAGGTCTTATCGTTGCCTGTCATCTGTATCTCTATCTCAATCAACAGTTTACCTCCATGGAAAAAAAAGTGTTTCTGGATTTTATTGAATTAAAGGCTTCTGGAATCTTCCTGAACATTGTGATATAAAATGTGTTTCGTAAACCAATTGTATGAGACAAATCAGTTGCTGCGTATAAGGTTTTAATATAAAAGCTGAAATTTTTTCACGCCTGACATGAGTAGTGAGGGTGTAGTGCAGGAAATAAACAACCTTGGATCTGCTGCATGGAAATAAAGGAACAACACAGCTGCAACTTGAAAGAATGGTGGGGATAAACTTCATGTAGCTACACACTTTCATTTCAGGTCATTGTACATATTTTGACTTGGATGGATAACTTCACAGATAAACCAAAAGCATTTAGGCTGTTTAAATGATGATGCACAAATTTTTGCTTTTTTTCAAGTGTAAGAGCCATGAGTTCCAATACTCAGAAATGGTAATTTTTTAGTATGCACTGCACAAAGAAGACTGTGTGAAATTGTGTGCTTTGTTCCAATACTTCCACATCATGAATAATTTCCAGTTTCTGCTGAATCTCCAGCATTCTCCTTACACAAAACTTTCAAAATGAAGAATATGAAAGAGTGCAGAAATTTTGAGACTTAAAAAATCTTTGACAATAATTATAATAGTCTGGATTGCAAGGCACATTTATTGAAAGATAACTGGTTTTGCTCACCACATGATCATCCTCAGACCTACAGTCATGTTGATGGACAATAGCTGTGTATGAAGTGTATAAAGCAGGAACTGCTGAATGATGATAGTCAACTGCAGTTTTCCATCAACACGTCTGTAGGTCTGAAAATGATCATGTGACGATCGAAACCAGTCACTTGGGATCTAGACTGTTATAATTATTTTCAAAAATTGTATTTGATTAACTGATACCTCCAGTAATGTTTTCGATAATAACTGAGAATTAAAAGTCTGAACTTCTTGCAAGACACTGGATTTTCAAATCAATAACCCTTTTTCCACCACCCTCCTGGAAATTAATTGTAATAATTGACCTGGCTCTTTTGATTAACTCTATTAGTAAGACTTTACAGGGTTCGCTTAGGCTGAACATAATGTTGCACATTATAGCTACGAAAAAAAGAACAATTTTACATTAAGGTCACAATGAACGAGGATTCTCTGATCTGTTCCTTTAAACAGATTGTTAATCTAGCAAATGAGGTGCTACGTATATGAAAAAGAAATGTATTATTTATGTTATAGTTTATTTAGTTTTATAAATATAGAAATTAGATTGGTTCACTCATTCATAGGGCTGGCAGGTGAAAAGGTGCAGAAATTTTGGGACTTAAAAACCTGAAATATGTGCAAATGTATCATATGAAAATTTCTGCTCCCTTGATGACATATGAATGAGTAAACCTGTCAAGTTACAGTGTTATAATGGTATTAAGTCATGTTACATGATGTTATTCAGAAAACTAGTGTTCCACTTATGTATTTTACATATTTGTCTGTTTTGTTTGATTCACTTCCTGTTTGAGGTATTGGTTGGGCGACGAATGGCAATGGGGGACAGCAGCCAATGTTGTGACATCAGAGCAAGAGCAGAGAGACCTCGGCACCAATTGCAGCTAGAAGGAATAAGCCAGACGAAAGATTCCATGGACCCAATACAAATAATGCACACAAACGGAATAACAAAGTTGGATGTATATTTTTAGGCAGTCTCTTGTCAGAATTCTCTTGACAGATCTCTCATGATAACATTTCACGAGACATCTTACGTTGTGCATCCAAGTCTGAAAATAAAGTAATTCATCAACAACTACAGTCTACAGATTTACATAGAATCAGTAAAGAACTGTTTTGTGTGGTGTACTATGGCTCGAAAACTGTACAACAGAACTGCATGATCAATATAGTCACAGTTCAACACAGTGTCACTAATATAAATTCAACAGGTCCACAAAAAACGCAATGCAATGAATTTGTGCACTTGAGCCTAATGGCAACATTATCTTTGATGGCACATCGTATGAACACACAGAAATAGCACTTGTATGAAATTACTGACAAACAACTACAACCTACCTAAGAATCGACTGTGAATTACGGAAATTTTCTCTGCCGGCCGATGTGGCCGAGCAGTTCTAGGCGCTTCAGCCTGGAACCGCGCGACTGCTATGGTCACAGGTTCGAATCCTGCCTCGGGCATGAATGTGTGTGATGCCCTTAGGTTAGTTCGGTTTAAGTAGTCCTTTGTTCTAGGGGATTGATGACCTCAGATGATAGGTCCCATAGTGCTCAGAGCCATAATTTTTTTATTTTTTTATTTTTTTTATTATTATTATTTTCTCTGTCAGCAATTTACTGCAATTTGTTCAAAAATAAAATGAATAGTCACCAACTATCAAGCATGTTAGGAATTTCATAAGAGCTGGATTTCAGTTTGCAAAATGTTTAATATTTATTCTTTGTGGGCAGTCATTTTCTTAAAATGCGGTTAGTAAAAAGCAAATTTCAGTAACAGTGTTGTTATGACAATTTCACTGCGACTGAAGGAAATATTTATTAAAAGTGGAAATTCCTTAAAAGTAGGTTCATTAATATGGGATTTTACTTTATTACTTTTGTGATTTTACAGGTAACATTGTTTTGCTCATACAGTGGCAACCAAGCCAAATGAAGTGGTACCTTTAATAGTATTTGGGATGATGGTTTTAATCACAATGTTTCTCAAGTGATGTCCTATATTAAATTTTAAGCCTTTACTTAGTAAATTATTCATTTGGGAGTGAATCTAATATTTAAAGACTCATATATTCTGATATTAAAAAAATAATCTAACATTCAAAGCAAAAGATAGTATGATTGCAGCGTGAAACATTTTAAAATTTTGTTAAATATTTATCATATGCTGATAGTATTTTTTACCTTCAGTTTCTGTGAATTGAGGATTTCTTGCTTAATCTCCTTTAGACGAGCTTCTCTAACTGCAATTCTTGTGACTGCACGCCAGGCATCTTTGGCACGATATCTGAATCCTTCTACCTGCTCTAGTTTGAACTGGTATGCTCTGTGATAAAAAAAAAAATTAAAAAAAATGTTTATGACACTATGGGAGACAATCATGTGCATCACTATATTGACAAACTGCCTATTGGTTTCTGTCTCGGGTTCTTCGGCCGACGTTCATCTAATGATTTTTCTGACATTTCGCCAGCATGAGTGGCTGACATTATCAAAGCTTCACCCTCCATTGCCGGTGGTGAAGTTTTGACAATGCCAGCCACTCGTGCTGGCGAAACGTCAGAAAAATCATTAGATGAACGTCGGCCGAAGAACCCGAGACAGAAGCCAATAGGCAGTTTGTCAACAAGTGGACACGAAAGCCTCAACAATTTTGCATCACTATATTATTATACAAAGTTATCAACCAATTTATTAGTCAAAGATTCCTTATACATTTCATGATTACAAATCAAAGGAGTAATTTAACTGGCAAAAATGTTTAAGAAAAGCTGATACTTCTTATGAACTCTGCCAAAAACACAACAGTTAGATCAATTTACCTTCAACACAACACAATTAGTGAAGAATATACATAAAAGACAGCCCCCTCTGAGTAGGAAGTGCCCAACAGAAATGAAGCCCATTTACTGTAAAACAAACACACCGACTTTTAACTGCAGAGAGCTAAGAAATGATACCACTTTCTTTTCACGTGTCAACTGTGTTTGTTATAAACTGTTTCTGTTGCCAAATGAGTGACTTGATATTTATGTAGTTACGGAGTAAAATGCTTCTTTGCAAAGCTCTCCCCCCACAACTTACTTCAATATATTATTATTGTCTCCACAGCTTTTTTGAAGAAATTGTTCAACTTCTTGCATCAGTGGTCTTTCCTTAATACTCACAAAAGATAAAGCTGTGCCCTGCAAAGTAAAAGCAAACATATTAAATACACTAACATAAAATTCACACAGAGCACAAAAAGTAAATGACTTGGTTAAAAATGTGTAACACTTATTTCAAATTGTGTAAACTATAAAAATGCAACTATAAACTGGTAGATCTGAGATGACATTAACAGAACATCTGACACTGAGAAATGATGATAAATTTAACACTGTTGAGTTGATCTGTTCTTGTGTTACATTGTCACAAGGACCAAGCCAGACAGGGATTTGAACTCTGATTCTCCCACATATGAATCCAACATACTAACCCCTGCATCGTCACCCCATTTTCCATGTTTTGACTTGCAGGCAAGAACTGCTCAAGAGGGGGAGGGGGTGTTTGGGGAGTTTATGAGATGAAGGACAAACACGAATAAAGCCTATGTTAAGGGACACCTGCAACTGCCTCTAATACCATCACAGTACAAATACAATACCACATGCAGGCACAGATGTTACAACTTAAGCAGTTTGTAGAATAATTAACAGTATGAAATTTTGGTGCAAGCATCTATATAACAAACATTGTGCATTTCTTGCATATTACATCATAGATGTAGGGTAACTGAAAAGAGGGAATAAAATCGATAAACACCCTTCAGTAATATTACATAAAATACAACTTGGCTTCAACTCAGTTATATAAAAATGTGCTTCATTTTCGAGTTTTTGTGAAACGTGGAATCTTGTAGTCACGTAGAATATTAAAAATATATCTTTTATATCATCTGATGCAGGAAAACAAACATTCAGAAAGAAACAGTGAAAGAGAAAAGACACATCACTACACAGGCATTTATTTGGGAAATACAAGTAACTTCTGTCAACTGTTGTTTATTTATATTAGAACAGTGTACTTACTTACTAAATCACTCGATAAAAAGTGATATTTTTGAGGCCATTCCTTTCACATTTATAACACAAGTAAAATGCAATTATTATCAAATATTTCCAAATGCTGTTAAAAAGTGCCCCTTTACACACACAAAATGTCAGTGTTTATCTGTTTGCAATACTCAGTGCCGAAAACAGGTGCTTAATATTATTTACTGTACCAACTTAATAAAAAATTAAGAAACAATGTGATACATAACCCAATTTATAGAACAGTAGATTACAATCATTTCACAGGTTCCTACTTTATTTGCATGTTTTAAATTTATTTATTTCCATGTCTATTTAACCAAGTTTTCTTCCACAAAATCATGCTCCAAATGGTCTTGTTATCTACTTTAAAATGGTCTAGTGTGGAATGTTCATCCTGTAGATGGCACTGCAGTTAGTGGCCCAGACACTGAGTCTCACCATTCTCACACACAACATCTTTAGCCTCACCACACCTGCACAGAACATCTACTTTGCCCAGAAGGCCAAACTTCTGCAAGCTGATCTTATGGCAATACACTCACACACTCATTCTGGTCAAAGTTTGCAATGCAGGTTAGAGGACCTTACTGCCAGAGGCCAACTCTTTGCTTGGGAAGATGTTAGAGTTCTCCAGGTCTGTTCTCTCTTCTGCCAGTGCTTCTGATACGCACCCATGAGAACCTGTGTTCTTTGCATGAAGGGATTATTGGGCCATATGGGTCTCCTGATGGTGGTGCTCTATGCATTCGGTGATATGAGTTCATTTCCAGCTTTGCCCTCTCCACATGTGATTCAAAGTCCCGGCACATGTGAGTGCATGCAATGCTGACGAATCATAGATCTTTTACACATGTCAAATTCGACATCCTGTTGCAATTAGTACGGACTCCTTCCTTCACTGTGATGTCCACATTCTTCATACAAGCAGAGGTGCTCTGGATTAACACCTTGGGTCTGCTCATCATTGACCTAATAATGTTGTTCTTGACAAAGAAACTGGCTCTGGAGTCGAGGCAATGTTCTAAACTTCAGGAAGTGATCCAGGGTCATGCCTACATATTTAGGCTGTGAACAGTGCTGGAGTCACCCATCTCACCTTGTCACATTGGGTTCTCATGATGATTAGCAAGATGAAAAGTGCCAACCTGCGTCTAGCCGGGGTTTCACTTCAGATGGTTAGCATCATAACAGACAGAGCATGTTCAACGTTAGTCTGTCAGTTTCTTATCTCTTCTACCGATGAGAAGCTCTAACGTGGAGCTGCCACTGCAGCATATATGAATTACTTGATGTCATTTGGTATTGGTTGGTCATTTGTGTACATGCCGTACAGTACTGGCACCAAGATGCTTCCTCGTAGTGTGCCTTTCGCCTCTATCCTCCACCTACTGTTCTTTCCCCATAAAAGTTGACATAAAATGTCCTGCAATGGAGAACGGCACCAACAGAGGATGCCATACAGCAGTCTCTCATCAGATCGTATAATTTAATCAGTGACTTTTGGTGAGTGACAGTGTCGTATACAACTGGTAGGTCAATGAAGACCACTCCAGTAACCTTCTTTTGTTCAAGCCCATCCTCCCTGTATTGCTTCACATTTATTAGCTGGCCATTAAATCATTTTCCTAGAGTGGAAGCACACTCACTGGTATATGAATTTCTCTAATATGATGTTTTTGATGTGAAGCAATGTCAGACAAGATATCTCAGAGCTGTGAAACAGGTCAGAAACTTTTTCCATCATTTGACTGTTCCCCCAGTTTCGATGATGAGACCACTTTGGCCTTCCTCCATGTATTCAGGATATTTAAGTCTGTAACACAGGTTTTCATCACAAACAAGAGTCATTCATGCAGTCCAAAACTGTCAATTTGTTCTACACACAGTTCATCAATGCCAGCTGCTCTGGTGGCTCTTATGTCACAGATCACAAACTCTGCCTCAGACATGACAAATGTTTTCATGAGAAAATGGTTTTCAGCCCACAGAGACCATGCTTGGCACTCCTGAGCTGTCGTACTGTTGGTTCTGTCTTTCAGCACTTGGTTTGCAGCTTAAGTGTTGAAACTGTCCATCACGCATTTACACAAAATACAATGTCAGGTCTTTTATACAGAAGAATCAAATAAGGGAGATCTCATTTTTAACACTTTCATTATTTTCAGAGCCTCAGAGCTCCGAAACTCTCTCACATTGCTAAGAAAGGTTTATTTAAAGCACCGAGCTCATGACTATGGCCAATGGGATTAAGTCTCGGCACAGCACCAGCTTTGAACATCACTTTGATTACCTTCCACGTGCGTCAGATCTACATACCATATACCATCCTACTAGGACCGAATAGTAATTAAGCCTGGGACCTATGGATTTGCAGTCTGACATTTACTCTCTCAGCTGCTGACCTATACTGAAGACATCAAGAAAGAAGCATTTATTATTGTGGATAGGAATCGCAAGCACAGTTAAATTAAGGCCAGATATAATTAGACAATCTCTCTTACAAACTGTCCAAAGTCATTCCTCTGTCACCAGATTAAAATTTAACTGAGCAGAAAAGACAAAATCTGAACTCATCTACAAGAACCTTCCCCAAACAAGTTTACCAAGAATTTCCACATTAATAGACAAGGAAATCTATACTTTCAAAGCTGACTTCAGGCTAAATTTTTCAGGAATTGTAATGTTTTTTTTTTTTTTCTTTTTTTGTTTGTGTGTTTTCCTACTTCTAGTAATACTGTCATCTACACAAAAGTGAAAAGGAAAATCAAAACAAATGTGTCAGCATTTCTAGTTGCTGTAAGGGATGGCAGCATGCCTTACATGTAAATACAGGCAAAGTTATGCACAAAATCATGAACAGAAAGAACTCCATTGGAGCCTGAATCAAAATAAATATCTGAAAGTTCATGACAGTGACCAAATAATAAAATTCTACTGACACCATTGCACAACAGAAATTTGATGAAACCCTAATTTACAAATCATACCAACTACAACAAATACCAGAGTGTTTCATCAAAACATTAATGTTTCTGAAAAATCGCTGAAAAGCCTTTACATTAAAAAAAAAAATGTGGATGAGAAATGTCTTGGCAGGTTAAAGAAAAACAGTGAGTATTAACTAAAGTATTTTATCTCCAATTTTTAAATCACAATATGATTTTGTTCTGAATATTGCACCTCATCAATTAATTCATGTATAGAAGCACGCAAGCAATTATGTCATGCATTACATATCAATGATGTAGTAACTCAAAATCTTTTTTTATAAACATTAAAATCAAAACCACATTATAATAATATTGTACCTGATTTGTTCCTCGAGCAGTGCGACCAGCTCTATGGATATATGAGTTTACATCAAGAGGGAAGTCAAAGTTAATAACATTGGAAACATACTGGAAGTCTATTCCTCTTGAAACACCTGACTCTTTATCTTTCTTCCTTTTGCTGAAATTATAAAATATAAAATTATGTGCATACATTCAAGTATAATGCCTTCTCAGAGAAGATTTCAAACACCGAGTGTGTTTGCTTATCACTTTAAATCTATGATAATGTGATATTCCTACATTTCTTCTTAAAGGCAATGACTAGTGAACATACTACCAAGTGCTAAATACAGAATTGACGGGCTCAGCAGTAAACAATGGTAAGGGACAGTCTGCGAGAAACAGAGATATTAATTGTAAAATGTCAGAATGACATGTTTCATTCATATTAGTAAAAAGTTCTACGAAAAACCAATAGATGGCACCATTTTGCCAAATTTCAGACTTCGCTGGTTCACTACCCAAAAAAGTTGTAGTAGGACTTATCCTTAAAATGAGTAGCCAGATGCTTCTTTTTTAGTTAAGGATTGGAAGTTTACCAGGCTTTAATCTTGTCTTTAAGATCCTACAAGTAGTGACAATGATGAAGCAGACACTAAACATGTTAATGATCAACAGAGCATATAGAAAGAATGAAAGAGGCTAAAATGTCGCAGTGTGCAAGAGCAGATGAAGAAAACTAGGAATGAAGGAAAGCAGTATGTACAAAGTACAGAGGTAAGGGTAATGTTGTTGAAGGAAAAAGGACAGACCCACCATGCAAATGCCCTAAAAAATGTTTCCAGCTTGTCAATGAAGTACATAAACAAACAATATTTCAAAATATCCGGGAAATGAATTACTACGATACTCAAAATTCTTACCTACAAGGTTGCTTGCGATCAAAAACTGTTATCCAAAAGAAGACTAAACAAGAGATATCTAGACGCAGTCACACAATTCTATATACAGTGAAAACTGTCAGAAAGGATATCATTGTTTGCACAATTGCATTCATGGACTTCAGAAAAATAGAGGGCGAGTAGAGAATATCATGAAATGATTGAAAAATTGTGCCATTTCACCTACTTCTAATGGCAGAGCTAAGCAGACCAGTCATCCTAGAAAATATTCAAATGAAAGCATTTATTGACGAACTTCCAAAGTACAGGAGTCACCCCAGTCGAAAAGATTCATTGCAAGAGCACTTAAGTATGGAATATTCCCTGCAGCTCTGTTATGACAAGTACGTCAAGGAATGTTAGTCGGCAAGCAAAAGTTCTATTTCTATAGACAAATTTCGATGAATATTTACTGAGGAATTCAATATAAGTTTCAAGATGCCTAAAATGGACCCCTGTCAACAATGTGATTCAATTTATGTAGCAATCAAGCATGCTGAGAACTGTAAAAACAAAACTGTACTATATTCATTGTGAATAAAGCAGGAGATTCACCATCAAAAAGCAGAAGCTGGGTAATCTGCAATATGTGAAGCAATGAAAGTAGCAAAACAAAATCAAAATAATCATGTAATCATGTTTGATTTGCAATAGACACTACCCACACCTAATCTGACTGGGTCAACGTTTTATAAGCATAAAATATGGTGCTGTAATTTTAGGACTGGGGAGAAGAGAAGTTTGTGGCACAACTTGACTAGAAGAAGGGATCGGTTGGTAGGACATGTGTTGAGGCATCAAGGGATCACTAGTTTAGTATTGGAGGGCAGCGTGGAGGGTAAAAATCGTAGAGGGAGACCAAGAGATGAATACACTAAGCAGATTCAGAAGGATGTAGGCTGCAGTAGGTACTGGGAGACGAAGAAGCTTGCACAGGATAGAGCAGCATGGAGAGCTGCATCAAACCAGTCTCAGGACTGAAGACAACAACAACAATTTTAGTGTCCATTCTTGTGCAGATAGCCAAGGACATTTTTTTCTCTGGGGTGAAGCAACAGCTAAAAGGGGACCAGTTGAAATAGCAAGCTGTTTAAAGATGTATTTCGAAAAGAAAGACATCAAAGGTGAAAAGTTGATTGCGTTTTCCGACAGCTGTAGTGGACAAAACAAGAATTGGACCTTAGTGGCATTTTGGCTCTACCTGTTAAGGTCTGGTTGTTTCAGATACATTGAGCACATCTTTCCTCAGGCTGGACATAGCTGGCTACCTAGTGACAGAGACTTTTTTCTCAGGTGGAGAAAAATGTCACCTCACATTATCAAAGTGTGTGTGGACTTTATCATTGGGAAGTAATTCTAAGAACATCCCAGCGAAATAAGCCATTCAAGGTAACTCATATGACTCAAGAATGTTTCTGCAGCTTCTCTGCACTGAAACAGCTACTCCATAAACCACAAGCGTCAACTGCTCAAAGCAAATTCAGTATTAGGAATTGCATTCAACTCGTATTTTCTGCTGAGCTACAAAGTCCCACCCCAACATTAATGTTCAGTGATACATACAATGGTTGCCTAGAATCTGTTACCCTATCAAAACATGGAAGACCTGCAAGCAGTTCTTTCCTCACAGAGCTTAAACTGAAATAATCTGGACCTCTTCCTACTAAAGGAGACAAGCTAAGAGACATTCTCTCAAGCTTAAAATGGATACCTCCTGTATATCATGATTGGTATGACTCACTCCAACCAGAAGGAGGGTACTGCCCTTCAGCAAAAAGAAGATGAAGAAGAAAGACAGACAATCATGTAATGAGAAAACAATGTTTTAAGTAAAATAACAATGTTAAGTAAATGCATTGAGAATAAAATGTTTTCACGTAAAAAATGTTAAGAAAGTGTGTTGAAACTACAATGTTTTGAGTAAATAATGTTAAGTACATGTTTTTGAAATTTTGAAATTTTTTTTGAGTTGATATTACATACTAAAAATATGTAACTACTGACACTGTGTAATAAAGCAATGCTGCACCCGAAGGAAAAAAAATTATTTTGTATGTATTTCAGATATCTGATTTATGGGATTTTATTAAAATATTTGTGGTGCATTTTCTCAGAACTACTGATTTGTCCCTTACCATTTTTTACTGCCGAGCCCTTCAATTTTCAAGTACAGTGATCTAAAGTGCCTTTACTATAAGGTACGTCCCTCACAGTTCTATTTTAGGCCAATTCTGGGCATATGTTATATAAACAATTCATTAAGTTTCTTTACTTTGTTCAAAATTTGTTTAGAATTGACAGCTATGAATAATGCAGTGGGGTAAGGCTCCTGAGAAAGGCATGGCATTCATTCAGTCTATCTCACGAGACCTATAGCTACAGCAACCACCCACAGTTGCCAAACATTCACCTCCCACCACTACAACATTTGCTACTTGCACTATACTTCAGATTCAAGCAGCATGTTGTCCTGTGGTCTCAGTCTGTACCTGCTGAGATTTTGATTGTTTTCATTTCTTACAGTTGTGATACCTGTTATTACTATTGCTCATTGTGTGATACTGAACAATACCACGAAGCAAGATCATCAAATGTTATTTAGTGGAACTGTTAGATGTCTTTCTCTTGGCCAGCAGATTGCTGTTGGTCAGTTACATGTTCCATAGATCATTTGAACAATTCTTTTGTCAAAATCATTTGGAACGAGCCAATTTACAGGATATATATACATGATTACTGTTAACATTAATGAACTGAACATGTTATATTATTTATACTCATGCAACCAAACTTAAAAAATGGTCTGCTTTTATTTTTTTTTTTCCTTTTTTAATAGAAATACATCAGTGGAATTGAAGTTGTTGTCCAGGAAAATGATTTTAAATTAGATTTAAAACATGCTTCGCTACCTGCACATTATGAAGATCATGCGAGTGAAATGATTTCCACATTACATGCCACACCATCAACAATTGTTCTGGATAATGGTCAAACCATTCAGCTGTTGTTCAAATAACTAACATGAATGCAGCCAGCCACATAATATCTCCAACAACTGCTGACATTTAAACAGATGCACATCCCATCATTTTCAAGGCACAAACACAATGAGAGCACTATGCAAGGGAATTTAAATCCTTGGCAGGCACGGCTACGCCATCCAAGATCAGCATGGCATCGGCATCGGCAGAAAAAAACGCGCTCACGCGCACACGCACGCGCACACACACACACAATAAATAACTACTGCCACCACACAATCAAAGATGAATAATGTCAGAAGTTATCAGTAGTGATTACTAATTTCTAACAAGTGAGTAAATGGTAAAGTGAGTGCTCCTCTAACCTCACATCGCACACAAAAGTTTTCCCAACAGGTGATTCACCTGGTGGACTTGGTCCTTTTGACAAGTAAATAAAAGGTGCTTGAGAAAAGTTTTAAGTAAGTTCTGTCCCACCCTCTATTACAGAAATGACTGGATGTAATGAAAATAGATATTAAATAAGATCTGCCCCAGACTCTATTAGAAAAACAACTGGATGCAATGAAAGTAGATATAGAATATGCTTTAATTAAAGATATCAGTGCAAAACATTTAGCTGCTCATGCAATAAAGAAAGGGACAACATTTGAATGTGGCACCACACAGGCTAATGATTTTTACTCTCTCAACAATTTTAAAGAGAAATTACAACTGCCTGATATCATTGCCATGAAATCAGATAAAAACAACAGTACTTTTGTACAAGTGTTGTTATGTGGATAAATTTAATGATTTCCTGAGTCCCAGATGGTTCTAGGTTCTTCTTAAAGATCCTACTAAACTATTCAAAGGTGATACTAAATGTGTAGCGAACTCATGTAAAAGCATGTTTTCTAATTTTGAATCAAAGCTGTCAATTACTATGTCCTAAACTACATAAGCAAGGTGTTCCCATTCATACAGTTATATCATCGTTTACTGCTCCACCTTACAAACTGACTAGTAAATTGGACACCGTAATTAAAAGCAAGACTAAATTCAAATCAAGGTGTGGTATTTCAAATTAAATGGATTTTGTAAATAAGAGGTCTACCTATCTCACATAGTGCTAACTAAACTAGTATCCTTTATTGTCTACAGTTTGTTTTCCAACACACCAATATGGTAATGTGTTGATATTCTGAGAGAGTTGATGTACAGATCTAATATCAACCCTGTGGAACTGAATGACTTAAGACTGGACACTCAGACATTTTTAGCACAAAACTATTTCCAGTTCCAAGGTACTCTGTGCAAACAGTTGTATGGTTTAGCTATGGGGATACATCTTCGTCCACTTTTGACTGAAATTTTCATGAACCCATTCTGAAAAACATTTTTTGAGTAAGGAACCTTAAAGTGCAAATATTAAATACTGACTGAGATATGTGGAAGATGTACTTTGTATGTGGAGAGGCACTACAACACATCTTAACACATTTTCACATAACTTAAACAGTCAACATAAAAATATTCAGTTCACAATGGACACCGGCTACAAATCCATAAACTTCCTAGATCTCATTATTGACATCATAACACAGACACATTGTTTGAAAATTTATAGAAAAGCTGCAATTGCTCACAACATCCAGTAATACACGAACATGCAGCTTTCACCCAACAAGGAACAAAAATTTCACATCGAACAAAAAGTTCAATAAAATTCATTGACTCAACCAATGACTACAACCCTGTCCTGAATGACCACATCTTGCTAAAGAACCAAAAAATGAAAATTATACCCCTTATCTACGCTCCCTCTGCTGCCCCTTCCACTGTCAGCAGGAAGTGGTGTACAACACCATACTTAGGAAGATATTAGAGTGCACTAAAAAACACTGAAGTCTTATGACTAGAGGATTTCCTACTATGTCAAGCACACAAAAGCCCAGTTCTATATTGGCCAACCAGGCAGAGACATAGCAACTAGGCTGGCTGAACATTAACACAGCTGGAGGTCACAGAATTATGATTCCACACTTGCTGAGCATGTACTTAGTGAGGGCCACAACTACTACCAACAGTTCCATGTCCTCCTCTTAGCAAATAAAGGCCTAAAACTCAACCTGTTGGAAGCCTTGGAAATCAACATACTTCTAGTCCAAAGGCCTGATTTAATGTTAAATCACCGAACACAGTTTAAAATTTCCCCTCTTCTAAACTTCACACAATCCTCTCAATTTGTCATTACTTCCCACACTGTCTATTCCTCCAATTTCCTGAGAAGAATCAGTTAACATGAGTAAGCAGCTTTAACTCTGTCTCTCTGTTGTTTGACCAGTGAGCGAGAGAGACAACAAGTTCAAAGTAGAGTTCAAGCAAAACATCTGTCTCTATTTATAAGGTCACTTCTGTTGATGATAAGACACCTACTACTGGATAGCAAAAAGAGGAAATGACTGACTGGTTTCAGAGTCACATTGTTGAAATATGTGATAATCTTAAAAATGTGAAGCTTGTCACACAATAAACCATGATTAATCAGATATGAAATCAACAAGCTGGCAAAATCACATGTGGTTATGGTCATTAAGATGCCACATTGTCACTGTCATTTCATCCCAACAGAACTGATATAGGCCCAAACTTAAAGTTCAGTTACCAGTAGTAATAAAATAATTACTTGTCTGCAGATGAGACACTCAGCAATGAAGCTGTTAAGAAAGTTATCTCTGAAGAGTGGAAGAAAGCCATGAATCATAAGCAGTGCTTCAAGGAAAAAACATTACAAAATTAGGCAATTTTATAAAGTTTGTAGATTAAGAGATTGTGTTGTTAAATAAAACCAATACAAGTTTCAATTTAATCATCTGCGACTGTGACAAAAATAATGTCATTAGATCTTTTCCATTATCAACACATAAAAGATGCCCTTGACAGTTCGGGGGGTGCACTACACAAAGGAAGCAGCTATTCAGATAGCAGAGTACATGTTGAGTGCACATGAGGGTTTTTTAGGCTAGGCAGTAGTTTGAGGCACTTGGATGAAAATTCGCCATTTTTTACGCACCATGGAAAGTCAAATGGCTTTTGGAATATACAAACTTCAACTGTCATAATTTTATCAGTAAGCTGCCAAAATCTTTGTAATAAAGTTCCTGAATTTACTGCTCTCCAGGAGGTCTCTAACAATCAAATAATTCTCTGGACCAAGAACTGGCTGGAACAGGACGGATTCATTGCTATTGACAAAATAATGCCTCTATTGATGTTGAAGTTGAGTGTGACAGTGAAGTTATCTGGCTGCATATAGGTGAAACCAAGTTAATTGTTGGATTTTTTAGCAGCCACCAGATTCTACTGTGACAGTTCTAGAGTCATTCAGAGAAAATTTAACCTACCAATTACAGACTGAGATGTTTATGGATTCATTGTGGGGACACAGACAGACAGTCGCACGATGTGCTTTAGAGCAAATTTTCTGAAAACTGTCTTGAGCAGCTGGCTCAACTGCCTATACACAATGAGAATATCTTGGACCTTGCAGCTACAAATAGGCCAGACCTTATCAACAATGTCAACATAAAAATGGGGATTAGCAATCATCATACCATTATACCTACTACATTTACAAAAGTTAATAGGTCAGTCAAGAAGGTTTCTGCTAGACAGAGCAGATAAGCAGTTGTTAGCATCCCACTTAGACAGTGAACTGACATCACTTAGTTCCAGTAAGATAAATATAGTGGAATTATGGGCAAAGTTTAAGCAGATTGGAAATTGTGGTCTGAGATTTATGTGCCTAGTAAGTGGATAAAGGATAGAAAAGACCCACCACAGTAGATCTATGCACAAAGCATACGACAACTACCACTGTCACACCTTTGCAAAAGATCTGGCAGAGAACCTGAGAAAGTTCTGGTTTTACATAATATTGCTAAGTAGGTCTATGGCTTCCATTTAGTCCCTTGTTGACCAGTCGGGTGTGGCAGCAAAATGAAAGCCGAAATTTTGAACTTCATATTCAAGAAATCATTCACACAGGAGAATCAAATAAACATACCATTATTTGAATATCACACAGACTCCCATATGGATGACATAGTAATAAGCATGCCTGGCACAGACAAACAACTGAAAGATTTGAAAGCAAATAAACCAGCAGGTCTGGATGGAATCCCAATTCGATTTCACAAAGAGTACTCTAAGGCATTGGCCCCTTACCTAGCCTGCATTTACCATGAATCTCTCACCCAGCACAAAGCCCCAAGGGACAAGAAAAAAGCGCAGGTGAGTATAGTATGTAAGAAAGGTAACAGAATGGACCCACAAAATTACAGACCAATATCCTTAACTTCTGTCTGCTGCATAATCCTTGTAAATGTTCTCTTTTCAAATATAATAAACTTTCTAGGGACTGAGAAGCTTACATCCACAAATCAGCATGGTTTTAGAAAGCATCACTCGTGCGAAACTCAGTTTGCCCTTTTCTCACATGATATACTCCGGACAATGGGTAAAAGGCAACAGGCAGATTCCATATTTCTAGAGTCCTGGAAAGCATTTGATGCAGTGCCCCATTACAGGCTTTTAATGAAGGTACAAGCATATGGAATTACAGGACACTCATGTGACCTATTCTTGAATACTGCTTGAGAGTTTGGAATCCATACCAGGTCAAATTCAAGGAAGGTATAGAAGAAATTCAGAGGCAGGCTGCTAGATTTGTTACCCGTAGTTTCGAATAACACGTAAGTGTTATGGAGATGCTTCAGGAACTGAAATGGGAATCCTGAGGTGAAGGAACTCAAATGGGAATCCCTAGAGGGAAGGCAATGTTCTTTTCAAGAAACACTATTGAGAACATTTAGAGAACCAGCAATTGAAGCTGGTTGCCAAATGATTCTATTGCCACCAACATACATTGCACCTAAGGATCACAAAGATACAACACATTAGAGCTCATGTGGAGGCATACGGACAGTTGTTTTCCTCATTCTATCTGTGGGTGGAATGGGGAACGAAATGGCTAGTAGTGGTATAGGGTACATTCCTCCATGCACCGTACAGTGGCTTCTGGAGTATCTACGTAGTTGTAGATGTAGGTCCAGCTGAATGTTTGGAGTGTGCTGTTTAAGTTCTTGCAGAGCAAACTAATATTTTCAGCAACATGGGATAATTGCTACATTCAGCAGAGATGCTGAGTCACAGATAGGCATAACACAAACACAAACACACACACACACACAAATGCAACTCACACACAGATCACCACAGTCTCTGGCAGCTGCAGGCAGACTACCATTGTTTAAACTAATATTTTCATAAGTTTTGGCTGTTATCAGCATCTGAGTCCACATGAAAAGAAATCTATCTTATTGTTTGCTATATAACTACTGCAGTTCTGAGAGAGTAAATTTTGTATTGCTTTTCTTCTTTCTTCCAAATCTAGATTAGTTTTCTCACCAACACGAATGGATGTAAATTTTTCTGTTATGTTAGAAATAGATAGAAACATAGATAAAAAAATGTAATAACAGGTTAACTATAAACCTAACAATCTGAATCTCGTAATGAAACTATGTTGGTGATCCCTGAGCTTTGACACATGTTCTGGTTTGGAGCAGATTAAAATATGACATCTTCTCAAGATTTTCTTCACATAATGTGCTGAACAGAGCAACATGGAGAGTTGCATCAAAGTAGTCTTCAGACTGAATACCACAACAACAATGTGTTCAACTAAATTCAATGATACTGTTTCAGCATCACAAAACTTCATTAATGCCATCAGGTAATGAATTTTTGTAAACTTTCCATATATGACAATAAAAATTTCTTGCTGTAAATAGATCTAAAATCAAAACGCGATGCACAATGACACCATTTTGTCTGTATGTTGAATAGTTTGTGAATTTGGGCAATTTGAATCAAATGTAAGAGTACACGAATGTTCTGTACATGACATATGAACTCTACTTCGTCTACATGCTCCTGCCCAAGTGTCAGTCCTAAAGTACTTGCAGATTACACACATTTGCTGGGTCACTAGGTATGGCAGTACCACATGTGGTGGTGTTGGGCAAAGAGTTTGGCTTTCAGCTTCACATGTCATCATCAGGTGTCATCAAATGATCATAAAGATTAGATTAGATTCAGTTTTCGTTCCAAAGACCCAAAAAATGAAATGATTCTCGTGGGTGTGGAACATGTCAGAAAGTATAACATAAAAACATAAAACATTTGAATATATATACTTACTACCCTGATCATCTGTCAGGAGATAGTCGAAAATAAGTTAATACTTTGCAGTAAACTGGGATAGCTAATAATTACAGAATTAACACACTGTCAGAATGAGACACTGTTATCCACTATTAATAAATTTATCACAAGCAAAATACCTAATCTTGACTGTTGTAACCAATTGTCAAAACTGAACTCTAAGAGATATTTTTACTTCAGCTGACTTAACAGTCCCTGTTAAGATATTCATCTACGGAGTAGAAGGAGTTGCCTATCAAAAAGTCTTTCAAACTCTGTTTAAACTGTACTTTATCTGAAACCAAGTTTTTAATGGTTGCTGGCAATTTATTAAAAATATGTGTTCCTGAATATTAGACCCCTTTTTGGACCAAGGTAAGTGATTTTAGGCCTTTATGTAGATTCTTCTTATTCCTTGTATTGATACTGTGTACTCAGCTATTGGTTGGAAATTGAGATGTATTACTTGCAACAAATTTCATTAAGGAATAAATATACTGAGAAGCAGTGCTTAGAATACAAAGTTCCTTGAACAGGTTTCTATAAGATGTTCTTGAATTTACACCACAAATGATTCTTATCACACATTTTGCATCCTAAAAACTTTTGCTCGGTTTGATGAGTTGCCCCAGAATATGATCCCATATGACACAACAGAATGAAAGTAAGCAACGTATGCAAGTTTTTTTATATTGATATCTCCTACATCTGACATCACTCTCACGGCAAATACACACGTGTGAATCTTCAAACTTTCCTGGCGGATGTGTTGTAAATAGTCTTCATAGGTTTGTGGTGGCAAACCCGTGAAGACTATTTACAAATACAGACTTGTTTAGGCACTTAAACAATTCTGTGGTACGTCACTCCCAAGTGAATTTATTATCGAGTTGTAATCTCAGAAATTTAACACTGTCAACCTCATCAATCTGCATGTCTTCATACGTTATACTCATGTTGGACGGAAAATACAGGTTCTGAACTGCATATAGTGGGTCTTCTCAAAGTTTAATGGCGAAGAATTAGCTTTAAACCACTTATTAATGTCAGTGAAAATTTGATTAGCAGCTATTTCTAAATCTGTACTTGACTTGCTACTTATTGCAATTTTTGTATCATCTGCAAACAAAACAAATTTAGCATCTGGCAATGTAAAAGATGAGAGGTCATTAATATACACAAGAAAAAGCAATGGACTCAACATGAAACCTCGAGGAAGACCACATGTAATTAATGAAGAGCGCACAGGTATTTCGCTACGACACCATTGTTTCCTGTTAGATAAATAACACTCAAACCATTTTGCAGCATTGCTGGTGACACCATAATATTCTAATTTACTTAGGACAATGCTGCGATTCACACAGTCAAAGGCTTTTGACAGGTCACAGAAAATGCCAGTAGCCTGTAATTTATTATCTAATGAATTAAGTACATTCTCACTGCAAGTGTAAATAGCTTTCTCTAAATCAGAATCCTTCAGAAATCCAAACTGTGACTCGGACAATATATCATTTGCAGTTGGATGCTTAAGGAGGTGCTGGAACACAACCTTTTCAAATATTTTTGAGAAAGCCGGCAAAAGTGAAATTGGTCGATAGTTTGATGGTATCTCTTTATCCCCCTTCTTGTAAAGAGGCTTAACTTCAGCATATTTTAGCCAGTTTGGAAATGTTTTGCTGATAAGAGATTGATTACACAAATAACTTAAGACAGAACTTAACTCACACGAGCACTCTTTGATTAACGTTGTCGATATGTTATCGTATCTGCTGGAATACTTTGATTTTAAGGATTTTATGATGGATGCTACTTCTTTGGTATATGTGAGTGTCATTTCCATTTTACTTGAGTTATTTTTGAAGACTGGTCTCAAATACCCCATTGCGCTGTTCACTGAACCTGATAACCCCAAGCTGTCAGTAACAGAAATGAAGTACTTGTTTAAGAGGTTTGCAACACTAACTGTACTTGTTACCAAAGTTTCATTTACTTTTAGAGCTATTTGTTCCTCTTTCTTTTTGGCCCCACCTGTCTCTGTCTTCACAATATCCCATAAAGTTTTTATTTTGTTACCTCACGTAATTATCTTTTTCTCATTATAAAGCTGCTTCGATTTCTGGATTACCTGCTACAATATTTTGCAGCATTACAATTCTAACCTCAGAGCTGTTCCTAGATAGCAGGTAGAGTCCCCTTTTTGTCCCACATGATATCTTTATTCCCTGTGTAATCTACAGTTTATTTTTTGACTTCTGGGTGAGTTGAGTTACCTTTGGGGGAAAAAAAATCTCAAAAGTGGAGGCAACTTTATTAATGAATGCTTTGTCTTTTCCATTTGAGTCAGATGTAAACAACTATCCAGTCCATGTCTTTGAGCAATTTCCTGAATTTCTCAATTTTTTACTTATTTATTACCCTCCTGTACTCAGATTTAATAGATTTTTTTATCCTGACAAGTTTCAACATTTAACACAAAATGCTGCATGTCATGATCAGATAGCCCATTTACTATTGGTTTTGTGATATGACCTCTTTCCCTAGATTTGTCTACAAAGACATTATCAGTAGCAGTCTCAGAGCATTTACATATCCTAGTAGCAAAGTTCACAGTAGGAACTAAATTGAATGATAGTGTTATTGACTGCAATAATTGTTCGCTGACAGAGCTTTTCAATAAATCCACATTAAAATCTCAAGTAACCACTATTTCCTTGTTTTTTTTTTTTTTTTTTTTTTTTTTTTGCTATGAGGTGAGACAGCAGAGCTTCCAGATTTTTTTATGAAGAGGTTAAACTTCCCTGAAGGATATCTGTATATACCTACTGTTATAAAGGACTTGTTATGAAATACTACTTCTGCTGCACGAGCTTCTAAGTGCTGCTCTGAGAAAAACTTACAATCTTGAAATCAAAACAGTTTCTATCAAATATGGCAACTCCTCCTTTCTCCATATTTTCTCTACAGAAATAAGAAGCTAACTTGAATCCTGTAACATTTAACATATCTATACCAGTGGTCACATGATGTTCACAGAAGCAGATTATATCAACTGGTTTGCTCAACTCTAATTCTTCAACACAAATAAGCAACTCATTGAGCTTACCCCTTAGTCCTCAGATATTCTGATGCAATAGTGATAGCTGATTTTGTGCACTGGCTGAATTACAACTGGATGAACCTAGTTTGCCTGTCAATTTTTGAGTATCTTTAGTTTCAATTGGAGGCTGTCTGCATGAATTGCGTACATTAAAATTTGCTTTCTGGCTGCCTGTTTTATCAATGTGGATGTCATTTTCAGCTTGTCTCTGAACAACTCTTGTTTCTGTCCTTCCTACCCCTATAAAAGTGCTGATCTGTCACTTGTAACCATTGGTTCTTTATCACTTGTGACAGTCGCCCCCCTTAAGTTATTTGCTACTAGCCCAGACAGTTTTCCCTTTCCTTTCCTGCTGAGTTGAAGCCATGCCTAGTATAGTCCCACCTGCTGATAAAGTCAACAGGAACCACACCAATATGAGACCCCATGCCCAATCCAAGCAGCCGTTCCACCTCTAAGTTAACTCTCCTAACAGAAGAGTTTAAATGAGGCCGGTCATGGCGACACAGAACAGACACAAACCCAACACCAGTATGTCTCGCTGCTGAAGCTATCTTTACCAGGTCACTCTCAATTTAATAATTTCGGTTCCTATCTATGCTGTTGCCCACCCCACCCACTATTACCACGGTGTCTTCCTTTGTGGAGTCTTTACAAAGTGAACCTACCTCCTCTATCACCTGATCCAGACTTGCACTAGGTTTAAAAAAGATTGTGACCTGGTAATCTGACCCTAGTTCATCCTGCAACAGTTGACCTACACCTCTACCATATAAAATTAATTGTTGGTAAGGCAGGTACCAGGTTGAGATTCATTGGGAGAGTCCTTAGAAAATGTAGTCCATCAACAAAGGAGGTGGCTTACAAAACACTCGTTCGACCTATACTTGAGTATTTCTCATCAGTGTGGGATCTGTACCAGATCGGGTTGACGGAGGAGATAGAGAAAATCCAAAGAAGAGCGGCGCGTTTCATCACAGGGTTATTTGGTAACCGTGATAGCATTACGGAGATGTTTAACAAACTCAAGTGGCAGACTCTTCAAGAGAGGCGCTCTGCATCGCGGTGTAACTTGCTCGCCAGGTTTCGAGAGGGTGCGTTTCTGGATGAGGTATCGAATATATTGCTTCCCCCTACTTATACCTCCCGAGTAGATCACGAATGTAAAATTAGAGAGATTAGAGCGCGCACGGAGGCTTTCAGACAGTCATTCTTCCCGTGAACCATACACAACTGGAACAGGAAAGGGAGGTAATGACAGTTTCCAACTGTGACAACAGATCAAACCTGTTTTACACATTCACAACCACACTGTCTGAAAACGTCCTATTCCTATTTCTTCTATAACCTGTTGCAACTTCCCACCCCTCTTCCCCCCCCCCCTCCCCCCTTAACCATTCCAGATCTAGCTTCGCTTTATCTAGTTCCACCTGGAGTTCAGTAATCTTCTCCTCCTGTTCCACTATCTTCCTACCTCTGGAGCTACTTTTAAAAGCAGCAACTAACATGAGCATTGCTGTAAGCAAAAATCCTTTCCTAGCTATAAGCGTAGTATTTAACTGCATCTAACACCAACTGTTCACTATGGAGTGAATTATTGTCATACAATATGAATTAAATAATTCTACAATACTGAAAAAATTATTTGTGTGTAAAAATAATGGTATAACTGTACTTTGTTGACATTCCCCATGCATGCAAAATTACATGTTACAAGCAGAAAAAATAAATTTGAAATCATCACATCACAGTTCACAACAGCTTAATGAACATATTATGCTAGACTTGACAAATCTGCCTCATATTTTGAAACTTGGAATGTTGTTTAGGAAAGTCAATATCTTACTATAATTAATTGGTGATCAACTGAAGGTATACTATACTGGGAAAGTCAGTATCTTACTATAATTAATTAGTGATCAACTGAAAGTATACTATACTAAGATTTTCCTGTTTGCAACAATTCTCCTCAAGAAAAATGAAGATTGAATTTATTTGTTTCCAGAAGAAAGTAGAGGCAATACAAATTACCTTTTCTTCTTTGGTTCTTTCAGTTCATGAGGTTCTTCCAGAGCTTTTTCATCAGATGCTATAATTACATCATAAACCCCATTATTATACTGATTGACAGAATGACATCTAACATTTGCTGGAAGTTCTGAATTTAAAACACAAGTAGGAATACCAAACTGCTCCAAGAATAGTTTCAGCCTGCAAAAGACAATCATGTACAAATTTAGTTAATACTGTCACAATTATATTGCATATTATGCAAGAGAAGACTGGTATGACCTGCATCTAAATAAAATACATTGCTCAAACCTAGTAGTTGCTCCTTACACAAATACAACGTCTGACAAAAAAATGAAGCACTCAGAAGACATGTTTGGGTGTCAGTGTAGCTTTGTATGTGGACACACTATCATTGGATACGTAAATGATTAAAGTTGCAATTCTCTGTGGCAGACAGAACAGCCACCAAAATGCATTAGTCTTGTTCATGTTTAGTGTTGTTGCCTGGCCTGGAAGAATATACACTGAGGTGATAAGTCATGGAATACCTCCTATTGGCATATTGGACATCCTTTTGCCCATTGTAGTGCAGCAATTCGACATGGCATGGATCAACAAGTCATTGGAAGTCACCTCGAAATACTGAGCCACACTGCCTGTATATCCATCCATAGCTATGAAAGTACTGCCAGATTTCTGAGCAAGAAATTGCCTGTCAATTATGTCCCATAAATGTTCGACGGGTCTTATGTCAGGCGATTGGGTGGCTAAATCATTCGCTTGAACTGTCCGGAATGTTCTTCAAACCAGTCACATTACGATTCACAAAGTACATATGAGATGATGGAAATAAGATGTACAAATGAAAAATGTTTACAGAAGTTGGAGTCTGCACTGCACTCTGAGATATGGAATGACATATATTGTGCAGAAAATGTTGCAGACAAATGGAATAACTTTTATAACACTAACTTTGCCCATTTCAATGTAACATGTCCAGTTACTTTCAAAAAGAAATATACTCAAAACCGTGTAAGACTTCTTTCAGAAGTAAAACAGCTGAAGGAGAAAATGTTTATTACTTGGAAAATACGTAAAGAGTTCCCGGACACATCAACTAAAGACAACTATCAAACATGTAGAAAAGACTAAAAACAAGCACTGAATGTATACACAAAGAAAATTATACAGCAAAAAATTGCTACCTCAAATAACATAAGCAAATTAGTATGGAACTGTATAAATGAGAGAATCAGCAGAAAACCAAAGCCTAGTATCACCAATATCCAACTAACGACTGATAATGTAAATACTTCACATCCATATATGATCAGCAATGTTTGTATTACTCACTTTATAAATTCATGTAACATGTGTGTGACCTCTGACACTGATGACTACAGAACTCCTTACCAGGTGCAAAAATCAGTGTTTATGTATGAAACAGATACAACTGAAGTAGAGGGAATTATAAATAAAATGCAATACAAATTCTCTATGGGATGGGATGGAATCTCCTCTATTATATTAAAATGATGCAAACATTCACTCATACCTGTTCTGTTCCACCTTTTCAATGAAAGTTTGAATAAAGGTGTGTTTTCATCTAAATTAAAATATACAATAGTCGAGCCATTGCACAAAAAAGGTAGTATCGACAAAGTCAAAAACTACCGACCAATTAGCTCAATTCCGGTCCTAAGCAAAGTATTAGAAAAGATTATTTCAATATGGTAAGAAAACTTT
Organism: Schistocerca piceifrons; assembly: GCF_021461385.2. NCBI lineage: Eukaryota > Metazoa > Arthropoda > Insecta > Orthoptera > Acrididae > Schistocerca > Schistocerca piceifrons. Next base: position 1,239,681,465 of record NC_060138.1, read on the forward strand.
CTTGTCAAAGAAAAAGTGTTACGAGAAACCCAACATGGTTTTAGGAAAGCTATTCAACATCATCTGCCGTATGTGAAGTAGTACATATGATACTTATGAGATTAGATGAAAAAGAAAGGGTGGCATATTTGTTCCTAGATCTATCATATGCATTCGAAACAGTATCTCATGAGCTGCTGCTGGAGAAACTGGAAACTTATGGTATCAGAGGAATAGCCAAAAGTCTCATACAGTCATACCAATAAGACAGATATCAGGTCACACAAGTCACACACAAAGTGGGCAACGTTAGTAAGAAGTACAGCTTCAGTCCAGTTGTAGTAAAGTATGGTGTGCCCCAAGGGTCAGTTTTGGGTCCTTTATTGTTCATACTATATGTTAATGATCTGCCCACAGAACACAAGAGCAAGATACTTAACTATGCAGATGACACAACCGTTGTTAACTGGGAAACAACGAGAATGATTTGGCCCAAAATTGTTTGGACTGAAGAATTACTTCCAAAACAATCACTTAAGCTTAAACATCAATAAAACAAATCTAATGGAATTTCAAATACACCACAAACAAGATGAAATGCAATGAGTGTTGTGTCTGATGATGGTTCAGAAACAAAACTGAAAGATAAAACTTCCTTCCTTGGTGTAATGTTAGACCAGCATATCTCTTGGGAGCATCATATAGATTTCTTATACCAAAAACTAAGCAAATCAATTTATGCAATGTGGACAATTTCACAATTTCTTAAATATGAGCAAATGAGTATAATCTACTATGCTTTAGTGTATCCATACCTCACATATGGAATTGAAGTGTGGGGATGTGCTGCTGCCAAGCATGCAAATAGGGTATTCATCCTTCAAAAAAAGGCAGTTAGGATCATGTGTAAGCTTATATATAATGAGTCCTACAAAGCAATTTTCAAAATTAAGAAACTACTAACGCACCCATCACTGTATATTTAAAAAACTGTTCAGCTGATGCTAAAATACATGCAGTACAATCATCTAAATAGAGAAATGCACATGTACAATACTAGGAGGGATGATGATTATCACCTGGAAAAAAATAATACAAAAAGTGCAGACAAGAGCCCCCTATTATATGGGGATTTGAAGGAGTTCCTGAGCACTAAGTGTTTCTATAGCATTAAGGAATTCCTCTTAGAGGAGCAGAATACTTTCATTTGTATAAATAGTATTTACATTTACAAAAAAAGCAACATAATTTTTTCATCTGTAGGCCTATTGTATATAATTGTTTCCCACAATATTATAAGGGGAAATGATCAATATGTAAACTATCTGAAACAAATCCTTGTATTTGTCCATGGAGAATAAATAAATAAATAAAAATAAATCTTCGCTGTCAGCATCGACAACGGCTTCATCAGCAGTAACTTCACCTTTAGCAGCAGCAGAGCAGAGGCAGTCAACATGACTGATAAGTACTGATGCTGAAAGTGCAAATAACATGTGAATTTGCACGTTTAATGTCAGAGGCGAAGAGCGGCATGATTAAACAATCACTAAGTTTATATGAGTCAGGAAGTGCTAGTGTACCAGATAGCCCAGAATCCGAGAACGAATGAAATCCCTTAAGATGACGTGCCTGGTATGTTTCCACTATGAACCTCCTAAAGCAGGCAGATTTGTCTGCTTTGAAACTGCTCTTTCAAGTCTTGAATCACTATAAGAGCATAATTGTAGCTGGTGACCCAAACATAAATTTTCTATGCAGTAGTCCTTTCAGTGTGAAATTCAATTGGATACTTTCTTCTTCAAATGTGTACTACTTCAGCTTGCTCCAACCCATCACATGAACATTAGTTATACACTCATATTTGCAACAAAATCTCCAAATGGAGTAATTCATCTCTCTTAGATATCTGCAGCTGGCACATCTGCCTATAACAATTTTAATGTCCCAGAAAGAAACCACAACTGACTTCATACCATGACTTCAAACTCATTAATTTATCTGAACTTGCAACTGAGGCACATGAAATAGTTTTTGGGCTGTATTCTACTCCCTTCTCAGACATAATGAAGAAACTTCATGAATTTACTAACAAACTTGCTCAACTACAAATAGGCTCCCCTAAAGACCAGAAACCTAAAAAGGAAACCTTCACCATGGCTAACTGAAGAACTAAAACAGCTCATGAATCTCAGACGCTGTACATTGAGCATACACACTACACCCTACGCCCAAAAATCATATTGTTTACAAGCAGAAGTGGAACAGAGTCAGTCAAGTTGTGAAATATGCTAAACTCAGGCATGCCCATCCATTAACTGACAACAGAAACAGACCAGCTGTCCTACGGAAAAACCTGCGTAGTCTTAGTACAGACAAAGTAAAAGCTGCAGCTGATCCCATTGTTCCAACTGAAGAACTGTATCAGTATTCCGCACTACCCACAACTGAATGGCAAATGAAACAGAGATACACTGATTACTTCATGGGAGCAAATGACTGTAGCTACGAAAAATTCTACCTGAAGCTTGTTACTTGCAACTCCATCAAAAAAGCTATAATGTTTATTACATCAGCATCTACTGGACATGATTGCATGACATCCCAAATGAAGCGTATTAGTGACCCACTTCTGTCCACTATAAAAGACATCTTCAACCATTCCTTAGTCACCAGTATTTTCCGTGAGGCCTGGAAACAAGGACTAGTTATGCCAATACCTTAAAGGAAGTTGCCAGAGCACCCTCTCATTACTGATCTATCTGCATCCTTCCGGCACTGTCCAAACAAACTACCTAACTACACACAACCTACTAGATGAATAACTATCAGGTGTCTGTAAACATCGCAGCACAGCACCTGTCTTACTAAAGGTAACAGATGGCCTGAAGTTTGCCACGAGTGCACAAGAGGTGACTATCATGTGCTTCTTAGACTTCAGCAAAGCCTTTTACACTGTCAACTGCAACATTTTACTTGCCAACTAAGCAGCCTAAATTTCTCATCAAATGCAGTGCATCAGTTTTGCTTATACCTGATGTCCCACAGCAATACATCATGTCCAGTATCATAAAGGCACAACGGAGGCACGTAGTATCAGGCATCCCCTGGGGTTCAGTATTAGGTCGTACATTGTTTTCATTGTATGTCAACAATATATCATCAGTTTTGTCCTACTGCAAATACCCCACACTGATGACCCAAATGCAAATCCAATACACCTGAAGACAGCTATCGAGAATTTTAATACTGACCTGCATGCACTATCAAAATAATCTAAACCTATCCAAAACCTAAGTCATAATGGTTGGACATTCTAGCTTCATTAGCCTGAAATATTGGGAACCCCTACTATATTTAATTCTAAATGAGACAAATATTAGTTTCCGTCTCTCAGAAAGAGTCTAGGATGAACAACAGATGAAAATCTAAATTGGACCGAGCACCCATCTGCAATGTGCAAAAAGGCATCAGCATCTCTCAATGTCCTACAAAAATATAAAGAGCTCTTCCCTCTTGAGCGGAAAAGGAACTTGTACAAACACTTAAACTTCAAACTATTGATTACAGTGATGTTATGCAGATCATATTTCATCATCATATGCACAGCTATGCTGGCTGCTTGTGGACAAGTGCAGAGATCTCCATACCCTACTGTGTTACCAACATACACTGCCCCTCATAGCCCCCCCCCCTCCCCCCTTGGCCTTAATACTTTTAATACTTTTGTCTGAACAACATAACAGAAACACCCATTCCCATCAGAGCTAAATCTTTTGTGCCCCACTTCCGTGTTCAGCCGTTTTCTCAAAATCTTTCTCAGTAGCTGGAACCTGACTGAAATAACCTCTCACATTATATTGCTGGTAAAGTTTCCTTAAATTTCTTTTCACCATAGCTAACTACATCAGAAAATGTCTATTCTGTACAACTATAAATTCTTTTAAGGTCTGCACATCAGCAGCAGCACATGCAATATTATTTACTCACATTGAGTCTACAGACACAAAAATCATTTTAACACAATATGTCATATTAAATACTTGATGGTTATAATTAAACTTTCTCTGTTTAACGTGTTATAACACAGAAACTAATTACCATATGAGTACCAAACTTGGTAGCATGGGGTGCACGATTTCCATGCATGAAGTGCTACCACCCAGTTCCAACTAGGGCCACCAGGTGCCGTGGTCAGTCATCGTGATTAACAGTCTCACACACCTGGCCAGTCACAGTGCACTTGTTGACATGTCAACAAGAGCTTGGAAGAAAGGAGCAGGGCATTACTGGTGAAGCCCTATTATAAAAACAACTGTAATACTGCAGCTCCACTTCAAGAATATAGGTAGTTGAAAGGATTATGGAAGGGTCCTCCTTCTCAACTTGCTTGCGGAGCATAATGTAGGTTGCGCCACAGATAGTTGATGAAATCGCTGTTACTACAGCACACAACGCTGCTCGCAATTCTCAATCGGCAGGCAGTGCACGCGCTGTGTCACGACAGTTAAAATCACATGGTCCACTGTAAAGATGGTGCTGTAAACCATTTTCAAATGGTATCTGAACAAGATCCATATTGTACAGCAGCTTGCACTACAGGGTGCACAACAATCTGATAACTTCACTTTCCAATTTCTTGCAAGGATTGAAGTAGACAAGGGCTGGCTCTGGACCACCCCATGGACAGCCAATGCTCATTTTTCTCTGACTGGTGAGGTGAACACACAGAGTTGATGAGTGTGGGGATCTTCACTGCCAGTCACTGTGCATGAAGTTCCTCTGTACGGTGAACGTGTCACTGTACGGTGTGGCTTCATGGCTATGTTCATCATTGGCCCATTCTTTTCTGAGCAGGTTGGCACTCAAAGACCGAAGACGTGCACTGTGATTCCCCAACATTATTGCGATATGCTTTGCCAGCACGTCATACCAGCCCTACAGGAGAGACACACATTCAACTCAGTTTTCATGCAAGATGAGGCCCCATCGCACATCGCTCATGAAGTTCACCTGCTGCTCTGAAACACATTTTGAAACTATCAAATTATCAGCCGGCACAATCACCTAATCTCACTCACAGTGTTTTCTGGTTGTGGGGCTACCTGAAGAACAGGGTTACCAAGGGAACATTCACATGTGCTGATGTGAAACACAGTTTATCAAGAGAGGTAGCCAGCATACGTACAGACATGCTTTGTTCTGCTGTGAAGAATGCAATCCTGCACTTTCAGACTCTTCTAGCCACTGGTGGGCACGATATTGAGCCCCTTTCGTAGCAGTAACGGTACGGGTATGTAATGGTATGATGTACCATAGCAGCACATTAAAAGTGTTTCAATTGAATTGATACTGTATTATTTCCCTTTCTCATATCATTGACACTAATGCTACTAAGTTTGGTCCTCATACAGTAATTAGTTTCCATGTTATAATGTGTTAAAGTTTAATTATAACCATCCGGTACATTATTTCTTAGGTAACTATGATATAGAAAAGCTACTGTATGAGTGAAACTCTGGTCCGATGTAACTGAAGGCCCTGTTGCCCCTAATCAGATCAGGCTCTCAATAAATAAATTTTCTTACAGAATATTTGATGGCTTGGTTATTGCAAGCTCTTACAAATCTAAATTCTAATATACTGAGTGTAAAAATTGAATTAAATTCTATGACAGAGAAGGAAACTAATTATTTAAATTTGTAGGATATAAAAGAGAATTTCTGTACTAAAATCGTAGCTGGGAAAATAAAAACTGAAACTGAGGAGAAGTTAAAGGGCACAAGAGTATAAATGAACAAAATTTCAGAAGACATTGGTCCTGTTAACAATAAATTTCATAAAGTTGAAAAATCAATTGACGTAAAGATCAAAAAGATAGAAGATGAGTTGAGTGATAGTGCGAATGACTGTGTACAAAGGCAAAATACATTGGAGGTGGAGACTAGTAACATGCAGCAATTTATCTGGAAGAATTGTAGAGTGTCAGAAAACAACTGAATGTAATAAACAGAGTTTAGAAGTGGCAATCCATCCTGAGACAGTACAGCACGCAGCAATTTAACGATGTGTGCACCGAACTCGATTCTCTATCAATGGGTCAGACCCCTACTGTAATTAATGCACTGTGGGGTGGGCTGTCTGTGTGAGAGCATTGGATGAAGCTAAAACTAAACTTGCAAAAAGGCAGTTGGAAAGTGATCCTCAATCCAGAGCAAATTTAATGAGTAATTCATTCACCAGTTACAATGTGTTTGAGTGATGTTTTTTGAACAAATTCTGGAATGAAGCAAAGCTAATGCAACTTCAGAATTAGTTCTTACAGGGACAGTAGTGTTTCAATGCAGGGGTTTTGTGTGAATGAGCTGGCAAAATTAATGGTCCTTGAGCATATTAATGGAAATTACAATGCTCAAGGGACAGTTGCTGGATTTTCTACAGTGGGACTTGTTACAGTGTGTAACGGAACATATTAAAGGCTTTACTTTACCGAAGTATGTGATACCCTCCAAATTCAACCAGTTTAACGAGTATTTATGATTATAGAAAAGTTATTGTGTATGTTAACAATGATTGCATAACATGTCTCCATAAACAGTCAACCCATTAAATTATACTGAATAACTGACCCACACAAAAGTTAATATCACTTGATCACTGATACAGCAAATGTCATCATGTAAAAACACTAAGTTCATCTTAAATAATTAATATGAAGTACGAAAAATAGTGGCCAACTTAGGTATTTTGGATCTCCTTAAATAAAAATCACCCAGTGAAACCTATTTGTTCAATAGGAGCGTTTTCACTCAGTATTCACGTAATCAATCCTATTTTAGACGAAAACCAATGTAATTCTTAATAATTCATGTTATTTACTTATTTATGCAAATTAGAGAAGTCAATTGACGAACTTCTATAAAACGGCCTTTTTGTAACAAAGAATTATTCTGTCAAGTCAACAAATCTGTCTGTCATTTTAATAACATGTTAAATTATGTCACTCGATGCAAATTAATAACTTTTCTGCACAAATTATGATAACAGATGTACATGTGACTTATAAACTATATCTCTTTTTAGTAGTTCTTTGACAATGTTATAAATACAAGCAGCAAGAAGGGTCGGGGCACAGTTGGGATGTCACTTTGGTAAAGTGTGTTTGTGTGTTATTGTTTGAGGTGGATAAACAATGCAAAGAACATGTAAAGGAAGTACTAAAGAACATGTAAAGGAAGTACTACTTTGTGTTGTGTCATGGTCTTTGGTGGACAGTGGAATTAAGATGGCCACCAGAGTAATAAATATTTGAAGTTTACATATTTGTTGGTTTCGCTCGTTCTTTATCATCAAAAGCACATAAAAAACACGGGACCTCATGTTTTTAACCCTAGACAACCAGATTTAGAGCCAGCATCAGCATCGAGACACAGCAGCGATCCAGCAAGTAGCAGCGATTACCACAACACAATGCATTTTAATGGTGCCAACCTAACATCAAGTGCTAACAAGCTCCGTAAATGGGAGTGAAATAGTGCGATTATAGCAATTAGCAATATCTACGACTAGGCGACCATTACAAGTGGTAAATGTTTAAAGTTGGTTGAGAAACTGTAATGGGGGTAAAATTCAAGGCACAGAATTTTAACAACCTACAGGACAACAGGGACCAAACATAACTCACAATAACTGTCATGAATGTCATCAGAACAATAATTTTAATAGAAATGATAATGATAACACTTTCTGGAAGGGTAATAATCACAATGGAAATTTTCAAAATCACAATAGGGATTAACGGTTAGAGGGTCCAATGAGTCATGGACTGGAAAACTGAGATAGGAGGTTCGAAAACTGACTTTTGCTGCATCTCAGGTATGAAGGTAGCAATATAAACCATTGTGGAAACAGACGCAATATATGACACAATCAAGAGTGTGTAAAGGACAGGCAAACAGACTGCAAATAATGGAGATGATTAAAAGTGTGAATAAACTGTAGAGTGGTGTGAAGTAACAAAACACAGAAAGCAAGAACACTGAAACATAGTAAGGTATTAGACAATGAGGCTACAGGACAGGACAATACATTGTATTTAGGGAAAGATGATGATGGTAATCATAAAGTTTTTTGAGTAAAATTGGAATCCAAATCAGAAGCAAAGGTAAATCCAAACCTGGTGAGATTGAGTGTAATGTCAATTAAGATGAGCTGCAATACAGTGGTGGCAATTCCTGTAATGAGGGAGGCAATTAAATTACAGAAATTTTTATTGTATCAGTCGACATTGGAAAAGACAATTATGATGAATTTTAAAGTGATTGGTGAATGCTGGAGAATATGTTTGAGGAGAAGTAGATAGTGTGTTGATGGAAATAAGAGATTTTTTGTTAGGCGAAATAGTGTTTATGAAGTTTTGGGAGATAACCTTAGGTGTGGCAATAACACAGCTGCTGGACTCAATCTTCTCAAGAAGCAATCAGTACATTCATTTCCATAGAGGGAGCTGAGCTGATGGTGAATATGTTAGAGACAAGTCAGGAGAATATAGTAATGGGCTATCGGGAACCTTTCGTTTTAGGGGCTGATGTTATTACTGAATGGTATGTCAAGGACGAAAATGGGTATCATATTAACGAGTGCAAGTCAAATGGAAAAATACTGAAGACATTGTTGCCTCATTTGTAGCCACGGAAAAAAAAAAATTAAAATGGAAAGGGGACATGAAGAAAGAAAATATGAAAGAGGTGCAAAGCACTCATATGGTGATTTGTTTGATGGAGATAACAAAGTTGAGGATCTGTCTATAATTAAGATGTCTGTCATAGACATGGAGATAAGGGCCAGTTCCATCACAGTATGTTGTGCTGTCTCAGAACTAGGTTTGGGGGATATTTCCTCACTGTAAAGGCCTTTGTAATAACTTTAACATACTCAACAAGTGAATTATCATCATTGCAGATGCTCCATTGATAGTTCACCATATTATGCTGTAGTGATGTTTTGGTGTGGAAAGGTGAGGGAGGAGATGGGGAACTTATTTAAACACAGGTACTACTGTGAGATTTTAAACTTTCCCCGCGTAGATATTGTTACACAAAATTTTGGGAGAACTGCTGGATGTTTGTAACTTCCTGCCACAATATTTCGGCACAGAGTCTTCTGGCCATCTTCAGGTGGTACTGGCAAAAACTCACTGAGCTGTGGTATTTAGGGCCCCACATGGTGGATTCACTTGGCTCTGTGCGTGTGCTACTTAAGTGCATTCGATTCCGCTGTGCCGCACGCCCTCTGTGGTGAAAACTCACTGCATCGATATCAATTCGGTTGTCTTCCCACGGTTCCATCACAGAACTACGCTGGCTATGGAGGACACGAAGTTGTTTGATGATTGGATTCCATGCCATATTCAACCGGAAACTGCCATAACGATTAATAAGAGACTCACTGTCAGACAGCCCTATTTCCATGGATTTGTTAATAACAGAACTCCGAAAGTTAAGACATATGGGCCACAATTTTCGTCTCATTGTAATTTATGACATGATCAGTGGAAATACAGTGTTCGGTGATGGCAGACTTACAAGGCTGAAGGCGAGTACACCGCTGATATTCTACAATGCGATCCTGTACAGTGCGTGTTGTTTGCCCAATATAAGATTTGCTGCATTCACGCAGAATCCTGTGAACACTTGCCCTGCACAGCTCTGGGTCATCTTTGACAGATCCCACAAGCGACGAAATTTTTGCAGGAAGGTGAAAGATGGCTTTTGCTTTATACTTTCTTAGTATTCTGCCTATTTGCACTGAAATATTACAATATATGGTAAATAGGCAGGCGTTTTAAAGGCCTCTTCCTCTTCTTTGCTCCATCGTTCACAGGTCTACATCTACATCTACATGGATACTCTGCAAATCACATTTAAGTGCCTGGCAAGAGGGTTCATCGAACCACCTTCACAATTCTCCATTATTCAAATCTTGTATAGCACGCGGAAAGAATGAACACCTATATCTTTCCGTACGAGCTCTGATTTCCCTTATTTTATTGTGATGATTGTTCCTCCCTATGTAGGTCGGTGTCAACAAAATATTTTCGCATTTGGAGGAGAAAGTTGGTGATCGAAATTTCGTGAGAAGATTCTGTCGCAACGAAAAACGCCTTTCTTCTAATGATTTCCAGCCCAAATCCTGTATCATTTCTGTGACACTCTCTCCCATATTTTGTGATAAAACAAAATGTGCTGCCCTTCTTTGAACTTTTTCGATGTACTCCACCAGTCCTATTTGGTAAGGATCCCACAACGTGCAGCAGTATTCTAAAAGAGGATGGACAAGCGTAGTGTAGGCAGTCTCCTTAGTAGCTCTGTTACATTTTCTAAGTGTCCTGCCAATAAAACGCAGCCTTTGGTTAGCCTTCCCCACAACATTTTCTATGTGTTCTTTCCAATTTAAGTTGTTCGTAATTGTAATACCTAGGTATTTAGTTGAATTTACGGCTTTTAGATTAGACTGATTTATCGTGTAACTGAAGGTCTTGAGCGCTCTCTCTAATTGCCAGGACGAATACCCATTTTCCAGAAATACAGTCTGCAGGTGCTCCAGTTCCATTTGCAAACTATCGGTGTCTATTTTACGAAAACCCAGATACAGTGGTACTTAAATCGGACAAAGCTAATGCTACTGTTTTAATGCTACAGGAGGACTATATTAATAAGATCAATGTTTTATTAAGCGGCTCAACATATCGCTAAACAGAAAAGGATCCTACTACCCGAGTGGTGCGGAAAACAGCAGAACTTCTGACTAACAGTTCCTGACCAAAGAAGGTAATTAAGAAACTGAAACCAAATAGTTCAGTTCCACCTTGGCTATATGGATTGCCGAAGATCCACAAGGATAACATGCCATCACATCCAATTGTGAGTAATACTGGAGCAGCCACCTACGACTTAGCAAAGTATTTGGCACCTTTGCTCAACCAATGGTAGGAAAGTGTCCACATCACATGAAGAATTCTAGTGATTTCATCAGCAGCTGCAAAGTTATGACTTGTTGGTCAGTTTTGATGTACTTTCACTTTTTACAAATGTACATCTTGTGGACTCACTACATCTCATCGGCAATAGGTTTGGAGCTGACATTACAGCGCTGTTTGAGCACACCCTCTTCTCTACATATTTTTTATCCAACAATGAGTTTTATGAGCAATCAGATGGTGTCACCATGGGGAGTCCTTTGTCTCCCCTGGTGACCAATCTCTTTGTGGAAGATTTTGAGGAGTGAGCACTCACCTCAGCCACTTTTAAACCAACAGTATTTTGGCGATATTTTGATGATACTTTTATAGTTTGGTCTCATGGTTTGGATCGTCTATGAGAGTTCCTACAACATCTGAATTCCATACACGAAAACATAAAATTTACTATGGAGCTGGAGAAAGAGGGATGCCTGCCATTTTTAGACGTCTTGGTGCGATGGCATACTTCGTCATTCAGTATTAGAAAGCCCACTCACACAGACATTTACTTGCAAGCCGCTAGTTGCCACCATCCGGCACAAACAATGGGTGTTTTGAAGACTTTGATTCACTGAGCCCATGTCACCTCCGACACCGGTAGTTTGCAAATGGAACTGGAGCACTTGCAGACTATTTCTAAAGAATGGGTATTTTTCCCAGCAAGTGGAGACAGTGCTGCAGATCTGTATACGATGGAGCGAAGAAGAGGAAGGGGTCTTTAAAATGACTGCCTATTTACCATATATTGGTAATATTTCAGTGCAAATAGGCAGAATACTAAGAAAATATAAAGTGAAAACAACCTTTCACACTCCTGCAAAAATTTTGTTGGTGTTGGATCTGTCAAAGACAACATAGAGCTGCGCAAGGCAAGTGTTTACAGGATTTCATGTGAATGCGGCAAATCTTATATAGGGCAAATGACATGTGCTGTGCAGGATCACATTGTAGAACATCAGCGGAATAGTTGCCTTCTTCAGCCTTGTAAGTCTGCCATCACCGAACACTGTATTTACACTGGTCATGTCATGAATTACAATGAGACAAAAATTGTGGCCCATACGTCTAACTTTTGGAGTTCTATTATTAATGAATCCATGGAAATACGGTTGTCTGACAGTGAATCTCTTATTATTCATGATGGCAGTTTCCAATTGAATAAGGCATGGAATTCGATCATCGAAAAACTTCATGTCCTCCATAGCCGGCATAGTTCTGTGATGGAACCATGGGAAGACAATCGAATTGATATCGATGCGGCAAGTTTTCACACGGAGACCGTGCAGCACAGCAGAACTGAATGCGCTAAAATAGCACACGCGCGACACCATGTGAATTCACCATGCACGTGCTGGTGGGGCCTTAAATACCAGAGCTCAGGCAGTTTTCACCAGTATTACCTGAAAATGGCCAGAAGACTGTGCCAAAATATTGTCAGGAAGCTACAAACATCAGGCAGTTCTCCTGAAATTTTGTGGAACAGGTACTACTGATAGATTAGTGGGCTTTACAGGGACACGTAAGGGTGGAGCAGCGTGGTATCAGAGAAAGGAGGTCAACATCCTGAAAGGTGAGAAGTTGATCTCAGGACTACCAAGTGAAACAAATGTGAGAGAAGGTGTTGAGGCTATGGAGTAATGATGCAAGGGTGTCTTGGCAATGGATCTCAAGTATGAAGATGTCATTAATGAACTTGAACCAGACAAGCAGTTTGGGTTGTTGGGAAGGTCTTGAACAGGTTGGCATAGCTGAGTGCCATGAAGGTGCTGAAGACCACCCACTGATTTGTTATGTACCTTTCCCTCAAAAGAGAAGCAGTTATGAGGATGTAGTCTGTTAGATGTAAACGGAAAGGAGTAGTAGGTTTGGAGTCTTAAGGATGCTGAGAGAGGTAGTGTGTAACATTGGCAAGGCTATGGGCAAGGGAGACTATTATGTATAGGGAGATGGTGTCAAGATGGCAAGTACAGATCAGCTGATAATTCAGTGGGAACCGTTGATAATCAGTGAAGGAAATTGTCTGTATCTTTAATGTGAGAGGCTAGGCTGGCAAGTGGTTGGAGGTGTTTGTCACCAAGAGTGGAGATTCTTTTGGTAGAAACATGATAACTTGCTACAATGGGGATTTCAGGATTGCTGAGTTTATGGATTTAGCAAGTATGTGGAAGGTGGATGTGCAGAGTGTCATTGGAATAAAAAGGAAGATAGCTTTGGGGGAGAGGTTCTGGGGTGAGCCTAAGGATTTGAGTAGGGGTTGGAAGTCATACTACACTTCTGGGATGGACAGAGCTAGACAGTTAGTTGATGCCTTCCATAAGTTAAATACCTTGTTTCACCCCAAAAGTGTTACAGTATTAGTCTGCAAGGAGGATAATGAAATCTACGCAATATAATAGTCCACCCTTACACTACACTTACTCCCAACCTCCTGCCACATTGGTCATACCACTGTGGATGATACAGGTATAAGATCTGACAAAGACAAGCTCCCAGCACATCCCACACCAGTTACATAACAGTTTTACACTATCCTATTAAGAGCAGGATCATATTTCAGCTCTGCTGTAATTTTTGCACAGCATTTTATTTGGACATGAACAAAAACAGACTGTGCACCTAAATGAATCGTCACCTTCAAACTGTGGTCAAGAACAGAGTTGATACCCCAGCGGCAGAACCCAATGTTGAGCACGTGCCCCATTTCAATGGCTGCTTCATAACAAGTGCCGTGCAGGTGCTTTCCTCCAACAACAACTTACAGTGTTTAAAGTTAGTTGTGACTTTTAACAATTCAGTAAGAAGTGACTGGAGGGAAGCATAGTTGCCAGTGTGTGTCGAACAAGCCAGTAGGTGACAGTAATGCCAGGCCTACTTGGCACGTTAATCGGGCTGGCTCACCTGACTGCATGAATAGTAAGCCATGCAAGCCAGCCAACCTAGAATGTTTTCCAAACAGTTTTAAAGAAACTATTCAGTAATGAACACTTATTCTCACACACCTTATAACTCAATTCATTAGCTTCTGATGAACTGACTATTCATTAATGGTCAGGGTTATTGTAATATTTTGATATTAGGTGAACTACTGCAAGAAATTCTTAAAGTTTGCAGTGAGACATAGGGGTCATTATGAATCTGCATATGGTGCGTGTTAGGTCATGTATTGCTGCACATGACATGTAGGTAATAAATTGTAATATCCTTAAACTTGGAAGGATTCACTATCTGTCTCTAATCTTGAGGACATGGAGTGTATGTAAACCACTCCATCACAAATGCACATGCCAGTGAAAAAGCCAAAATCAAATATTCATAAATTCCTCATATCTCAAAAATGGGTTGATGTATCAAAACAAGATTTTGGAAAATTATAGCACACAAAGAGCAGAGTATTTTGCCATATGATTAACATGTGAAACTGCATATCGACCATGATATTCAATCAACTACAGATTTTTTTCAATGAAATAATATAATTTTTAAGGATCATCAACAGCTGGTAAAAAAAAAAAAAGAATTGCTTTGGGTCTTGTAACCATGCAAGCGAAGAAGTTACATATTTATTCTTATTCTGAGAAAGGGCTTTTTCATAAACCACTGACCCGTCTTGCCCTTAGTTAATGGTTTAATAACTCAATGTTTCACAATTCTGTCACAATTTCAACTGTGTTAGAATGTTAGTAAGATGAATATTTGTAAGCTCTGTTATGTTTTGACAAAAGAACCAGATTTTAATATGGCAACAAGAGAAGTTACATATTAACCAAAACTCATCATAGTCCTTCATGAATCCAGGTCTCTCCAATTACATTCTTGGTATGGCTGACAACTTGAGACCCATCCCATCACGTAACATTTGGAATGGATTCTTTTATCAGCATTTCAACCTCACTGAGCACAATCTCCTCCTTGTTTTTGACACATCGCTTTTCACCTTGGACCATATATTCTAAGTCAGAGTCAAATGAGCATGATATGGAGGAAGCCTGATTACGTCCTTTAGTATCAACCAGTTTGTCAACCTACTAGCATGGGGTTTTGGCTTGTGTACTACAACAAGTTCCATTAACTTCACCTTATACATGCTAAGTTCAACTTTATCCAGTGGAACATTCTTTCACATTTTGAGCAAAATATCTGTTTTCTTCTACTGCATAGTTGTAGTTTGCTCTATCAATCACAACAGTGGTAGGGCAAATTGCTCATTATTATTGTCAAATTCATGGGAATATTTTTGCAGCAGAAAATTTTCTTCACAGCCAGTGAATGTGTATTTGACTGATCACTTTTATTGCAAATCATGTGTTCAAATGTGCTGCACTATAATTATTAATGTAACACAACCACAAAACACTTATTCACAATACATGATGACTGGAAAACATTAGCACCAGAAAATTGCACTTTACAACGAGAGCTTACCAACAAAGTTTCATCTAACATAAAACTCCACATGCACCACAGAGTGGCAACAGAGGTGCTTAACCAACTGAACTGCTGGTGGCACGTTAGTAAAAGCCAGCCCGTCACTGGTGTTACCTAGGCAACAATGTCAGGCACCCTCCAGTGAGCCGAAAGTCAAAAGTCGCAACTAATTTTAAACACACTATATCTGATCTATGAAGATGGGGAGTTCTCCTTGGACACACCCTCTCACCCCATAATCCTCCTGGCTTCAATCTCAGGTAGACCCCAGCCACATGTCCACCAGCATGCCAGCCCCGAAACATTAATTTCACTTGTCCTGCATCCACACCCTTTTCTCTTCCCATCTTAATCCTCCACATCATAATGATTTGATGCAGCATCAACTCAGCAGTGCTAGTGCACATGTACAACTGAAACCCGTGCACCTGCTGCCTCAACCTCTCAGCTGTCAGCAATCCTCTCCCAATATTCCCTCAAACTACTTGCCTCCTTTTTCCCTTTGTCCACTTAAAGGATTTGTCCCAAAGTTCTCTGTACTGTTTATGTACCTTTTGACATCTAGACACCTCTATTATTTGGTGAGTTGTTACCTTTTACTTCTTAAATTAAAGATACAATAATATACTACGTGATCAGAAGTATCCGGAAACCTGGCTGAAAACGGCTTACAAGTTCATGTGCCCTCCATCGGTAATGCTGGAATTCAATATGATGTTGCTCCATCCTTAGCCTTGATGACAGTTTCCACTCTCGCAGGCGTTTGTTCAATCAGGTGCTGAAAGGTTTCTTGGCAAATGACAGCCCATTCTTCACGGAATGCTGTACTGAGGAGAGGCATCGATGTCGGTCAGTGAGGCCTCGGACGAAGTCAGCATTCCAAAACATCCCAAAGGTGTTCTATAGAATTCAGGTCAGGACACTGTGTGGGCCAGTTCATTACAGGGATGTTATTGTCATTTAACCACTCCGCCACAGACAGTGCATTATGAACAGGTGCTCGATCGTGTTGAAAGGTGCAATCACCATCCCCGAATTGCTCTTCAACAGTGGGAAGCACGAAGGTGCTTAAAAGACCAATGTAGGCATGTGCTCTGATAGTGCCACACAAAAAAACAAGGGGCGCAAAACCACTAGATGAAAAACATGACCACACCGTAAAACCAATACCTCTGAATTTTACTGTTGGCACTACACACAGTGGCAGATGATGTTCACCAAGCATTCGCCATATCCACACCCTGCCATCGGATTGCCACAATGTGTACCGTGATTTGTCACTCCACACAGTGTTTTTCCACTGTTCAGTCGTCAAATGTTTATGCTCTTTACACCAAGCGAGGCTTCGTTTGGCATTTACCGGCGCGATGTGTGGCTTATAAGCAGCCGCTCAATCATGATATCCAAGTTTTCTCACCTCCCGCCTAACTGTCATGGTACTTGCAGTGGATCCTGATGCAGCTTGGAATTCCTGTATAATGGTCTGGATAGATGCCTGCCTATTACACATTACAACCATCTTCAACTGGTGGCAGTCTCTGTCAGTCAACAGATGAGGTCGGCCTGTACGCTTTTGAGCTGTACGTGTCCCTTCACGTTCCCACTTCACTATCACATTGAAAACAGTGGACCTAGGATTTTTAGGAGTGTGGAAATCTTGCGTACAGATGTATGACACAAGTGACGCCCAATCACCTGACCACATCCGAAGTCGAGTTCCACAGAACACCCCATTCTGCTCTAACACAATGTCTAATGACTATTGAGGTTGCTGATATTGAGTACCTGGCAGTAGATGGCAGCTCTCTGCACCTTATATGAAAAATGTATGTTTCTGGGGAATTCTGATTACATAGTGTATTGCATCAAGGGATCACCAATTTAGTATTGGAGGGCAGCGTGGAGGGTAAAAATCGTAGAGGGAGACCAAGAGATGAATACACTAAGCAGATTCAGAAGAATGTAGGCTGCAGTACGTACTGGGAGGTGAAGAAGCTTGCATAGGATAGAGTAGCATGGAGAGCTGCATCAAATCAGTATCAGGACTGAAGACCACAACAACAATAAAAGTGTATATAAGACAGCAAATTTTAAAAAAATGTAGCCAATACCATAAAAACATCATTACTAACCAAGATGAAAAAAATTGTAAATGGTTACTCAAATACTACTATTTCAATAATAAATGCTTAAACGCAATGGTGAAGAAAGTGCAAGCAACTCAAGAGACAATGCAAGGCAATATTTCTGAATAATATTTCCCAAGTAATGAACTGTTGGTTGGTTTGGGGGATTAAAGGTTGGTTGGTTGGTTTGTGGGAATAAAGGGACCAGACTGCTACAGTCATCGGTCCAGGGGATTAAAGGGACCAGACTGCTACGGTCATCGGTCCCTTTTTCCTAAATGTCAAAAATCCACACAGAATAAAAACGAACAAAGGAAAAGATGACAGACGACACGGGACAAGAGAAACTTAGCCAAAGACCAGACAAAACGAAGTAAAATCATACAGTGTGTGACAGTGGTTGGCCGACCAGAGAGAAAAAAAGGAAAAGCCAACCACCGAGAAACATATTAAAAACTCAGTCTAAAACCGTAGGCCAAAGGCCAGACTCAAGACAAAATAAAGACAAACATTTAGAGCAAGCGATAAAAGCCCCCTGCCCAAATAAAACGCAAAACTAAGCCTGCCATGGCAACATCATCTGTTAAAAGGGCAGGGAGCGTATCAGGCAGCGCAAATGTCTGCCTGAGCACAGCTAAAAACGGACAGGCCAATAAAATGTGCACCACTGTCAAAACCGCCCCGCAGCGACAGAGAGGCGGGTCCCCACAGCTCAGTAAATATCTATGCGTCAGCCGGGTGTGTCCAATGCGGAGCCGACAAAGGACGACTGAGTCCCCGTGAATGGCTCGCTTGGATGACCGCCACACAGCCATCGTCTCCTTGACAGCACGCAGTTTATTAGGTGTGGTCAGATCGCACCATTCAGCATCCCAGAGCGAGAGAACTGCGCAGCGTAAGATTGCCCGCAAATCAGTCTCCGGGAGGCCTACCTCCAGAGTTGGTTCACTGGCCAGGCGGTCTACATGTTCATTGCTGGGTATCCCAACATGGCCTGGGGTCCACATAAAGACCACAGAGCGGCCACAACTGGCAAGAGCATGGAGGGACTCCTGGACAGCCATCACCAGACGAGAGTGAGGGAAACACTGGTCAATAGCTCGTAAACTGATCAGGGAGTTGCTACAGATAACGAAGGACTCACCTGAGCAGGAGCGGATATACTCTAGGGCAAGAAAGATGGCGACCAGTTCAGCAGTGAAAACGCTGGAGCCAGCCAGCAATGAATGTTGTTCGTAGTGGTCCCCTAGAGTCAGAGCATAACCGACATGAGCAGCAACCATCGAACCGTCAGTGTAAACAACGCCAGAGCCCTGATACGTGGCAAGGATGGAAAAAAAGCGGTGGCGGAAGGCCTCCAGAGGGACTGAGTCCTTTGGACCCTGTGCCAATTCGAGCCAAAGGCAAGGGCGAGGCACACACCATTGGGGTGTACGCAGAGGGGCCCGGAAAGGAGGTAGCTCTCTGATGCGGACCGCGATCGTACAACCCGACCGGGGCCGACGTTCTGGGAGATGAACGACCGACTGTGGGAACAGAAGACGACAGTTAGGATGCCCGGCAAAGCTACAAACATGCGTAGCATAAGCGGCCAGTAAATGTTGGCGCCGTAACTGCAGTGGAGGGACACCTATCTCCACAAGTATGCTGTCCACAGGGTTTGTCCGGAAAGCACCAGTGGCAAGTCGGATCCTGCTGTGAAGGATTGGGTCCAGCACCAGCAACGCAGAAGGGGATGCTGAACCATAAGCCAGGCTCCCATAATCCAGATGGGACTGAATTAACACCTGATAGAGCCGTAAGAGGGTAGATCGGTTGGCTCCCCAGCTCAAGCATTGCAGAGCATTAAGATGCTGCTAACACATCTTTTTAAGCTGCCAAATATGTGGGAGCCAAGTCCCGGGCATCAAAAACCACACCCAAAAACCGATGTGTCTCCACCACAGCAAGAAGTTCACCGGCAAGATAAAGCTGCAGCTCAGGGTGAACTGTTCATCGCCGGCAGAAATGCATAACGCAGGTCTTGTCAGCCGAAAACTGGAAGCCATGCGCTACAGCCCAAGACTGCGCCTTGCAGATAGTGCCCTGCAGCTGAGTTCAGCAGTTGCAATACCAATGGATCTATAGTAGAGGCAGAAGTCACCAGCATACAAGGAAGCTGAGACAGACGTTCCCACCACCGCAGCGAGCCCGTTAATTGCAATTAAAAACTGGCAGACACTCAGGACAAAACCCTGTGCTACCCCATTCTCCTGAACTTGGGAGGTGCGATGCGACAGAAAATTTCGTAGGAAAATCGGCAGTGGACCCCGAAGACTTCGACCATGAAGGTAGAGAGGATGTGATGGCGCCACGTCGTATCGTACGCCTTCCGCATGTCAAAAAAGATAGCGACGAGGTGCTGATGGCGGGCAAAGGCCATACGGTTGGCTGACTCCAGGCTCACCAGATTGTCGGCGGCAGAGTGGCCTTTACGGAACCCACCATGAGACGGAGCCAGAAGTCCCTGAGACTCGAGTACCCAGCTCAACCGCCGGTTCACCATGCGTTCGAGCAACTTGCAAAGAACGTTGGTGAGGCTAATGGGGCGGTAGCTGTCCACCTCCAATGGGTTCTTGGGAGGTTTCAAAAAGGGGATAACAATGCTTTCCCACCATTGCAACGGAAACTCACCCTCGACCCAGATACGGTTGTAAAGGTCAAGGAGGCATCGCTGGCAGTCCACTGAGAGGTGTTTTAGCATCTGACAGTGGATGCGATCTGGCCCGGCAGCTGTATCAGGGCAAGCGGCTAGGGCACTATGGAGCTCCCACTCACTGAATGGAACATTGTAGGATTCAGGATGGTGGGTGTGAAATGAAAGGCTCCGATGTTCCAACCGCTCTTCAATGGAGTGGAAGGCCAGTGGGTAATTCGCAGAAGTGGAACTCGGAGCAAAATGCGCTGCCAAGCGGTTTACAATTACATCAGAGTCAGTAAAAAACGGCTCCATTCAGTGAGAGTGCAGGGATGATGACAGGGGTCCGATAGCCATAGAGGTGCCTAATCTTGGCCCAAACCTGCAATGGAGATATATGGAGCCCAATGGTGGAGACATACCGTTCCCAGCACTTCTGCTTGCGTTGGCGAATAATGCGGCGAGCACGCACACGTAGCTGTTTAAAGGCAATGAGGTGTTCTATTGAAAGATGTCGCTTGTGACGCTGGAGCGCCCGCCAGCGATCTCAGGCGACCACCAAGGCACAGTCCTCCGCCGAGGGGACCCAGAAGAACGGTGAATGGCAGATTCTGCGGCAGTAATGATGCTGGTGATGATCAAATGAACCACCGCAACAATGGCTTCATTAGGACGAAGCGCAATAGCAGCCATGGAGGAGAAAAAGTCCCAGTCAGCCTTATTCATAGCCCATCTGCAAGGGTGCCAAGAAGAGTGCCGCTGTGGCAGTAACAGAAAGATTGGAAAGTGGTCACTACCACACAGGTCGTCATGCACACTCCATTGGACAGACAGTAAGAGGCTAGGGCTGCAGACCGAAAGGTTAATGGGTGAGTACGTGCCATGCGCCACACTGAAATGTGTGAAGGCACCATCATTTAAAATGGAAAGGTCGAGCTGCCTCAATACATGCTCAACAGTGGTGCCTCAACCTGTTGCCACTGACCCACCCCACAGAGGGTTATGGGCGTTGAAGTCACCCAGTAACAGGAAAGGTGGCGGCAATTGGGCTATCAGTGCAGCCAGGACATGCTGTGGGATATCACCATCCAGTGGAAGATAAAGACTGCAGACAGTAACAGCCTGTGGCGTCCACAACCGAACAGCGACAGCCTCGAAAGGTGTTTGTAAAGGGACAGACTCGCTGTGAAGGAAGTGAAGGACATAGATGCAGACACCACCAGATACCCTTTCATAAGCTGCCCGGTTCCTATAATAACCCCGATAGCCATGGAGGGTGGGGGTTCACATTGCCAGAAACCAAGTTTCTTGTAGAGCAATACAGAGGAAATGGTGAAAGCTGAGAAGTTGTCGGATCTCAGCGAGATGGTGGAAGAAACCGCTGCAGTTCCACTGGAGGGTGGTATGGTCCATGGCTGAGAAAGGCATAAAGGGACTGGGGAGACAGTTTACGCCGCTGGGTCACTTGCTGCCACCAATTCAGTACCCGCGTGAGTGACATCCATTGCGCCTGAGGGACCAGCGAGATCCAGGTCTTCAGCAGACGCTAGAATCTCGACCTCATTCCCAGACGCTGAGCTTGTAGGAAGTAGTGGGACGGGTGCCACTGCAATATCGGGATTCTTGAGAACCTTTTTCTTTTTCTGCTTCTCGCGTTGTGCCTTCAGTAGTTCAGGCTGGGAGGGCTTCAGTGGGTCAGTCGCAGGGACGGACGATGACCGTGAGGCCCTATGACCAGCGACCGGTGGTTGTTTCAGCCACTTGCGGGTAGCCGCTTTTCCGCTGGTCTGAAATTGCGAAGGGAGGTCCTCAAGGGACTCCTTCCTGGTGAGAGGAGCCGAAGAAGTCTTACGCTTCTCCGGCTGGGAAGGGGGAACTGATGTCCCCGATGGTTGGGGGAGGGTGTGGCTCCTGAAGTAGACGGAGCAGGAGCAACAGGGAGTGAAGTGCCCCCCACCATCAAGGGGGCAGGTGAGGTCCTCTGGCTCTGAGAGCTGACTGTATGTGGTGCAGCTGATGGAACTGGAGCAGGAGTGACAGTGGCGGCATAAGATAACATCATGCGCACAGGATGAAGCCATTCAAATTTCTGCTTAGCCTCAGTGTAGGTCGGGCGATCCAGGGTCTTGTATTCCATTATTTTCCGTTCCTTCTGTAGAATCTTCCAGTCCGGCGAGCAAGGGGGATGGTGCTCTCAGCAGTTGACACAGATTTGAGGTGAGGCACATGGAGTATCAAGATGGGATGGTCGACCACAATCGCGACATATGAGGCTGGAAACACAGCGAGAAGACATATGGCCGAACTTCCAACACTTGAAGCACCGCACCGGGGGAGGGATATATAGCTTGACATCACAACGGTAGACCATCACCTTGACCTTCTCAGGTAATTTGTCACCCTCGAAGGCCAAGATGAAGGCACCGGTGGCAACTTGATGATCCCTCGGACCCCGATGGACGCGCCGGACGAAATGGACACCTCATCGCTCTAAGTTGGCGCGCACCTCGTCATCGGACCTTAAAAGAAGATCTCTGTGGAAAATAATGCCCTGGACCATAATTAAGCTTTTATGCGGGGTGATAGTAACAGAAACATCCCCCAGCTTCGTACAAGCGAGCAAGGCTCACGACTGGGCAGAGGATGCTGTTTTTATTAAGACTGACCCTGACCGCATTTTGGACAAGCCCTCCACCTCACTGAACTTGTCGTCTAAATGTTCTACAAGGAACTGAGGCTTCATGGACACAAAGGATTCCCGTCAGCTCTAGTACAGATGAGATACCGGGACGAATATCTTTCACTGTCATTCACAGCCTTTCGTTCCTCCCATGGTGTGGCCAGGCAGGGGAACGATTTGGGGTCATACACATTAGCCTTAAGGTGAGCTTTTGAGTGCTTAGGGACTGCTGGTGGCTGGCCAACAGCAAGAAAAGATGTGCCCCGCTTCATTGCGTGTCATCCACCCTGATGCCACCTACTCCGACCAAGGGCCCTCCCCACGGGCGCCACCCAGCCACAGCAAAGGCCACCTGGCAGGATGGCCATTGCTGGGAGTCCTGATGCCCCAGGGAGATGGGCATCTACTCCTTGGCATACGTGGGGAGTTAACGGCGCGGGCATCAGTAGAGCGATCCCTGTGTTGTCAGGGGGCTACAACCAACTGGGTACATGGCGCCCCACCACAACGGACTGGCTACCATGCTGGATTTTAGGTGACATGTAGTCCGTGGTCGCCGTCAGTGCAGAAAGTGGCACTGCAAATCACACGGCGGAAAGTGCACGCAGGAACGTATCCATGCCCAAGAGATGGAGAGCGGGCAGGACTGCAATGCAACGACGAATAAGCTGGCGAAAGGTCTGACCGCAAGATGGACACAATGCACCAAGTAAGGCACCCTTCCCCAATCGGCTTGCTCTTCGGAAGAATTTTGAGATATGGACATCAAACCTGACAGGGGACCATCACATAAGGCCAAAAATTCTGAGACTCCTTTTAGTCGCCTCTTACGACGGGCAGGAGTACCGCAGGCCTATTCTTACCCCTGGATCCGCAGGGGGACCAAAGTAATGAACTAGAAGTCTTCATAAACTAGGTTCCTGTTGCAAAAGTATCAATTAAGTTGTAAAAAACATTTTATTGACTTGTGCAGTGACAGTTTGCAGAGAAACAACAAAGCTAATTCTAACCAAATTGAAAACTGTGGACAAAAATCATTTTAAACTGTAGGTAAATGACTTGTTCCATTTTTGTATCATGTGACATGCAAACAATGAACAGAAATACATGTAATTATTGTAGGGATTTTCCAAAATATATTTCCTGACCTGTAACAACGATCCACAGAGTTAACAAATATGACAGTCTTGCCACGGATAAGATGTAGCTTCAGTAGCGCATATAAAATCGCTGCCTTATCTTCCTCTTCAGCCGCCAAATGATAATGTGACAGTTGTGTTGCTGGCGCTAGTTCTGATTCTTCCAACTTTAATGTAACTGCATTATGCAACACAAGTTTCTTCAAACTCAATACATCTTCTGACAATGTTGCACTTGCAAGTGTTGCCTGGTAAATACGTGGCAAGAATCTGAAAGAAAACTTTTGTTGAGTGACACCAAGAAATCTAGATTATAATTCATCAAGAGAAATGATATAAAATGCACATCCCAATATCCATGACCATCATAATAATCTTTTGGAAGATGTATTACAAAGGGAGGGGGGGGGGTGGACAACCCCAAAAGAAAACGGCGGCTGATGAATCAGCAGCACGGCTAATAACTAATAAGCCATACATACAAATTAGTTTGTCACTAAACCCAAGATTTTATAAAATCAGATTTGTTAGTTTCATGAACTCGCAACCAAGCCGCCTACTTCCAGTGTAACCTACACCTAGGACTGTTTCAACAATACATGTGCAGAGGTGCGTGCGGGTGTTTTTTTTTTAGTTGTTAATAACACACAAAGTGGAGGAAAAGTGGGTCAATGGAAGTCCCCATTATACACCCATGACGTAATGGTGGTGTGATGTGGTGTGCGATGTCAATATGGCGTGGAGGTTTTGAGTTGGTTGTGTTTGTACATCTCGTGTTCTATTTGGTGGTGCCCTCTGGTGATAGATGTGGACATACTGAGTTTGATATGTGGTATTGACTTTTGGGTATCATTGTGCCAATGTGGTTTCGAGTTCAGGTAGCTGGTGTGGTAACATGGATGTGTTTTGTTATTAAGGTTTTTTTTTTTGTTTATGTGTTTGGTGTTTCTGTTAGGTCTGACTAGTTTGATGTAACACAATGCTGTAATTTAATTTTTTTATAGTATTTGTCTTGGGATGGTCCAGTGTTTTTTTATTATTGTATATTTAGCTTGTCCCCACCCTAAACCCCCAATTTCCCGCAGTTGTCTCGTTAGTTTCATTTTATTTTTGGAGTGAGATGTTATTGTGTCTTTTTAATTTTGTTCATGTTTGTTGGCATGTGTATGTAGTGACATCATTGTAATCATTTTGTACATGCTGGAAGTAGCCATTTTCATCATACTGATGGTGCCGAATCAAAGCAGACGGGTGGAATCGGTTGCTTCCGTAATGTCGAAAAAGCTGCGTGTATAAATATAATTATGTAATTGAAGAGATAAAAAAATCTACTCACCAAGCGATGACAGAATGTTCTGCCACCACTTGGTGAGTAGATTTTTTTATCTATGCAATTACACAATTTTGTCAATAATTGGTCGTTTTGTTTTCGTTGTTACACACACACAAACACAAAAAGTCAGCATGTTTCCTTCCACGAACTTGAGCCCTCTCCAACACCTCTTGTGGTAATGGAACAGTCTTTGTGAGGGTTGCATAACATTTCATTTCAGTCACTTTTTCTATTAACTTGTGCTCAAGGGTACAAATCTTATGAGGCTATCTGGACATAATATTATGATAATAATAATGACAATTATGACGATAATGATGATGATAATAATAATAATCACAAAAACAGATTTCTCTTGTGAAAGATTCATATACTCTGTCAAATATACACATTACTATTGTGAAATGTTGTCTGTACACTGTTTCTCAATACTCATCAGCAGCTACGAGGAAGAATAAAAGGTTTTCATCTATGTAATCTACCCACTATTGTCTGGTTCAATGATCGCTATTAAAAAAATTGTGTTTATATATCTGATTCACCTGAATATTTGCTTCAATTCATCTTCATAACCAAAAGAAAACACAAGATCAGCTTCATCAATTACCAACACTTCAAGAGACTTCTTCAAATCTATGTTACCAGCTTTTAAATGTGCAAGAGCTCTTGAGGGTGTAGCCACTACAATATCAGGCCTCTCTGTTAAAAGTGACTGTTGGGCAGACAAGTCAACCTATAAGAAAGATAAAATAATGTTGTAAGTGCTAAGCCAGATTAGTGTGTCAACAACAGCAACAACAATAATAATTATGTACACAAGCCTATAACAAAACCAAAGGAAATAATTCCTTACTTACTGGTGCTGAAATATCAACACACGTCACCTCTCTTGAGCATTTAATGGTCAACTGAAGAATATTTGTATAAATCTGGTGGCATAGTTCTTTACTAGGTGCAAGTATGAGGCATTTAACAGCCTGCTCCCGGGCAACCTGAAAATTACAAAAATTATCATGCTTTAATCAAGAGATCACACTACATATAACAAACCACAATTTAATAACGCACACCAGTTAAGAACCTAGTGAAATCAGGTTTTCATTAACTGTACAATAATTTTCGCATAAAGGGGATTATTACCTAAATTACAAAAGACAAAATCTTACACTACATGCAGTTCAGAATTTGTAAGGGATGTCCCATGAGTACATGTCTAACATATGATGACAAGCAGAAAAAAGAAGTGGACAGTGTTAAATTCTTCGGATTACAGCTTGATAATAAATTCAACTGGGAGGAGTACTCCACAGAACTGATGAAGCGTCTAAACAAATCTCTATTTGCAATGTGAATTCTGTCAGACACAAATAAAAAATCTGGCATACTATGCTTACTTTCACTCCATAATGTCATATGGGATTAATTTTTGGGGTAATTCATCAAGCCAAGCTAAAGTTTTCCAGACACAAAAACGTGCAATAAGAGTTATATGCAGGGCGAACTCAAGAACATCCTGCAAAGGCCTGTTTACGGAACTAGGGATACTAACTATTGCTTCCCAATATATTTATTCCTTAATGACATTTGTCATCAAAAATATCAGTTTTCAAACCAACAGCTCAGTTCATAGAGCCAATACCAGAAATACAAATAATCTTCACAAGGATTGAAAGTCACATACCCTGGTACAAAAGGAATGCATTAGCCAGAAACACACATTTTCAATAACTTGCCAGCAGCCATAAAAAGCTTAACGACCAATGAAAGTCAGTTTAAGAGAGGCCTAAGGGATTTATTGGTGGCCAACTCTTTCTACTCCATTGATGAATTTCTCAGAAGAACCAACTTTTTTTCAGTGCAGTAATGTGTTCATTGTAAAAAAGGATTGTAGTTCTATTATATGTTTATGACCTTAAAAATAATTAATTTTAAATTCAGTGCATTAATGCGACTCAGTAATGAGTGTTGTAAAATGATCCTTTCATTTAGGGTTCATTAAAAAAATGACAATCATTCCACTTGGTGCCTGTGGAAGGTACATTAGCTTAATTGCTTTAGTTTTAAGTATTTGTCATGGATTATTGTTTTTCTGACATATTCTACATCCTGGAGGACCTCCTCACTAAGGGTCGATTGGAATGAAAGTAAATCTAATTTAAACTATTTATTTGAAAACAGTCCTGACAGCCAATTCGGAAGCAAAAATAAATATAAAAAAAGAAAAGATTGTTCAGTTTTGCAGCTCACCAGTTTGGAATTAAGTATTTTCTGTATTGCTGGTATTGCAAACGCACCAGTTTTTCCGGATCCTGTTCGCGCTCTAATCAGGACATCTTTACCCTCCAGTAGGAGAGGAATAGCTTTTTCCTGAATAAGTGTAGGTTTCTCCCATCCTTGTTTTGCTATTGCCTGCAAATACGGTAAGTCGTTCTCATTAATGGTCACACAACCACATCCGCTGGGGGAAAAGGAATTCATTATAAAACACATAACACGAACGCAATTGAACTAGCACTTAAGTTACAGTTAAGATAACTAAATGTCAAACTTTTCCAATGAGGAATTTTCTCAAGAGAACGAAAAGTACCTACTGCATGCATGACGAAAGAAATACAACGTCAGAACGACTAACCGATTTACAGTTTTGATACCTTAAGTATACGATCATCCAACTCCATCTCATGAAAATTGCGGCTATGATCACCCTCTTTTTCCATCTTAATAGAAATACGAAAACAACAACAGCAATTACGTACTACACATAACCTCTCACACAAACAACAACATTCACACCGCTGCAGACATGTTCCCGAATTTCAAAGATGTTTAGTTTGTCACGTACAAGTCTACCCATAGACGATGGTCTAAGAGTCTACCGACATCTACCGCATGCACTAGAAATTGGTACCAGTATCCCCCATGTGAGGTGCGGAATTATCGCCTTTCTGAGCCAAAAGCATGTTTTCTCCAACAGTACTATACTTGTTACAATTATTATTCCTTTTAAACTGTAGTTGAATACCTGTAAATTTTATTTAAGACTATACCATAGCAAAGGCAATATAGGGCAGCTATTATTGAAGCAAAAAAACAACATAACACTATATGTATCGAGGCATCAAAAAATAAATGTAAAAAAGCATAGAATATAATAAACTCAGTCGCCAAAAATAACAAACCAAAAGAGGTAGCTGTCTCAGCAAATGATTTTAACAATTTCTATATACAGTCAGTTACGGATACTCAGAAAAATATCATTAAATCCGCGGAAACTGCTGCTCAAATGATGGAAAATTGTAATTTGGGGTTTAGGCATGACAGACATAATTTTGTGTTCTATGAAGTGACGCAGCAGGAGGTTTTAAATATTGTAAATAAGTTTAAGTCTTCGAGCAGTGCCGATATATCCTGTAAGATATTGAAAAATGTTATTGAATGCATTGTCGGCCCTCAACCTTATGTTACAAATAAGTGTCTGACACAGGGAATTTTCCCCAATGTACTGAAGTTATGTAGAGTTGTTCCTCTGTATAAGAATGGAAATGGAAAATGTCCATCTAGTTAGCGCCCCATATCACTCACTCCTGTTTTTTCTAAAGTATTAGAAACTGTTATGTACAACCAAATGTGTAACTTTCTAGGTAATAATTCTATTATTTCCAATGAACAATTTGGTTTTAGGAAAAATAGATCGACCACTCATACTATTGATTCGCTCGTTAAAAAGGTTCTCCAGGTATTCGAAGATAAGGAGTTTGCTGTGGTCACCTTTTGTGATCTGAGTAAAGCATTTGATTGTGTGAACCACAAGTTACTTGTGCGTAAATTAGAAGTTTTAGGTTTTCAAAACAGTGGCTTGGGTATTCTTAGGTCTTTTTTGGAGAACCGTAAACAGATTGTTTGTATTAATGAAGATAGATCCAATGTAGCCCATGACCTGTGTGGTGCGCCTCAGGGCTCGGTGCTTGGCCCACTGCTTTTTCTGATTATGATTAACGATTTACCATCTAATGTAAGTTCCCATTCAATCCTATATGCTGACGATACAACCTTTACCAATAATGACATTGACATTGAATTGTTAAAAAATATAACAGAAAATACCATCAATGAAGCATCAAAATGGTTCAGAGCAAACGGTTTTTTATTAAATGAAAATAAAACACAGTTCATGTTTTTCAACTTAAGATAAAGCTTATTTCTGAATGTTTCAAATAATGTTAAATTTCTTGGTATATATTTAGATAGTAAACTTAATTGGAATTACCATATTAACTATATATCTGCAAGGCTTTGTAGAGCAATCTATTTGTTGAGAAAGTTAAAAGGTTGTGTATCAGATCAGTATATTAGATCAGTATATTTTGTCTTCTTTCTGAGCATTATTTCTTCTACATCTACATCTACGTCCATACTCCGCAAGCCACCTGACGGTGTGGTTTACTATTATGGGGAAACTGTAGCCATGTACATGATATTCTTCTACTGCAAAAAAAAGTTGTAAGAATTATCACTGATTCTGGCAGACTAGATTCCTGCAAGCCATTGTTTGTCAAACTTATAGTTATGACTGTTGTTAATCTCTATATATATATTCTGTTGTTCTACATACCATGAACAATTCACCAAATCAGCAATTAAGAGAAAATACACATTCGTAAAATATGAATAACAGGAAACACATTGATGTACCATTTCAACATTTAACTAAGTCTTTAAAAAGCTATCACGTAATAGGTTCCAAGTGTTCTCTTTGTAAATTCGATTGCCCTATTGAAAAGATCAAGCCAAAACTGTATGAGTGGCTGGTCGCGCATCCTTTTTATTCCCTTGATGAATTTCTTGATTGAAGTCAAAAACAAATAATATTATAAAATTTGGCTGCTCCCAATATACTATATTAATTATTTCATTAGCAGTTCTAGCTACCTACTTGTTAGTAGCTAGTAATAATATTAATTATTTCATTAGCAGTTCTAGTTACCTATTTGTAAGTAGCTAGTAATAGGCATTAATCTGTTTTTTTTTCTGCAGAGTTGCAAAGGGCAGTTATTATAATCTGATGCAATATTTCTTTGTATATAATATGTTTTCCTGTCTTGGTATTCAGTATTCTGACTTTTTCCTGTATTTTGTACTGGTACATTCTGATTGATTTGGTTGTACTACCTCACTTTATATGTTGTATCTTCTGTTTATTGACTATTTATAAAACTATTGTAATATTGTACTTATAACTCCTGCATATAATTTTGTTTATATTTTGTATTTGGCGTTGTCTATTGCTTCATTAAGCTTAACAACAATAAAATATTATTATTATTATTAAAGATATAAATGAAATTTTACTGTCATTCAATAGACAACATCAAGTTACAAAAGTATACAAATATATCGTGTATACACACAAAAAGATTTGCTTAAAAAGCTAAAATTGCAATAAGTTACAACAAATTTTCAATAAAATATAATATTTAAGCTAAAACAATTTGAACAAGGCGTCTTATCCACAAACACGAAAGAAATTACGGTACACTGTCGAAACAATTGCCGCTAACTTGTAACATTTTCGCACTTATAAAATTCATTAACTGATGAAAATAGATTAATAGATAATCAACTGTACACTCTGTGTTAACTATATTGAATGGAATTTCTACTCATTCTAGAGAACGTTTGTTGATTATTTTCACATCCTACCACTTCTTAGCTGTTTAATGATTTAGATAGTCTACAGGAAGTTATGTCAGTAAGCCGATTATTTCTGCTATCATGAGAGTATAATCCTGTCTAAGATTGTTTTCAGATAATTTAGTCTTTGTATACAAGAAAACAGTGTAAATGTACAAATATATTAGAGTTAATATTATAAGCGAATAAACAACAGTCCACAGTGGGCAAGTTATCGTGAATTTGTTGTAATCCCAATAAACTTCTTTTGTAGTATCAAAAATTTCTAAAAATGTCTACTATTGCACCATCATGAAAGCCCATTGGATGTAACACTGTGAAAAAAGGAAAATAAGCTGATCTTGCTTAAGCCAAATGTGCAAGATTTTTTTCAGTTTCTTAAGAAGTACACCATTCTAGACAACTTTGCAATGTGTATCCCAAAGCAGTTTACTATCAATGACAATACTTAAAAACTTAACACTGCATCAACAGTCTTCTACTGGCAAATCTCTTAAGCTAAATACAGTTTGTTGAGTTTTACTCTCTATGAGCAAAAATTCAATAGCTAGAACCAGATACACACTGGTGATAGGGTGTCTGTAGTCATAGTAAAGGATCAAAGCCGGAATTGACACTGAAAAAGTTGGTATCACTAACCTAGAGAAGGAAGCGAGTTTTTATATAAAATGGCAAACCATTTATCATTAGAATAAATAACAAAGGTACCAGACCTAACCTTCATGGCACACCATGTTTAACTGCAGCTGTCTGCAATCTCTTGTTCTCAATAACACAGTTTATGCATATTAATTAATGATTCAAAAAGGTTACCTACTTTGTTGTTAATGATAGAATAATAAAATAATTTGTTGAGAAGTGAATCATGCTCTACACAGTCAAAGGTCTTGATCAAGTTGCAAAATATACCTTGATTACAGTTTTTCTCCTTATAAGCACTAAGCACTTTTTTAATCAAAGAGTTAATAGAAAGAAAACTACAGTTGCTCTTCCTAAAGTCAAACTGTGCAGCGGAAAGAATGTTATTATGTTCCAAATAATCACAAAAGTGATAACAGATTATGGATTCTGAAACTATAGATAAGACCATTGACAGATACATTGAGCAATAATTAGAGAGGCAATTAACCACCCAATTTTTATAAATGGCTGGAACTGTAGATAATTTTAATACCTAAGGAAACACATCCTCATTTAAACATTTAGTTATTCGAGAACTAAGACGAAATGCTTTACACTCAATCATCTTTTTTCATATATTACTAGAAAGATGGTGTCTAACTACACTATCAGAAAGACTAAAATTATTTACGATACTAAAAACAATATCAGGTGTTACCTTAGAGAAAAAATTGTGTTTGAGTACATACCTTACATTATGACATATTATGAGATCAGGTAAATCCTAACAATGCTTCCACATATTTCATTAATAGACAGTATTGAAAAGTTATAAAATTCAACAGCTGAGCCTGCTGCAGCCTATGTTTGTTTACTCTTGTCCACTGAGTTTATCACACTCGATGCTTTCCTGTATTTGTTTTTTGATGATTCCATATTAAACAAGTTATGTTCTTACTAAGCTCGATTTATTGCATGTTTACAATTCTTTTGAGCTCTTAAGCATATCAGCTAACCAAACCAGTTTGGTATAATCTATAAAGATCTAAACACATTATAATCTATTTTTCAGACGGGGTAGTTGAAAAATATACCATGCATTCATATACCTATGCTCATTTATGTTACATGTGTTGGGATCGACTTTACATTTTCACTGAGGAAAGTTGGACCCAAAAACATTTAAGAGAGCACAAAAAATCAGTCAAAGACTATATTAGCAGAACAATGACTATTATTATAAAACAAATATTTCAGTCATAATTCCCAAGTGAAACTATAAAACTAGAAATTTTATCCTGCATTATTGGTCTTGTGATGGGCACCTTACGCTCTTTAAACTCTTTAGACTTCACATTCAGTATACTTGTTTCTACCCAAACTGAATCTTGATCCAAAAAACAAAAAAAACAAAAAAACTACATCAGAGCACATTAACATTTGTAAGTACAATGGTCATTCAGAAAGTAAAGAATGTTTTGTTCTGATATGTGACAACGTCCACCTACCACCATTGCCGACTGATCAATGACCACGGTACTCATCCACTTCAGTTTGGCAGCAACTATGACACAATATAGATAAATTTCTCAATCTGGAAACATCCCCTACGCTGTGGCTAAGCCATGTCTCTGCAATATCCTTTCTTTCAGGAGTGATAGTTCTGCAAAGGATCGCAGGAGAGCTTCTGTTAAGTTTGGAAGATAGGAGGCGAGGTACTGGCAGAAGTAAAGCTGTGAGGACGGGGCGTGAGTCGTGCTTGGGTAATTTACCGAAAGTTTTACAGCAGCATATTTTACCCCTTTCTGTGCCAAAGATAGGTTAAGTAGAGGACAGAGTAAGTCTTTCTTTCTTCTGGTGTTATAATCATGAATGTCACTGTTGTTTTTAAACTAGTCCATGGAGTTGAGAACAAATTTCATTACTGAGTAAATGTAGTACTGTGAGGCTGTTGTAAGAATTCCTAACCTTTTAAAGAGAGCCCTACAAGATGTGCGACTATGAGCCCCACACATTTTTCTAACCACTTTCTTTTGAGCAGTGAATACTTTTTCTAAGTGTTGAGTTACATCAAAATATTATCCAGTATGACATCAGAGAGTGAAAGCATGCAAAGTATGTTAGCTTACTGATCTCTGTATCCTCAAAATTAGCAATTATTATGGTTGCAAAAGTTGCTGAACCTAGTCGCTTTAGGAGATCCAAAATATGAATTTTTCAATTACGATTCCCATGATGATGATGATGTTTGGTTTGTGGGGCGCTCAACTGCATTTTCATCAACGCCCAACGATTCTCATCTATATGTAAAACTAAAAACTTAGTATGCTCTACGCTGGCTACTGACTTTTGTTGATGTGTTATATTTATTGAAGAAACTGTATTCCTTGTAGTAGAAAACTGGATGCTCTATGTTTTCTCAAAGTTCAGAGAAAGCCCATTCGCAGAAAACAATTCAATTACTTTTCCAAAGACATTATTTGTATTTTTCCTGTTAGAGTTTCTTTTACTGGATTAATAATGATGCTTCTGTCATCAGTAAATAGTGTCACTTTAGCTTCTTGTTTCAGGTAAGAAGGGAAGTAATTCACATATATCAGGAACAGAAGGGGACCCAAGATCGAACCATGTGAAACATGTAATGTGACTTCACCCCAGTTAGATAAAGTGGGAAACTTCCTTAAATCATTTAAACCATATAAAAAAAACTTTTTGCTTCCTGTTCTGTAGATATGAATTTTCCATTTATATCATAGATTTGTAATTTCTGTAACATAATGTCATGGTTCACACAATCAAATGCTTTGGATGGGTCACAGAAAATTCCTATTGGTGACATTTTACTATTAAAGACTCTACTATGTGGGCAGTGAAACTGTGTATTGCCATTTCAGTGGAACAGCATTTTCAAAATCCAAAATTTGATTTACTAAGTATCCCATCATTGTTGGGGTGGCTAACCACTCCTGAGTACATTACTATCGCGACAGTTTTTGAAAATGCTGTAGGCAAGGATACTGGCCAGTAATTATTGACATCTGTGGTGTCCTATTTTTTGTAGAGTGGTGTGACAATGGCATATTTTAACCTGTCTGGGAAAATATCTTGGGTTAGTGATGCATTAAAGATGTGACTTAGAACATCTGCTGTAACTGCTCCAGGTTGTTTTCATATCTTGTTTGAGATGTCACCTACTCGAAAAGAACATTTATTTTTCGAATATTCAATGATTTTCCGTTTTTCACAAGAGGTTGTTAGATAAAAACTAACCTGACTAGGGTTTCTCAAAACTGACTATTCCATGTACTGCTTGGCTTTTGTCTTTTGAGCTATTTTTTCCAATTTTTTCACCTACACTTAATAAATGGTTGTTAAATACATTAGCTACTCATGTACTGTTAGTTAATATTGTCTCATTCTTTCTAATAGTAATACTACCTACCCCAGTGGTTATTTTTCCTATCTCCATCCTAACAACATTCCAATTGATTTGATTTTATTGCCTGAGTTGTTAATTTCATCTCTAATTTACATATTTTTTGATTTTCTGACAACTTTTGTCAGCATGTTACAATAATTTTTATAGTGTAAAATTACTTCTGGTTATTTACAAATACTTGCTGCTTAATACAATTTTCTTTTCCTTTCTGAAGACACTTCAACACCTGTAGTGATTTAAGGTTTTGTTGAAAACTCTTTGGTGTTACATCTAGTAATTCTTTAGGGCAACAGTGTTCAAAAAGTGACATAAATTTATCAAGAAATATGTTGCATTTATCATTTCCATTTGGCTCATTATAAACATTTCCCCAATTAACATTACTTAAACTTTCTTTCAATTGCTCTATAGATACCAGATTAACCAGCATAAGCTTTTACTTAATTTTCTACACTCTACACCCTGCTTGGTTTTGTAAGTTAATCAGTTGTGCATCATGCTCTGATAATCTATTTCTTAAAGGGAAAGCATGTGTTACTTTTACATCCTCTTGCTGCACAAATACATTATCTATTAGAGTGCTACTGTCTTGAGCTACACTTGTAGGGAAATTTATTTCTGTTTCTATGTTATATATCATTAATAACACTTCTAGTTCACTTTTGTTATCGGAATTGCTTAGAAAAGTTTAAATTGAAATCACAACAGATTAATAACTTCTTCTTTTTGTCTGACAGACAGCATATTAGGGAGTCAAACTATCCTATGAATAGCTCCCAATGTCCTAATGGGGACCTGAACATTGTTGCTAAAAACAACACTACACTATCTAGCTGTAGTTCACAAGTACAAACTTCAAAGTGCTGATCGACACGAAATTCGCTTACTTCTACAGTTTGTAACGAAGGAAATTCATATCCTCCTGTTTCCATCTATTGTACTATAAATTTTTTCCATATTTTGTCACCTGAAGATATGACATTTCTGTCTCTTTATTGTAATTGTTTTACTATTTGTATATATATTTATGCATTTATGTCGATGTATAATTGGTTTGTTTTGTGAATATTATTTGTATTTATACGCTGGGTCTGGCCTAGGGAAAACTATGCTATCGGACGAATACATCCATAGGTCATGTGGAGAACCAAAGTGTTTGGGATCTTTGGTAGTGGGAACTCGGTCGCGTGGAGCGCAGGCAGAGGGAGAGTCTGGCAGGGGTGGTGCAGTGGAGGGGGTGTGTTGTGTGACGCTCCCGCGGGTTGCCGCGCTTTCGGGGTTGGGCAGCATGTAATTGCGCTCGACTTGCTATGATAGTTTCTGACACGGTGTCGCAGACGGGAAGCATTAGCTGGCGCACATCAAGAGCCCGTTTCGCCTGGTGACCATGTCGAGAAGAAGGCGCGCCAACATCCAGCTTCTGCAACAGCGACGGCCGACAATGAGTGACTGTCGCAACCTCCTCGGCCGACGGCTTTAAACCGTCAATCAACCAACAAGGAAGACTGGAAGCACGTAAAGTTTTAGAACTGTATGGCAGACCTCAGCTTTTCAAACTGTTCCATTTTCATAACTAAATTACAGCAACGTAGCATATCATTTGTTGCTCATTGTCCCAATTGCATTACCAAGCAGGGTCCCTTCCTTTTCCGGAATGAACCCGAGTGTCATTGAAATTCAAACGCCAGCATCATTCGATTTCACTGCTTTAATTTCAAAGTACAGTTAAGGTATTCATAGCTAGCTACAATATTTAAATTACACAAGCACAAATTAAGAGTGCGAGTTTTGTTACCGTATTTTAGCTTACCTGTGACTGCAGCTCAGCTTGATATGTACTAAATTTTACTATTTTTAATTGTTCACAATCATTAAATTCAAGTTCAAAGTTAAATCTCTTATTTCTAAATTGCATAGATTCAAGTAGCTTTTGAAATGATTGTTGAGGTAGTCCAAGACTAACCGTATTTTACTGAATTTCGATGTGCTTCAGAAAGAAAGCTCACTATTAACTTCAATCACTAAATTAACTTTCGATTTTCCAGTTTTATTAATTCTTTTGCTAAATTAAGTCAGAGTATAGCGAAATTTATTACTTCTGACAAACTTTCAGTTTTCACACTACACGTGTCAACCTTTAGTTGCCACGCTTCTAGTGCTAATTATATGTCTAATACCCTTTCTTTTTCAGTTACTATAGTAATTGTCCTTAGGACTGGCGACTGTAATTTCCGACAAATCTCAAATATCTAATTACCGCTAGTTAATTGTTAACGTAACGGCGGCACATTTACTTTCTTTATAACTTTACCCCTTTTCAAAATTAATTTCCACCAGTTTCATTAGCATTTTTCCTTTCATTTAGATGTAACCCTTTCCTCCCTCTTTACCGACAAATTAACTTCAGTGACAATTGCTTTTCCCAAATTTCCATTAGGTACATGCGGTTTAATTTTTCACTGTCATTAAGGTCGATAAGCGAGGGGGAGGTTACACGTGGCGACCTGGTGACAGGACAATATTCGGATTTGAGGTAGTTCTGGACACGAATTTTGCATAGTGCAAATCTCGTAACAAAGTACTGGCTACGAAATGGTCGACACATCAGCGAGAATATTAGTGTGAGGAATCCTAATTAGATTTGAGATTTGGCATTTATATTGAAAATTATTAAAATGAGTGAAGGCAATAATTACCAAAATTTGGTAGACTTGGATACGGAACAATTGGTCGAACAGTGGGAAACACGCACTGTGGAACCCATTGTTCAGGGGCAGGCGGCTAGCATGAAAGACGCGACCGCCGAAACGCAACAAAAAGCAGAAATGGAATTCTAAACTTTAGAAAATGTTTCGGAATCGGAAGCGAAAATCAAATCTGTACCCCTTGATGACGAATATGGGGGAACATATATAGAGGAACCAGCTACGGAAGTAAAACAGGCAGTTTCCGGGAATTTAACTGATTTATTGAATGTTTTGATTAACGAAATCAAGAGTCAATCGGCAGAAATTATAGCTCAGGCTGCCAAGCAAGAAGCTCAGTCTGCCAAGCAAGAAGCTCAGTATGAAAAAATTGAACGGAAGCTAGACAATCAGAACAAAGCTATTAATGTTGTTAACAACAAAGTTGGAGTTGTTAACACAAAAGTTGATAAAATCAAAGAAGATATTGTTGTAATTAATATCGAAATCGGTAATCTTAAACAGGAAATGATAAGCGTTCAGGCGGAAATTGCGAGCATAAATACTCGTTTTGATTCCGAAATTAGCAGAATCGAGAAAAGTGTAGGAGAAGCGGTTGTTCCGATCATCGAGAATAAGGTGACGGAACAAATTCAATTAGTGAAAAAAGAGGATCAACAGAAGGTGGAAACTTTAAAGGCTTTAGTGTCCGAAGTAGATATTAAAGCGAGGAAGCAGGCTAATACCTGCGAAGAGAAAAAGAGGGAAGTGGAAACGCTTGCGACAACCACTTGCCAAGTCATTACGAGAGTGTCGGAATTAGAAAATAAACTTGAAAAACAGAGCTATGTGCCAATATGTGCACATAGTTCGGAATTGTTGACGAAAGAGGAGCGGTTCGACCCCTTGAAAAAAGGCGGTATACACGCGACGGATTTCATTAAAAATTGTGAAAGAGTTTTACCCAGATCATGGACTAATGAGAGAAAAATTAATGCGATTATTGACGTGTTGGCTGGTGATGCCAAGCGTTGGGGCTTAAACCTCAACATTACGAACCTGACTTTTGACGAGTTTAAAAATTTGTTTCTGGCTGAATACTGGTCAGAGCAAAAACAACGAAGTGTCTGGCTCGAATTTGTCGTATCGAGGCCTTTCGATGCGAATTCGCGCGGCTCGATGAAGGAGTTTTGTGAGGGCTGGATCCGCAAGTTGGAAATTTGCGTGATCGCCGCACGGAATCCGAAATAGTCTGGGAACTCTACAAGAAGCTTCCAGATGATACAAAACGCTACGTAGGAAGCAATTACAGGACAATCAATGATTTCCTGGAAAGAGTTGAGGACGAGGACAATTGGCGCAATAATCGCGACAATGGTAGAGGCCGTGGTAACAACAACGGGTACCACAGGAACCACAACTACGATAACTATGGGAATAATGCATACCGCACTCTTGGCATCAATAACAATAGTGGTTCGGGCCGTAATGACAATCGGTACAACGCAAATACTAACAGGAATGACGGAAACCAGTATCATACTAGCGTGATACGGGCTTCGCAGAATAGTAATAACGCCAGAGGGTGTGATCAGCCGCCTCAGCAGCATCCGGGGAGCGTATCTGCTGGGACGAGACAGGGAAACCATTAGCCGCGCCGGTGAGGGGCCGACTGGGTGTGGAGAAGTTTTGGAGGCCCAATAACAGGAGAAAACCCAGGTGTCGTCGTTACGAAAATTCTGAATGGAATATTCAACGGTGGGAGAGTGTGCCAGTGTTAAGAGAAAGGAGTGCGCCCATAAGTAGTAGATCAGCTGTAGACACGGCAGTAGAAAATACATTCACTGTCAGTGAGAACAATTTAAGTAGTGTTCCGGAAAACGATTATAAAGTGGCAGCTGTAACACCCACAGCGGAAATGGAGATTGAGTTTAAGAATGATTCGCAATTGTTGAGAGAAGATCAGATGTCGGATAACACGTCCGTCATTGAGCGAGGGGATGCAGAGAGGGATGAGGTCTGGTTAAGGCAGTTCGGTCGCTTATACGACGAACTAAGAGATTATAGGGGCCTGTACGGGAGAAGTGTTTATGGGGAACGCGGGCAGGATTTGCCGCGTCTCGTCCCACAGGAAGATAGTATTTGTGAAGTGATAGAAAGTTCTGGCCCTAATCGGAAGACTTTACTAGAAATAGTTGATGTTAATGGGGAGCACGAGCAAGATTCGTCGTTTTTCGTCCCGCAGGAGTTGGATGTTGAAGTAGTAACGGAAAGTTCTGGCCCTAAACGGCAGACTTTACCGAAAGTTATAGTGGTAGAAGTAGCCGACCCATCCGACGCCAACCTCCAGTTTAAACATTGCGAGAGTATTAAGGAGAAAGATTACGAAAATTTTAGTGATAGCCGGACACGATTGGTAGAAAAGCACATAGATTACAGCGTGTATGAGGTTAGAGCTGACATTATACGGTCAGACGATAGCAGTGTGGGTTGCGCAGATCTAGAGGAAGTAATTGTAGATACTACTGGGCACATTCCTCCAGGTAGATTGGCAGATGAGATCAATCTGACCAAAGAGGAATCAACGAAGGTGACAATTAGTGAATTGATAGCAAAGCTACACTCACTAGTTGACGAGTTACAGGAAAAGGTTTCGGTATTGGAGGCGAAGCTACAGACTAAGCCTCAGGACAAACGTGTTGAAATTAAAACTGTAAGTGAACAGAGGTTGAAAAGGCCGCCAGATAAGCCGGATTTAGGATCAAAGCCGGATGGTTTTTTCTGGAATGACCTGGATATAGACGAGGATTTACTGTGGGAATATAAAGAAACAGGCAATGACAAGTGTAGACAGATAGTAGTGTCTGTTAATGTGCACGAACTACAACTAAACGTGTTGATTGAAACCGGTGCAGAACTGAGTGCTGTATCTGGGAAAATATTTGAGTTACTGAAAGACAGACCTGGCATCGTAGTTATGCCAGTAACAGGAGTGAAAATTATCGGTGCTACTGGGAAGGCCAGTAAACCGGTCACAAAACAGATTTTTGTCAACTTCGAGATATGTGGGGCACGATTTGAACAAGAGTTTGTCGTCGTGCCAGACTTAACTACGGAAGTAATTATCGGGTTAAATTGGCTATTAAAGTACCGTGCAGTGATTAATTGTGAAAGCAAAACTTTGACATGTATGTCACAAGTTAAAACAATAGTAGTTACTTTTGACAAGGCAGGGGACGGTGTGCGTAGGCAATATCAGCCTACACACATTGTTAACTGGCCGGATGGTATTGACGTAGGTATGAATTTGAACTACTGTAATGTGAGGAATCTCAGCATTGACAATAGTGTAGAAAGTGAATTGGAAAGTATTGTAGACGGTGTGTCAAACGTAACACACGAACAAAGACGAGGCCTGTATGAAGTGATAATGAGGAATAAGAGTGTGTTTTCAGACAAACCGGGACTTGTGGAAGGATATAAATGCAAGTTGCATGTAATTCCGCACGAACCATTCTTCGTGAGACCGTATGCTATACCGCTGTCCAAAAACGAAGCAGTGCAACGGGAGATAGATAAGATGATCGAATGGGGAGTGATTGAAAGAAGTACGAGTCCATACAATAACGGTTTGGTCATTGTAGCAAAACGGGATGGCAGTGTGCGTTTTGTGATTGACGCACGCACGTTGAATAGGGTCGTTCAACGCGAAACAGACAGACCAGAGAGTATGGAGGAGATTTTGCAACGTTTTCATGACGTTAAGTTCATGACTAGCCTCGATCTGACGGCTAGTTACTGGCAAATAGAACTCGAAG
This sequence comes from Schistocerca piceifrons, assembly GCF_021461385.2. Lineage (NCBI taxonomy): Eukaryota > Metazoa > Arthropoda > Insecta > Orthoptera > Acrididae > Schistocerca > Schistocerca piceifrons. Next base: position 1,239,723,097 of record NC_060138.1, read on the forward strand.
AAGAATCTAGGCCATACACCGCCTTCTTGTTCATGGGCAGGTGTTATCAGTATAGAGTACTGCCGTTTGGACTTAATATATCTGTGTCCGTATTCATCAGGGCCCTAGATAAAGTGCTAGGACCGGCTTTGAGTTCAAGATTAACTGTATATGTTGACGACCTATTGTTGGCCAATCCCACTTGGCATGACCATTGTGACCTGTTAGGTGAAGTATTTAGAGCATTGCGCCATGGCGGAATGACTCTAAAGCTAAAGAAATGCGAATTTGTGAAGCAGGAACTGAAATTTTTAGGGCATGTAATTACCACTGCTGGTATTACGAAAGACCCAGAGAAACTAGAGGCAATAAGGAATTGTCCTCCACCCAAGTCTAGGAAACAGTTAAAAAGTTTTCTAGGGCTCACAGGATTTTACCGTAAATTTGTAAAAGGACAAGTGTTTAATGATGAAAATTTGAATAACCTCTTACGCAAAAATGTTTCGTTTGTGTGGACTGACGGATGTCAGCCGCTCTAGAGAGATTAAAAGACGAGTTGTTAAGAGCTAACATACTATTTCATCCTAATTTATCGCTACCCTTCCGTCTGGGAACGGATTTGTCGAATTCCGGGGTGGGGGTAGAACTGTTCCAAGAAGTTGGTAAAGCAGAGGATAAAGAACACCGGACGATAGCGTTCGCGAGTCGAACTTTATCAAAAAGTGAGCGAAACTACACGATTTCTGAGAAAAAGTGTCTTGCTAGCGTGTGGGGATTCAGTAAGTTCAAGGGTTACCTATGGGACTGTAAGGTGATTATTCATACGGACCATAAGGCGCTCACTTATCTGAAGGAATGTAAACTACTTCAGGAAAGAGTGACTAGGTGGTCGCTGTATTTACAGCAGTTTAACTATGACATCTGTTACGTAAAGGGGACCGACAATTGCGTAGCGGATGCGCTGTCGCGGTTGCCCGAGTCTAATCAAGATCTATTGAAAGATGAGGCAGATGGAGTGGTCAAATTATACTATTTTAAAGAAGTTGAGGGACATAAATTAATAATGAACATCTGTAAGAATCTACGTCGTCATCAGAACGAGGACTGTTATTTAAATATGGTGAAAACCTGATATGACGAGAGGAGTCCAGAAGGAGAGAAATTAAGGAAGTATTACAAGATATACGATCATATCTTGTACATACATAAGGATGAAGATAGTAATATTTGGCGGGTATGCTGGCCCACCAAATACGTCACGGAAATAATAGACTACTACCATTTGGCGTATGGTCACTGTGGACCAAAGAAATGTACGGAAAAGCTGAGTGAAGTAGCGCATTTTAACAAGTTAAAACGCGTTACTGACCGAGTGAAAACTTGCGATTTATGTCAGAAGGTGAAGGTTACCAACTGTACGAGTCATGGTCCTATGCAAAGTATAAGGCCTAACGACACCTTTGAATTACTGTGCGTGGACTTGTACGGACCTTTGCCCAAGTCATCAGGAAACTTTGCCTACATTTTAGTAGTGCTAGAAGCTTTTTCCAAGTTCATCAAACTATACCCGATTAGGAAAGCTACAGCCAAAGCAAGCTTGTGAACGATTATTTTGTTCATATTGGTAAGCCCAAGGCGATTCTATCAGACAATGGGGCACAATTTACTTCTAAGTTGTGGAATGAAGGCATGGCAAGCAATGGGGTCAAAGTGATCCATATTTCAGCTTACTGTCTGGCTGGAAATCCCGCTGAGAGATATATGCGCGAGCTAGGCCGACTTTGCCGTACCTATTGCCATCACAACCATAGGGCATGGGGCAAATATGTAGTAGTATTTGAGAGAATTATGAATACCTTGAGACATGAGTCTACAGGATTTTCTCCAGAGGAAATCCTGTTAGATGACAGAAGTAAAAGTTTAGTGGAAGAGATAATCAAATTCCCTCCACGGATTGACATTAGTATAGGTGTGAAAAAACATCGTTTGCGAGAAATAATGAAGCTAAAAGCCGATGCTCGCAAACGTGGTCATGACGCTAAAGCGCGTTTTGCTAAATTTGCAATCGGAGACTTAGTACTTGTAAAAGCTCATGAGAAATCGAGCGAGATAGACATTGAAATCTCTAAATTTAAGTTTGTTTATAATGGACCATATAAAGTCATTGGTATACCTCACACAAATGCTTATTGCTTAGAGTATCCAAGCTCTGGAAAACTATTAGGTATACGGAACATTGTAGACTTGAAATTGTACCAACCTAGGATTGATTAATACCACAGAATGGGTAATTTGTACAGTATGTAAATATAGAGTGTAAGATTTAAACGATTTGCTAGATTGCCATGCTTTTGCCTGACCAAGAGGACATTAAAGAAGTTGTAATTAATAAGTAATGAATTTTTACTAAATGATTTAAGAGAGAGTCATTATAAATCAATTGAAAAATCCAAGCTGCTAGTTTAAGCTTTCAGCTGAGTCACAGTAGATTAAGGAATGTAAATATGATTTTGTAACTAGCTGTAAGATTTCATGAATGTGTGATTTACTAGTCATTGCCGATGTACTTAGACGCTGTTTTAAATTTCAGGCTAGTACATGCGTGTGATGATGGACAGTGTCGAGTTATCCACTGTGATATTGTTAATGGACTCCTTGAGATTACTCGGGATTGAGTTTTTACGAAAGAATTCAGTGAAACGGACGTTCTGGAAATGCCGTTACGAGGGCGAGTGAGATCAAGCGTACCGCACAGGCGGGCCCAACAATACTGGCGAGGCGGAGCCGCTGTCAGCTCTTGTGCCGCTGTCAGCATTCTTTGTACTTGCAGGTCCGGAAGGCGGAGTTCTTTGTCTTCCCGGACAGCCTATGTGAAAGAATTCTGCTGTCAATATTTATGTTTTTGTCGATCTTCCGTATATTAATTTCTTGTTTAGCGTTAAGTGGACTCTCATGACAAGAATATTAATTATGAAAAGGTTATATAAAATGTGTATTCTATGTAATTAATTATTAATTTGCGTATTTTGATACATCTCTTTTCTATGACCATGTACTCTGATTAATTTTATAAATAGTATTCCATTCCCTGATACTGTTAGGAATTTTGACGATTTTAGAATAGCTAAACCATTTTCTATGTTTTCTATGAATTTTAATATGTTGTCAACCCGTTTTCTTTTGTGTAGGATGACAGAGTGGAATAAGATTAGGAGTGTCTCCACTCAATTATTATGGTCTAAAAATTGGTTTATGGTTAATTGGCCTAATGCTAAACTTTCTTGATGTTTTGAGCATACGCATTTCCGCTGTTTTTTTTCCTTTTTGGGACATTTTCTGAGTCTGTTTAGGTTACACGAACATCCTCAGACAATGTGGGGCACGTGTAACGCCGGAAATGCATATCCTCCTGTTTCCATCTATTGTACTATAAATTTTTTCCATATTTTGTCACCTGAAGATATGACATTTCTGTCTCTTTATTGTAATTGTTTTACTATTTGTATATATATTTATGCATTTATGTCGATGTATAATTGGTTTGTTTTGTGAATATTATTTGTATTTATACGCTGGGTCTGGCCTAGGGAAAACTATGTTATCGAACGAATACATCGATAGATCGTGTGGAGAACCAAAGTGTTTAGGATCTTTGGTAGTGGGAACTCGGTCGCTTGGAGCGCGGGCAGAGGGAGAGTCTGGCTGGGGTGGTGCAGTGGAGCAGGTGTGTTGTGTGACGCTCCCGCGGGTTGCCGCGCTTTCGGGGTTGGGCAGCATGTAATTGCGCTCGACTTGCTATGATAGTTTTTGACATGGTGTCGCGGACGGGAAGCACTAGCTGGCGCACATCAAGAGCCCGTTTCGCCCGGTGACCGTGTCGAGAAGAAGGCGCGCCAACATCCAGCTTCTGCAACAGCGACGGCCGACAATGACTGACTGTCGCAACCTCCTCGATCGACGGCTTCAAACCTTCAATCAACCAATAAGGAAGACTGGAACCACGTAAAGTTTTAGAACTGTATGGCAGACCTCAGCTTTTCAAACTGTTCCATTTTCATAACTAAATTACAGCAACGTAGCATGAACCTTGGTTGCTCATTGTCCCAATTGCATTACCAAGCAGGGTCCCTTCCTTTTCCGGAATGAACCCGAGTGTCGTTGAAATTCAAACGCCAGCATCATTCGATTTCACTGCTTTAATTTCAAAGTTCTTTTTCAGTTACTATAGTAATTGTCCTTAGGACTGGCGACTGTAATTTCCGACAAATCTCAAATATCTAATTACCGCTAGTTAATTGTTAACGTAACGGCGGCACATTTACTTTCTTTATAACTTTACCCCTTTTCAAAATTAATTTCCACCAGTTTCATTTGCATTTTTCCTTTCATTTACATGTAACCCTTTCCTCCCTCTTTACCGACAAATTAACTTCAGTGAAGATTGCTTTTCCCAAATTTCCATTAGGTGCACGTGGTTTAATTTTTCACTGTCATTAAGGTCGATAAGTGAGGGGGAGGTTACAAGTTTTGTACTTATACTCTTGTTTTGTGTAAATGGCAACTCCTCCTTTATCGTTGCTAGATCTGCAAGTGGATGATGATCAAATATACCCATTTATACTGATACTTTCCATCACCACATTTGTGGTGTTCAGACAGACAAAGTATATCAATTTCATTCTTATTTGTGAGACCATCTACTTTATTTTTTATTCCCCTGATATTTTGAAGAATTAAATTGATACTACCCTTAGCTTTATCCTACTTACTGTATATGAAGCTTCTTTTATCCAATTTTTCTTGATTATTGAAATTTTCTTGTTTATTGAATTTTATTTAAACTCAGCTCAAACAGGGGAGGAAAATGTACTGAAGGGTGACGTAACATTATTCAGAGTAGATAAAATAAATTCGCAAGCGACCCCAGAGAGCATTTTTTCCCAAGATAATAGCGAAAAATGCGAATTACCTGGATTCCGAAAAATTTGTTTGTTCTACATCACGGAGACAGAACCTGATAACAAGGGAAAAAATCCGAAAGATACACGAGATGCTAGCATGTCGTCAATGTCCGTGTCATCAATATCTGAAATGCAAGTGATATTAAAAGCTACTTGTGACCTAAATACAAACATACACAATTTGCGTGCAGGTATGTACAATGACTTAACAGAGAAGTCTGGCGATTTTAAAGCAAAGTTATCGTGGACCTGCGCAGACATTTAGTAAAAGAGCTACACACATACTTGTCCACTGATAATAATAGATAGGCTTGATCAGAAGTCTTGTCAAGATCAAAAGGAAACAGTGGACAGGCTTACCAATGTAACCGAAGTTCAGAATAATTTACAAACCGCGCAGACCCTTAATTACAGAAACCGTGAAGGTTGTGCATGGGAACATCACGGCATTTGCAGTCAGTTTACAAGGACTTAACCGGATGAAGTATAAAAACTATCAAGAGAGGTGAAGAATTTGAAACTAGGTGACGAATTCGTAAAAATATACCATGAACGGATGTACAAGGATACAAAGAAACTAAATTAAAGTGCCGAGGTTGGGTTGCTAGATAGTGACACTATGCTTACACAGAATTTCGTGCAAGAGTATAAAATGTACACAGATGTCATGGAAGAACTAATGACACAGAAGGAAAGAAAAATAATTGCTAAAATCGACTCAGATATTAATGCAGCAGAATAGCGAATAAGTAAAGAGCTTGCGAATGGCAGCAGTAGTTGAAAGGAGCCGACCGCAACTAACAATCAAAGCTGAATCGATATTTCAGGAAACGGAAATGTTCATACGCATTCACCTGCAACTGTATCTGACGGAGAAGAATAATTTATAACAAAGAATGCCAATGACGGAGCCATTGTATATTGTGTACAGTCGCAAGCATCTGGCGACGATCCCGCAACCTCTGAGTGCAGCAACTCGTTTGTCGTTTACTTTAGCCTATGAAGGCTTAATTAGGCACATGCAATTTCCAGTATATTCGACTGAGGGCAAGAAAACAAACCCTGCCGTATTGATAAGAGTATTCTGGAATGTGCTGCCACGTAACTGGATGGGAGCACAAAATATCAGATTCGTAGTAGGCTGTGCCCCAGATGACACTTTGCTTTGGGTTACTGACATGGCTGAGCGCTGCCACACGTTCGAACAATCTGCGCAAGCGTTTCTAGATAAATTCTGGTCAATCGCTGTAGAAGACAGGTTACGTCGTGAGGTGTGTAGCTATCATCCCATTAACAGTAAACAGGGAGGACTGCGTCGTTACTTGATGAATCCAATCTCATATTTTGACGTCTTAAAGACACTCAAGAGTCGGCTGCAGCGGCATATTAAGGAAAAATTGGTGACAACACCAGAGAACGATCTCGAGTACTTTCTCTCTATTCTCGACTCGCTTGATCTTACGAGGGCCGTTCAGAAAGTAACCTCAGTTTGATTTAAAAAAATACACCAAGTTAAATAAAAATATTTTGATATATACATCTTACAACTACATCTTTGCACTATTTTTCTACATAGTCTCCATAGCGATTGAGGCACTTATCGTATCTCTTCACAAGCTTTGAAATTCCTTCTGCATAAAAATCACCCGCTTGTGCCTGGAGCCAGCCTGTGACCGCATCTTTGAGCTCTTCGTCGTCATCAAACCGCTGTGACCCGAGCCATTTCTTCAAATGCATGAAGAGGTGATAATCACTTGGCGCCAGGTCTGGGCTGTAAGGTGGATGGTTGATAACGTCCCACTTGAAGGACTCAAGAAGGGCCGTTGTTCTGCAAGCAGAGTGAGGACGGGCGTTATCGTGCAAAAAAACGATACCAGAAGTCAGCATACCACGGCGTTTGTTCTGTATAGCCTGTCGTAACTTTTTTATTGTTTCACAGTACACGTCTTGATTAATGGTCGTACCACGTTCCATGAATTCAACCAACAACACCCCTTTGGCATCCCAAAACACCGTTGCCATCAGTTTTCTGGCAGAAAAATCTTGCGAGGCTTTTCTTGGTTTGGTAGGCGAATTTGAATGTGCCCACATCTTTGATTGTTCTTTTGTCTCAGGGTTCACGTACTTAATCCAGGTTTCGTCACCGGTCACGATTCTGTTTAACAATGGTTCTCCTTCGTCCTCATAACGTGACAGAAAGTCTAATGCAGAGGCCATTCTTTGAGTTTTGTGGTGGTCGGTAAGAATTTTGGGCACCCATCGTGCACAGAACTTACGGTAACCCAATCTTGCTGTCACTATCTCGTACAAGAGAGTCTTAGAAATCTGTGGAAAACCAGTAGACAACTCCGACATTGAGAAACGTCGATTTTCACGAACTTTTGCATCAACTGTTTGAACGAGTTCGTCAGTCACCAATGATGGTCTACCACTCCTCTCTTCATCATGAACGTTTTCTCGTCCATTTTTAAATAAACGTACCCATTCACAGACAACTCCTTCACTCATAACTCTTGGTCCGTACACGGCACAAAGCTCACGATGAATAGCTGCTGCAGAATATCCTTTGACTGTAAAAAACCTTATGACAGCACGCACTTCACATTTGGCGGGGTTTTCTATTGCAGCACACATTTGAAACTGCCACAAAAACTAAACTAGCGCAGGTACGACGTTCACTCGACCACGGATTGATGCCCACTGACCTGTTGAGTGCGTGAACGCACAGATGGCGTCGCTACTCCCCCCACAACCCGCACTGTGACCAATCGGAGGTTACTTTCTGAACCGCCCTCGTATTTATGACGAGGGGTAACCTCCAGGTGAGAGCAGGAATTTACAGCCTGATGTGTCGCGTAATGGAAACTGCTTTAACTAAAAGAACAACAATAACAGTGGAAACAATCGACACGGTTGGGATCCTCACGCTCCTCACCAAAGTAACAGATGAACTACAGTAATAGAGGAAACTACAGGTACCAAAAAAAGGGATATGAGAGAACATGAGCCAGGTTACCATTGGTTAACTGTGGAACAAAGGGGTCCACATACCAGATTTCCACCGCCAGTAGATAATAAAAATCGAAGTGGCAACTGGATAGGACATATCGATAGCATGAGGCAACCTAAAAAAATAGCAGTGGTTACAGCCAAGGAAACAGGGGACAAGAACAAAGGGAAACTGATTCGCGATCCAAGCAGGATACAATCTGGAGAAAAGCGACGAAATAACCCAGTCATCCCCAAAGGAAAATAGAAGCTGGCACCGATCATCCTCCAGTCGGAGACCGAAAAAGGAGCAGGGTTAAGCACTTATTTACGAATTGTTTTATACGCTATGACCAGTACAGTGATATTAAGAAGGAATTATGTATGGGTGACGAAAGTGATATTAAAAAAGCAGAGGAAATAGTACAGGCCATGATAAAGTCTAAAATAGACAATGTCACTGCACTCATTGTACTAGATACGGGGGCGTTGACCAACATTACTTCACAAAGTTTGTTCAATGAAATGAGAAAGGATATTGAGATATAAACTTTACCAGTGCAAAAGTGCCGTATCCTTCCTGCAGTTGGGTAAGGTCAAAGAGCGTACAATTATAGGCATATACACATAACATTCATAGACAACACCATAGAATGTATCTTTTTGGTAGCAGAAAAACTGAATCTCAATTGTTTAGTGGGGATGGATGTTTTCAGATCTTTCAAAGTACAGATTGATTTATGTAATGGAAAGTGTTATTTCAGAGTGGATGTAATGGATCATTTCTTTTTTTATACATATAAGACATGTTGTGGGAAACATAATACTTTCAAAGAGTAGAGATACGCTCTTCAACTGGTTAATTTCTGTATCTTCACATGTTTGTCTCTATAAGTGGCAGCGGGTGGATGTATGATGAGTTCCACCATGTTAGTATTGTTCAAAAATGTGTATTCTAAGCATACATTAAAGAAGCGTTATAAATGTCATTAGGGGAACGAAGTTTGCATATGGCTAATTATATTAATAACCCCCTCTGTTCATCATTTCGTCTGCGCCGAGAATCCTGCCTCAAGAGGTGCGAAACAGACAAGAGAAATTTGCGTGAGCTGCGGACAGGCAATCCAGTAACAGTATTTGCATAACCAGCTCTATGCACAGTGCAACTATTTCAAAAGAAGTATGTAAATTTAAATGTCAAATGTTGGTGAGTTAAAAATGTATTGACTTTGACGTGTGACCCTCCAAACAAAATTTTAATTATTCAAGCAGTAATTATTATTTATTCACCACCTATTCTGCCACTATTCAATGGCGACCGTTCAAAGGACGACGCCAAGCGGAGTATGAATAGACCTTTCAGTTCTTGAGATAACAAATTTTTTTGAGGAACAAATTAAAATTAAATTCTGCCTACAAACGAGATGTGCCAAGAATGCAGATTTCAATGGTGAAGGCAAGAAGCTGCAATGCTGTATGCTTCAATGGCCACACTTGGCGCCTTCTCTCTGGCAGTAGATAAACTCTTTTCCTTCCAATTAATTTCCTTAAAGAAAGTGCATTTCTAATGAAAAGAAGAAAATTTGATTGAAAAGTACTGATACAAACAAAACTTCATTTTTGAAATTTTTTTCATAATTTTGTTAAATACTGTTCACAATGGAGTCAAAGGAACTCATTACAAAATGCAGTATGCCAAGATGGAAACCCGAGTGTGGAAACAATTGGAAATAACGCGCCAACTCATGAACTAAACAACGAGGTTATCGTCCCACTTTTAAAAAATGATGACACTGGTAATATAACTAATCATGATGTCACTTTTATGACGCTCAGTGAGACAATTTCTCAGTTCTCACCCAGAAACATTTTTCCAAATAGTGAAACTGAAGTGTGCGACAGCAAAACTTCCTCTATTTGCTCATGATGTCGCAAACGCAACAGCAGGAAACAGTTCGTAAAAGCAATGTAAATACTAGTGGCACGCAAAATTTGACACAACTCGTGCTACTAATAACACAACGGTTTACAAAGCAACAGGAATTTTATTGTAATACAACAATTTAAGGGTGTACGAAAACACTTTACACACCAAAGTCAGGAACTTACCGATTTTAAGGATAATATTAGTCAACAGTTCAGTGAGGTGAGCAAAACTATATGCACTGAATTATCTTACGAACTATCTGGGAAGTTGACAAAGCTAGGTAAACAACTAAAACAAGGCAGAATTACCCACATGTGCCGCAATATAAATATCTTAAGGGAAAAAGTATCATCTGTAGACGATAAACAGGAACAACCTGCAGGTAAGCTACAAAACCATAGTGAAACATATTCTCAAATTCAGGAGACGCAGTCCCAAGTGGACACAGCGGTAAAAAATGTGACGAACAAAGTCAGCAAGCTGCAAAACCTACCAACAGAAATACACAAATTGAATTTAAGAATAGACCAATTTGTCAAAAAACAGTGAGATCAGTTATGTGCAGATGTAAAGGAAATAACTGAAAAAGCTGAAGCCAGGATGCTGGATAAGGGCAGCACCCTAGCTGAAAAGGTCATGTCAGAGTGCAAAATTTATGTAGGTACTGTAGAAAAAGCTCTAAAAGAGAAAGAGAGCCAACTTCTAGCTAAAATAGATTTAGGTTTATAGAAAGTATAGGAAAGGTTACGAGGCAGTATTGATAAAACTGCTGAGCGGATCTGGTGGGCGCGGACCGCAGAGGGAACACCTAGAACCGCAGCGGACGGAAAACGGAGCAGCAACGCTCCAGCAGGTCACAGGGAATGGGCGCGGACCACAGAGGAAGCGCCTGCAGCCGTTGGTGGAGGGGGAAGGCCATAGGCATAAATACTGGACCAGGTCCACTCGAGGAGCAGTCTCAGGTCGCACCTGATGAAGGTCTCGAGCTACGTGACCGAAATATCGTGCAAGTACGACGCTGATATCCGGCAGAACACCCGACAACCCAAGATGTAATAGACCTAATCAGAGGAAGTACTAATGGATGTAAAACGGAAGTTACTCACGACTTTGAAGTTCAATTGGTAAATCCTATAGTTATGTTTGTCAACACATACGATAACGAATAGTTGGCAGCAGAAGAAGTAAAAGTAGACACAAAAAGGACAAAGGTAAGTAAATCAAATTGCTTGTCTCAAGAACAGCAAGCGGAACTTAGGGAACTGATATTTGCTTATATACATGTATTTGAAAAAAGACCAGGAATCATCAAGGATTTTGTGTACAAAATGGAAGTGTATCCTCACGAAACTTTTTGTTCTAATTCATACCCTATACCATTGACAAAGAGGGAAGCAGTAAGAAAAGAGATTAACAGGATGCTTGAACGAGGCATAATATGTGGGTGGTTTGAAAAGTTCTCGTAAACACCATAGGAGATCAGCACTAGAGCAACAAGTTGTTCACGTGATATTCATTGGACTGTTGTCTGTAAACACATGCCACATCTGTGCTCTTGGGAGAGAATTGTGTGAGTGACGTGGCCTTGTTGTTGTTCCTGTGTAGTGATTTGCGAAGATGGAAAAAATCGAGGATCTCGCAGTGATTAAGTACATCGTAAAGCATGAAAGCAAAGGACATTTATGCCGATTTCCAGAATAAACTGGAGGAGTCTACTCCTTGATATTCAACTGTTTTCAAGTGGATAAATGAATTTAAATTTGGTCGGGAGAGCTTAGATGATGATCTATACAGTGATCGGCTCAGATGTGTCACTACTCCAGAAAACATTGCCAAAGTGCACAAAATGGTGATGGAGGATAACCAATTGAAAGTGCGTAAAATTGTTCACACTTGCCATATGTCATCAAAAGTGTATATCACATTTTAACGGAAGAATTAGAAATGAAAAAATTATCTGCAAGATGGGTGCCACGACTCTTGATGGTGGATCAAAAACTCATGAGAATGGACAAATCAGAACAATGTTTGCCCCATTTTAGAAGAACGAACAAGATTTCTTGTGCCGGTTTGTGACCACAGTTGAAACTTTGGTGCACTACTATACTCCAGAGACATAAAAACCGTCAAAGCAGTGGAAACATGCTGATTCTCCGCCACCAAAGAAAGCAAAGACAGTTCCTTCAGCGAGAAAGGTCATGGCATCAGTGTCCTGGGATGCAAAGGAGATGTTGTTTGTAAATTATCTCCCCACTGGGCAAACTATTACTGGAGAATGCTATGCTAAGCCTCTGGACAAATTGCAACAAAAGATACGCGAAAAAAAGGCCACATTTAGCAAGGAAGAAAGTCATCTTTCACCAAGACAATGCACAACTGGACACACGTGCCCCTGCCATGTCAAAATTACACGAACTAAGGTATGAATTGTTGCCAGACCCACCTGATTCACTTGATATGGCTCTGTCAGACTTCCACCTCATCCAAAAATGAAAATTTTTCTTGGTGGACGAAGATTAACTTCAAACAAACAATTGATAGCCAGAGTTGACAACTATTTTGCAGGGCTGGAGGAAACTCTATTTCGAGATGGGATCAAGGCAGTGCAACATCATTGGAGCAAGTGCATTAATCTACTAACTGAAAAATAAAAAACTTCCAGTGATGTAAGTACTTTTTTTCTATTCCATTCCGAGAACTTTTCAAACGACCCTTGCATTACCATCATTTTCTCCTTATTGTAGTCGTATTTTGGCCATCAGTAAGCCAGATGGCAAGGAGCACTTGGTCCTTGACGAACATAACATTAATAAGATTGTTGTACCAGTCCAAACACGTCCAGACAATTTAGAACAGCTTATGAAATTCCATAATGTTAAATTTCTTACTATAATCGATCCCTGGTCTTCATATTAGTAAATAACACTACATGAAGAAAGGCGGAATTATATCGCCTTCATAAGTGGAGGCAGGAGCTTCGAATTTCCAGTATTGCCATTTGGACTGAATGTCAGCGCAGGTGTATTTATCCTGCTCTGGACGGAGTGCTAGTGCCCGAACTTTTGTGATAGGTAACTGTATAAGTGGACGACCTTTTAGTCGCTACACCCATTTGAGTACAACATTTAAGATTAATTGAACAAGTATTGAATCGCTTTTCCAAATACGGAGTTACAGCAATTCTCAAGAAACAGCAATCTCAAGAAATCTAATTTTGTACAAGAAAAGGTAAAATTTATAGGTCACATAATCTCTTCGGAAGGCATACTGCCGAATCCTAAAAAACTCGATGCCATAAGGAACTGCCCTGCTCCTCAAAACAGACAATTAAAGGCATACGTAGCCCTATTGTGATGTTTTATGAAATTCATCCCTAACCAAATTATGAACAGTGATGCTTTACTCAATCTTCTCCGGAAAAACAGACCTTGGTTATGGGACAAGGAATGTCAAACCGATTTTAAGAACATCAAGCAAGACATATTAAATGCTAATATTTTATCTCAAGCAGACATGAAGAAAGAATTTTGTTTACGTACCAACGCATCTTCTCACAGTCTGGGTGCACGCCTTTTTCAAATGCTAGAAGAAAAGGGAAGCCTCATCCTTAAAGTAATTAGCTTAACCAGTCCCACCTTATCTGAAGCTAAGCGTCCATATTCAGTTATGGAGTTGGAGGGTTTGGCTGTAATTTTGTCCTTTGAAGAGTTTGAATATTTCCTTTGGGGTAAACACACAAAAGCATACCATGACCACCAGTCCCTATCGCTTTTATTAACTTGTAAATTGCCACACCGATAGATAGCCAGGTGATATATGTATCTTTAAGAATTCGATTTTGAGATAGTATACATAAAAGGAAACCAAAACATATAGCTGATACTCTTTCTCGACTACCACAAGGCTTAGAGGAATTCCACGATCTTTTAGAGAAGGAAGGTGCAATAAGAGCTATGTTGATGGAGGACAAAACACTCTGCCCATTCTATGTCCACATGTGTAAACACACAGAGCAGTTACAGCAGGAGGACACATGCTGGAGTAAAACTTTCGCATGACAGTGATGAACAGTGAAAAAAGTTTTTCACTATTCACAGAGGTTTTCTGTTTCTCACAAACAAGAACAATGGTGAGTGTGTTTGCCAGAGGACTAGGTGAATGATTTTATCTTACACACACACAATACTTGGGACAATTATGGCACTGCAAACTGTACTGATAAAATAGGTAATTATTGTTATTGCACCAGACCTAGGTGAAGTGCACTACATGTGCTAAGAAAGTGTATTGGTTGCCAGAAAGCAAAACATTCTAACATCTTGTAGTGCGATTATAGCAATTAGCAATATCTACGACTAGGCGACCATTACAATCTCCAAACAGATAGAACTACATCTACATCTACATCTACATACATACTACGCAATCCACCATACGGTGCATGGCGGAGGGTACCTCGTACGACAACTAACATCTTCTCTCCCTGTTCCACTCCCAAACAGAACGAGGGAAAAATGACTGCCTATATGCCTCTGTACGCGCCCTAATCTCTCTTATCTTATCTTTGTGCTCTTTCCGCGAAATGTAAGTTGGCGGCAGTAAAATTGTACTACAGTCAGCCTCAAATGCTGGTTCTCTAAATTTCCTCAGTAGCGATTCACGAAAAGAATGCCTCCTTTCCTCTAGAGACTCCCACCCGAGTTACTGAAGTATTTCCGTAACACTCGCGTGATGATCAAACCTACCAGTAACAAATCTAGCAGCCCGCCTGTGAATTTGCTTCTATGTCCTCCCTCAATCCGACCTGATAGGGATCCCAAACGCTCGAGCAGAACTCAAGAATAGATCGGATTAGTGTTTTATAAGCGGTCTCCTTTACAGATGAACCACATGTTCACAAAATTCTACCAATGAACCGAAGATGACTATCCGCCTTCCTGACAACTGCCATTACATGCTTGTCCTACTTCATATCGCTCTGCAATGTTACACCCAAATATTTAATCGACATGACTGTGTCAAGCGCTACACTACTAATGGAGTATTCAGACATTACTGGATTCTTTTTCCTATTCATCTGCATTAATTTACATTTATCTATATTTAGAGTTATCTACCATTCTTTACACCAATCACAAATCCTGTCAAAGTCATCTTGTATCCTCCTACAGTCACTCAACGACGACATCTTCCCGTACACCACAGCATCATCAGCAAACAGCCGAATATTGCTATACACCCTACCCAAAAGATCATTTATATAGATAGAAAACAACAGTGAACCTACCACACTTCCCTGGGGCACCTCCGATGAACACTCACCATCGAGGACAACGTACTGGGTTCTATTACTTAATAAGTCTTCGAGCCACTCACATACTTGGGAACCAATCCCATATGCTCGTACCGTAGTTAGGAGTCTGCAGTGGGGCACCGAATCAAACACTTTCTGGAAGTCAAGGAATATGCCATCCGTCTGATACCCTTCATCCATGGTTCGCAAGATATCATATGAAAAAAAGGGCGAGTTCCGTTTTACAGGAGTGATGCTTTCTAAAGCCGTGCTGATGCATGGACAGCAACTTCTCTGTCTCAAGGAAATTCATTATATTCGAACTGAGAAATGTTCGAGAATCCTGCTACAAACCCATGTTAACGATATTGGTCTGTAATTTTGAGAATCCGTCCTTCTACCCTTCTTGTATACAGGCGTCACCTGTGCTTTTTTCCAGTCGCTCGGGACTTTATGTTGGGCAAGAGATTCGCGATAAATGCAAGTTAAGTAAGGAGCCAATGCAGTAGATTACTCTCTGTAAAACCGAACTGGAATCCCATCAGGACATGGTGATTTATTTATTTTCGACCCATTCAGCTGCTTCACAACCCCAGGGATGTCTATCAATATGTCCCCCATATGGGAATCTGTACTAGACTCAAATGGCAGTATGTTTGTACGATCCTCCTGGGTGAAAGATTTCTCAAATAATAATTTAACTGCAACCCATTGTTTCTAAGAAAACTCTAGAAAAGGAATCATTAGATGTAGCTGGGCCCTATCACATAGGTAAGGGGAGTAAATTATATTGTAAAACTGTATGATATTTTCACATAACACGTAAAACTGTATGCTGCACAGAATGCTACAGCTGGTTAAATTATAAAATTAATTAAAGAGTATTACTTTACAAGAGTAGGAAAACCAGAAGTCATGTTAACAGATAATGCTTCATATTTTGTTGGATGTAAATGGAAAGAGTTTTTAGATTCCAACTAAATCAAACACATTTTAGTATTCAAATTTCATCCCAAAGCATCCACCCTCGAAAGGCTATTTAAGGAATTCAACAGGTTTGTGAGGACCTATATACTCGTAAACATACCAAGTGGATGATAAAACATGACAAGCAGTAATCAACCTTGAAACCTGGGCTAAATATAGGAAAGGAATTTACGACAGAAAGCTAAGAGCTACAACACAGTTTTATACAGGAAAAAGATGTTACTTAGAACACATTCCAAATTGGAAAACTGAACCATAAGTGGCAACTACTATCCACCGCACCATACATAATTACTAAAATTCCCTACCTGGGAGCATACAGAATGCTACACATGAACACAGGTAAAGATAAGGTATAAGGTCCTTTACCTACACAAACACTTGAGAAAGTTTATGTATTGAAGGGATGTATACTCCCTGATATACATACATACATACATATATATATATATATATATATATATATATATATATATATATATATATATATATATATGTAATAAGTTTATATGTGCTTGTTCTCTTGTCACGGAAATAGAACCGCATAACATTGCTCAATGGTATGCCATTTCTTTTTGCATTAAATTAGGTGAAAACGAGACAACAACTTACAGTAAGCTTCACAAGGCTTTTGGAGAAGAGGTTATGTCAAGAGCTCAAGTTTTTCATTGGCATAAAATGTTTAGTGAAAGCAGAACGAATGTTGAAGATGAAGACCACAGTGGACGATCATCAACCTCACGGACGGATGTCAACTTGGCCAGGGTGCATGTACTCGTACTATCTGATCGAAGATTATCCATGTAAGTGATTGCAGAAGAACTGAACATCAATGGAGTAACGGTTCGTCTAATAATATCCTAAGATCTTCGTATGAGGAAGATTTGTGCAAAAATTGTCCCCAAAAATCTCACACCACAACAGCGAGAAACACAGAAAAATGTGGCAGCCGATATGTTAGAGCAGATGGAAATAAATCCGGAAGTGTTGAGTTGTGTTATTGCTGGTGATGAAAGTTGGTTTTTTCAGTGAGTCATTCAGTATGTGACCAATAATAACAATTTACAGAGTACAAAATGATATAACTTTTAAAACATGTTCCAGCATTGTGCAATATTATTTATTTATTTTTTATATACTTGTTCCATAGATCTGTACATGTGAGCAAGTCACTCAGATGTGGAACATGTCAATGTACATAATAAAATACATAGAATAAAGACATTGTTATAGTATTAATAACAGTGCACAAAAGTCACTTATTAGCTTAAAAACTAGTCAACATAAATGTGAAGATAGCAGTTTCATATTTAGGGCATTATTGCATCTATTTTAACCTTGAACAGTAATCAAAACTCCCCACTTTGGGTTTAAAAGTGACCCAAAAATGGAAATGAGAAAAACAGGAATTTTTACATTAGGGCATTATTACATTAGTTTAACAGTAAACAGTGTCAAAAAATTTAAAAACATCTTTCCAATCTGGGTTTTACTTATTTCTCTTAAATAATTCCTCTAGTGAATAAAGTGAGGTCTCAAGTAAATAATTTCTCAAGCTACGTTTAAATACTGATGTACTACTCCTTATACTTTTGATGCTGTTGGGTAGGGAATTGAAAATTTTCGTTCCAGCGTACTTTACCCCTTTCTGAATAAGTGTCAAGTTCTTTAACTCACAGTGGAAACCCTCTTTTCTTCTGGTGTTATGTTCATGATGTAGGCAATTCGTTTCATACAGAGTGGGGTTATTTATTATGAAGCACATCAGTGAATATATGTACTGAGATGTTGCTGTCAGTATTTCAAGTCGTTTAAAAAGACTTCGACATGAGGTTCGTGGGGGTACACCACAAATGATTCTTATTGCTCTTTTTTGTGCTGTGAGGATTTTCTTTGCGGCAAGTGTATTGCCCCAGAAGATGATTCCATAACACATGACTGAATGAAAATAGCCAAAGTAAGCTGACTTTGAAATGGTGATGTCATTGAAGCGTGACAAAATTCGTAAAGCAAATGTTGCCGACGTCAGCCGTTTCAGTGTTTGTAGAACGTGATGTTCCCAGTTCAGCCTACTGTCCACGTACACGCCTAGGAATTTTGATAAGTACCCTTGCTTTATCATCTGATCATTCTGTGTGATAACTATTTCTTTTGGGTTTTTGTGGGTTGTCTGGAACTGGATAAAATTGGTTTTTTTCAGGTTTATTGAAAGGGAGTTAATACTAAACCAACCCAGAACTTCTTTAAGGATATCATTGACCTCGGATTCTAAGTCAGTAGCTGACACATTATCCACCACAATGCTCGTATCATCAGCGAACATTGTAAATTTCCACTTCTTATTGATGGATAAAGGCAGGTCATTAACATATATGAGCAACAGCAAGGACCCAAGCACTGATCCCTGTGGCACTCCATGCTGCACAATTCCCCACACAGAGTCCACTGTATATTGTGATACACTATCTGAAACATCTAGAATAATCTTCTGCTTCCTATTTTCGAGGTACGATTTTAACCAGTTCCCTACAGGTCCTGTAATTCCATAATGACAGGCCTTCTTGAAGAGTATCTGGTGATCTACACAGTCGAACGCCTTTGATACGTCGCATAAGACACCAATTGGCAGCCTCTTGCTGTTTATAGACTCTAGAACATCATTTGTGAATGAGAAAATTGCGTTATCTATTGAAACTCCCTTTTGAAAACCAAACTGCTGACTGTTAATGATGTTCAGGTCACCAAGGTGTGCCACAATCCTGTTGTACAGAGCTTTTTCTAGGACTTTTGAAAATTTTGTTAATAGAGAGATAGGGTGATAGTTTGACACATTTGTAGCATCCCCTGCTTTGTACAGGGGCCTGACAACAGAGTATTTCATTCTATCTGGAAACACTCCTTGTTGCATGGATGTGTTGCAGATATGAGACAAAACTTCGGTCACTTCACTACAGCAAGCCTTCAACAGCTTGCTTGAAATATCGTCGATACCAGCAGAATGTTTATTTTTCAAAGACTGTATGATTTTTTTTATTTCATTGGCAGTAATGGGAAGCACACTTATTTGACTGAAAGGTTCTGGAAAATTATTTTTCATTATTCGGGCAGCTTTATCTACAGAACCATGGCAACCTATCTGTGTTGGGACAGTTAAAAAATGTTGGTTAAAGATTTCAGCAATTTCCTCACTATTAGTTATCTCTGAGTTGTCAACAGTTAAAACAATATTTTTGTCTTTGGTGTAGTTGACAGTCCCTGTTTCTCTCTTTATCACATTCCAGATTGTTTTAATTTTATTTTCAGAATTAGTAATTTCAGATGCTATACACATACTTTTAGAGTTTTTAATTACTTTGGCAAGAATTTTACAGTAGAGTTTATAATGTTTTAGCTGAGCAGGGTTGTTAGAAGTCTTTGATGCTATGTAGAGTTGTCTTTTTCTCTGACACGAAGCTATGATGCCCTTAGTGAGCCATGGTTTTTTTGCAGCCCTTGCAGGTTGGACTCTGTATGACGTTTTTGAAAATACACTTTCAAAGATACCTGCTATCTCATTTGTGAATAAATTGTATTTTGAATTAGCAGTTTCTGCTAGATAAACAGGAGTCCAGTCAGTATGCTGAAGACATGATCTGAACGTTTGAATAGCTTCCTCACTTATTTTCCTTACTGCTTTCCATCTAAGTGAGGTGTCACGCAGAGGAATTCCCAAGCTGTTGAAAGTAACTCGTTGTCCGTCATGGTCAGACAGACCATTTATAACCATTTCAATATTAATATGGTTGACTTTACTCTGATCAACAAAAACGTTATCAATGAGAGTACTGGAAGAGGTTGTGGTTCTGGTGGGTGAGCTAACCACGGGAACAAGGTTGTACGTGCACATGAGATTTTCAAACTTCACCTTGCAGGGAGAATTAACCAAGAAATCTATGTTAAAATCCCCAACAACTACCATGCCCCTATTTTTTCTACTTAAGTACAACAAAAGAGTATCTAATTGTTTAACAAACACTTTAAAATTTCCAGCTGGTGCCCTGTAAACTGCCACAACTGTTAATCTGGAGACAGTGTCTGGCACCTCTATAGCACATACTTCAAAATGTAGCTCAAAGCAGAATCTTTGTACATCTATTGCCGTGAACAAGACATTGTTTTTTGCATATACAGCTACTCCCCCTTTGTCCATATAGTTCCTGCAATAAGATGTTGCCAAAACATAGTTGGGAATAGGGACCACTTCAATACCAGCAGTGGTGATGTGGTGTTCTGTTAGACACAGGATGTGGGCACTGTTTATACCTTTTGTGTCTTCTATATTTGCTGTGAACTGATCCAGCTTGCAGTATAGGCCTCTTATGTTCTGATGAAACACTGTTAACATTTGTTTGTCTTTAATTGTATTGCTGTTTGAGTGAACTTTCGTTTGTGTATTAATTACTTGTTGCAGATTTTTGTTACTGGACCAAATCCTGCTAGAGTTGGCCCAGCTCACTAGTTTCCCTCGTTAGTTAGTCAATTTTAGTAATGATAGCTTAAGCTGTGTAACATATAGGCCTACCTTTCCGATAGCAGCCCGTTTGCTTCTTTTCCCATAATATTTCTCACCAGTAACTGTGCCAGTTTTTCAATAATGACGAAATATATAAATATTGAAACGTGCATCTACTTTTATCATTTGATTAATTTTACTTTTTAATTTCATTTTGAAATTTCTGAAGACTTAAGACTATACCACGCTTTGTGCTATACCAGTAATTAGCTAGATAGACAATGTTCCATGTATCATTTGCACAATACAGTGTAATGATGTGGCTCATGTCACTTTATTTTAACAGCATTCCATATTGGTCATTGAATAGTTTTCTCTTTTGTTTTTTAATTAAATACAGACAATGTACTTCCTACCCATCACCAACTACAATAATGGTCTTCTATGGAACAGGAGGTTTTGTCATAGGGAAACGTTTTCGTTTTAGTTTGAAAGTTTACTTTGCTGTCTGTCAGGCATCTTATATGACTGGGTAAGTGATCAAAACTTCTGGCTGCAGCCTTGTGAACATCTTGGTGTGGCGTAATGAATGTGATTTTTGTCCTTCTGGTATTGTAATAATGTGCATCACTGTTGTTGCTGTTGAAAGGCTTTGGTTTATCTACAACACACTTTACGATGGAATAGGTATACCGTGAAGCCGAGCAGCAGGCACGCACGACAAAAAGAGTGTTCACGTTAGTTTTCAGCCAAAGCTGTTTTCAGAAAGAAAGCAAAGAACACACACACATTCATTCAGTCATACAGACAAATCGCTCACGGATGACATCTGTATCCAGCTCTTCTAACCAGAAACTTTTTTAAAGAGGGAGGAAATGTGAACAATGTGTAATCATCAGACTCACCCACATGACCGCTGTCTCTGGCTGATCTAATCAGAATCTATTGCAAATAGGGAGGAAACGTTAACAATGAATAATTATCGGTGGGAGGAATTTAGAGCATGACAGCATTTAAATTGTCTATATAACTCACTAAAACACACGTTCATCATTACCGAAAATCGATTTTGTATGCCTTGCAGACACAAAGAGCCATCATAAGACGCTTATGCTAAACGTAATACTTGCTACAACTCGCATTAAAGCCATGCTCTTCTCTATAAAGTATAGATATGTAGATGTAGAAGTGAAAATTGTTGTGTTAAAAAAAATGGGGATCACAAACGGACATGACGTTAGAGATTCTGCCAGCTAATGACACTGCCCCAGCTGGAATGTACACTTAATATCAAGCCCTAAAACACATCATCGATGTTAGGACTTCCAATAAGCAAAGCTAAAAAAAAATTGACGTTAAATATTATGAGATATGATACCTCAGTACCGCAATGTAACAGCGCGACAGTGCCAGTAACCAGAGACGAAATCGATATAGTAATACAATGAAAACAGAGAAGAGATAATGTAATTACAGCAGCAACAGCTGTGAGGCATTAGCTATAACTGCCAAAGTGACGTAATTATATTCCATAACAGAGTAGTTAAAGATACAAGTCATCAAGTACATACCTAAACAGCCTACACGAGGAACCAACACATGATCTGCTCCATAGTTGTCTACAGCTGGGTTCTACGATTTTCACTCACGAGGCTGGTTACTTCATAAAAATCTATAAGGTGGTTACCTATAACACTGCTCGCTCATGGGCTTGTGACTTGACATATAATATTATTATTATTATTAGTCGTAAAGCTCCCAACATGGAAGACGCTAAGTAAAGATGGTTCACTTCTGAGGCTTCTTATTCTTCTTGTTTGCCCACCAGGTCTTCATTCTTTGCGAGAATTCAGCTTTTCTTTCTTCGCTCCATTTTGTTCCAGTTCTCGGCGCTTTTGTCTCTGGTTTGACCTCCCATTTGTCAACTTTAAGTTTGAAATTGTTTCTTTTGTTCATGTCTTCAGTAGTAATGTTGGCTAATTCCAGATCTTTCTTTACATTTTTGATCCATTCTCCTCCATTAACAAGGGATGCTACGTATCTTACTATTTTTTTTGTAAGTCTGTGATCGGGAAGTCTCATTATGTGGCCATAGAATTTTAGACGCCTCTTCCTCATGTCTATCTCTATGTTAGAATATTCTTCAATTTTAGAATTTTTCTGTAATCTATACCCCTCTTTGGTCCATCTTGGTCCCAGAATTTTCCTAATGATTTTCCTTTCCTCTTTCTTCAGGTTTTCCATATCTGTTTTCCTTTTAAGTGTCAAGGTTTCGCTGGCATATAGCATTATTGGTTTAATTACCGACTTATAATGTTTAATTTTTGTATTTATAGATAGACATTTTTTATTGTAAATGTTTTGGACCAGCCCTAGACCCCTACGAGCTTTTAATATTCTTTCTTGTTGTGAGTATTTTTCAGAAATTATCTCTCCTAAATATTTAAAGTATGGTACCCTCTTAATTTCTCCATATTTGGTTTGTAACTTAGAAATTTCTAGATTTGTTGTTGTAAACACCGTTTTCTCAAAAGATATTTGTAGGCCAACTTTTCCTGCACACTCTTTTAAGGTTTCTATCTGTTTGACTGCCATTTCACTAGAATCTGCCATTATTGCAAGATCGTCTGCGTAGGCTAAGTAGGGGATTTGTAGGTCATCTTTTTTGGTTCCCAGTGATATTGGTTTCCAGTACTTTTCTTTTTTGAGTTCTTTTTCCCATTCTGCCATGACTCTATCCAGAACTAAGTTAAATAACAGAGGTGATAATCCATCACCTTGTCTAACCCCAGTTTTTATCTCAAATGATTTTGAAAGTTTTCCCATGAATTTCACTTTGCATTTTGTGTTTGTTAATGTCTGCTCTATGATGTTCCGTGTCTTCTTATCCAGTCCTTGTTCTTCAAGAATTTTAAATAGTGTGGGTCTGTGAATTGAATCATATGCCTTTTTAAAGTCGACAAAGACATATACTGTAGGCTTCCTTCGCATTTGTCTCATCCTTGTAATCAATTTCAAGTTTAAAATTTGTTCTGGACATGATCTGTTTGGTCTGAAACCAGCTTGGAAATCTGAGATTTTGGGTTCTAGCAGTTTTTGTGTTCTTTCAAGAAGAGAAGCTGATAATATCTTGTATGTGACGGCAAGTAAGGAGATTCCTCTATAGTTGTTCACATCCGATTTATCCCCTTTTTTATGTAACGGATGTATTAGGGCACATTTCCAATCTTCTTGACATATATAATAAATATATTATATAAGTTTAACTCTACAGTTGGAGTTCAACCACGTTAAACAGTAAAATATTACTGCCTTATCGATACCCTAGGTGTCGATGTACATGCAATATGTCACCTCCATCCGAACACTATGCTCCACCTAGGAAAAACGTTACAGAATTACTGAAACAGGCTGGTTTATTTAATGTCGATTTGTAGTGTAGTGTCTGCCTCCTTAGCTGAGTGGTTATGTGCTTGCCTCCCCTTTGCTCATGGATTGGGTGTTGTGTTGTCCTTATCATCATTCATCATCACCAACATGTAACTCGCCAAGTGTGGCGTAATCTGAAATAAGACTTGCACCCAGCTCCTGATCTTCCCCGGATTTGGCCTGCCGGCCAACAATGCGGCACGATCATTTCATTTCATTTTTTGTAGTATAGTTTCGTGATTCAGAATACACACGGTTTGTATAAATTAATAGAGTCCGAGCATATTCTGTAAAAAAAGGCAGCGAATAATATTTAATGGGATAAGTGAATCGCAATTTGCGCGGTATGTGTGACAGACACACGTACCGCCGACGGTATAGCTTGTTATAGCGTATACTGATAGAATATAGTTAAGGGTCTACCTGCAAGCCAGTAGACAAACAACAGAGGGACTTCCAACCCAATGTTAGCTGAGCTGATGGGAGTCACAGCATAGAAATGTAGGAAACACTAGACTTTGTTCTAATACAATGAGTAAAACCTGCTGCAATTGAGTGGTAGGAAACTGATATCTGTCATCCAATTCTCATATGCTGTAAACGATTTGACTGCATCAGGAAGGGGGTCTACAGTGATGTTAGTGATCTATAACAAACCAATACTGCTGACACATTGCTCTCAAAAATCATCATTCTACAAATACATCACAAAGTATGCATATATAGCACTTGACTAAGCTTACCAGCTTACATAACAATAGTAGCATATACCAGTGGCGATGTATATACTGTTTGCTAATGTGAATTTCCAACTGTGATCTGCATGCTCTGTATAGTCTGAGCTTTGCTGTATATGCTGCAGATTATATATACCACAGAATGGAATTCCTGGGTAGGCTTATGAATTGCGTACTTGAACTTGCTTGTGTACTCTTCGCACAAACCAAGATGCCACACGGTGCAGTGGGCTGAAGGGAGTGACCATAAATGAGTATGATAAGGTAATAAATTGTTGAAAAATATGAATTTAAGGAGATTGTTCAAAGACATGAACTGGATAGATGACAACGATACTTCTGATTAAATGGAAAATACAAAGCTTTCATTAATGAAGTCACTTGCCCATTTGAAAACCGTTTTCCTGTAAAATTAACTCAAATATAACAGAAGACTAAAAATAAACCATGGATTGCGCAAGGAATAAAGGCATCAAATGGGACAAAAAGGAAACTGTAACTATTATCGAGGAACAGCACTAATGTCAGCATTGTAATGCATTACAAAGAGTACTCCAGATTATAGAAAAACGTAATGCAGAAATCTAAGAAGCTTTATTATGAGAGAAAGATAATTACATCAGGTAACAAAATAAAAACTGTGTGGGATATAGTGGTGACAGAGACAATTGGGGCGAGAAAGGAAGAGGAACAGATGGTTCTAAAAATAAATGAGACGTTGCTAAAAAGTGCATGTAGTACTGCAAATATCTATTGTAAGGTAGTGAGTAGAGGGATTTGTTGCCAATCTTGTAGGAAATATTTTCACTGGGGGGATGCAGTGGGGAGAGGCTCCCTCCTGGAACTGCAGAGTATGCAGAAGGAACATTTTGATTGGGGAACAGCAAAGGAAAATCTGTGCCCTTCAGGTACTGTTGGAGGAAGCAAGGAATGAGCTCATAAGGATCAAGGGAAATAGGGGGGAGGAGGGTGGTTGGGAACTGGCAGCTGGTAGGAGGATAGTAAGAAAAAGAACGCGATCTGATAGTTTTATCATCAACGCCAAAAACAGGTATCTACCACTGCCAGAGTTAAGTGGAGAAGAGCCTCAGGTAGAACGAGGAGCAGGAAATGTGCAGCACACTTCTACTGAGGCCAAGAATCTTAGGAATTTACAAAGTGCTAGGAAGAAGAAAGTGCTGCTACTAGGTAGTAGCCATGGGCGAGGTGTAGGCCGTCAGCTACAGGAAACTTTAGGGGCAGTATACCAGGCCACCAGTATCTTCAAGCCAAATGCAGGGCTAAGTCATGTGATAGAGGACCTAGAGTCTTTATGTAAGGACTTTACAAAAGAGAACCATATAGTCATAGTGGGTGGAGTGGGAAACAGTTTGGACAGGGATGGGGCATATAACATAGGTGGTGACCTGGACAAGATAACTTCCCTGACTCATGGCACCACTGTAAACTTTGTTGAGCTGTTCCATTGCCATGATCGACCACACCTTGATGGAGCAGTGAGCCTAATCAATGTGGGGTTAGGGATGGCTCTGAGGAGAGCCAACTTTGCTCATGTTTATCTGGTGCCTGTTAAACTATCAACAAATGGGGTTTCACTAGGCATGGCCTACACCTAAACGGGACTGGGAAGGGAAGATTGGTACAGCTGATTCTTGAAAGTATAGGGGGTGGATTTCAGCCCACACATGGTCAAATACCTCTTGTCATAAGTAGAAAAAGTAGGTCTTTCTTAGGATAAATCCAGACAACAGGTTCCCCTGCCTAAAGAGCATCTCCAGCACTTTAAAAAATACTGGTACAACCACTCACAAGATTTTAACACCTCAAATATCATATATACCGGATGTCACAAGGAAAACAGACCATTGGAAAGAGTAACATGGGACACTTCACAGACTTGACAATCCTCCATCAAAACATGCAATCAATAAAAAATAAAATACAACTATTACAAGTTGAGCTCCAACCTTTGACCTGCACAATAGTTTGTACAACTGAGCAGTGGTGTAGAGACACGGAAATCCAACATGTAGTATTATCATTGTATGAAATGGCAAATTCTTACTGCAGAACTACTTCAAGAGGTGGAGGATCATGCATTTATATCATAAAGGAACACAGTTCAAATCAAGGCATGACCTCAGTACCGTAAGTGAAGACAAACACTTTGAAATATCAGCTATTGAATTAACAGGGCGTCATACCAGCAAGAAATTAATCATTTTGTGTGTGTACAGATCTCCAAGTGGAATAGTGGACACTTTTTTCAATAAGTTAACAGAAGTTCTAGATAAAGTCTCAAGTACAAAGGTGAACATAATTCTGTGTGGGGACATTAACATCACCACTAACATCATAAATGATTCCAGCAGCACCTTCATAAACATCCTTCAAAGTTTTGCCTGTCCCTATTGGTCAATAGTACAACAAGGGTTACCACAAAGACTTCATCAGTAATTGACAATGTGGCCACAGATATGGACAGGGAAAAATGTGATGTAGCTGTAAAAGATCCCAAACTATCAGCCATCTCTGTCAAATAACAACAGTAAAGTTAGGCATCGAATCATTCTCTAAACTACAAGCCTACAAATGACATCTATCAGAAATCAAAATAAAAGATTTTTCAGAGGAACTAGAAAAACAAAGCTGGGATGAAGTGTATAAGAAAACCAACGTGAATACGAAATTCTCAAAATTCTCCACATTGTTTAAATTGAACTTTGAAAAGGCATTTCCAAAAGGATGCATTTCTGTATCAACATCCCACGAAAATAGATGGATACCAGCAGGTAATAAGAAGTCCTCCTAAACACTGAAAACACCTCAGTTCCATGAAAAAGATTCGCAAATATCCGGAATTTCTATCATAAATAAAAAAAATGTGTAGGAAGGCGCTGATTGCTGAAAAAAAGTAATTTAATGACAAAATAATATATAATGCATAGAATAAAAGCAAAGCAGTCTGGGATGTTATAAAAAAGGAAACAGGGAGAGGCAAACAAATGCAGAATAACATACTGCTAAGGGAGGGGGATAAAGTAATAAATGATCCACAGCACTTAGCAAACCATGTATACGAGCATTTTTCAAGTATTGCAGAGAAGTTACAGCAACAATTCCCCCAGACAAATATAACTCCTGTAAATAATGTTGCAGTAAATACAATGATGTTACTTCCAACCACAGACAATGAAGTCAGTACAACAATTCAAAAAATAAAAAATAAAAAGTCAGTAGGCTTAGATGAAGTACCAATGTGTGTACTGAAACAATGCATAGGGATTATACAAGGCCCCTTAACAATATAATAAATTAATACTTCACATCAGGTACATTTCTAGAGCAGTTAAAACAGGCAATATTTGTACCTTTGCTTAAGAAAGGTAATGCAGAAGACACAGAAAATTACCAGCCAATTTCCCTGCTGTCAGCATTCTCAAAAACAATAGAAGCAACTATGAAAGACAGATCAATGACTTACCTGAATAAATACAATCATTTAAGTGAATCACAGTTTGGTTTCCACAGTGGCAAAAATATGGAGCCAACCATAGTAGAATTCACTTAAGTTGTACTTGATGCTCTTGATAAAGATGAGTGTGTCACAGGCATATTTTTGGATCTTTCTAATGCGTTTGATACAGTCGACCACAAGATTCTATTAAATAAATTCGAAGCATTAGGAATAAGAGGGGTAGCTCGTGTCTGGTTTCGATCATACCTAACAGAAAGGGTACAAAGAGTAGAGACAACACATACTTCAAATAGATTTAAACATTTGTAAAACTCTTCTCAGAACCAAAATACATTAATATAGGGGTTCCACAAGGTAGCATATTAGGATCAATACTGTTCCTGATATACATTAATAACTTTCCCAGTAGTGGTACTCATGGTGAAAAAAATCTCTTTGGTGATGACAGCAATATTATAGTCACTCAGAAAACAAGAGAACTCCTTGCCGAGAAAGCAAATGAAACTCCCAAGGAAGTTTATAACTGGTCAATAAGTAAAAAAGTGAAATTGAACATAAAGAAAACTAATGCCATGAATTTCAGTTTGAAGAGGAAAAATGTCAATGTTAAATTAAGTGTAGATGGCACCTCTATAGACTGTGTAACAAATGCAAAATTTCTAGGAACGAATATGGATTCTCAGTTGAAGTGGTGTGAACACACAAAGGTACTTGCAAACAGAATGTCAGCAACATGTTATGCCTTTAGAATCCTATCATTATGGTGTGACATGCAGTGTCTTTTATTTACATATTATTCATATGTACCCTCAATTCTTAGCTATGACATTCTTTTTTGGGGAACAATTCCCAAAATATGAACACAATTTTCAAACTCCAAAAAAGATCCATAAGAATAACAACCAAAAATACTAGTCGAGCTCATTGTAAAGATCTGTTCATAACACTGGAGATTTTAACTGCTCCATGTGAATACATTTATCAGTCAGTGGTACACATAAAATATAACATTGTAATTACTGTACAAACAGCTCTGTCCATAACCATGCAACAAGAGATAAACTCAACTTACATGTACCAAGAAAAAATAAGCATAGAACTCAAAACAGCGTTTTCTACCAAGGAGTAAAAATGTACAATAAATTACCAAAAGAGATTAAAGAAATTACAAAAATACACTTATTTAAAAAGGCAGTTAAAAAGTACCTGTTATACAATACATTTTATACATTGGAGGATTATTTAGCTAAAACAGAGTGGAGGTTTGGTAAAAAATGTTATACAAATAAATAATAATAATGACGATTACAAAATATCCAACATTCCACATAACACCTTCACACTATGTTTTTTTTCCCTTCTCCTTTTTTTCCTTTCTAGAAATGCTTATCCTCAAACTATGCATGACATAATACTAACACCTCTTCCTCTTTCTGAGCTCAACGTCTCACTCATTATGGAGGGATGCTGTCTCAGTTTTTCAGGATAGCAAATGGGAAGTTGTGGCACAGAAAATGGCATCGTTGCACTAACCAATCATACAAAAAACAAAAGAAACAAAAAATTATCCTTTAAACATCTCCCTCAGCTAATTAAACTTTGTCATTGATGACTACTTCCTTACAATTATAAATCAAGATTTGATTTCACTGGGCTACAAAATATATAAGAACACATCTTTAAATAACTCCCTCATTTAAGTCATCAATATTGAAAACGTATGCACCATCTGGATAACAAGTACCACATTCAGTAACTGCCGTATTCACCAAATTCGCATTTTTTGTCTTTAAAAGTGAAAATTACACTCATTGCAAAATTCTGTCTTATTTATTTTCTCAGGTTACTCTTATGTTACTTTTTTTCATTATTGCTATGTATACTTCTCATGCTTCATTTTAACTCCCGTTTATTCAGTTTCTCATGATGCGCAATGCTACACTAATCATCACTTTCCATGTTATTTAGTGACCCCATGAAATATATTTGATATTTAATCTACTTTTCTACTGATTTGAATCATTCCTCCTGGCTACATTATGTCAAGGTCCTGACAACTTTAACGTATTATATTCCTTACTTCTCCTCTTATTTTATCTTATTTCGCATTTCTCTATTTCTGTTTATCGTATATTCCAATAATCATCATTTCTCATCCCAGATTACCTATTTCTTCAATGAATATTATTCCGATTCACTCCTTTTTCATTTACTAATTATTTAAGACTTTTCCTTATCATTCCCCATCGAAGTTCCTCACTACTTCCATAAATCACTTCCCAGTCTTTCATTCATACACACCAGCAATATAATCAAACTTCACAACAGCTCTCCTCCACATACCTATTTTGCACCATTAGATCCTTCCTATCTACAATGATTTTTTTTATGCAGTAACAAAATACTCAAAGTTCTGTATTATTTCCGATCGAACTACAAAGCCCTAACCAAATTTTATGTATATTACTACACTGGAGTAAATGACTTGCTTTTTATCAGTGCAGTCCAATTTTCTACATAAAGCTGTTCACTAACATTTAACTTGTTCTTGTTGTTTTCATTTATCACTAATTTATCTATTCATCATCACTAGGAGTTCCATCTCATTTGGAGAATATTACCATATCTGTTTAAATATACTTGCTTCTTAATCTAGATAGTTCGTTAGCTGAAGCGATGTTCAACAGATGCAAAAGTATAGCAGAAGTGTAGGAAACAGTGAAGAAAATAAAGAAAGAAATAGCACTGCAACACCTTGGGGCACCATGAATGCACATATTCACTAAAGATTGGTGAACCCCTAGGGTGCCTTTGTCACAACTGATCACTTCTCAACCATTCCTCATGGGTACCAAAATTCACACAGTTTTCACTTTCCTCCAGATAACAGTTAGACTGTCACACTGTCTGTAGCTCTGTCCTACCGATCTACATCTCTTGCAATAAGGTAAATTCTATACCAACACTTCAACAAAAGTATTTCTCTTCCATACAAATCTGAATGTTTTAATTTATTAATCATTTCCGTCATATTCATTCCTTATCGTAGACTTGATAAGTCCAAAATATATTCCTTACATAACCCTATCTATCGTCGAACCAGTACACATCCAAGAATTCTGTGGAATTTCTATGGAGCACATCGCCATTCCCGAGAACAATGACGCAATTGCAAAATTCGACAAATTGACCTTATTGTGGTCATCTGAGAAAGAGGTAGCGCATAAAGTGAAACATCGTCAGAACTGCTGTTATACATAATGTTGATAGAGGGTGGTTGCATCTCTTGAAAATTTCGAATGTGTGATTTAGGTTCGGAAGGTCAGTGTCATAACCGTCACTTGAGTTTTTAAATTTGGTGAGTAAAGTGATGTATCCAGTGCAACAAAGACACAAGTGTTGAAAATTGTGAATGATGTCAACTGAAATTCTAAGCGCGTTAACGACGTAACTGTACATTGTGTCACTGTTTGCTCGATGTTCGAGTAACTTTTGCACCATAATCGTTCTTGACGTCGTTGTTTTTTTTTTCAGCCTTTAAGTAACTTTTGTCATAGGGCAAACATACAAAAGAATGTGTAGTCCCAAATAAAATGCAGCTTGTGTTCTGACAGTTGGCTGAATTGTTCAGCTCGCCACTGTTATAGTTGTGTTCAGAGTGGTGCCAGAAACACCACGTAGAAGTTGTGTGAAGTAATTCCATATTTCCGACGTGAAACAGATAAGAACCTTTTTTCTAATTTCCTAATATACTTCTGGCACTCTGTTGCATAAGTTATTCACAGATTATGCGAGCAATAACATTTAATTCTCGAATGTATTGTGAAAGGTTGCCTTTCAGTCTACCATATTGTAACCACATGTTTTGCAAACGTGCTGTCTGCTGCCATCTTTTGACTTTGCTAGGAATCATTGATACTGTACGGAAAAGCACGTATATAACATCCCCAAAAGGTATGTGTAACCTTTAGGGCATAACCGCAAAGCTGTAACATCTTGAGTGTGTTGTGGAGCTTGAAGGATATGACTTCAGATTTTGTAAGAAAATCGACAAGAAGCTCATCTTCACTGCAGAACTGCTCAAAGAAGCCAGACAACGAATCGAAATTGGAGAAAGCAAATGAAAGACTGCCACTGCTCTTGATATGAAAGAGTCTACTTTAAGGAAAAGACTGAAAACTGTGAGTGAAAAAAACAGTTTTTGGCGCTTCCTTCTTAAGTGTTCTACATATAAATACATAGGCTGTGTTTAAAATATTCCGAATACAGGTTGCGTTTTCTTTTAGGGCGCTGCACCAACGTCACTGGGTCGTTTAAAAAGGATTTTCTCAGATTAGCTGGAAAAAGAATTAGCAAATCACCTCAGGAATCTTGGTACTACGGTATGAAGCAACTCATGCAACTGGCATATGAGTACACTGAAGCTAACAAGTTGGATCACCGCTTCAATAAAGACACGAAGGCAGCTGGACAGCACCGGAATCAGGATTTCTGCAAAAGGCGCCATATTACACTTCAGACTCCAGAGAAATGCAGTTAGACATGAGTAATGGTTTCAGTAAATCGCAAAATGAGAATTTTTAAAAAAATTTGAAGCGGGTAATAGAAGAGAAATAGTTTCTTGCTCATTGCACCTATAAAATGGGTGACACAAGAAAATGTTCTGTTCCTAACAAGTTCCCAAAGGTCATAATCCCAAAAGGAAAACGTTTGGTTGGGAAAGCTGTGTCAGTAGAAAGAGTCCAATCCGTCAGAGTGGTCTGTCCAATGAATTCTGTCGGCTTCTTCATACCACCAGCCATAATCTTTCTGTGATAGAGGATGAAGAATGAGCCCATCGAAGATGCACTCTCCCCATGGTCTTAGACAGCAGTTTCATGAACTCTGATCTCTTCGGCGACTGGCTAAAACACTTCAGTGACTATGCCAAAGGTAGTAAAGATTACCCAGTCCTCTTCATACTCGGCAATCATATGTCACATTGCAGTCTTCAAGCTGTCCTCTTATTGCAGAGATCATCACACAACTCTGTTGTCCCTACTGTCACATGCCAGTCATAAACTTCAGCCGCTAGACCACGGATTCTTTGGACCAGTGAAGCTGACAAATGGATCCACAACCACCCAGGCACTGCAATTACGCTGAGTGACTTCTGCCTGGTGTTTTGTAATGTTTACCACTCTGCAGAAGGCGAAGCATTCCTTCTATGGGAAAGGTATACATCTGTTCAACCCCAATGTGTTTTCAGAGGAGTTTCTTCCATCTGAAGTAACTGATCAACTCTAGGAAGACCTAATCCAGAATTCTGGAGAAACAGAACAACTTCCACCCCGAGAGGCAGTGTTTGAACACCACCTCCAATGGTGACCCAGATAGAATCTCTTCATTTGTGGGAAGTAGGAACACAGCAGAAACGCCAGTATCTTCAGCACAAGTCTTGTCTTTACCGAAAGTTAAACCAACAGTAAAGTGGAAAATTTCGGAGCGAATTTGTTTGACGCACGTGGATTCTCTCTTTGTCATTTGTTTATTTATATGCATGGATTTTTTACTTACATAAAGTAGCGAAACCTTATACGTTATCATTCTAGAGCTGAATATTCTAGCAGTAGCTTTCCTGACTCAAAACTGCGAAAATTGTGGAACCACGATACAGCACATGATCCATCGAGGTGGCTGCATACACTCAATAAAAACTGTGGAAAGTGTAAATAACTATTGAGATTGATAAAAAAATTAATACTTGTCTGTATTAAACACGATACATAAATTAATTTTTGTAATTACAAACAATTGTGTGTTACCTGAGCAGTCTTGAGTATCAAAAAGCACACTTGCATATCAATCCTTTCGTTATTTCTGCTCTGCTGTACTTCTTTCATAAATCGTGTACGTTTACAAGTATAATGAGGCCATCCATGCGAGTCAGATTGGCCAAGGATTTATGAGTGCGTAATTAATTAAAGTGTCTCCATGTCGAGTATTGTCGATAAATCGGTGATGAGCGCGATTAGTGAATTGCAGGGAATGTTGTAATTCCGTTTCCTGCGCGTAGTATCGTTGAAAACTGCATTGGGGTGTCGCTATTGTGCATGAGTAACTAGTTTCCGTGTTATTTAAGGTTTTTCTTTATTCTGTTAAGGTGTTAAGTTGACATTATGTCGAAGAGGAGATTGGAAGTGCTTGACCCATATGTCAAGAAAAAGCCGTAAGTAATTGCACAGAATTTTGCTCCTTGGACGAATGTTTATTTCTGTTCCCGTGCAAGTCCGCATTAAAATGGTTTGGTTATGAACTGTTATTAATGTTTTTATGAAGGAAATTGTATACCGTCATAACCGATTTGTAAATTTGGATTGCTTTTTTTGTATGTTGATTATGTCGTATACACACGACGTAGGCAAGAGTCTTTAAAACTTGTTCATGCGTGTTTAGGGTTATTATTCGAACATCTCGTTCCCTTATCAGAAATTTATAATTTATATTATTAGGATAGTGTGGAGCTTTCAACAAGAAATAAACACCCGTGTGTCTGAGTAGAAATATTTGGACAGAGGCAATTATTTGTGAAATTGGTTAGGTTATCATTTAGCGCTATACACTGTGTAAGGGGCAGTTTGTCACTGGTTGGCATTTTAGTTAGTTTCGTAGTGTCCCTCTGCCCTCGCAAATTTATCTCGCAATCAAATATATTATTCATGGATTTGTTTTAATTTTTTCCGCACGATTTGTAAATCTGCGTGGTTTCATTTACACCAGTTAAACTTACCATTTGATATGTTTGTTGTTATTTACTAGATTTTTATTCAGTAATAGTAAAAGCTTTCGAAGTTTCATTTTGAAATCGTGTATTTCTTGGTCATGTCTTGGAGAGAATCCTGTTTCTGTTTTTCATCAGTTCGGTTGTGATCCAGTAAAATCCTTTGCAGCCCTAATTTTGGCCAGCACTACTAAATGTTCGTAATAAGACGAAACTACTTCAACAAACCATTCTGTGGTCTTCATAAAATGTGATTGTGGCGAAGTGTCCACCCGTAAAAAAAAAAGTTGCACTCACATCTTGTACTGATATTCTTACTTGTACAAAAGGAAGAAAGTGTGATCAAGAAAGATCCATGTACCAGACCGCAGATGCTGCAACTGGGTCATATTGATTAGTTAAGGAACACACCATGATGCACACGTATTTTACAGATATTCTTACTTGTTCGAAAGGAAGAAAGTGTGATCGAGAAAGATCCATGTACCTGACTGCAGATGCTGCATCTGGGCCATATTAATTAGTTAAGGAACACACCATTATTTTGATGTCCCAAAATGCATTGTTTTCAAGCATAAGTTGTCAATACATTTACAATAAAACTGAATGGAGTAACATGTTCTTCACCAAATGCTAACTTTCCAGACATGAACTGATGGTTGAAATCTTGAATGGGCAGCTGCCAATTGGACAATGGAAGTGCATGTAAGGGCAGCAAGTGTCTCGGTCCACTGTGTGTACAGTTGTAGTGAACATTTATGAACAGGTGAAGGGAAAATTAATCACCTTTATTTGGCAGTCACTTTCATTGGCTTTGCCGACTTACGACCAACATTAGACTACCTTGACCACAGTCTACATGAGAGATCAATATGTCAAAACTCTCTCTCTCTCTCTCTCTCTCTCTCTCTCTCTCTCTCTCTCTCTCTCACACACACACACACACACACACACACACACACAGTGAAAAAACTGATGAAACGGATGGACAGTTGGTTGATCAGAGTGCAAGTTGGCTAGATGTTTGCTATAAGAAAATAATTTTATCTTATATGATGCAGCTGGAATTACTGTACTTACAAAATAATGGTGTGTATGATATCTCTGATGACTGCCTGTGGTACGACTCACTATTTGGAAGGTTTTGTAATTTGAGCTTTTTGGCTCCACCCACTCATGATCAAGTTATCACCTTCCAGCAGAAAATTGTTTAGATTAGATACTGTTCAGGCCATAGATCCAGAATAATGAGATAGTCAAGGATCTAGACTGTTTGGAAAAAATAGATCCATAACAACGAGATACTCAAGGATCTAGACTATTTGGAAAAAATACTTATACAATGGATATGTTACCTACTTTTTCCCCACGTCTCAAGTGAGATGGTTTCCAAGGATGTGGAAAAAAACTCACCATAAAAAAAGCAATGAAGGTAGTTATCAAATTTGGCAGACGACATTTAAAGCAGCCTTCCATCACTCTCCATTAATCTGTGTAGGTATGGAATGATTTCACATTTCTTACTCAAAGTGCCTAACTTATTCATCTTATTATGTGCTGGGTAACACTGTACAAGTCAGACAGCAATTGTAAAGTTCTAGGTTTCAATCTCCAATTGATCCTAGGATTTCTCTCTCACCTGAGGTAGTTATTGATAAATGAACAGCTCTGAGAACACAATGGTAAGTGCGACTGCCGTGTATTTACAGTTACAGGGCAACCGGCACTACCTATGAGCAGCAGAATATAATCCACCAGGAAAAGGTTCTATTTTTTTTCAAATGCCAGGGCAATTTAATGGGAAATACGGAAGCGTCCGATCCCACCCGTCTGCTTTGACCCATGACCTCACAAATATGGGGGAAACAACCATAAACCACGATTCCAATATGGCGCATATAAAGTCATTACGTACACATTATAAACACGAAAACACATCGAAAAAGAAACACACACAAGTTCCACAAAAAGCCTAATGACACTAACGGGACAAGCGCGTGAAATTGGAGGTTTTTGGGTGGGGACAAACTAAATATAAACAAATTTAGACACCCACCCCCATACAGAACCAAGAAAAAAACCGACAACACAAAACTCCCCAAATTCCACTAAACACAATATCTGGAATCGGACACTTCCCTTGACTTATATAGCTCAACAGCAGCTCCCGATCCCATAAATTAGGATCGAAAACTTCCCCTGACCTATATAGCTCAACAACAACTCTCTCCCGAGCCCACAAATTGGGATCGAACACTTTCCCTGACCTATATAGCTCAACAGAAGCTCCCGATCCCATAAATTGGGATCGAACACTTCCCAAACAGCTGTATAAACTTTATCAGCTTCAACATGGTATTTCTTATCACAGCGAACAAAACTAAATTAACCTCCACACAAAACCACTAAATCGTCAACTCACTGAAACGAATTCCACTAGAAACACAGCCAACACTCGAACAATTCTGTATAATGAGCAAGACCAAACTGAGCCCATTACACCACACAAACGAAAGCCCTGAACACACCACCAGAGGGCACAACAAACCACAACACGATGACATCTACAAACACGCCACACTCACAAGCCAAACTCCACGCCGTCATGACGTCACACACCACAAAACCCTTACGTCACGGTCAAAGCCGACTGGTGGGATCGGACGCTTCTGTCGACCCATTTAATGATAAACACCCGTGGCTGTCTGCCACAGGAACGTAACGGCAAATGACAGGTAAAATGGCTGGCACAAAGGGAGACCCATGTACGTTTTCCAAGATTATAGTCACATTCAAAGTGCATGTATATACAATTATGTTCCTGTAATACAGAAAATACAGAGTGGTTATTGGTTGGCTGATGTTGTAAGCTTGGTCGTGTGTATATGCGTGTTTGTACATTTATATTTGAACCAGTACGTAATAATCATATAGCAACAATAATGATTGTAATAACAGTAGTAAACTTTGTTGCTGGTCAGGTAATCTGTGAAGGAATTTTAGTTGACCTTGATATCGACAGTTTTGCTGTCACCTAGTGGCAGGAAAACAAAGATGCATCTCATGATGGAAGTTTAAGCAGAAGAGGTGTTATGCAGGTGAAGAATGTGTATCTCAATCTGGAGAGACTGCAGATAAGAAGGGAGTATGACCTAACTCTCACTGTCCTCTTAAATGTTTTGAGAAAGTAGTGGAGTCATGCAAGACAAACATTCAGAACAATCTGGCAAGTTAAGGACTCGGATGTTCAGAATGCATCTGGCTGTCAGCCTGAGGAATGCATGCAGGTGGAATGTTACTTCTAAGTACCCATCATCTCCATTCGTTGCAGTAATTATCTGTCCCATGTTTATGTGATACTGTCAACCCCTTTGCTGGTACGTCAATCTCCTCGTATTTCTGAGTGTGTCAAGATTCCACGTATATTTGAGAATCTCCCAGTAATTTCACTTGGGAGACAGTCAACAGAAATTCAGTGCCAAAATGGGAGTCTGGAGAAACAGAGGATTAAAGTTTGCACTAGATCCACAAATCAGAATGTTACATAGTGTCTACACCACACTAATGTATTTATATTTGTATATTTCATGTGTTGTAGTCTTTTTCTTATTCTTTTTATGTTTGTATGGAATAATATAGATGTAAATTACTCCGTTTGTGGATCAGCTGCAAACTTTAATCCTCTGTATCTACAAATTCCCGTTTTCACACTTATCATTTTTGTTCCTCTCGAGCAGCTCGAATGTGAAAAAAATGGTGTATGTTATGTTACAGCTACTTACTTTCATTGTATTATAATGACAAATCCTGTGTCATTGGACAATTCCAGGATGAACAAATAAACATATAAACTGTAGGTCCCCCCCCCCC
The DNA here is from genome assembly GCF_021461385.2 of Schistocerca piceifrons. Taxonomy (NCBI): domain Eukaryota; kingdom Metazoa; phylum Arthropoda; class Insecta; order Orthoptera; family Acrididae; genus Schistocerca; species Schistocerca piceifrons. The sequence continues at coordinate 1,239,761,998 of NC_060138.1, forward strand.
CCTATTACTGGCTTGGTAAGTCATGTTGTGTGTTACAGGAAGGCAATGCCATAAACCTGCAGCACTTCAGGCTGAGGAATTTACTTAAGCTGCAGTTATCCTCCCATTGGTTGAATGAAGCTAATGTGTTTGCAACCTCTGTACCATAGTTCTTCACTTTGGCGTAGGTCATCTTTCAGAGAATTGCTTTTGCCTGAATTCCTGAATGCCAGCTACCAAGCACATTATTCATGGCCTTGGTTCACAGTAAGTCTTGTGTTGTTTCCTTCAGTACTACTGAACAGGCTGTGGAAAAATACTTGAAATGCCAAACTGTTAAATTTCCTTTCCAGACACATTGGGAGGTAAGTTTTTAAACCAATATTTAATTTACTAAAAACACTCCTCTTGCCATTTTTCCTCTTCTGTTTATTACTTTTCCTGTCCATCCAGGCAGCTTGAACTTCTGTAAATACAAAATTCTGTCATTTTGTTCCATGACTTTATTAACGCTTAACCAGAATGGATATTTTGACAAACATAACTGGAATCGTGGGTCCAATTGGTCCCTTGAATAAGAATTCGACATAATTCCCATAAAAGATATAATTCATATGTAATGATTGTATTAAAATAAGTTTTGTTTCAAACATAAATCAACTTTTATTGAGCAAAACTTTTTCATAGTATTATTTTTTAATTTTTAAGTCCTACGTCTCATATTTTAAAAGAATTTTTAGTACCTTACTTTGGAATGCTACATGATTACAAAAAAGGCTTAGATTAAAAAACCTAGATATAACATGGGGTTTCTCATAACTTCCCCTTAACATAAATTGGGATTCTTTATGCCATCATTTAGAAACAAAAATAATGACAATGAAACTTGGAAGTGTCCAAATGTTATCTATGTCAGTACCTGAACTAAGAATGGCACTTGGTACACAACACTTTTTTTCCTGCATGTTGTTTACAGATGAATTTAAGACATCTGTCACATTTTTGTGATTGTTTGCTGTCAGTTTTAGGACCACATAAATAACATCTTCCTCATTTTCGTGAGCCACTTTGATTGCAATATGAATTTTCTAGTCATAGGTCATTTTGTGGTTCATCAGCTGCCCCTAGAAAATTATCAGTTCTACTCTTCAAATCTACTGAAAATGAATAATACTCCATCTTCCTTTCTGTGATAAATGGCCTTATCAAATTCAGTCCAATTTGTTTTATGTAATGATTACGTTTCATACGTTTTCCACTATTTGATGCCTTCCATAATATGAATCCATTTGCACTTGCAATATTCAATATTGCTGAAAAAATGACACTTTGCCATCGTTGAGTTCTTCTAGAGACTGAATAATTGGCGCATTTCTGATCCAATGTATCATCACCACCTTTTGTTCTGTTGTAAAATTCAATTATTTCAGGTTTTCCACTGTATTCATTGACTGAATTGTCATGGTGCATTGACGAGATTACCACTACACTTCAATTCGTTTTTGGGACAAAGATGCCAATGTTTCATTCTTCACTAAACCAAATAATGTAGATCCTATTATCTGTCGTTTATTGTCTAACAATTCTGGTGGTATTTCCCTTTTATTTTTGCACATCGTTCCAACATAGGTCAAACCATTTTCAATCAGTCTGTCAACCAACTCCACAGAAGGGAACCAGTTATCAGCAGTTGTATTTCTGTTTGTTCCAAATAAAGGTTCTGCAAGCTGCAGTACATTCTGTGTTGGAACTGAGAGTTGGCTTGTTTTATTAGTTATAGCTTTGCCCGTACAGATAAAAACATTGTATAAATAGTGTGTTTTAGCGTCGCAGAGGTACATAATCTTGATGCCATATTTAGCAGGCTTTGATTTCATATAAACCCTGAAAAAACATTTCCCTCTAAAAGGGCATTTCATCAACTGTCAAATATTCTGAGCAGCTATAGTTTTTCTGATAGTTCTGAATGAAATTTCCAAATATTTCTGAGATGAGACTAGCGCGATCATTAGTTCTTCTTTCTTCCCTAGAATTCACGTTATCAAATCTCAAAGCAGATAACAGGAACATAAATCGCTTTACTGACATCGTTATTCTGAATATATCTCGGCCAGTTCCATCAGTTGCCCATAAACTTTCTATGTCTTCGTGGCCAGATTTGAATACATCTGATAATAGCAACAACCCAAAGAATGCTTTCATTTCCATAATACTCACATGGTCAGTGTAAGTAGCATTAGTTTTATACTTTTCTGAATATTCTGTTATTTTCTGATTAGTGAGAGTGCAGATAATTGCGATCATTTCATCTGATATCAGCAACTGCCATGATTCAATTGGTGACATGTTCCATTTTTCACGAGGTGTACCGATGAGACCAGGCAGGTAAGTGATGTTGTGGCTTCTGACTCTGGACCTAGCTGGTGGATGAGTAGACCACTTGCATCAATTTTTGCCACGGAAATATGCACTACTTGACAGCCAGCCATCTCTCTCTACTGAATCATCAGATGATGAATTACTTGAATCAGAAGAAATTTGTTGTGTATTTTCTTCGTCACTTATGTTCTCTTCATCACAAGGTTGAAAATCACTTAAAGATTCTGTGTTTGAATAATTTTCGTCTAATAATAATTTACAGATTTCTTTTCTTTTCAGCGAGGCCCCGCTGCATTGTGGCAAAGTGCCTGAAACACCACAAAATAAATCTGTATACACTGACTTCAAAAACCCCATATCTGGAATCGTGGGTCAAATTGGACCCAGTGATGGCACTTGCCTCCACTTCTAGTAAATTTCAAGCAGCGAGCTCCCTGACCCTGGTGCACCTCACAATGTACTGAGATTACACTGGCGCTCGAAACAAACTCCGTGCGTTTCCATTGTTAGACTGTTTTATTGTTGTCAGTGGGTCCAAAATGACCCACGATTCTGGTTAAGGGTTAATTTGTGCTGATGGGCAAACATTACATGCGAAATGAAGATGGTTCGGCTATTTTCCAGTAATACTTCGATAATTTATTGTCTGTTGAAGAAATGGCTGGCTATTATTAGAATTAAAATCAGAGAACTTTGCCTACTTACTTTCCAAGTATGTGGTATGCAGATTTCAAACATCTGTCTATTGCACAATCAGGTATTCAAGGACAGGTTAAAAATGTACAAGCTATATCACCAAAAATTACCATTTAGTTACTCTCCAAATTTTGCAAACAATACTGCTATTATTTGAAAGTGATTAAAAGAAGAAAAATTCATTTGTGTGTGTGAACAGTAAAAAGAAAAGCTAAATTTTGAAGACCACCATTCTAAATCCATTCTTGTGGAGAAAAGAAAGTTATATTCATTTCCCAATTCATTGGCAATCACATTATCTGACAAAAAAACGCGAAGCACTCGGAAGACATGGTCAGACGTTGTTGTTGTTGTTGTTGTTGTTGTTGTTGTGGTCTTCAGTCCTGAGAGTGGTTTGATGCAGCTCTCCATGCTACTCTATCCTGTGCAAGCTTTTTCATCTCCCAGTACCTACTGCAACCTACATCCTTCTGAATCTGCTTAGTGTATTCATCTCTTGGTCTCCCTCTACGATTTTTACCCTCCACGCTGCTCTCCAATACTAAATTGGTGATCCCTTGATGCCTCAGAACATGTCCTACCAACCGATCCCTTCTTCTAGTCAAGTTGTGCCACAAACTTCTCTTCTCCCCAATCCTATTCAATACTTCCTCATTAGTTATGTGATCTACCCATCTAATCTTCAGCATTCTTCTGTAGCACCACATTTCGAAAGCTTCTATTCTCTTCTTGTCCAAACTATTTACCGTCCATGTTTCACTTCCATACATGGCTACACTCCAGACAAATACTTTCAGAAATGATTTCCTGACACTTAAATCTATACTCAATGTTAACAAATTTCTCTTCTTCAGAAACGCTTTCCTTGCCATTGCCAGTCTACATTTTATATCCTCTCTACTTCGACCATCATCAGTTATTTTGCTCCCCAAATAGCAAAACTCCTTTACTACGTTAAGTGTCTCATTTCCTAATCTAATTCCCTCAGCATCACCCGACTTAATTAGACTACATTCCATTATCCTTGTTTTGCTTTTGTTGATGTTCATCTTATATCCTCCTTTCAAGACACTGTCCATTCCATTCAACTGCTCCTCCAAGTCCTTTGCTGTCTCTGACAGAATTACAATGTCATCGGCGAACCTCAAAGTTTTTATTTCTTCTCCATGAATTTTAATACCTACTCCGAATTTTTCTTTTGTTTCCTTTACTGCTTGCTCAATATACAGATTGAACAACATCGGGGAGAGGCTACAACCCTGTCTTACTCCCTTCCCAACCACTGCTTCCCTTTCATGTCCCTCGACTCTTATAACTGCCATCTGGTTTCTGTACAAATTGTAAATAGCCTTTCGCTCCCTGTATTTTACCCCTGCCACCTTTAGAATTTGAAAGAGAGTATTCCAGTCAACATTGTCAAAAGCTTTCTCTAAGTCTACAAATGCTAGAAACGTAGGTTTGCCTTTCCTTAATCTTTCTTCTAAGAGAAGTCGTGAGGTCAGTATTGCCTCACGTGTTCCAGTGTTTCTACGGAATCCAAACTGATCTTCCCCGAGGTCGGCTTCTACTAGTTTTTCCATTCGTCTGTAAAGAATTCGTGTTAGTATTTTGCAGTTGTGACTTATTAAACTGATAGTTCGGTAATTTTCACATCTGTCAACACTTGCTTTCTTTGGGATTGGGATTATTATATTCTTCTTGAAGTCTGAGGGTATTTCGCCTGTTTCATACATCTTGCTCACCAGATGGTAGAGTTTTGTCAGGACTGGCTCTCCCAAGGCCGTCAGTAGTTCCTATGGAATGTTGTCCACTCCCGGGGCCTTGTTTCGACTCAGGTCTTTCAGTGCTCTGTCAAACTCTTCACGCAGTATCATATCTCCCATTTCACCTTCATCTACATCCTCTTCCATTTCCATAATATTGTCCTCAAGTACATCGCCCTTGTATAGACCCTCTATATACTCCTTCCACCTTTCTGCTTTCCCTTCTTTGCTTAGAACTAGGTTTCTACCTGAGCTCTTGATATTCATGCAAGTGGTTATCTTTTCTCCAAAGGTCTCTTTAATTTTCCTGTAGGCAGTATCTATCTCACTCCTCATGAGATGAGCCTCTACATCCTTACATTCGTCCTCTAGCCATCCCTGCTTAGCCATTTTGCACTTCCTGTCAATCTCATTTTTGAGACGTTTGTATTCCTTTTTGCCTGCTTCATTTACTGCATTTTTATATTTTCTCCTTTCAGCAATTAAATTCAATATTTCTTCTCTTACCCAAGGATTTCTACTAGCCCTCGTCTTTTTACCTACTTGATCCTCTGCTGCCTTCGCTACTTCATCCCTCAAAGCTACCCATTCTTCTTCTACTGCATTCCTTTCCCCCATTCTTGTCAATCGTTCCCTAATGCTCTCCCTGAAACTCTGTACAACCTCTGGTTCTTTCAGTTTATCCAGGTCCCATCTCCTTAAATTCCCACCTTTTTGCAGTTTCTTCAGTTTTAATCTACAGGTCATAACTAATAGATTGTGGTCAGAGTCCAAATCTGCCCCTGGCAATGTCTTACAATTTAAAACCTGGTTCCTAAATCTGTCTTACCATTATATAATCTGACACCTTTTAGTATCTCCACGGTTCTTCCATGTATACAACCTTCTTTCATGATTCTTAAACCAAGTGTTAGCTATGATCATGTTGTGCTCTGTGCAAAATTCTACCAAGAGGCTTCCTCTTTCATTTCTTAGCCCCAATCCATATTCACCTACTATGTTTCCCTCTCCCCCTTTTCCTACACTCGAATTCCAGTCACCCATGACTATTAAATTTTCGTCTCCCTTCACAATCTGAATAATTTCTTTTATTTCATCATACATTTCTTCAATTTCTTCGTCATCTGCAGAGCTAGTTTGCATATAAACTTGTACTACTGTAGTAGGTGTGGGCTTCATATCTATCTTGGCCACAATAATGCGTTCACTATGCTGTTTGTAGTAGCTTACCCGCATTCCTATTTTCCTATTCATTATTAAACCTACTCCTGCATTACCCCTATTTGATTTTGTGTTTATAACCCTGTAGTCACCTGACCGGAAGTCTTGTTCCTCCTGCCACTGAACTTCAGTAATTCCCACTATATCTAACTTCAACCTATCCATTTCCCTTTTTAAATTTTCTAACCTACCTGCCCGATTAAGGGATTTGACATTCTACCCTCCGATCCGTAGAACACCAGTTTTCTTTCTCCTGATAACGACGTCCTCTTGAGTAGTCCCCGCCCGGAGATCCGAATGGGGGACTATTTTACCTCCGGAATATTTTACCCAAGAGGACGCATCATCATTTAATCATACAGTAAAGCTGTAGTTTCCCCTTGCTTTCAGCCGTTCACAGTACCAGCACAGCAAGGCCGTTTTGGTTATTGTTACAAGGCCAGATCAGTCAATCATCCAGACCGTTGCCCTTGCAACTACTGAAAAGGCTGCTGCCCCTCTTCAGGAACCACACGTTTGTCTGGCCTCTCAACAGATACCCATCCGTTGTGGTTGCACCTACGGTACAGCTATCTGTATCGCTGAGGCACGCAAGCCTCCCCACCAACGGCAAGATCCATGGTTCATGGTCAGATGTAACTAACTTCATACACATACATGCCATTGATTGGCGTGTGAACGATCAGAGTTGCAATTCTCTGTGACATGTTGAAAGACCACTGCAGTCAGTGCATTAGTGTTATTAGTGTTTAGCTTTATCGGGCCTATTAGTGTATATAAGGGGCTTGAATGGCATTGAATGTTCAGTGATCATGATGAAGAGCATGGAGATGCCACATACTCATGTGAGACAGCATTATCAACGCCTGGCAGTATGTCTCTTCATTTTTCTGGTTGGTCGAATTTCGACCATGGCCCAGTGTTGTACTGCATGGGAATGTTGAGGGCAGCCATGTTGTCGGTGTTCCAGTCATCCATATCTAACCACCACAAAAGAGGATAGTCATATTGTACACCAAACACATTATAGCCCCTTGACATCTGTGTGTCTGCCATGCCTGGCCATCCATCCTACGCCTCCCTCTTCAATGACTCCTTTGATTGCCAGTATGGGGCGCATCCCTCTTCTCCGTTACCTACTGTAGTTTGCTTTCGGCTCTTGCTCCAGCAGCTTAAATTATCACTCACTGTAAGTTTCACAACCTTTGCACAGACTTTGCAACAGTACTTTCATGTGCCTTGATGGCTCTTCGACTGGCTGTGGTGTCGGTTATGCCTTCATCATTGGCACCAATGTTTTTTGGTATCAGCTTCCGGAACATTTCTCAGTATTTACAGCAGAGCTCTTCGCCCTGTATCAGGCCATGCAGTACATCCAGCGACACAGGCTTTTCAATTGTCATCTGCTCTGATTCTCTCAATACCCTTTAAGCCTTTGTGTGCTACACACTGTCCATCCCTTAGTGCAATGGGTTCAGGAAAGCTGTCACTTGCTCACTTTTGATGGAGCCACCGTGATGTTTATGTGGATTCCTGGTCACATCGGTCTGACAGGAAATAAGGCTGCTACTCCCAAGGCTGCAGTCATCTCGGACTGCTAGCTCTTCCATTCTGTCTGACAATATCTGTGTTGCCGTCTGTCAGCAGGGGGTGACACTTTGCCATCATCACTGCTCCTCCTTCATGGGAACAAGCTCCAGAGAATTAAACCTCTCCCAATGGCTTGTACGACCAACTCTCAGCCCTCTCGCTGTGGGGAGCTCATTTTAGCTAACTTGCATATTGGGCACTGTCTTTTTAGCCATCCCCATTTGTTAAGTGGTGCTCCCCCACCACTTTGTGCTCATTGCACTCAGCCTTTGATGGTTCGACATTTCCTGTCAGAATGTCCTTTTTTAACCACTTACGTTTTCATGTATGTTTGCCATCTGAATTATCGGTCGTTTTAGAGAATGACTTGCAGGCTGTCAACTGCGTTTTACTTTTTATTCAGCATAACTATGGTGAAGGACATTTAGTCTTTAGTTCAGGGCCTCTTTCTCCACATCCCCTTTTGAGCTGTCTTTTCTTCCACCGATTGTGCTTAACATGTAGTTGTTTTTCAACTCCTTTTTTGTCATTGTGTTGTACGCTTCTAATATGGGTGCATAGGGCCCTAGTTGTTTTTGTGTCCTAAAACAAAAACAAAAGCAAACACAAACATACATACATACATCTGTGTGTGCTATTGAGATCAAGCGATGTACACTCTGCAATATTCTGCATCATCTTGCACCATTGGTTGGAGACTAGCAGCAGCCGGCCTAGGGTATTACTGTCTCACACTTCAGGAGCTGTTAATACTCAAGGGTGTGTGCCTCCCTCTAAAGTGCACCAACCACAAATACAGTTGTTTTGCTCCGTTTCATTGTTGTTTCAATGTGAGCACATTACCTATTCCTCCATCAGTGCTTCAAGTAATATATTTTATTGTCATATGTCAGAGTGAGCAGCAGTAATATAAAGTGAACAGCAAACTAGGTGAGAAAAATTTACGATCTGTGCTTGAAAATGACTCAAATTACAAACTAGCAGCACAAACCCACAACGAGGCAGTTATCTATGAGATAATTAGTAATTGAATAAGTGGTTGGCTGGGATCTGATGCAACATTGCTGTCTAATGCTTTGAGTGGGTCATTAGTGTGGGGTAACACCTGTATGAGATTGATATGAGTTTTTCATTATTGTTTAATTAAACAGTGCTTTAGCTCATGTAAGTTTATTTTATTGGTGCGTAACTAAACAGAGATTAAATTGTGATTTTGCTCATACATGTTTACCGTGTTAACATAGACCTTTTACATGTGTACAAAGTGCGCTGCGTGCCCGGTCCTGTTATGAAAAACGGCGCGCCCACTCAAGGATTAACACCACACCACAACACAAACAGGTGTGTTTGGAGTGGTGCCAGGACCAGGAAGTGTGGACTGCCGATGAAGGGCTTTACATTGTGTTCACGGTATTGTGGTGACATGCGAAGAGGTCTCTGGTTATTTGGAGGGACACAGCATTGTCACTCCTAGTGTCGTGGCAGAGGTTCCATCAGGTGACTTAGTCGTGGGTGGTAGATTGAGGAACTCTTTTGGAGTAATTGTACATCGTGAACTTAGTGTCTCTTCGCACGTATTACATCCCACACAACAGTATCTTGGTACCATACTGATATGTGATCTCGTTTTGCCAAGTTCTTTGTAAATTTGACTCTGTTTTGTAATAAGTGAAATAATCACATACCTTTCAACCTGTAAAGTTCCGTTTCCGGAATTCCCCAACCCCCCTCCCTCAAAGACATTGAACGCATGTTTAAGGGTTCCACTGGTTTATTTGTTTCAGTTCATCTGTGTCTACTACATTCTCCTTTTCAACACTGATATTTTGGTGCTGGTATTGAATGCACCAAACTTCTACAACTGTGATAAAAACTTTCAGCAAGTGTCAAGTTTGATGAATACTTGAAAGAAACTGTTTCCATTAACTTGTAGAAGCTACTGCTGCATGTTAACTAATCCTGCTCGAACCAAATATCATCTTGTTCAGAACAGTATTGTATACACCCATTGTTGTGTATCTTGGAAAACAGTATAGGAATGGTATAGGGGGAAAAATTCACACACACACACACACACACACACACACACACACACACAGAGAGAGAGAGAGAGAGAGAGAGAGAGAGAGAGAGAGAGAGAGAGAGAGGGGGGGGGGGGGGGGCATGGCACAGCCTAGTCCATTGCCTCCTATTCAGACTGCCAGTGGTGTTCTTTACAGTAAACTAGCTTAAAATATTGCCAGTAAGTTATTTACTCTCTAAATTGATTGATTCAGAGATTGTTCATTGTAATGTATATCTGTATTTTCCTGTACTTTCTTATAATCCAACCATTTTTGCATTCTGACCTGTACCCTTGTCCCCAAAGGTGATGGATTAGGAGGGTTATATTGTACAAGAAACGTGCAGTCATGCACATAAACACAAGTACCATATGTACCACAATAAAAAAATAAAAAGCATAATTATCAACCAAAGTCAGACAACACACAAATCAAATGGTAACAAAAATATATAAGCACAATCTCTCGAATGGCCAGCCTAGATTCTGAAACCAGGACCCCCACTCCCAGGATAGAACTCTGTACATTGTCCTTCCAACAATGCCATATATACTGGTCGCTGGTCCGAGATGCAGCAACTTGGGTCATCACATACTTTTTCCATAAACATAACACTATACATATTCTGCAGTTAAACAGAATAACTGCAGAAATTTAATCATGGTCAGCACATCGTCCCCCATTACAACATGCACTGACATACTCCTGAACATCTTTGTCATATCCATAACTAACAAAAAACAGAGTATCAGACAATGGAAACTCCAGAAAGGCATATCAACAGTGTAAGAAAAGATAGATTGCTATTTACCGTGAAGATGACCCGTTACGTTGCAGACAGGCAGAATTAAGACACTTACACGTAAGCCTTTGGCTACCGCTTTTGTCGGAAAAACAGAAAAACACACTATTCATTCACATACGCAAGTACACCTCATGCACACATGACCACCAACTCCGGCAGCTTGGGCTGCAGACGATTCTATCGTGAGCCGGAGTTGGTGGTCACGTGTGCACGAGGTGTGCTTGCTTGTGTGAATGAATAGTATATGTTTCTCGTTTTATGACAAAGGCTGTAGCTGAAAGCTTATATGTAAATGTCTTTTAATTGTGCTTGTCCACAGTTTAACATATCATCCTTATGTTAAAAAACTAAGTATTAATATTAAATCTCTAACACATCATACTAATTCCAACTTGAAAACAAATCTATTGCCTATAATTGCCAACATTATTCTCACCTACAAAACTCAAGAAGTGCACTAAATCACTAATAGCACTCGCAGACATTTTAGAAACGTGAGCATCCCACACTAGAGCGTGCCACTGTATACTCAAGCATGCCTTCTGCAAACACAGTCCATCTAAAATACACTATACCACCGTGATGACACGCAGCAAGAGAGTCCCATCACGGGTTGAAGCAGATGGGTGGTACCATAATCTTCAGCTGACATAGTAAATTTCGTTATGTATATCTGTCGTGTTACTGCATGAAACATTAATAAAAAATTACTGAAAAGTTCAGGCATGTTATTGTCATGTGGTGTGATAAACATTGGCTAAATCTGCACCACATCACAAGCACATAAGCTGTACTTTGATAAAAATGACTTTGAGATGTTCAGTTCAGTGTCTAGTAGTAATAGGGATCCAGCATCAACCAACCACAGCTCTTTGCTTGGGCTCCACTTGTTTGCCATGTTGCCTATTTTGCAGGTACATGTCAAGTCTTGCCAGGCAAGGTATGTTAATTGCTGTGGAGGGGCAAATCCAGACAGTGCTTTATATCAGTCGCATGAGCACTTGGCATACCGTGTAACAGCAAACAACATTTCATTGAGACTTTCTCTATTTGTAGCCCTGTGTTTTGTTTTCCACAGTGTTCAGTAGTTGCTGTCTATGTACAGAAATTTCTGTATAGAGTGCATTCCTAAGAGCTTTTCTTCCGTAGTGAGTGTTTCTTCCATGTTCTACTTAATTCAAACCTATATGGTACTGGTCAACTCTTATTATAAACTTAATGTCAGTTCCTGTGCATGCTCATGTCCGTAACTGAAGATTTAAGAGTTTCTCCTTCAGAAGACTGTACTCTTTTTTTTAATTTACCGAACTGATTTTTTTTACATGTTTTAGTTGCTCTTTGTACTTTAGAAATCATTGTTGCTACAACTGTCTCGTGGTCACTGATAACCCCAAAAAGGTGAGCTCTCTTTGTTGCCATTAAATTAATACATTTTCATTATGAGCGGGCTTATCAACTATTTGATCCAAACCGTTTTCAGAGAAGTTATTTCTAGCCCAAGCCTTATAAAACTAAGTGTTCTAGTCAGTTGTTTGATGATGAAAGTTTCATCCAGTAATAACAGTGTGTTTGGGGTACATAGATATTAGAGAGTTGAGGGTTTCTCTAAAGTTTTTGGTTACATCTGTTAGTGAGTCTGGTGGCAGACATGCCATAACAAACTACTGAAATCACTTTCTCTACATTAAATTGGGTTTTCTTATTACAGATACGATCCTGAGAAGACCAAAGAAACTGATAAAGATCGGTGAGTTATGTCAATAATTAGTGAGATAAATCATTTTAATGTAACCTCTTATGATTTCAAATGAAATGTGGCACATTTTTCAGATATGTTCATACTATTTAATTAACATATGATGTGATTTTTGCTTTCAGGGAGAAATTGACTGGTGGAACACCAGTAGCAAGTTACCCAAAACCAAATGTCCAGGTTAATCCATTCACTGGATTACCATACACTCCCAGGTAAAATGATGGCATTATTAATAATTTATTAAATCCTATTCTGGTGAACAATGAAGTTGTAAGTTTTGGACAAGGTGTTTAAAATGTGCACAGTGTATCTTGTGAAGTGTAATTTAATGATCCTTTTTTGTAATTGTAAATAGTGTAAATTTTTGTATGCTGCTGATTTAATTTTAAGTGTAATTATATATTCATTTGGTTACTTGAAATGCTCATAATGATACTTTCATTCGGGCAGTACTGTTGAAAGTTGTAAAATCTTTTGAGTTCCATTGCCCTCACACTTGTATTTTACTAAACCTGCATTAAAAAGAGGTTGTACCTTTTCGTTTTAATGGATAGGAAAATTTGCTTCAGTGTATTTACATATTTGGTAATAGTAGTCAGCCCTTTCAACAGATGATGTAATTATTAATTTTTTTAAATTTTATTTTGCAGGTATCACGAGTTTCTAAGAAAACGTGTAACTCTTCCTGTATGGGAGTACAGAGGACAGTTCATGAAGCTGCTGAGTGAGAATCAGTGCATTGTACTTGTTGGTGAAACAGGTTCTGGAAAAACTACACAAATTCCTCAATGGTTTGTACTAACAGTTATTTTCTGGTAGATTAAATACAAAAACCTGTGAATGGAGACATAGGAGCTACATGTCTTGAAAGTTGACATACTGTTTTCATTAACAGCTCATATTTGTTCAGAGAACTGATTGTCGGTGATATATACGAGTGGTGTTCCAAAGAAAAGCTACGATTGAAAGTAAACACTGGAGGCCCGACGACGACTCTCACTATTTCGCAAGCCAAAGGATTCCCTGTTCCCAGAATTCCTGTGACTGTACAGAAGTCATTCCTTCACAGTGTCCTTCAGTTCATTGTTGGATTTGAAGTGCTTCCCTTTGAGATATTTCTGTAGTGGAGGAGTCGTGGAAATCGTGGGGCAGCATGTCCAGGCTGTGGGGCAGTTGCTAAAGTTGTTCCCACTTGAACTCGGCCATTACATTTGTGTGACCTTGGAGACATGTGGATGTTTGATATTGTGGAGGGGAATTGATCCCCCTAGGAGCAGCTCAGGCTGTTTCTCTTGGTGGACTTGGATAGGCTACAGTGTGTCTCACAATATACGTCTTCAATAGAGGTTTTTCTGTGATTGAGGAATTTGACGAGTATCTGACATTGGATGTTGAAAAAGACTGCAAGAATCAGCTGCCTGCTGAGTGCACAGCTTCGAATTTTTTAGGGGGAGTTGATGATGATGCTTCCTTCGCCTAGATGTCTCAGTACAATATGCCAAAGTAGCATATGCAAGCATCAAGTGGTTCGGTTATTATAACACTATGTACTTTGTCATTTGAAAATTCCATATACTTTATGATGCAGTGCATTTTAAATTAATCACATGACATAATTGCTGGGGATCTCCCAAGGAGTGAATTCAGCTGCCTAGTCAGAAAGATTTTTCTTTCTTTCATGCAAGTAGCCACCTTTCCTATATGAAATATAGATATCCAGGTTGAATGTAACCTACTGTAATATATAATAAAATATTGGTTGGTAGGAGGGGGGGGGGGGGGAGGTATTTGTGTTGATGGTGATGAGAGGAAGCCAGTCCTTTTGAATAACACCAAAGGCACCACTGAGCTTAATGCTCCCATAAAAAAAACTGTGACATTGTAAAACAACTTCTCGCAGCTGCAGCTACCAAATGCTTTAAAGGAAAGTTGAGGAACAAAGTTTCCTGCGTGCACCCTTGCTCCAAACACGGGCATCAACTATACCTTATTTTAACTCCGAGAAAAAGATCTCTGCTGTCTTATGCACATGCTCTCCTTCCAAAGTTCCAACTGTGACACTAGTCAAATAGTAGTTGTGACAAAAGTGCACTTCGGTGCCTAGAAAGATTCATTCTGCTAAAACACATTGTAGAACCAAGATTCATATTTGCAAAACTAAGGATCTTGTTACAGTAGATATATTTGGTGACAGTCCAGAAAGAAGTTGACACTGGGGACGTAAATACACAGATTGCTGAGACCAGCAAATGAAGTCACATATTACCATTACAGCTGACAGTATATGTGGTAATTTGAAAGCAGAATTGCAAGATTGGTTCTTCGAGAATATTCGTGTCCTGAAAACCCTCTAGATTCCAAGCATCATGAAGTGTCAACTGTCACTCAAACCCTTTGAACACTACCTGCAGTGATCGAAGCAAAGCAAAGCAAAGGGGATTGTTCAGCACACTGTCTGTAACTGCATTAAAAAATATTTGGAGAAGCTGTGCTGAAGTATACAGGCATCTGTCTATACTGGGAACATTGATAGAGTATACTTGGGTATGAAAATGGCAATTGGACCCATCCCTATGAAGAGTGCCACACTTAAGGAGATCTGTGGAACAGTCCTAAGGAATTATAATCAGCAAATGCAATGAAGGGTGGAGCACTACTCCAGCCTCTACTCACATCCAGCAAACATCAGCACAAAAGCAAAAGGAGAAACTATCAATTGCCAACTTGACACAAGCTGAATGCCATGTTTTTGAGCAGTTTCAGAGAGCTGTTGCGGGGCTTAAATGTGCAAAATGCACTGGTAAAGGGGACATCCAAACAGAACTTGTCAAACTGACACCACTCCTTCCAGTACCCTGTAGTGTTGGGCTGAGAGTATGGTGCCACAGGACGTGCCGTGCCAACATCGTCACTCTATGCAAAGGTAAAAGTGATATGAGTGATTGCAGTTGACAAGTTCAGGAAAAGTGCCAGGAGCAGAAGACGCCATTCATTGTTTTCCTTCGCTTGACAGAGTATTTGACTCCACCAGCAAAGAGGGTGTGTGTGTTTTGCTAATAAACAAAGGGTGTCCTGAAGATAATCAGGGCTTCTAATTGCTATATGTAGAGTGCTGTGATATTTGAAGGGAGCACACCACATCCATTTTCTGTAGAAAGAGGGGTTAGTCAAGGCAGTGTACTTGCCGCCTTACCTTGTTTGGTGGTATACTTTTGTTATTTGCTCAGAGTTGCTTTCAGTGAAACAAAGCTGACCATTGATGTACGTACATTTTTCTAATGTACGTACCAGGCCCGACAGGAAACTTACCATCTCGCTATTCAGAGGCAAGTGCTTCGTGAAGACTTGATTGTAAGCAACCTTCTATTCAGATGATGCAGCATTTGTGGTACATACTCAGGATGAGCTTCGAAGGCTTGGATTCAAATTTTCTGCTATAGGCACTCTCTTATGTGACTGAATATAAATGAGATTGGCATTATTGAGCTAGGATACAAAACGCAGCTAGGCCATCTTGAGTACCGGATGACTCCTTGTTGAATGTAGTTGATTTATCGTGCTATCTGGGCTCGTTAGCGTCAATAGGTCTCTCCTAGGACGACAAAATAAATATGAGAATCAGCAAAGTGGTGGATACTGTCTGCTTCACACAAGTATATAGGACAGCATCTTATGATGATTTTAAAAATGCTCGTCTATTAAGCATGTGTGCTGTGCACCCTCTTGTATGGAAATTGGATCTGGGCATCATATGCTACATAAGAGGTTTAGCTCCCCACCATTGCTCTGCGGTGGTTACCAAGTATCCCAGGGGTAAAACGGAGAGATCGTGTATCAGATGAGAAGGAACTGACTTAGCAAAGTTGCTGAGTACCACCCTCTCTCTCGAGAACCACAGCCTGTGGTGGATAGGACACTTACATCTTGTGGACCAGTCCCATCTTTCTTGATGCTAGAGAGGGTTCTTGATTCACGTTGTAGGAAGTACCTGGAATTAGTTATATGTGGTGATTTCAATATAAATTTTGTGTATGATGTTGCAAGAAAAAGGATGTTGGCAGATCTCCTAAACTCATATGATCTGATGCAGATTGTGTTTTTTCAAACTAGGGTGCAGGGGAACACTTGCACAGCCATAGACAGTATTTTTATTCATTCTTCAGTACTAGATGGGCATTCGGTTAGTAAAAGGGTGAAGGGCCTTTCAGACCATGATGCACAAATTTTAACACTAAAAGGCTTTTGTACTCGAACGAATGTCTCATATAATAACAAACTATGTAGGAAAGTTAATCCAACAGGAATAGTGTTTTTAAACCTTGTGAGGGAACAAGAGTGGCAGAATGTTTTTAGTGCTGATAACATAGATGATAAATATAATGCTTTCCTTAACACATTTCTCATGTTCTTTGAGAGTTGCTTTCCATTAGGGTGTTCTAAATGGGGTACTAGCAGTAATAGCAGCCCGGGTAGCTGTCTGGTGAGAAAGGGATATCATGCAGAACAAAGCACGAATTATATCAAAATGTTAGAAGTAGTTACAGTCAAGCTACAGTAGCCCATTACAAACAGTATTCTAAGGTGCTTAAAATGTTATTAAGAATGCAAAGAGTATGTGGTAGTCAAATAGAATAGCTAATTCACAGGATAAAATTAAAACTATATGGTCAGTTGTGAAGGAAGTGTCTGGTCAGCAGCACAAGGTTGACGATACGAAGTCAGTTCGCAGTAAAAATATTTCTGTTACTGATGAATCGGATATATGTACAGTATTTAACAATCATTTTCTGAGCATTGCTGGTGAATTAAATAAAAAATTAGTTTCTACAGGGAATCAGAACTTCCTTGGCAAATGCCTTTCTGAGATTGGGGTCTGAAATGCTCCTCTGTGATACTGACAGGGGGAGATTGAGCCAATAATTAAATCACTGAAGACTAAGGACTCTCATGAGTATGATGGAGTGCCTAGCAGAACATCAAAGTACTGTGTTGCACATGGTAGCGCTGTATTAGCCATATTTGTAATTTTTTCTTTAGGAATGGTCAGTTTCCTGAACAGTTAAAGTACTCAGTAGGAAGGCCGCTTTATAAAAAGGGAGAAAGGGATAATGTAGACAATTTTAGACCTATTTCTATGCCATGTGTTTGCTAAAGTTATTGAAAAGGCTATATATGTAAGGATAATTGATCATTTTATATCACACGATTTGCTATCAAATGTACAGTTTGGCTTTAGAAGTCGTTTAACAATTCAGTTGTTAATGCTATTTTCTCGTTTCTCTGTGAGGTACTGGATGGGTTGAAAAAAGGTTTCAAACACTAGGCATGTTTTTTGATTCGACTAACAAGAGGACCCTCCAAACTGTAAATCACGGATTTTGATGTGCTTCAAATATGTTGTGGAGGCATTTATCCTGAGTACCTGGCAATCCGGTTTTTTAGCAACAGTCCTTGGTTTTTGAGAAAATTGATTTTGATGTTAATTGTGGTCTTTGTATATCCGTATCATTAGATATGTTTCGAGCAACTCAGCATAGCACAGTGGTAACGGTTCACGGCTATTTGAATCTTTGAATCCTGCTCATGTACTTTGTCCCCCCACCTCCTCCCCCCGCGCGCCCCTCCAAAATCTGCAGAATTTTTCAATTTTATTTCAAAGAATATCAACAAACAGTGTAAGGTGTGCGATATTATAAAGATATGTTCAGTTATTAATTTTTTCAAATATTCATTTCGTTTGTGGTTTGCATCACATTCTCCCAATCCCTCTTCTTCGTTGAAATCTATCAATTCATCATCAATAATGATCCGTCTTTCGACCAAGAGATCCTGCTTGTGATACATATCTCATCGCCAATTGCTACGGAATTGGCAGAGATCACGCTGGGCGGTGTATTCGTTACGAGATTCAAGTCGCGGAGTAGATTTTCGGCATATTTAATGGCATTTGTGATTTTGCCTTTTGATCCTTCGTTCAACTCCTCTACTTGTGGATCTTCTTCTGGGTGCACTACTGCAGAAATACTTGGTTCTTCCATTTCACAGAATTTTTCTAACACACAGTACTAGAGACGTTTTGCGAGCGACTAACGCTGTAGTTAGAGGCGAACGTAAAGGAATGCAACTCGCATCCTCTTTGGCCTATGAGCTGGGGTTCCCTTTATGGATAAGGGTATTCATGGGAGAGGGGACGATAATGGGCGGAGATCGATTTCAGGTAACATAAGAAGCTAAAGTTGTACGAACATTTCAAACTTCAACTGTGAACCACAAACAGAATGAATATTTAAAAAATTTATTAACTGAATACATCTTTATAATATCACACTTCTTACACTGGTTTTTGATGTTCTTTGAAATTAAATTGAAAATTCTGTCGATCCGATCCAGTGCAGTAACCGTGAACCGTTGTCGCTGCACTATGCTGACTTGCTTGAAATAAGTCTAATGATACAGGTACACAAAGACCATTATGAACTTCAAAATCGATTTTCTCAAAAACTAAGGCCCATCGCTAAAAAACGGATAGCCAGGTACTCAGGGTAAGTGCCTTTACAACATATTTGATGTGCATCAAAATCCGTGATTTACGGTATGGAGGGTCCCCTTCTAAGGCGTTTGACTGTGTTGATCACAAAATATTGCTCCAGAAGTTGGACCATTACAGAATACAGGGAGTAGCTCACAATTGGTTCACTTCTTACTTAAGCAACAGACAGCAAGAGGTCATTATTCACAATGTTGAAAACGGCTGTAATGTGGGGTCTGAGAGGGATATGGTCAAGTGGGGGGGGGGGGGGCAGAGATTAGTGTTGGGTCCACTCCTGTTCCTTATTTATATAAATGACATGCCCTCTAGTATTACGGATAACTCTAAAATATTTCTGTTTGCTGATGACACTAGCTTGGTGTTAAAGGATGTAGCGTGCAACATTGGCTCGGTTTCAAATAGTGTGATTCGTGACCTAAGTTCGTGGCTTGTAGAAAATAAACGAACACTAAGTCACAGTAAGACTAAGTTTTTAGATTTTCTAACACACAATTCAACAAAACCTGACATTTTAATTTCACAGAATGGGCACATGATTACTGAAACTGAACAGTTCAAATTTTTAGGTATTCGGAGAGATAGTAAACCGTCATAAACGTTCAGG
Source organism: Schistocerca piceifrons (assembly GCF_021461385.2). Taxonomy (NCBI): domain Eukaryota; kingdom Metazoa; phylum Arthropoda; class Insecta; order Orthoptera; family Acrididae; genus Schistocerca; species Schistocerca piceifrons. The sequence goes on from NC_060138.1 coordinate 1,239,781,404, forward strand.
ATCTTGTTCAAAGACTTAATGCTGCCGTTTTTACTATTTGAAAGGTATCTGAAGTGAGTGATCGTTTGACATGAAAATTGATCTACTTTGCTTATTTTCATTTGCTTGTGTCATATGGTATTATATTTTGGGGTAACTCTTCCCATTGTAAAAGGATATTTTTTGCTTAGAAATGGGCGGTTTGGGCAATGAGTGATGAAAGTTCACAAACCTCTTGTCGACCCCTGTTCATGAGTCTGGGTATTTTGACATTGACCTATCAATATAGATATTCCTTACTGTCATTTCTTGTTAACAATATCAACTTACTCCCAAGACTAAGCAACTTTCACTCAGTTAATACTTGGCAGAAATCAAACTTGCATTTGGATCGGACCTCCTTAACTCTTGTGCAGAAAGATGTGCAGTATACTGCTGCATCCATTTTCAATAAGCTACCACTTGAATTCAGAACTCTTAGCAGTAATCCACGCGCTTTCAAATGGAAACTGAATAGTTCCCTCGTCGGTCACTCCTTCTGTTCTGTCGAGGAGTTCCTTGAAAAATTTAGCTGATTCTTGTTCTGTTGTTGATTGCATTTACTTCAACTTGTGGATTGACTTTTTTCAGGTTCATAAACATTTTATTTAAATCTGTTATTACCTTTATGTTGTAATTTCATGTACTGACATGTTCCATGACCTTGGAGATTTGCTCCTCAGTTTGGTCCTATGGATGTTGATGTGTAAATAAATAAATTAGTGGGATAGGACTTGGCAAGAGATCACCTTGAAGACCTACATTGCACTTTAAAAAGTGCACCAATTGTGATATGAACACATTTAATGGTGGCTATGACAGATGGGAGCAGCTCACCGAAGACCGCAATAGGAAGCTCATCAATGATGAAAGCACGTTCCACAATGGTCAATAGCTCAACAGCTTAGCTGTGAAACAAGTGTGTGGACGAGTGCTTATTGCGAACCTGTCGTTTGGGATGATATATTCTCGTCCCACTTGTGGGCACTGAATGGGCTCTCACATTGGATTTGTGAGATGCCAATGAAAGTGCCTGTATGGTGCTGCTTGACTCTTCAATTGGCAGAAGTATAAGCTACTTATCGTGTCATTCTCATGTCATTGTTCTTAGACTCACCACTGTTTACTCTCTTGTCATCAACAAACAGATGTTTCATAATGAGTCATTTGTTGCATGACATCATGACATGACACCTCCTCCAGTATCTAAGAGCACATCAGATAAATCTTAAGTGGGATTGAGAAAAACTGCAGCTTTTTGGTTCTAAGGTAACATTACTGAAGTTCACGTGGTGTACCAAACATTTACTAGTTCCTCATTTGTCCTGTATTTAAGTCATCTATTGTTTTAACATAGCATTATTAACTGTCCTAAGATATTAAAATATTGTGATACCAATTTTTTTACATATGTGAAACATTTTTCTAATTTCATAAGCAAGAAATTTGTAAAAGGCCTACCAGTTTTGTAAGCACTTCTCTTTATTTCTCTGTTTTGAATGTCTTTTTTTTTGGTAGGGGAGGGGGAGGGTATTGGACTAACTGTAGATTGTCTTGTTATTAAGCTTTGCCATTTTCACACTACTGAAGTTTGGTAAATGTTTAAAAAACCAAGTATTTGTTTAGAAGTGATAACATTTCAGTTAATGCCTCACATTCTGATAGAATCAAATATTAATTGTTTCCGTGTTGTAATTATTATGTGAGAACTGTACCTAATACGTGTTAAAAAGTTGTAATGTAAAAATGTAAAATTTTCAGGTGTGTTGAGTATGCTTTGACGAAAGGTAAAAGAGGTGTAGCTTGCACACAACCACGACGAGTAGCTGCCATGTCTGTGGCTCAGCGAGTATCTGAAGAAATGGACGTTTGTCTGGGACAGGAAGTGGGTTATAGCATACGATTCGAGGACTGTTCCTCTGCAAAAACTTTACTGAAGTAAGTAGACTGTTGAAATTCATATTATTATGATAGTCTTGTATTAGGGACATTACTTTTCTGTTTAAAGTTATTTCATTTGTATTCAACTAATTTTCTCTGTCTAGATGATGATTAAATAATAAATATTTTTGAGCCTTACCGTAAAGAAGAATAAATTTCATTTACACAGTTCACATTCTTCTCGTTTAATTGGCTTTACTAATGTTTTAAAATTAGTAACCATAACCGCTCATCTTATAACTGTGACGTTACTTTGTTGGCGGGCACATAAACAAGATTGATAGGTTGAACAGTGTAGTTGAATGGCGCGCGCGCACACACACACACACACACACACACACACACACACACACACACACACACACACACACACACGAGGAGAGAGAGAGAGAGAGAGAGAGAGAGAGAGAGAGAGAGAGAGAGATATGACATGACCACTTGAATACAGGATTTGTTAATCACTTTTGTAGGGGGTAGAGTGCAAAGCAATTTTCTATGGTTGCAAAGAAACGTGGTGTGGTGTTTGCCTCCAGCCAATACTTGTTAAGGCAATGTTGCAACTTCAGACCTTTTATATAGGCAAATGTTAACTAATTTAAATTGCAGTTACATATTATGGGATATACAAGTGGGAGATTGAGTAGCTGTTAATTAAGAGGAAAAGGTAGGTAGAAATGTATGGCTTGTACTGTAGTTTGTAAGGGGAGATTGTATTGCAGTAGTTTGGTAATTGTCAGTAGTTTGGTAATTGTGGGCGCTCTCTCTCTCTCTCTCTCTCTCTCTCTCTCTCTCTCTCTCTCTCTCTCTCTCTCTGTGTGTGTGTGTGTGTGTGTGTGTGTGTGTGTGTGTGTGTGTGTGTGTGTGTGTGGGCGCGCTTTTAGTAGTAATCTGTTCAGAATATTTAGACAATATTTCAGTTTTTTACTGCACTGCTACTATTAGCAGCATTGCTTTAGCTCTTCAATTTGCTATTATTATTGTTGGTATTATTTTTAAATTCATAATCTTTTAACTTAAGCCTTTTTTTCTAGCAGGATTTATAATGCTATCACTTAAGATTCTGAATTATATTCTTGATATTTTCCTTTTTCCCCTTCCTAAAAAAAGTTGATTAATTTTAACCTTGACTAATTGTTACGTGTATTGTCCTCTCCCTTCTTGATTCCTTTATTTTATGTATTCATCCTTCAATGTTTCTACCAGTCTTGTCAGTTTTGGACCTTGTTTGGAGTACATTTATGCTTTATTTATTTGTACTCTGTGCGAACGTATTGTGGTCGTTGAAAAAGCAATGAACTGGAAGTCGTAAAATGGAACGCTGTAGCAGTTGTAATGCAATTGCCCATGAAGCAAGGTGTCGTCCCTGTAAGAACACTGAGGCTGCAAACTTGCTGCTAGAGGGAGATTGGTGCACACTCGCATGAGACAAGAGTGTGAGCACATGCACACATCGACTCTCCACTGCATGCAGTAGTGCCGAAAACAGAGAAATAAAGACTTCAGAAGAAGAACAAAGGAATGTAGTGTGTTTCCTTACAGTGGGAGGAATACGGGCAATGGAAATTTATTGAACAATGGTATAAGTACTGGAGAGCACTGCATGTCTGTTGCATTTCCAACACTCAGTCCGGCCTTTTGCGCAATGGCCTTCAGTAATAGGGACCTCCATCTGCTGAACAAGGGTATTGTTAATGCAGTGTTGTTTCAGATTGTGCGTCGTTGACCAGTGACATCTGATCTTCATTACATCACTTGAGCCATTCCTTGACCCTTTTAACAGATATGCAGTTCTCTTTGTATACTAGTGCCATTCTTTGAAGAATTTCTGTTCCTTGCGTGCCTTCTGCTGTTAGGAAATGCACTACACTCCCTTACTCTTCATTTGAAGCCTCCATTTCTCTGCTTTCAGCATGACTGAGTGCAGTGGATGGTCGTCTTATGCATGTGCTTGCTCTTGTCGCATGGTGTGAGCTCATATCCGTAGCAGTGAGTTCAGGGCCTCAGCATTGCTACGGGAGCACAGCTTCTTTTGTAGGCAGTGGTATTACAATCCCTTCAGTGATTTCCATTCTACAGTTTCCCTCTCATTTCCTTTTGAATGACTCTAATATAAATCAAGCTGTTAATTTTCTTTGTCTAATGTTAGTTTTATCATGTAAGTTATCCACCTGTGTGTGCACTAAAATATTAATGTGCAATTAGGTACATGACAGATGGTATGTTGTTACGTGAAGGAATGTCAGATCCTATGCTTGAGAGCTATGAAGTAATTCTCCTTGACGAGGCACATGAAAGGACACTGGCAACTGATATCCTAATGGGTGTCCTGAAGGAGGTTATAAAACAGCGATCTGACCTGAAGCTGGTCATTATGTCTGCTACTCTTGATGCAGGCAAATTTCAAGTAAGTTTGTATTAATAAATTCATTACTTCTCAAACAGTACAGGTAACATAAGTAGTGAATCTACTGCTTTGTTGAAATCCTTTGTAAGCAGAGCAAGAAGTAGTGTGCGTGCGTGCGTGCGTGCGTGCGTGCGCGCGCGCGCGCGTGCATGGGGGGGGGGCATAAATACATACCTGGGAAATGCTGGGTACTCAGTTGTGGTGTAAAGAACCTTCTTCAAAAACTTTACATCTCCTGGGATAATGTGTTGTGCCGTTATCATGAAACACTTAAGCCAAAACAAAGGTAACTTTATGAATTTTGTAACTAATTTTCTGAAAAGTTACGCTATGTTTGTATGCTGAACAAAGTAGCAGTTTCTTTAGAACCAGGAAAGTCATATATCAGAAAAGTCAATAGTAATGATGCCCCATTAGTGACATCAGCTCGCAGATCTCTCAACACCAATCCATTTGAAACGTTGCAAAGCAGCAATGCCGGAAAGATAGCACTGTCCAGTAACCAGTAGATCACTACCACGTGTGACAAGAGTGTTACAGAGAGTGCAGTTGTCAATGTGCATGACGTGGAACAAACAGTGGAATGAAAATGTTTATGTGATAGTGACTTACCTTATTGTTGTATAGACCATGAAAGAGCACCTTATATTTAGGTGAAAGTGAACTATCTATTACGTAGTGATGTCAGTGAAAGTAGGATGAGGCAGTTACAATAAAAAAAAACAATTATTATGGCTGCTGCTGCTGCTGCTGCTACTACTGCTGCTGCTACTGCTACTACTACTACTGCTACTACTACTACTACTACTACTACTACTACTACATGGATAGTGCGGTTTTCATGGAATGCTTTATGGAAGTTTTTGTACCCTTTGTAAAAGCTCATCAGTTAAAGAATGGCAAACAGTAGAAAATGTTAATGCTCCTTGACAATGCACTAAATCGTCCAGCATGTGATACTTTAAACAAAAATGATGAGCTTAGAAGTGATATTTCTTCCACCTAACGTAACCACCTAATTATAGCCTGTGGATCGCGGCATTATGGAGACTTTCATATGGTATTACAGAAAAGAATTATCGATTTAAAAGATGTCCTACGTAATGGGAGCAATGTGGGATAGTGAAAAGGAACAGACTTTGAGAAAAGTCTGGTATAAAATTTTGGGTATGACAGAAAATTCTCAAACGGACAGAATTCTTGAACAGAATATGTCTAAAATAATCAGTATGATAAAAATATAATAGAAGGAAACATTCCACGTGGGAAAAATTATATATAAAAACAAAGATGAGGTGACTTACCGAACGAAAGCGCTGGCAAGTCGATAGACACACAAACAAACACAAACATACGCACAAAATTCAAGCTTTCGCAACAAACTGTTGCCTCATCAGGAAAGAGGGAAGGAGAGGGGAAGACGAAAGGAAGTGGGTTTTAAGGAAGAGGGTAAGGAGTCATTCCAATCCCGGGAGCGGAAAGACTTACCTTAGGGGGAAAAAAGGACAGGTATACACTTGCACACACGCACATATCCATCCACACATACAGACACAAGCAGACATATTATATGTCTGCTTGTGTCTGTATGTGTGGATGGATATGTGCGTGTGTGCGAGTGTATACCTGACCTGTCCTTTTTTCCCCCTAAGGTAAGTCTTTCCGCTCCCGGGATTGGAATGACTCCTTACCCTCTCCCTTAAAACTCACTTCCTTTCGTCTTCCCCTCTCCTTCCCTCTTTCCTGATGAGGCAACAGTTTGTTGCGAAAGCTTGAATTTTGTGCGTATGTTTGTGTTTGTTTGTGTGTCTATCGACCTGCCAGCACTTTCGTTCGGTAAGTCACCTCATCTTTGTTTTCAGTATGATAAAAGAAATAAATTACCGTGAATCTGATGGAAGAGGTGTTAAAGAATGGATGAATGTCTGCATCAAATCGTGCAGGATAGTGAAATAGTAAACGTTGTCACTGATACAGTTGCTGCTGCCAGCATCTCATAAACCAGTGGCCCAGAAAATGGAGGTGAAAATACACCAGCTGCTTCTGAAACATTTACATGTACAGATGTTGCCTTCTGCTGGTTTGAAGCTCAAGGTGAAAGTGAGCAGATTCAGATATCTGTCCTGGAAAAAAAGGCTTAAAAAAAAGTGGGTAGGCTTGCTTGGACAGACCAAAATTAAGGTTTTTTAAGCATTAATTCTATTCAAATCTACTGCACATGCAAGATACATATGTATAACATTTTTTGTGCATTACTGTACTACATAAATTCCTATGCTACTTGCCTTTGTTATAATAAAAGGGATTCATGTTGTTATAAATATGTCATTTTTATTGGTAAATAAAATTATACATTTGATTATCCGAATAAACCAGTTTTTCGAAATTCCTCAATTAGTTCGGATAATTGATGCTCTACTATAATTTCTAGTAACTTAAGCAGCTTAACAAAATGCTTCTTTCAATTTGCAAATTTTCTCCTTTCAATAGTGCCACACTTTGTCATGAGGTCTGTTAATTACATCCCATTTCTACTTACATTAATGAATAGTTTCTTACTCTCTTTCTCATACAAACTTTTAAGTCATTCATTAACTGCACACAGTCTGCTTCAACATTATCCAATATATCAACATTTACATTACCAGTTACCTGCTCAAGCCCCGAGATCTGTACATGAACAGTGTTTATATGCTTCACTTTTGAAATTAATTCATTATCATCATCACAATAACATAACTCCACTACTTCTATTAATTCATCCTGCCAGGAACCAACAGAAACTTCCATTTCATATTACATTGGTTTTCAGTTACATTTTTACTAATATCGAAATTTCTGAATCCAGTTATCTAACTTATTTGCAAAACACTTTTACAGATTCTATGTTTTATCCAAGTTTTTTAGTACACATATCCTTAATTTATGAATTTAAATTACCAGTGACATTTTTGATACTCTCAATTACTTCAGTGAACATTTTCCATAAACTTAAGTTCTTCCATTATTGTTTTACTGCAGATATTAACATTTGTGCATTCTTTGGATAATACCCTAGTCATTTTATCTACTATTTGTGTAGCAGTTGCTACTTCACAGAAGTTCGTATATTCTAATCTTACTCCATTATAATCCTGAGATTCGTTTTAAATTGCTATAGTCTGTTCATCTGCAAATCTTAATTCCTCAGACATAACTTCATAAAGTCCTTTTTAATGCTTACTCCACTATGAAGTATGAAACACAATGTCTTTTTTTTCGTTACCGCTCATTTTGGAAAAACAAGTTGATCACACCCGATAACAGGAATATTTTCTCTTTTGTTATCTTAATGTACAGGTACATGCCCACACGCACATGCGCGCCCACACACACACACACACACACACACACACACACACACACACAATGACCACCAACTTCAGCACCTTGAGCCGGATTGCAACATCACATGGGATGCAAGCAGCAATCTGGAGGGAGTGGGGCAGGGGGAACTGGAAGGGATAGTAGTGTACGGATGAGGAGAGAGGAACAGTCTGGCGACAGTATATTACCGTAGGTCAAGACTACACTCTCCACCAGACAGCGTTAGACTCTCTCTGCACCTGTCACTTCTATCCCTTTCCTTTCCCCTTCCCCACCCCCTCCAGATTGGTGCTTCCATTCCACAGATGATGCATTCTGGCCCAAGTTGCAGTCTCGTGTGTGTGTGTGTGTGTGTGTGTGTGTGTGTGTGTGTGTGCGCGCATTTAATTCATAACCAGTTACGTAATGCTGTATAAGATGTTAACATTTCTTAGTTGTGCTTCACAAAAAGGTCATAAATATTGATTTTGGAGAAGTTTGGTGAATTTATTTATTTTTGTCACGTTATTGGAATGTTTAAAGATTGTCAATAATTGTAGTGGATACACAGTCCGTCCGATAGGAAAGGTGACAGACGTGAAATAAAATAAGACATTATTTATTTTTAGTTTTACATGACTTTTTATTCGAAATAGGCTAGTTATGAAACAGAACTCAACTGGAAGCTTTTGGAAAAATGGTTTGAAAAATTTCTGTTACTCAGCCTTTGAAATTGCTAGCAGTACCATGGCCAGTCTTCTAGCTATCTGAAATTGTGTCAAATGCTTTTCTTCTCTTGTCATATTAAGTTTTGAAAATAGCCAAAAGTCACATAGAGACAGCGGGTGAATGAGGGTACTCAAGCACCACAACACACTTCTGAGCCAAGACATTATGTATGATGTGGATTTTGTGTGCTGGCGCATTGTCGTGCAACAAACACAGTGTTGGATGATTCCAATATTCAAGATGAACCCAAACAGTCATCGCCCATGAACGATTTAAAACAATCAAGTAGTAATCTGCATTCACCATTTGACCTTCTGGAGAGAACTCTTTATGGATGATTTCTTATTCAATCAAAGAAAGCTGTGAGAAGTATCTTGACACAGCTTTTCAGCATGCACATTTTTTGTCTTGGAAGTTCTAGACCTTTCCATACCAAGCTTTGGTTCTTTGTTAGTGGCTCACACTGAAAACAACGTGATTCATCACCTATTATGATCCAAGACATGAAGTCTGGATCGTTAGCGGCAATCTTTTTGTGTCTCTACAGTGTTCCACTCGGCAATCTTTTTCATAGTCAGTGAAAGAGTGGGGGGCACAAAGCAGCAGCAGTTCTTCTTTTCGCCCAAATTTTTAATTAGAATGTGATGCACAGTTGTTCCACTAGTTCCAGTGAGGTCCTCAATTAACCTGGTAGATGCACAGTGATCAGTTTGAAGAATTTCAACCATTTTTAAACATTATCTTCAACTCGAACTGTTGATGGAGCTTCTGCTTGCGAGTCTTCAATGCTCGCTCTATATCACAAAACCTTGCATATCACTTAAAAACATTTTTACTGCACATTGATAAAATTTTTTTATCATTTCATAAGTGCCGTGGCACTTTAACCCAATTTAAAACAAAAATGTTCATACATTGCTCCGTTCATGACAGAAGTTCAAAACATACTGTTAAAGTTTAAGTTAAGAGCATTATCATTAGTTTGATGCCAGCACTGTCAACTTTAAAGTGTAAGGTAGTCAAAATATCACGCTACTTAATTCACGCATCTGATCATGGTGTGATATTAGTAATTACACAAATATAAAATAATCGTGTTTCCTATGGCATGGTACAGACCCCTCTCACCCCAGGTGCATGTTCTATTCAGGACTTGATTAGACTTTGTGGTCTCCCAAACTTGACAATGTAGTGGTCTTAAGAGTTCCTAGATACACATTTTATTGTTGAACACAATTAATAGACTATTTGGCAAAGCTTTTGGGTTAAGAAAGCAAAAAAAAGTGGTGAGTTGTATGTAGAAGAAAGAGTATTATTGTATGTTAGGATTGGGCCATATGGCATAACAAAAATAATTTATGCCATACCAGAAGCAAGATTACATAATGTAGCTGAAGCAAGTTAGAGTTCAGAAACTGTTTCGTAGATGTCTATAAAGCTATTTATACAAACTCTACTAGTATACAGTGTTTGCATTTAACAATGAAGGGGGGGGGGGGGGAGAGAGGGGGGGGGGATAAGTTTCAGCAATAGTAAGTATTCTGTGGTAGGGGATTAAAATTTGGAGCGACTGAAAATTTTTGGAATCTAGTACTACTGATAGATGTTTAAAATATGGTGGACAAATCCGTAACAAATGGAAGAAATAATTAAAAGATGAATGAGTTCTGTGGAAAATTGATGTTGTTATGTGGGGACTGCTTAATGAGACATAATATTGTGGCCACCAGGAATAGTTTATTTGGCAATGGGAGAAGCAGGAGAAAAGTAAAGTAGAGTGGGCAGGGTGCTTTTAGAGACAGACAAATAGGGGTACATATAAAAAATAAGGGCACTGAAGGTGTGTGGCTATTGTGATAAAACTAGAGCAAACTACATTTATACACTGCAGTTTATTTTGGCACCTGCAAGGACACCCTTTATCGTGATACAGTTTTTAGCCTTTCATTCTGATCGGTGTTACTGTCATAGTTGTGAACTAATTTCCGTTTGAGTGTTCTGAAAGTTGCTGATGATATAACAATCCTCTTCTTTCAGCAATATTTTGACAATGCTCCATTGATGAACGTTCCTGGAAGAACTCATCCAGTAGAGATCTTTTACACCCCTGAACCTGAGAGAGACTACTTGGAAGCTGCAATAAGGACTGTGATACAAATCCACATGTGTGAAGAAATTGCAGGAGATGTTCTTCTATTTCTCACAGGACAAGAGGTATGATTTCCTCAACAATAATTGAAAACTGTTGCTTTCTTCTAAAGTTCCATGGTATGACAAATTATTATTAAATCTTTGATCATACAGTTCATAAACTTACATTCAGTATTGTAATAATGTATAAATAAAATGTCGTAAAAGTCTAAATAGCAACCAAAATCATGACATTAAGCTATTTTTAAAGCTTCTAGTCAGTCAGTTTTAACAATTTTGTTGGTTTAAGCAGTTGTAATGTGTTTAAGTGTAATAGTTAGTATGACAGTTCTTATAAATAATTGTACATTTCTAGTAATTTAAGGCACTCTTGCCACATATCACTGAAACTGTTTTGATTATTGAATGCTTGACATGTCAGAAGACAGTAATTTGCTGCAGTGTAGACTGCTTTCATATGCAACAATATACAGTTACTGTAGGGTATTGTGCTGCAACCAATTCAGTCATAAATTGTGTATTATGTTGATAATGATAAAGCAGTGTCGAAAATTATAATACATGTTAATAAATAGTAGTCTTCCCTGTTAAAGCTGAATTTGCAATGAGTATAGGCGGTATCTCTCTTAAAGTGGGTGTTCAGTTTAGGGTTTCACATTACACGATTATTGTAGGTCCTTCTGTTATTGGTGAATGTTCCAGTTGATGTTAGCTTAATCCACATCGCCAGAATTACACTATGTGATCAAAAATATCTGGACATCCCCAAAAACATATACGTTTTTCATATTAGGTGCATTGCGCTGCCAGGTACTCCATATCATTAATCTCATTAGTCATTAAACATCATGGGAGAGCCGAATGGGGCTCCCCACGGAACTCACGGACTTCGAAAGTGGGCAGGCGATTGGGTGTCACTTGTCATATGTCTGTGCGCAAGATTTCCACAATCCTAAACATTCCTAGGTCCACTGTTTCCGATGTGATAGTGAATTGGAATGTGAAGGGACGTGTACAGCACAAAAGCGTACAGGCTGACCTCATCTGTTGACTTATAGATACAACCGACAGTCAAAGAGGGTCATAATCACACAGGAATTCCAGACTGCATCAGGATCGACTGCAAGTACTATGACAGGCGGGAGGTGAGAAAACGTGGATTTCATGGTCGAGCGGCTGCTCATAAGCCACACGTCACGCCGGTAAATGCCAGACAATCCCTTGCTTTGTGTAAGGAGTGTAAACATTGGACAATTGAACAGTGGAAAAACATAGTGTTGAGTGACAAATCGTGGTACACAATGAGGCGATCCGATGGCAGGGTGTGGGTATGGTTTTTGCCCGGTGAACACCATCTGCCAACGTGTGAAGTGCCACTAGTAAAATTTGGGGGCGGTTGTGTTTTTCACGTAGGGGGCTTGCACCCCTTGTTTTGCATGGCACTATCACAGCACAGGCTTTCATTGATGTTTTAAGCACCTTCTTGCTTCCCACTGTTGAAGAGCAATTCAGAGATGGTGATTGCATCTTTTAACATGATTTAGCACCTATTTATAATGCACGGTCTGTGGTGGAGCGGTTGCACGACAATAACGTCCCTGTAAAGGACTGGCCTGCACAGAGCCCTGATCTGTATCCTATAGAACACCTTTGGGATTTTTTGGAACGATGACTTCGTGCCAGGCCTCACCCATGAACATCGATACTTCTCCTCAGTGCAGCAGTCCATGAAAATTGGGTGCCCATTCCCCAAGAAACCTTCCAGCACCTGACTGAACGTATGCCTGTGAGAGTGGAAGCTGTCATCAAGGTTAAGGGTGGGCCAACACCATATTGAACACCAGAATTACTGATGGAGGGCACCATGAACTTGTAAGTCATTTTCAGCAAGGTGTCCGGATACTTCTGATCACATAGTGTAGCTCAGTGAGACTGGGAGGAATATGCATTCAGCTCCTTCTTTTTAATGTATGTTGTGTATAATTGAAGATTTAAATCCACGATACTCTGACAGGCAGAGTGAATGATTATACTGACCAGTTCAGGTAATATACTTGGTGTCACTCCTAAGAGGAGGTGTATATGCACCAGGAAATTGGGAAAAACACAAGAATTTTTTCATTTGGTGAAAACCCTGGAATTTTGTAGAATTGAGTTTCATAGTTTCAGATTTCAGTTAAATTCTTGTAATTTTGACTGGTAAGAACTGTACTCTAACAGAGTATTTTACTTTAGCTCACATCTGTAGAAAATATCTCTCAATTCAGTTAACTTGATGTTGTGTCTAGCCGATCCTCTTCTCTGGGTAATCAGCTACATCAATCTGTCAAAAGTTTCTTCTCTGAAGACTATAGCTGGTTAAGGGAATTTATTAAAATACTTCTCTATCTTTGTAATAATTGAGGTACTCATATAATACTTTTAGTTCAGTCACTTTATTTTTTCAACTTTCAAATATAATATCTTCTGCAAGCTAACTTACTCCTTACACGTTACTCATTTACACATATTTAAATAGCATACATGTGTCTTGTTTCGTTCATAGCCAAGACATGACATAATTTAAAAGTTTCCATCCTCAAGCGAGGCCAATACATGAATGTGCATAGCGATCTATATTCAACTGTTCAATAGTCTTTTTACAGTCACCACAGACTCTTAACACATCAAAGAATACGACATAATTACTCGTTGAGTTCTCCTCATGTCTTCTGTGACGCTGGTGCCAAACACTTGTCGTCGTCAGTGACTCGGCCCTCTTACGGTCTTCTAATAACAAACTTCTGACCTGCACAAAGAAACAGGTGGATCGCTAGAAACAGTCTCACTCTCCTGCACTTGTACCTAAAATATCGGGTGTTCAAGACGGTTGAAGGCAGTGTGTTTTTAGAATTTACACCGAAATTCTTGAGTCACTACATATCCCTCCCCTTAGCTTGAACATGCGATATTTTATAAATATTCATCACGTACAATAATATTACACAAGATTATAATTCTTTATGTTTTAACAGTACTGTGCATATTTTACCACAATTACAAAATGTGAATCTTTTAATCCATTTTGCGTGTTAGTTCTTTTAAATCTCCAAAAAAAAAATCTTTGTTTTCTTTTCCTCTTCCAATCGCAAATTCCAGGTGCACATAACTCATGCATACTCTACTGCTTTGTTCTTACGTCCCATACTATTTTTCCTAAGTATGTACTTACTCATTACTAATTGTAATCTGGAGGAACTCTGGATAGAATAAAGTGTTCCCTTTTTCTGACGCTTGTAAATCTAAAATGTAAAAATGCTAGTGCTGCATAGAATTCAAACTTAGCAGACTCATCCCTTTAAACGTGTGACTTCTCTCATGATACTGCCATTTTCCCCTTTAGGAACAGTACCTATATCTTATATGGGTTGATCTTAGGAGTACCCTCTCTCCTTCCATTTTGGTAGGCACGCCCCTTTCTTATTCCTATCCTCCTATGGTTCAGGTCAATCCCTTCTTGGTGCCCCTGTCCGCGCAGTATAGGTCAGCCTTTCATAGGTCTCCCTATCAGCTCTTTTTCTCATCCAATAAATGTTGAGTGTGCCGTCTGTATGCTTCTTAAGGAGGCCTCCTGGTCATTGCCCTAGCACACATCTTTATGAATACTATTATTAAATATTCTCTGGTAAAATTACAAATCTGCTTTACACTTCTATCCCACTTTCTAATACTTCATCTAATACCCTAGAGTCCTCTGTCACTCCTCACTTTTATCATATAAACAGGTATCATGTCCACACATAGTATCTACTGTGTGTAACTGTATTTACCCACTCACAGTAGATACTATGCCTTTTCTCAAAGGACTAGCACGGCACATGAAAATATATATTTGAGACCGACAAAAAATAATGATACAGAACCGTCACATATCAACATTGTAATATGTGCATCGAGTCAGATGTACATGTATTTTTATTCCCCTACATCCCTTGGCGGTTCTGGCATCACTTCAGGTTCCTAATTCGTAATTATTCTGTTTGTGCTTAAATATATCTTTGTTTGTATGTAGATGTGTGTTTGTGTAACCTGATTCTTCGGCCTACTTCTATGAAATAAGTTGAAGGTTATTGGAAACCACAGAAAATAAGAGGGACTTCAGTGATAAAAGTATATGCATATGGAAAGAGGGAAAGATAGACCAGTACTCAGATGAGAAGTAAGAAAGGAAAAAGTAGAACTTCTTGCTAAGATCGAAGAAGAGAAAGAAGATAGCCCGAAAGACAGGAAAGCCCTTCCCACTCCCCTTTCCCAGGGTCCCTACTTCGCCAGTACTTGAGTGAAAAGCTGGAGGAGGTATGATGTTAAACGTCTCCTACAGAAAGGACAGTCTCACCTTCACCTCTGAAGCCCCCGAAGAAAAATCTTAGCAACACCTATGGAACGGCAAATGATGAAGAATCAGTTACACTTGTCTGAAAGGTGGGGGTGTGAGATTAGTGTTAGTCATGTTTGTACTTACACTACCCACCCCTTCCAAAAATGATACAAACCCTCCTATTTACATTACATCTCATAAAAGGTATAAAATATTCTATAAAAATAGAAAATTATACATTACCATAACGTAGCTGGCTAGTCATTTAGTTTATTCTATACTTTTACACACACACACACACACACACACACACACACACACACACAATCCTCTATTCATTTTATGTCGTCTAGATATCACTCTGCCTGAATAGTACCTTGATATTATGTTTATACTAACACTATTTTCTATTAGTTTCATTCCATGTTTAGAGATCACTGTTTATCCGTGATTCTCTTAAATAGGTCTCAATCTTGTAGTCATATCTGGTTTCCTACATACTGAAATTAATGGATAGTTTAAGAATTCAAGCACAGATTACAGAATAGTCGAAGAATTGAAGGGAATTCGGTGCAGGAAAACTAATTTTGAAAAAACACTGAAAACAACTAGGGATCCGATGGTCGTCACTCTGCAGAATGTTAACGTCCCTGGGGAACAGTTGTGACTCCTCCCGGATTGCATGGATCTGATCTTAACCTCACTTGAGTAAGTGCAAACCAGTACTTCTGGTTAAATTATTTGTGAAAGCCTCCCCACAGCAAAACAATTACTGCTTTACAAGGAAGCACAACTTTAGGTAAAGTCATTCTGTTTTCTCCTTTGTCATGTACAAGTCTGAATTCTTCGCACAAATCATCCATAACCTTGTTGGCATCATAGAGTTCGGAAAAAGCAACTGTCAAAATGTTTCCGGAGATTATACTCTCGGTCACTTTTCTTTCCACGGTATCAACTCGAGTGTTGACATCTGCAATTTGCAATTGGACGAAAGGAATTCGCTTATCTTGTTTATCAATACTCACCTTCAGGGTGTGCAACCTCTGATTTACAACATTGAAGGTAACATTGCATAAGCTTTGAAATTATCCTAATTTTTCGTCAAGTTCCATTTCTGCATTGTTATATTTATCTTCAATGTCAAATTCTAATTTTTTAGTCAAAACCTGAAGTTGCTCATCCTGTCTCTGGTTAAATTCAGTAAATAGTTGATTAACGTGAGTATTCAAAGAACTAGTGAGTTCACTCTTTATATCTAACTTCAGGTTTTTTACATTATCATTTAAAGAGTCAAATTCAGTCTTTAATAGAACCATGCTGCACGACTGTTCAAGGTTTCACTCTGAACATTTAAACTAGAATGTACTAAACCTATTTCTCTCCTTAGAGCTTCATTCTGAGCATTTAATTTTTCACTTAGAGTGGCTGTATCAGCCTTCTGGTCATTTAATCTAGCATTTAGTTCTTGTCTCAAAGTGATTGAATTTGCACTCTGTGCATCTAATTTTTCATTTATAGCTGCAATTTGAGCATTTGACTCTGTTCTTTGGTTATCTAATTTAAGACTTAGTGCTTTAATTAAATTTGCTACTTCAGTCCAGTCTGGTTGGCTCTGAAATTTGTTACTGTTCATGATCCATAATTTTATTGATCTTAGACCTGGTAATCATCTAAAGAAAATTCACCACTGAGTACAATAACTATAATACAAGTTTATCATTCACTCGTCTCCTCAACTTTTATCAAATAATTATTGGTTTCCGCTCACTCGGCGTAGAGTTCTAGCTGCGTTGGTGAGCAGATATGTAATCAGTGCCGGTGGACAGCACTGGTGCCAGCAGTGTCGGACGTTGCTTTCAGCGGACGCGGAGTCAGCACTGGTGAGCAGCAGCTGGTGCAGTCGGCATCGGTGGCTGGTTACAGCGGCGGCGCGATGTACGTGTGTGAAGACTGCTTACTCTCCACACCTGATCTTCTTAGTCGAAAAGTTGGTCTTCTCTCCAGTTTTCTCCGCTATTACTTTCTCATGTCTTTTAAAGCTTTGCACTCGCAACTTTCTTCCATTTGTTTATTGTACTCAATACAATTACTGGAAACAGTTCTCATATGTTGTTAGGCTTGGTTGCTATGGCAACACCTAATATTTCTCTCCATTTCTGTCTTTAAATTCCCATTTTCTTCGGATCCTGTCACTGAAGTCACCATGTTATAATGTTTTTCGCTGACAGAAAATAATATCTTCTTATCTGTCGATCTTATCTATTGATCACATATATGAACTTTAGTGTCAACGTACTCGTTGATTAATGATGTACTAGAACTGCTATGCATAACAAAATTCTCTTCTTAGGCATATAAATATCTTCATCGTTTCGCTCGTATCTCGAGCTTTATAAATAATTAAGTACATTGAGACATAAGAGTTGGTTTAAAAACATTATGAATATGCGTCTTGACTTCTCAGAGTCCAAAACATGAAGTAAAGTGGCTGTGAGCACTATGGGACTTAACATCTAGGGTCATCAGTTCCCTAGAACCTAGAACTACTTAGACCTAACTAACCTAAGGGCATCACACAACACCCAGTCATCACAAGGCAGAGAAAATCCCTGACCCCGCCGGGAATCGAACCCGGGTGCAGGAAGCGAGAACGCTACCACACGACCACGAGCTGCGGACAAAACATGTAGTAGTTCAAAAGTATCTATTCTCAAGCAAGTCCAATAAATGAATGTGCATAGCAATATATTTTCAACTGTTCAATAGTCTTTTTACAATCATCACAGACACTAATACATCAAAGAATACGACATAATTATTTGTTGAGTTCTCCTCACATCTTTTGTGGTGCTGGCGCCAAACACTTGTCGTTGGTGACTTGCCCCTCTTACAGTCTTCTTATAACAAACTTCAGACCTTAACGTAGAAACAGGCGGATCGGTAGAAACGTTCTCTCTGTCTCCTGCACTCGTACCTAAAAAATTGGGTGTCGGAGGCAGTTGAGGGCTGGGTGTTTCTAGAATTTAAACCGAAATTCTTGAGTCACTACACCATGCTTGTCAGAAATATTCAGCTGATGCAATTTAAGCTGTGCTCTTCGCATCCTGCCTAACCATACCCGTGGAAAAAAAAAGGCAAGAAAGTTTTGACGACCAATATTGTGTTTGAAAGCTTAGCTTTCCTTGTAGCTACACTGGTGCCTAGTAATTTAAACTTTTCCTATTTGTGTGAACATGCTACTAAACAGTGGTGTTAGCGGCTGACTGCGTCATGTGTCCTGTGTTCTGAGTCATTGCTGTCATTGGCTGGTGAGATCAATGTGACTTGAGCTATGATTGGCTGACAGAAGTGCAATACAGTTTTGATTTCAGTGCTTAGAAAGCTAGCATACTGTATTTGATGGAATTCATATTTATACTTTCATAATATCAAAGTACACAGTGTACACATTGCTGCACATCAAAGATCTTTCCAAAAAGAATTTTTTCTTGTCTGCGTACACACCCTGTAAGATTTACTGAACACTGTTGCTTATTTTTCGGCAGATATTTGCAATTTCATTTTTTAATGTGTAGCTGGAGTCATTCCGAGTAAATTATACTCACCACAGCTCTTATGTGACTCACAATGTGAATGTAAAGTGGTTGGTTGTTGTTGCCCATTGCAAAGAAAATTATTTTAAAGCTGAATTTTTCGAGCCCATTTGATAAAGCAACCCCAAATTAGTCTATTCTGCTACTAGTTTTTTCGATATTTATTGACAGGCACTGCAACACAGGCAACACAGGGCTTAACTGGTACTTCAGTAGCAGTCTTTGCCTGACTTGTCCATCTCGCGAGCCGTCCTGTCTTGTGCTGTCTGCTGTCGCCATGCAGCAGAGCTGTTCAGTTGCTGCTGGGGTATAGGCTGTTTGTTTTCTGTGTTCTGCTGCCCTTGTTAGTACAAATTGCTATATGAATATCACACTTGGCTAATTTGGTACCACTATGAAATGGGCATGAAACATTCCTCTTTGATATAAAAGTAATTTTGTTTGTAGCAGGTGTTGGACGTTGTGTGAAACTTTATGTACGATATTTGTTTGGGATGCACATTGCGAAACCAAAATTGCAAATATCTGCCTGACAACTTTTATATGTATTCCAAAGAAACCTTCATACCTGGTGGCAGATTTAAAAACAAATTACCACCATGTATTGACAACCATTCACTGTTTCATATGCCACCTACCATTGGCATTATTTTTGCTAAAAATGGAAATTATTGTTACATCTTGCTTGTGATCCCACACATTGGTTTGGGATTTGTGTTTTGTGATGTGACTGATAACTCACAGACTGCCTAGCTGGTAACACTTTATTCTTGTGTACAAGCTGTTTAGCTGCTAACTAAAGTGTGGGAGAAAATGGGCATGTTTGAAAATAAAATTACCGTGAAAAAAATCGATCTCTCAGTAAAAATATGTGGCTTGCATTTCTATAATTTTCCTTCCGTTTGTATATACTTCCCATATATTTCTGAACAGGAAATTGAAGAGGCTTGCAAGAGAATTAAGCGAGAAATTGACAATCTGGGGCCTGAAGTTGGTGAGTTGAAGTGTATTCCATTGTACTCTACACTTCCACCAAACCTGCAGCAACGGATCTTTGAGCCAGCACCACCAAATAAACCAAATGGAGCTATTGGCAGAAAAGTTGTTGTTTCAACAAATATCGCTGAAACTTCACTCACAATAGATGGTGTTGTGTTTGTGATAGACCCTGGATTTGCAAAACAAAAAGTAAGTCAGTTTAATTAATTTGTTTATCAATAACTTACTGTACATACAAAACTAAACTAATTGTAGTGTTCCTCTTAGAAAATTTGATTTTTAACGTGTTGGGTTAGCAAGAAAGCATTGTTATAAAATGGTCACTATTTTTCACTGATGGCATGAAAGAAATTTGTTGGCCATTACAGTGAAGCAGTTACTCATCTGAATGAACTCTTGATGTATTTGAGTGGGTGTAAAACTGTGTTCCTTAGCTTTTTCGTGCTCAAAATGATGTCGAGGGATGTCTAGAAATTTTTTCATTTTAATTAATTTCTGTAAATCTTGTGGTAGCATAATATTGTTTTAGTATTTCCTTGTTTATTTTCGGAAGGTATATTTACAACATAGAAATTGTTTTTAAGTGACTTCGTCATGACCTTTGTATCAACTAATTTTAACAGTCGAAGATGATAGTGATGTACTTAAAAATGTACTACTTAACTGTGAACCCCATTCAAGAAAATTTAACAGAAATGGTTTCTCCATACTTTGTCTTCAGAGAGTTTTGTAGTGTGAACTGAGATTTCTTTATTTTTAACTTTAGGTATACAACCCAAGAATACGTGTGGAGTCTTTACTGGTATCGCCCATCAGTAAAGCTTCAGCTCAGCAGCGAGCAGGTAGAGCTGGTCGAACAAGGCCAGGAAAATGCTTCAGACTTTATACAGAAAAGGCATTTAAGCAAGAAATGCAGGATAACACATATCCTGAAATTCTGCGGTCAAATTTGGGATCTGTTGTTTTGCAGCTTAAGAAATTGGGAATTGATGACCTGGTACATTTTGATTTCATGGATCCACCAGGTACAGTTTTGTGGTATAATACATTCACCATACTTTTATTTATGAACAAAAATATACTTGTGAATGACTAGGTCATTCAGGCTTTTGCACCTGTTTCATGAAGTGTTACTTGAAGATTTCAAAACACTTCATAACTTGTGGGTAGTATTGGAATCTTAAAAGGATATAAATATTCAATGGGTTTGTTAGAAAATAACTTTTTCTGCTACTGGTTGACATTTACTTTTTATTTATAATTTCTTTGCCACGTTTCAAGAAATGACTCCAATTTTCAAGTGCATTTTCCATGTGCTCTGCAATTTTTTCCTGGTGTTTTAAATTTGTGAGGTCCTCCATTGTTCTGTTGCTATAATGTATGCAGGTGTGCCACATTTTAATTAATGATAAAAATCTATGTAGCGTTATACTTCTGGTTTTCTTGTGGTCCACTTGGGCAGAAGGTCGGACACATTAAAATGTGCACAATTTTCTATGCACAGTACACAACGAAAGTATTAAACGTACGTAAAAAGATCTGATGATATAGTGGAGATGCTGAGTTGTTGCAGATAGGCACAATAATAAGATTGTCACAAATAAAGCTTTTGGCCAGTAAGGGCCTTGTCAAAAATTCTCTCTGCGCCAGTGCGTAATGGGAGTGGCGATTGGGTGGGGATAAGGAGGAGGCTGGGTCGGAGAAGGGAAGGGATAGTAGGGTATGGGTGGTGGGCGGCAAGGATGAGGTGGAGAGGGGGTAGGGCAGCTAAGTGAAGGCAGGGGAGAAGGGGTAGCAGACATGGAGAGAAGTAAAAAGACTGGGTGTGGTAGTGGACTGAAGGCTGTGTGGTGCTTGGATGGGAAATGAGAAGGAGCTGGATGGTTGAGAACAATGACTAAGAATGGTTGAGGCCAGGAGAGTTACGGGAACGTAGAATATAATTCAGGGAGAGTTCCCAACTGCGCAATTCAGAAAAGCTGGTGTTGGTGGGAAGGATCCATATGGCACATGCAGTGAAGCAGTCACTGAAAAGAAGGCTATCATATTCGGCAGCGTGCTCAGCAACAGGGTGATCCACTTCTTTATTGGCCACACTTTGTCGGTGGCCATTCATGCAGACAGACATCTTGTTGGTTGTCATGCCCACATAAAAATTAGTACAGTGGTTGCGGCTTAGGTTGTAGATCACTTGACTGATTTCACACTTAGCCCTGCCTTTGATGGGGTACGTGGTGTTTGTGACCAGACTGGAGTAGCTGGTGGTGGGAGGATGTATGGGACAGTTCTTGCATCTAGGTTTATTACAGGTGTATGAGCCATGTGGTAGGGGGTTGGGAGCAGGGGTTGTGCAGGAATGGACAAGTATACTGTGTAGGTTCGATGGACGGTGGAATACCACTGTTGGTGGGGTGGAAATGATAGTGGGCAGGACATTTCTCATTTCAGGGCACGACGAGCGATAGTCAAAACCTTAGCGGAGAATGTAATTTGGTTGCTGCAGTCCTGTGTGGGACTTGAGTTACGAGGGGAATACTCCTATGTGGCCAGATGGTGGGACTTTGGGAGGTGGTGGGAGACTGGAAAGATAAGGCAGGAGAGATTTGTTTTTGTACAAGGTTGGGAGGATAATGCAGTTTGTGAAGGCTTCTGTGGGACCCTTGGTATATATCAAGAGGGACCGCTTGTCACTGCAAACAGGATGACGATGGTTGGCTAGGCTTTATGAAAGGGAATTCCTGGTATGGAATGGATGGCAGCTGTTGAAGTGGATGTATTGCTGATGGTTAGTAGGTTTGTATGGAAGGAGGTACTGATGTAGCCATCTTTGAGGTGGACGTAAACATCTGGGAAGGTGGCTTGTTGGGCTGAATAGAACCAGGTGAAATGAATGGGGGAGAAGTAGTTGAGGTTCTGGAGTAATGTGGATGGGATGTCCTCACCCTCAATCGAGATTGCAAAGATCGCATCAGTGAATCTGAACCAATTGAGGGATTTAGTATTATGAGTGTTTAGGAAGGTTTGCTCTAGATGGCCCAAAAATAGGTTGGCATAGGATGGTGCCATATGGATGCCCATAGCCATACCCAGGATTTGTTTGTAGGTAATGCCTTCAAAGGAGAAGTAATTGTCGGTGTGGATGTTGTAGCTCATGGTGACGAGGAAGGAGGTTGTTGGTTTGGAATTTGTCAGTTGTTCAGAAAGGTAGTGTTCAGTAGTGGTAAGGCCGTCGGAACTAGGGATGTTAAGTATAAAGGGAGGTGACATCAATAGTGATGAGCAGGGCACTGTGTGGTAAAGGGACAGGAACTGGAGTCAGTGGAGAAAATGTTGGTATCTTTTAAATAGGAGGGTAGGATCCGGCTAATAGGTCGAAGGTGTTGGTCTAGGAGAGAACAGATTCTCTCAGTGGGGGTATAGTAACTGGCCACAATGGGGAATTGTGGGTGCATGAGTTTATGGACTATAAGAGACATGTAGAAGGTAGGAGTGTGGGAAATGGTAGGGGTGAGCAGAGCGGTGGACTCGGGGGAGAGGTTCTGGATGGGCCTAAGGATTTGATGAATGACTGGAGATCCTGCTGGATTTCTGCAATGGGGTCACTGTGGCAAGGTTTGTAGGTTGATGTATCTGACAGACGCAGTTCAAAACAACAGTGGTGAAGTCATTGTCTGCAGTGAGAATTATATGGTCAGGATCAGCTTTAAGATGCGGTTCTTTCTGCAGGTGTATAGTTAGTTGGCTTGTTGAGGGATTTGGGGAATGATGGTGAGGCAAAGTTCGAGGTTAAGAAATTCTGGAAAGTTAAGGAGGTGATTTGGGAATAGTGGGTGGTGGATCACAGTTGGATGGATGAGTGAATGGAGTTAGGCAAGATTCAATATTGGTCTTTGGTTGAGTCTGATTGGTAGGGTTGGTGGCAAAAAGGTTTCCAGTGTATGGACTGGGAGAAAGAGAGGTGGTCTTTATGAAGTCTTGCATAATTGAATTTGGGGAATGATGGCGGATCCATGGTGAATCCATGGTCACCAAGACAGGGTTTGTGAGCTAGAGGGGACATGAAGAATGGTTTGGTGGTTGTTGTAGAGGTGATGGATATTGGTACTCCAAGGTGGGAGTAGGAAGTGAGCTGGGTGGAGAGCTTTTTAAGGTGGTGGTGTGCATGTTGCTCTAGTTCCTGGAAGGCAAGAGTTTCAATGTGTGTTACTTGTTCCAGGAATTTGGGATTGCATAGTAGGATAATTTTGCAGATGGAGAGTAGGTACTGCGAGGAGGTTTGGGCTTGGTTGATATGGTTTTGCAGGACTGTGTTGGTGAGGGCTGAGGATTGGCAGAATCTCAACAGGTGGAGGTCATTGTGGAAGGAGGGTTGGCAGCTGGAGATGGGTAATTTGTTGGTAAGACTGTTTGGGGGAATTCCTTGAGCTAGGCAACAAAGCAGGAACAGTATGTGGGACTGGGTTCTGGCTGGGGATAAGGAAACTTTTCTGGGTTGACGCAGGTGGAAGGAGCAAGGATCCACGGTGGTGGAAAAAATGCACCACCAAACAAAATCCAGAACCTAAACAGACCTGAAACACAGTCATGAACCTTTCCTCCAGAAGCCTTAGCCCCACAGAAATATCAATCATTTCCAAAGGACTCATCATTGATCCCACCCTCATTCTCCAAATTCAGTCATGCAGGACTGGTTGATGACCTTCTCTTGTTATTCTGGTCCCTACAGTGGAAACACTTTTATACCAATCAGACACAACCAAAGACCAATGTTGAACCGTGCCTAACTCATTTCACCTGTCCATCCATCTGTGATCCACCTCCATTCCTCCCACATCACCCCCTGTTAACTTTACAGAATTTCTTAACCACGAACCTTGCCTCACCATCATTCCCCAAATCCCTCAACAAGCAAATAAACCTTACACCTGCTGAAAGAACCGCACTCTACCATCTAAAAACTAATCCTACCCTGCGGACAATGGCACCACCACTGTTGTTTTGAACTGCAAGGATTACCTGGCAGAAGGACTCTTCCAGCTCTCAGATACATCAACCTACAAACCTTGCCACAATGACCCCCATTCCAGAAAACCAACAGGATCTCCAGTCACTCGTCAAATCCTTGGTCCCACCCAGGACCTCTCCCCAGAGTCCATCTCTCTACTCAACCACTTACCGCACTCCTACCTTCTAAACGCAATCGCCTAGGATGCCCTATTGTTGCCAGTTAATGTGCCCTCAATGAGAGAATATCTGGAACTTACCGTCCTATGTAAAAGATACCAACCATTTCCTCCACTGATTCTCCACAGTTCCTGTACCTTTACACTAACATCCCTGATGCGAATGGCTTACCATTATTGAACACTACCTTTACCAACGCCCAACAGATTCCAAACCAACCACCTTCGTTCTTGTCGCTATAAGCAACTCTATCCTCAGCCACATTTCTCTCTCCTTTGAAGGCATTATCTACAAACAAATCCAGGGTACGGCTATGGGCACCAGCATGGCACCATCCTATGCCAACCTATTTTTGGGCCATCTAGAGCAAACCTTCCTAAACACTCATAATCCTAAACCCTCGACCTGTTTCAGATTCATTGATGACATCTTTGTGATCTGGATCAAGGGTGAGGACATCCCATCCACATTCCTCCAGAACCTCAACTACTTCTCTCCCATTCATTTCACCTGGTTCTATTCAGCCCAACAAGCCACCTTCCCAGATGTTTACGTCCACCTCAAAGATGGCTACATCAGTACCTCCTTCCATACAAACCTACTAACCATCAGCAATACATCCACTTCGACAGCTGCCATCCATTCCATACCAGGAATTCCCTTTCATAAAGCCTAGCCAACCATCGTCATCCTGTTTGCAGTGACAAGCAGTCTCTCTTGATATATACCAAGGGTCCCACAGAAGCCTTCACAAACTGCATTATCCTCCAAACCTTGTACAAAAACAAATCTCTCCTGCCTTATCTTTCCAGTCTCCCACCACCTCCCAAAGTCCCACCATCTGGCCACATCGGAGTATTCCCCTCGTAACTCAAGTCCCACACAGGACTGCAGCAACCAAATTACATTCTCCGCTAAGGTTTTGACTATCGCTCGTCGTGCCCTGAAATGAGAAATGTCCTGCCCACTATCATTTCCACCCCACCAACAGTGGTATTCCATCGTCCATCGAACCTACACAGTATACTTGTCCATCCCTGCACAACCCCTGCTCCCAACCCCCTACCGCATGGCTCATACACCTGTAATGAACCTAGATGCAAGAACTGTCCCATACATCCTCCCACCACCAGCTACTCCAGTCTGGTCACAAACACCACGTACCCCATCAAAGGCAGGGCTAAGTGTGAAACCAGTCAAGTGATCTACAACCTAAGCCGCAACCACTGTACTAAATTTTATGTGGTCATGACAACCAACAAGATGTCTGTCCGCATGAATGGCCACTGACAGTGTGGCCAATAAAGAAGTGGACCACCCAGTTGTTGAGCACGTTGCCGAATATGATAGCCTTCTTTTCAGTGACTGCTTCACTGCATGTGCCATATGGATCCTTCCCACCAAACATCAGCTTTTCTGAATTGCGCATTTGGGAACCCTCCCTGAAATATATTCTACGTTCCCGTAACTCTCCTGGCCTCAACCATTCGTAGTCATTGTTCTCACCCATCCAGCTCCTTCTTACTTCCCATTCCAGTGCTACACAGCCTTCAGTCCACTACCACACCCAGTCTTTTTACTTCTCACCTTGTCCCCTACCCCTCTCCCCTGCCCTCCATCTAACCTGCACTCAGCTGCCCTCCCCTCTCCACCTCATCCTTGCATGCCCCAGCAGCACTTCACTGTCCGCCACCCCTACTCTACTATCCCTCCCTGACCCAGCCTCCTCCTTGCCCCCACCCAATCGCCACTCCCATCATGCACTGGTGATGCTGCCCGCAGTGTGGCTTCAGTTGCCGGAGACTGTGTGTGTGTGTGTGTGTGTGTGTGTGTGTGTGTGTGTGTGTGTGTGTGTTTTGTATATTTTTATGAAGGCCTTAATGGCAGAATGTTTTATTTGCGTCACAGTATGGTGAGTGGTGACTTTCCTTTTCATAATATTGTTACATTCCATCCTGTGTTCTCTATTGTTTGAAAAGGTCTGACAATATTTCTATATATAGACAACAAGCCCATGCATGAGTACGATATACTTGCATACAGAGGTCATTTATCTTATAATCTTTATCATTGTTTGCTTATACATTTTTATAATGACATTTATGTCGGTACATTTCTGTTTTCATTTACCAAGCAATGGAAAATCTAGGATGGAATGTAACAATATTATGAGAAGGAAAGTTGCTACTCTCCATATAGCGGTGATGCTGAGTCACAGATAGGCACAAAAAAAGACTTACACAATTAAAGATTTTGGCTATTGGCCTTCAACAACACACACACACACACACACACACACACACACACACACACACACACACACAGTGTTAGGGAACTGAAACCACACTACAAGCAGCAGTACCGGTGCATGATGGGAGTGGCGACTGTGTGGGGGTAAGGAGGAGGCTGGAGCGGGGAGGGGGAGGCATAGTATGATGGGGGTGGCAGACAGTGAAGTGCTGCATGTTAGACTGAAGGACGGGGAGAGGTGGGAAGGGGGAGGGAAGTAGCGGGTACGGAGAGAAATAAAAAGACTGGGTGTGGTGGTGGAATGATGACTGTGTAGTGCTGGAATGGGAACAGGGAAAGTGCTGGATGGGTGAGGACCATGACTAACGAAGGTTGAGGGTGTTTTTTTTTAAGGGTTTCTGTTTAAGTATACTCCCAAAGCATCTGAGGAAATGAACCATTTCACTTTGTTCAAATCTGAGTATTGGTCCTGATTACACATTTTTATATCTTTTTTTGTTACATATATCTAAAAACAAAGATGATGAGACTTACCAAACAAAAGCGCTGGCAGGTCGATAGACACACAAACGTACACACAAACGATTGCTTCATCAGGAAAGAGGGAAGGAGAGGGAAAGACGAAAGGATGTGGGTTTTAAGGGAGAGGATAAGGAGTCATTCCAATCCCGGGAGCGGGAAGACTTACCTTAGGGGGAAAAAAGGACAGGTATACACTCTCTCTCTCTCTCTCTCTCTCTCTCTCTCTCTCTCTCGCACGCACGCACGCGCACACACACACACACACACACACACATCCATCCGCACATACACAGACACAAGCAGACATTTGTAAAGGCAAAGAGTTTGGGCAGAGATGTCAGTCGAGGCGGAAGTAAAGAGGCAAAGATGTTGTTGAAAGACAGGTGAGGTATGAGTGGCGGCAACTTGAAATTAGCGGAGGTTGAGGCCTGGCGGATAACGAGAAGAGAGGATATACTGAAGGGAAAGTTCCTATCTCCGGAGTTCTGACAGGTTGGTGTTAGTGGGAAGTATCCAGATAACCCGGACGGTGTAACACTGTGCCAAGATGTGCTGGCCGTGCACCAAGGCTTGTTTAGCCACAGGGTGATCCTCATTACCAACAAACACTGTCTGCCTGTGTCCATTCATGTGAATGGACAGTTTGTTGCTGGTCATTCTCACATAGAAAGCTTCACAGTGTAGGCAGCTCAGTTGGTATATCACGTGGGTGCTTTCACACGTGGCTCTGCCTTTGATTGTGTACACCTTCCGGGTTACAGGACTGGAGTAGGTGGTGGTGGGAGGCTGCATGGGACAGGTTTTACACCGGGGGCGGTTACAAGGGTAGGAGCCAGAGGGTAGGGAAGGTGGTTTGGGGATTTCATAGGGATGAACTAACAGGTTACGAAGGTTAGGTGGACGGCAGAAAGACACTCTTGGTGGAGTGGGGAGGATTTCATGAAGGATGGATCTCATTTCAGGGCAGGATTTGAGGAAGTCGTATCCCTGCTGGAGAGCCACATTCAGAGTCTGATCGAGTCCCAGAAAGTATCCTGTCACAAGTGGGGCACTTTTGGGGTTCTTCTGTGGGAGGTTCTGGGTTTGAAGGGATGAGGAAGTGGCTCTGGTTATTTGCTTTTGTACCAGGTCGGGAGGGTAGTTGCGGGATGCGAAAGCTGTTTTCAGGTTGTTGGTGTAATGGTTCAGGGATTCCGGACTGGAGCAGATTCGTTTGCCACGAAGATCTAGGCTGTAGGGAAGGGACCGTTTGATGTGGAATGGGTGGCAGCTGTCATACTGGAGGTACTGTTGCTTGTTGGTGGGTTTGATGTGGACGGACGTGTGAAGCTGGCCATTGGACAGATGGAGGTCAATGTCAAGGAAAGTGGCATGGGATTTAGAGTAGGACCACGTGAATCTGATGGAACCAAAGGAGTTGAGGTTGGAGAGGAAATTCTGGAGTTGTTCTTCACTGTGAGTCCAGAACATGAAGATCGTCATCAATAAATCTGTACCAAACTTTGGGTTGGCAGGCCTGGGTAACCAAGAAGGCTTCCTCTAAGCGACCCATGAAGAGGTTGGCGTACGAGGGGGCCATCCTGGTACCCATGGCTGTTCCCTTCAATTGCGGGTATGTCTGGCCCTCGAAAGTGAAGAAGTTGTGGGTCAGGATGAAGCTGGCTAAGGTAATGAGGAAAGAGGTTTTAGGTAGGGTGGCAGGTGATCGGCTTGAAAGGAAGTGCTCCATCACAGCGAGGCCCTGGACATGCGGAATATTTGTGTATAAGGAAGTGGCATCAATGGTTACAAGGATGGTTTCCGGGGGTAACAGACTGGGTAAGGATTCCAGGCGTTCGAGAAAGTGGTTGGTGTCTTTGATGAAGGATGGGAGACTGCATGTAATGGGTTGAAGGTGTTGATCTACGTAGGCAGAGATACGTTCTGTGGGGGCTTGGTGTGTGTGTTTGTGTTTGTTTGCGTGTCTATCGACCTGCCAGCACTTTTGTTTGGTAAGTTTCATCATCTTTGTTTTTAGATATATTTTTCCCACGTGGAATGTTTCCCTCTATTATGTTCATATCATTTTTTTGTTATATGTTAGATGTAAAGAATCCAGTTTTTAGTTTGTGGTTTTTGAAGATATTTAAAACTTCCATGATTCACTGGTAATAACTGGAATGCTAGATATACATTTGCTTGTATCTTCTGTAGTGCAGTCTGTGTCTGAGTCTTTCCTTACTTCGCTGAGTCAACCATGGAAGCAGTATAGTTATTGCTTTGTCTTTCACTGTTGCATGTTGTTTTTTAAAGTTTTCTTTAACTTTCTGGTACAGCTCCAGAAACCTTAATGCGTGCATTGGAGCTGTTAAATTATCTGGCTGCATTGGATGACGACGGCAACTTGACAGATTTGGGTGCGGTCATGGCAGAATTTCCTCTGGATCCTCAGCTGGCGAAGATGTTGATAGCGAGCTGTCAGCACAACTGCTCCAATGAGATTCTCTCCATAACAGCTATGCTGTCAGGTAACATGCAGGACATGGTAGAAAGTGCCATCTTATTTACTTCTTTTAAATTACAACAATCTGTTTGTGTTTGTGGCAGTTAGTCACAAGTTTCTGAAAGCTGTGGTTTTAGGCACAAAATCTGTTGTTAAATTTTGTTGTTGTTGGAAGTAATGGCTGTGATCTGTTAGACAAGTGGGCTTGTGGGTTTGCTCAGGCAGTTTACCACTTACACAGATTGAATTATGTCCTACATTAATGATAATTCATAGACTGAGCAGAGCAGGAAACATTTGTAAGTTATTTTGCAAGTTGTTTTTATTTATGTTTGAAATCACATTTAAGATCAAAGCAAACTTTCACTCAAAATAGTGAATTACTAGTATAAAAAACTGCAGTATTAAAATGTAGGTTTACACTCATACATGTACAATTTAAAAGTATTGCTTCTTGCTACTTTCGAGAAGAGCACAACCAAGATCTGATTTATCAGTCAAATGCTTTATGTTTACTTGTGTCTGATGTCATGTAGCATTTTAGAAATGCTAGTATTTTAGGAATGACAAGTTGTTCCACATGGATTGATATTAAATTAACTATTTTATTTATTTACAATCATAATTTCAGCTATTGTGCCATTCATTTCTTAGCAATTGTACACTCTTAATCTGGGTAATAGTTTAATGCTCCCATTCCAATCACGAAATTGGTTTTTGGAACTTATTACTCAGGTAATAGGTACCGTGTACAACATTGTAACATTGAAACCTTTAAAATAGTTTGCATTACTGCACTTTTTCTGTGAATTGATAAACTTGCTGGTGGATGTCTTGCCCCAGATTTTTTCTCAGGTTTCTCGCAGCCGGTTAGAAACATGTTGTTACTAGAAAACAACCCTACAAATAAATAATTCATTCTTACTTTTTGTTGCCAACCACAACTTATTTACTTCACTTTCCACTATTATATCATATTTGATTAAATCAAACAATGGAAAATACATTGTCATATTTGACCAATATATCTGAGTAAAGGACTGCAGTCAAGAGCACACGGCACACTTGGTGCTGAAAATATCACAGCTTCCAAGTTGGAATAGTGGCACTATGTCTGTAGTAGAAAGACTGTGCACTCTGCAGTCTGCCTTGGTTAACTATTAGTAAAGAAATAAATAATATCAAACAAGAATTTACATACAGCCCCAGTCAAGGTTGATGTGTGGAGGCACGATAGTTTTAGGAATAAACTGACTGCATGGAACTGTCGGTGTACAACAGGTTGCGAAGTAGAACTGAAATTGCCTATTACAGTGGCAAGACGTGAACAGTATCCATTTCTTTAAAATTTACTGAACTTTTAATAGCAAGAAGAAATGCATTGTGATAAAAACTCAGTAGTTTCCTCGTTGCTGTGAAAAAGTGATTGATAAAAAAATTTACTTTAGTGTTGATTAACCTCTTCTTATTAGAAATTTGAGTCCGGTGTGGAGCATATTGTTCATTTAGTACGACTCGGTAACAGTGTTACTGTAATAGTTCTTAAATACACACACACAAAAATTTTGCATCACCCAAGTTCCCAGAACTCCTGAAGATAGATGTTGACTATGGATATTGTGTCACAGACACAGTCCCTTTGACTGTTCAGAGATGCCACTAAACCCACGCAAAGATGTAAACAGACATGCATGAGCAGTGCCTATTAGACAGAGGGGATTCCGACAGCCGAACAGTTCGTCATTCCACCAAGAAGGAGGTGCACGACCTGTATCTATATTTCACCATGCCTAGACGGTCAATACCGCTGTTAAATTCTGTCTGCATTGTTACTTTATGCCAGGAAGGGCTCTCAACAAGGGAAGTGTCCAGGCGTCTGAGTGAACCAAAGGGATGTTGTTCGGACGTGAAGGAGATGCAGAGAGACAAGAACTGCTGATGATGTGCCTAGCTCAGGCTGCCCAAGGATTACTACTGCAGTGGATGACTGCTACCTATGGATTATGGCTCGGAGAAACCCTACAGCAATGCCACCATGTTGAATAATGCTTTTTGTGCAGTCACAGGACATTGTGTTAAGACTCACTGTGTGCAATAGGCTGCGTGATGCGCACCTTCACTCCCAATTCCCACAGCGAGGTCCAGCTTTGCAACCACGACACCGTGCAGCGCGGTACAGATGGGCCCAACAACATGCCGAATGGACCGCTTGGAATTGGTATCACATTCTCTTCACTGATGAGTGTCTCATATGCCTTCAACAAGACAATCGTCGGAGACTTGTTTGGAGGCAGCCCGGTCAGTCTTGACGCCATACACACACTGTCAAGCGAGTGCAGGAAGGTGGAGGCTCCCTGCTGCTTTGGGGTGGCATTATGCGGGGCTGACGTACCGCGCTGGTGGTCATGGAAGGTGCTGTAACGAATGTATGATTTGTGAATGCCATCCTCCAACCAATAGTGCAGCCATATCAGCAGCATATGGCGAGGCATTAGTCTTCATGGATGACAATTCGTGCCCCCATCGTGCACGACTTGTGAATGACTTCCTTAAGGATAACAACATCGCTCGACTTGGGTGGCCAGCATGTTCTCCAGGCACGAACCCTTGGGAGATGCCTGGGATGGATTGAAAAGGACTGTTTATGGATGACGCAACCCACCAACTATTCTGAGGGATCTACATCGAATCACCATTTAGGAGTGGGACAATCTGGACCAACAGTGCCTTGATGGACTTGTAAGTGGTATGCCATGACAAATACAGGCATGCATCAATGCAAGAGGACATGGTACAGGGTATTAGAGGTACCTGTGTGTACAGCAGTGTGGACCACCACCTCTGAAGGTATCTCTGTATGATGGTACAACATGCAATGTGTGGTTTTCATGAGCAATAAGAAGGGCAGAAATGATGTCTATGTTGATCTCTATTCCAATTTACTGTACAGGTTCCAGAAATCTCGGAGTCGAGGTGATGCAAAACATTGTTTGATGTGTGTATTACCCATTCGTAATTGTTAGTTTTTGCTTGATAATGGCACAATAGCTAAAATCACCTTTGCAAACATATATATCTCATAACACTCCAGGCAGAAAATGTTGTCATTTCTATTATCTGTTTATTTCAAAGAACCATTAATTTTTTATGCCCTAGAGCAACCACAGTGATCGCAGTAAATTATTTATATTTTCTTCTGGTAACTGGTTTCTCTCTGTATGACCATCTTCGAGCCAGCAGCTGAAAGTGTTATGCAGTGCTTGACAGGTGCCATCTGGTGCTACACAGCACTCCCATGAATCAGCTCCACAAATAATCTGGAGTCTCGTTTCGAGATAGTTGTATGGACCGAAGCTGGAATCACAAATAAGTTAATTTATTGCGAACTGTAGTGCTTTTTATTATTAAAATTTCCACAAATCATTTATTTGCTAGCAGAAGAGATTTTCAGCAAGATATTAATCATTTACTAATGTTTTTGCAACGAAACACTCTCTGTACGATGCACAGTGGTGGATTTGGTTTCGTGTACATTACTCTGATTTTTATCAGTTTTTTATATGTTTTATTAGGTCACTGTCTTGTCTGTCTGTCTGTAGTGTACAAACTTTGCAGTTGATTTTAAGCAAATTCCCAATGAGCTAGTGACTTGAAATTTTAAACATAACTCACTTCTTGGTTTATGGGGGGAGGGGGGGTTGTGAAAAAGATTGGTAATGCCTGACAACTCGACTGCTCTGGTGCTCTGGAAGACTGGCATGTTGTGCAGTTAGTATCAGAATGCATTCCAGGCTATAGGCAGGCAGAGAGGGATGGCTGAGCAGACAGAGAGAGGAAGAGGAGATGTTACAATCCATTGAGAAATATTACACACGTAAGACAAAAAGTAGATAAATTTGGAATATAACACAACTTTGAATGGGACAAAATATTATAAAATAATTTTCCCTGATCCTGTAAAGATTCATAACACCAGTCACAGTCCCAAAAATTTGTGAATGTGAATTTTTAATAGCTGTGACGAATTTTGTAAGATTTATTATGAAAAATGTGGGCACCTACAATACATAATTGATGCATGAATAGTTCACCTGCTAACTATTATCAATTTTATGTACCTGTCATTTTTCATTGTCAGTCTTACAATTGTTGTCATAGCTATTAAAAATACACAAGCACAAAGTTTCAGGGCAATATGTGTGGTACTAGGAGAATTTTTTTTTTAATCTGATTTAAAAATGTGTACATTAAAAATTTATTTCAATACAGTTGAACCTGATTTATACGTAACACTGTCCTGTGTAATTCTTATTTGTCTGTAAAGTTTTGTCAGTCTTGACAAAATATAGTTTAAAAACATGTTACATAAACATTTACTTGTATGTAATACATTTTTACATAATTTGCTGTTATACGTAACAAATTCCAGTGAAATAAATTGAGTTTTGCATAATTGTAATGAGTGAGTGCTGTTTGGAAAGAAGCCCTGTGATATTTTGTATAACTTAATTGACTTAAGCAAGTACAGATAGTGGGTGGTGCTGCAGAGACAAGGGTCAGACACACAGTTAACCAGAGCCAGCGGCATGGAAACACCCACACACATTCCAGGCACTCTTTTCAGTACAAGAATTTCTTTTGTATCATTCATTTGCTTTCAATCACCCTTGGAGAACAGAAAAAGTAAAAGTTACACTAGATCAGAAATTAAAATTCATATGAGAGGGGGATGTTAATACACAGAAAACGGAATCTGAAATTGCTTCGGACTTAGCAATGCCTATACTACACTATGTACAGTCATCAGCAAAAGAAACAGTATTTTGAATGAATTTTTTTAATTGGGTCGAAAGTCAACGAAGTGCTTTTGTCAGCAAGAAGGGAGATGCGTAGATTTGGAAAAGACACTTTTTATACAGTTCCAGCAAAAATAGGCTGCTGCTCTGCCGATCAGTGGCAACATGCTGAAACCAAAGGTGTTAGATTTAGCTGGAAGTATGAATATGACTGCTGATTTCAGTGCTTCATCAGCATGGTTACAAGGATTTAAAAATTATCATGGAATAATAGGGAGAAAAATTTCCAGCGAACAGAAAACTGTGGTTCTGCTGGTTATCTTAAGGGACTATAAACCTCAAAAAATCTATAACTGTGATGTGACCAGTATATTCTATGAGCTGCTTCTTAATAAAACTTTAGCTGATAACTGACTTATGCCATGGAGGGAAGAAAAGTAAAATTAGATGACAGGTCTTCTTGCCACAAATGCAGATCTGTCTGACAAGCTTCCCCATGTGTGATAGGAAAATACGAGAATCCGAGGTGTTTTGAAGGTGTAAAGATATGGGTGATTAAGCTTTTTAATGGAACAGTGGTTAAGAAACTGGACATAAGAATGATAAAAAAAAGAGGATCATTCTTCTGATCGATGTGCAGCACATCCATCCTAAGTAGTTTTGGAAAATATTAAGAGTGGAATTTTTATCTCCAAACTGTACCAGTATTCTACAGGTGGTTCAATATGTGATAGCTCTGACTGATGCAGGAAACTAAACTCTCTTCATTAACTTTCTACATATAATTTATTTTGGCTGTCTGGCAGCTAGTGTCATCCTCCTCAATCAACAGCTGTTTCCATAAAGCTGGTACCTTACTGGAAGAGACTGATGGTGGTGATGGTGAAGTTGTGTCTGGTAATGAGATAGCTGTACTGGAGGATGCAGATTTCGGCAGTTTTGTACGTTTTGATGATGATCTCACCGTGTATGCAGAACTACAGGATGAGGAGATAATTGCTAATGTGTGCCAGTTGTGTGTGGTGAAGATCGGGAAGATGGACCAACTTAAAGTGACAGAGTTGGAGACTACAACTTGAATCGTGGGACACCTAAACTGAGTGAAGTGTTAAGTGCAATTAGTGTGTATAGGCATTACATCAGGGTGAAAAGTAATAGTGAAGAAGCTCAGAATTCATTAATAATTTTGCAAAATGAGGTTATATACTTAATATGCCAAAAGTGATACAAGCCAAATTATCTGATTTCTTTAAAGCAGGTTCAAGTTAAAAATAACGTATTTTCTCTTTAAAACTGCACATTTGTTGATTGCACAGGGCACAGTGCTAAATTACAATACAGTATCTAATTTCTCTAAAGCATGACTGAATATCAGTTTTCCTTTTAATATGGTACAGTATATTCATTGTTTGTAAAGTGTACACCTGTAGGCCAATTGTATGTGTCCTCCCCCTAGCAAAAAATATGATTTGTATTACTGTATTTATATCCGATTCTAAGTAATTCTGAATTACAAGTGATCTTTTCTTTCCCTTGAATCCATATAAATCAGGTTCAAATGTAATTTACAGAGTTTTCTTTGTCTACTTCATTAGTAAGTAGTGTTAAATATTTTTAATGCGTGTTGTGGAATTAGTCCTAGAACACCATATGAGCATATGCTGTTATAAACTTAAACTATTGGGAGTGTTCACCCTTTGAAGTTGGCTGTATTGGGTTTAAAATTAATATAAAGTCAATAATTGATGGGAAAGAGAGAAGGTGGTGGAGTTGAAAAGGAGAAAATACTGTTGTCAGTGTGTTTTGGGGGGTATCACAGAACACTTCTAATGATCTAAATAAGCAGATTCATGAACATCAGTGCCAGCACAAACCATGTAAGTGATGTGTTCGGTTTTGGGTGTATCTTTCTTTGATTCAATTTTGCTATTTCCAAAAGTGCTAATAAATTTTCAGTTAATATTGTCATGGTCCGTGAAACTTTTTGAATCCTGATGTTTTATCCAGAACTGCCTTGGACATCTTTGGAGATGTTCTTGATTGTCTTGTTCAAGACTCAGCACAACCAGGAGCATCTTAGATGATGATCAAAACAGCTCTGGAAGAAATGTCAGGCACAAAAAAAATTTAAAGGGTTCCTACCACAGAACCCAGAAAACTCACCAGCAGCTAAGACGGCAGTTTTGGAAAACCTTCATTATATGATGAGAATATGCTTTATCAGTTTACCAGCAGTGAGAATTTAATTGCGTTTTAGAGAGATTCTTATTAGTGAAAATGAGGAGATTAAATTAGGTAAAAAAAATCTTGGGGATGGTAAATTGTGAAACCTCAGTTTTTTTCGCTGACGGAGTTCATTAGTAGTCTGATGTTTGAGAAGAGCAAATTCTCTCTCTAATAGAGTATTATTGGCAAGCTATCAGTGTAATGTATAAATTGGCATTATTTTTTTGTAAATAAAAGTAGCATTGAACATGACAAATAGATCTTTGTTCATTGACGAATCATCGATCATGTGGAGTATTGTTGTGTGTTTCTTACTCCTGCTTCCATTCTTTTTCTTCACAAAAGTAGCCAGTACTATTTCCAGTTATATTCACTACACTAACTCTTCTCTGCAACAGGTTCCTTTGGCATCTATCACTGTTTGATCTGTCAGTCTTCTTTAGCATCTGATCCTCTGTTTCAATTTTGCTGCATATGAAATAGATGCCTACACTCCATATTTCTGTTGTCCGATTGATTGCAGCTTAAGTTTTTCTTCAAGATCAAACAAATTCTAAGCTTAATTCTTTCCTATTAAAGTTTGAATGGGGTAATACGCCTCTCTCATGCTCAACTCTAAAAACAATTTTTTATGACACACTACAGAGACTAAAGTGAAATTTGAACCACAATTCATCGTGCTTTTTATGTATCTACCACACATTCAATGAGACAGTGACCACATTTTTGCCAGGAGCAACAGAAAGAGAACAGAACATAATCCATTGAAGGACTGAGTCCTGAAACTTTGTATTACCAGTTTGAGGGTGACACATTAAGTTGCGTAATAGTCATTTTGACTACAGTTTTGTCATAATCAAAATGCATACTAATATAGGTCGGTGTGCCTCATTCCTTCTACATGTGATAATAGCAGTTATTAAGTGAAATTACATGATAAGCACAACTTAAACTATATTATGAACTGACAATTAGTAAAACTTGGTAAACGAGGTTTACTTATTACAATGTTCCATAAATTCAGACAAAAAATAGAAACAGTGGTCAAGCAAGAACTGTTTAACTTTATTTTAAATGCATTTAATGTTGGTATTCCTTTTAGGTAAGAAGGCAAATGGTTATATAACTTAGCTCCAGTATGATACACTTCTGTTTTGCATAAGTTTGTATTTACTGTGTTCATGTGTAGGTTCATATTCTGCCTAGTTTCATATGTGCATAGATCATAGTGGTGTCTGAAGAGATTTTCCTTTTTTAATTTGACTTGTTCCCTGTTGTTCCTGTTGGACCATAGGGTAGCAGTAAAGACCTTCCATCTGGTTCCATTGGCAGCCAAACATTTCAGTGCGCTTCATGTTTTACCAGCTTTCAGAGCTTCCTCTTCCACCATTCTTTTCCATGTCTTTTTTTGGGCGGCCGTGTCTACATGTTCCTTGTGGGTTCCAATTCAGTGCTGCCTTTTCAACAGCTCCTTGTTTGCATATTGTGTCACCAATCCACCTCCATTTTCTTTCCTTTATTTGTTCACGGATTGGTCGCTGGTTTGTCATCTCCCACAATTTGTCATTTGATATAACATCTGGCCACATTTATAATTCGCCAAAGACATGGGTTTATGAAGACTTGCAGCTGGTTTACAATCATGTTTGTTATCCTCCATGTTTCTCAACTATACAGGACTGACTGACTTTATGTTGCTATTGAACAAGTGCAGTTTGGTTCATCTTGAGATGTTCTTATTACGCCAGACAGGGTACAGTTGTACAAAGGCTCCATTTACTATCCATATCCGGCTTTTTGCATCCTTCTCGGCCCCTCCATCTTTACAGACAGTACTGCCTAGATATACAAAGGAGTCTACTTGTTCCAGTTCCTTTCTATACACAGTTATCTTCGCTTGTTTTTAGGATCACATTCTCATTTCCTTAGTTTTCTGAACATTCATTTTAAGTCCTGCAATTTCTGCTTCCCCCCATGAACCATAGACCTTGCCATTGGTGGGGAGGCTTGCATGCCTCAACGATACAGATAGCCGTACTGTAGGTGCAACCACAACGGAGGGGTATGTGTTGAGAGGCCAGACAAACGTGTGGTTCCTGAAGAGGGGCAGCAGCCTTTCCAGTAGTTGCAGGGGCAACAGTCTGGATGATTGACTGATCTGGCCTTGTAACACTAACCAAAACGGCCTTGCTGTTGTGGTACTGCAAACGGCTGAAAGCAAGGGGAAACTACAGCCATAATTTTTCCCGAGGGCATGCAGCTTTACTGTATGATTAAATGATGATGGCATCCTCTTGGGTAAAATATTCCGCAGTTAAAATGGTCCCCCATTCAGATCTCCAGGCGGGGACTACTCAAGAGGACGTTGTTATCAGGAAAAAGAAAACCGGCATTCTACGGATCGGAGCGTGGAATGCCCGATTCCTTAATCGGGCAGGTAGGTTAGAAAATTTAAAAAGGGAAATGGATAGGTTGAAGTTAGATATAGTGGGAATTAGTGAAGTTCGGTGGCAGGAGGAACAAGACTTCTGGTCAGGTGACTACAGGGTTATAAATACAAAATCAAATAGGGGTAATGCAGGAGTAGGTTTAATAATGAATAGGAAAATAGGAATGTTGGTAAGCTACTACAAACAGCATAGTGAACGCATTATTGTGGCAAAGATAGATACGAAGCCCACACCTACTACAGTAGTAGAAGTTTATATGCCAACTAGCTCTGCAGATGACGAAGAAATTGAAGAAATGTATGATGAAATAAAAGAAATTATTCAGATTGTGAAGGGAGACGAAAATTTAATTGTCATGGGTGACTGGAATTCAAGAGTAGGAAAAGGAAGAGAAGGAAACATAGTAGGTGAATATGGATTGGGGCTAAGAAATGAAAGAGGAAGCTGCCTGGTAGAATTTTGCACAGAGCACAACATAATCATAGCTAACACTTGGTTTAAGAATCATGAAAGAAGGTTGTATTCATGGAGGAACCCTGGAGATACTAAAAGGTGTCAGATTATATAATGGTAAGACAGAGATTTAGGAACCAGGTTTTAAATTGTAAGACATTGCCAGGGGCAGATGTGGACTCTGACCACAATCTATTGGTTATGAACTGTAGATTAAAACTGACGAAACTGCAAAAAGGTGGGAATTTAAGGAGATGGGACCTGGATAAACTGAAAGAACCAGAGGTTGTACAGAGTTTCAGGGAGAGCATAAGGGAACAGCTGACAGGAATCATAAGGGAACAGCTGACAGGAATGGGGGAGAGAAATACAGTAGAAGAAGAGTGGGTAGCTTTGAGGGATGAAACAGTGAAGGCAGCAGAGGATCAAGTAGGTAAAAAGACGAAGGCTAGTAGAAATCCTTGGGTAACAGAAGAGATACTGAATTAAATTGATGAAAGGAGAAAATACAATAATGCAGTAAATGAAGCAGTCAAAAAGGAATACAAACATCTCAAAAATGATATCGACAGGAAGTGCAAAATGGCTAAGCAGGGATGGCTAGAGGACAAATGTAAGGATGTAGAGGCTTATCTCATGAGGGGTGAGATAGATACTGCCTACAGGAAAATTAGAGAGACCTTTGGAGAAAAGATAACCACTTGCATGAATATCAAGAGCTCAGGTAGAAACCTAGTTCTAAGCAAAGAAGGGAAAGCAGAAAGGTGGAAGGAGTATATAGAGGGTCTATACAGGGGTGATGTTCTTGAGGACAATATTATGGAAATGGAAGAGTATGTAGATGAAGATGAAATGGGAGATACGATACTGCATAAGAGTTTGACAGAGCACTGAAAGACCTAAGTCAAAACAAGGCCCCGGGAGTAGACAACATTCCATTAGTACTACTGACAGCCTTGGGAGAGCCAGTCCTGACAAAACTCTACCATCTGGTGAGCAAGATGTATGAGACAGGCGAAATACCATCAAACTTCAAGAAGAATACAATAATTCCAATCTCAAAGAAAGCAGGTGTTGACAGATGTGAAAATTACCGAACTATCAGTTTAGTAAGTCACAGCTGCAAAATACTAACGCAAATTCTTTACAGATCAATGGAAAAACTTGTAGAAGCTGACCTCGGGGAAGATCAGTTTGGATTCCGTAGAAATATTGGAACACGTGAGGCAATACTGACCCTACGACTTATCGCAGAAGAAAGATTAAGGAAAGGCAAACGAACATTTCTAGCATTTGTAGACTTAGAGAAAGCTTTTGACAATGTTGATTGGAATACTCTTTCAAATTCTGAAGGTGGCAGGGGTAAAATACAGGGAGTGAAAGGCTATTTACAATTTGTACAGAAACCAGATGGCAGTTATAAGAGTTGAGGGACATGAAAGGGAAGCAGTGATTGGGAAGGGAGTGAGACAGGGTTGTAGCCTCTCCCCAATGCTGTTCAATCTGTATATTGAGCAGGCAGTAAAAGAAACGTTCGGAGCAGGCATTAAAATCCATGGAGGAGAAATAAAAACTTTGATGTTCGCTGATGACATTGTAATTCTGTCAGAGACAGCAAAGGACTTGGAGGAGCAGTTGAATGGAATGGACAGTGTCTTGAAAGGAGGATATAAGATGAACATCAACAAAAGCAAAACGAGGATAATGGAATGTAGTCGAATTAAATCGGGTGATGCTGACGGAATTAGGTTAGGAAATGAGACACTTAAAGTAGTAGATGAGTTTTGCTATTTGGGGAGCAAAATAACTGATGATGGTTGAAGTAGAGAGGATATTAAATGTAGACTGGCAATGGCAAGTAAAGCATTTCTGAAGAAGAGAAATTTGTTAACATCGAGTATAGATTTAAGTGTCAGGAAGTCGTTTCTGAAAGTATTTGTATGGAGTGTAGCCATGTATGGAAGTGAAACGTGGACGATAAATAGTTTAGGCAAGAAGAGAATAGAAGCTTTCGAAATGTGGTGCTACAGAAGAATGCTGAAGATTAGGTGGGTAGATCACATAACTAATTAGGAGGTATTGAATAAAATTGGGGAGAAGAGGAGTTTGTGACACAATTTGACTAGAAGAAGGGTTTAGTTGGTAGGACATGTTCTGAGTCATCAAGGGATCACCAATTTAGTATTGGAGGGCAGCGTGGAGGGTAAAAATCGTAGGGGGAGACCAAGAGATGAATACACTAAGCAGATTCAGAAGGATGTAGGCTGCAGTAGGTACTGGGAAATGAAGAGGCTTGCACAGGATAGAGTAGCATGGAGGGCTGCATGAAACCAGTCTCAGGACTGAAGACCACAACAATTACTTCTTTAAGTCTTTCCAACTTTTCTTCCATGTCACGCAATCCTAGCGAGAGCAGACAGATATCATCAGCAAAGTCAAGGTCTTCAAGCCTGTCTTGCATTCCCCACTGAATACCTTTTTTCCTACCATCAACAACTCTTTTCATAATGCTGTCAAGTAACAACAAGAACAAGGTAGGGACAGAATTCATCCCTGCCTCACCCCAGCGTTTATTTGGATAGAGTCAGTAAGTTTCCCATTGTGTAGCAGCCATGATACATGGTTTTAATAATATTTATTATCTTTGATGGTATTCCATATTCTTCTAAGGTATGCCACATAACTCTCCTATTAAGAGAGTCAAATGCCTTTTCAAAATCAATACATGTAAGGTAGAGTGTGCTCTGCCATTCTGCACTCTGATCAAGTATTATACGCAGTGTGTTGATGAGATCGACACAACTTCTGTGTTCTCTAAACCCAGCTTGCTCTTTTCTCTGTCATGCCTCGACTGAGTTCTTGATATGATTTAGCATCAATCTACAGAATACTTTACTTTGTACAGATAGGAAGGTGATGCCTTGCCAATTATTACAGTTGGTAATGTCCCCTTTCTTTGGCACCTTAATAATCAGCCCTTCTTTCCAGTCCTTTGGTATTTTCTGTTCTGACAGTATCTTCTTAAACAATGGATGCAGTAGATTTACAATGGTGTCAATGTCTGCTTTTAGCACCTCGGGTGC
The DNA here is from genome assembly GCF_021461385.2 of Schistocerca piceifrons. Lineage (NCBI taxonomy): Eukaryota > Metazoa > Arthropoda > Insecta > Orthoptera > Acrididae > Schistocerca > Schistocerca piceifrons. Next base: position 1,239,824,387 of record NC_060138.1, read on the forward strand.
AATATTATCCATTCCTGGAGCTTTCCCGTTCTTTACCTGTTTGAGAGCTATGTCAATTTCAGTCTTAGTTGGTGTGTTTACATTGATTCTGTCACTGGCATCTGGAAAATTCTGTTGCCTCGCTCTCTTCAGGTTGCTCTCTGTTTAAGACTTCAGAAAAATGTTCTCTCCATCTTCTAAGTTGGTCTTCTTCTGTCAACAGTCGACCCACCTTGCTTTTCACACGTCTGTTCTTGCTGAAACCGTTTTTGGACAGCATTCTAGCGATGCGGTACAGCTCTTTTGCATCACCCCCTTACTGCAGCTCTCTCTGCTCTGAGCTTGCTCATCCATCCACTTTCTCTTATCATTCCTCACACTCTTCTTTGAGAGTCAGTAGCTGCATACTCTACTTGTATTAGAGTTTCTGCTGTCTTGTTTTACTCATATTTAATTTTTCTTTAATCTCCTTCCTACAGCTGATCAAATTCCATGTAAGCTCAGACATCCAATCTTTTTTCAAATGGTTTTTAAGGCCAAGGAGCTGTTTGTTCACATTGCAATAGATGTCCTTAATCTAAGTCTATCTATTATCAACACTATTTTCATCATTTTCCTGTGCTTCTTGGAGTGCCTTGTAGCGGTTCTTTAGCTCAGTACAGAAAGATTCTTGTTTTGCTGCTGTTTTTAAGTTTTCTCTCATCATATTTTTTGTTCTGTTGTTCGAACTTTCTATTTGTAGCCATGATTTTTAGTCTAAAATTTGCAACAATAAAGTGGTGATCACTGCCAACATCAGCCCCATGTTTATTTCTCACGTTCATCAGTGTTCTTCTAAATTTTTTGCTTAGCGCAATATGATCAATTTGGTTTTCCGTTCTGTGATCAGGGGATACCCTTGTAACCTTATGGCAATTCTTGTGTGGGAATAATAACCTCCAATCTCCGAATCGTGACTGGCACAGAAATTTGAAAACATATCCTCATTTTCATTCATTTCTCCAATACAATGGACTCCCTTTACATGCTCTAGGCCTTAATTGTTCTTTCTCACTTTTGCATTTAGGTCTCCCACAATAATCAAGATGTCTCTCTTACTGGTACTTTTAATGGTGTCACTTTAGGAGAGGTAAAACTAACTCTCTCTCTCTTAACCCCCCCCCCCCCCCCCCCCCCCCCCGAGGTTTCTGTAAGAGCATAGCATTGGATGACTGTGACATTTCAAATGTTTGTCTTAAATCGTCTTTCTGAAACTGTTTCCCATTCCATAAGGCTCTTTTTTGCGCCTTTGGTTAACAAAGGTCCAACTCCATTTCTGTGCTCTGCATCCTGTCCAGCGGGTCCAGAGTATAAAAAGGTGTATCCATCTTGTGTTTGGATTTCTCCAAAATCTAGCCATATCACATTACTAAGTCTGAGAATGTCAACCTGTAACTCGTCATCTCCTTTGTAACTTGTTTCAGTCTGCTGGCTTCTCTCAATGTTCTAATATTCCAAAAACCTATTTTCGTTGTCTTTCTCATGCCGAAGGTCGTCATATTTGAGTCCATCCGGCTGTTCTTTTCTGCTGTTTCTTTAACCATTTGTTTTTGGGAGTGCCGGTGACTGGCCTAGTCTAGTAGTGAGGCTGCCACCTAAGAGCCTCTAGACTTGCCCGATTTTCTTTTAAGGATTTACTTCCCTAGGTCGGCTGGCTTTCCTATGCCTAAGAGTCCCCCATACCCTTTATTATTATTATTATTATTTGAGATGGCAGGAAAAGGACAGGTTTGGGATAGGTGAAAAGGACCAGTGGGCTGTTGTGGGACACACTTCGTCTGGCTCCTCCCCCTCAGCCAATCCAGCATGGGTGACCCTGCTGGTAGCTAAGCTGCCGCTGGCATAAACCTCAGGATCCAGAGCACGCAAACCACCTCGCCTGCACGGACAGTGCTACTGTAAGGCGGTGTCCCTTGAGGAGGTTCCTTTTTTAAGATGCTCCCTTTTGTGAAAATTAGTATTTTGTATATATACAAGCAAGGCAGTGGCAATATTTAGAGAGTTTTAGAAAGGGGCCTACAGGAATCCTTGCATTTGGCTTTTTTATCACCCTGATAATCTTTTTCTGTATTTTAAATGTTTTTGTAGAATTTGTGAAGTTCCCCAAAAAAATCATTCCGTACATAAGTAGCAACTGTGTACTACAATGGTACATTATCAGCACTGATGAACAGCTTGTATTCTGAGTGAGGAGCTTAACAACGGAAGCTAGTGAATTCAGTCTCTTATTTAATTGTTTAGGTATGCCTCCCAATTCAGAAAATGCATGCCTAGAAATTTTGTATGGCTAACCTTCAACACAGTTTTCCTTCCATAGTGAAAACAGGGTTTGCACTTGCGTGTGTGTGTGTGTGTGTGTGTGTGTGTGTGTGTGTGTGCGTGTGCGTGCGCGCGCGCGCTTAATATGTGTAATTTCACACAGCTGTATCTCAAAACTCAAACCACTCCGCTTACAGATTTTTTTAACGTCTGAGTGAAGAAAGCTTAAGGTTTTGCAGCCTTCAGGTTTTTAAACTTTCATTATTGTGGTTATTTTATTTTTAAGCATTTATTTGCAAGAATATTCAGCATTATGTTAATATAATATGAATTTTAAACAATGTGCTATTACAATTTCTGTGACAAGGTTAATTGGCTATTAACCCTCTAGGCAATCTCAGCAGCTCCTCTCAGAAATTATAATAATAGTTTTGTTTAATGTGGGTAGATATCTTGCATTTTAGATGTCAGTTTTTAGCACTTTAAAGTACTGCTTTGTTTCTTTTGGTCGTATGCCATTGACCCAGCTATCACACAGTTCATTTTCTGCTTTGTGGGTGAGATCATCATATGGTATGTCACGTTTGACATGGTAATGTGTCCTGCTGCTTCCAAAATATTTGGTTAATGCCATTGTTTCAGTTTCACACCTCTCCCATTGCAACTTAACTATCTTCAAAATGAGTAGTTCACATACCTCTGAAAAATTTTCTGGCAAGGGTTTACAACAGGGATCATATCTCTGTGGAAGACCCATGTGCGAGAATACCTAATCACCCACTCGACACTTCCTACTCCAGTCCTGCCACAGGCTTATCCTATCTCATCAGAGGCTGGGCCACCTGTGAAAGCAGCCATCATATACCAGGTGTGCTGTAATCACTGCACAGCTTTTTATGCTGGTATGACAACCAACTGGCTGTCATGAGAATAAATGGCTACCACCCAACTGTGGCCAAGAGCAAAGTGGACCAGTCAGTAGCAGAGCATGCAGCTGAGCACAACATGAGTGTGCAGTGGCCGCTTCACAGTCTGGGCCATCTGGATTCGGCATCTACATCTGCATCTATACTCCACAAGCCACCTTCTAGGAATGTACACAATCGGAACTTTAAGAGTAAACCATACCGTGATGCAGGATGCCTCTCTTGCTGCATTTGGCACTGGAGTTAGTTGATCATCTGTGTGATGCTTTCGCCCTTACTAAATGAACCTGTAACGAAACATGCTTCCCCTCTTGGGATATTCTGTTTCTTCTATCAGCCCTATCCCGTTTGGATCCCATGCTGATGAGCAATAGTCAACAAATGTTTTTAAAGCTACTTCCTCTGTTGATGGGCTACATTTCCTGAGGATTCTCCCAATGAATTTGTCTGGCATCTGCCTTACTGGCAGTTAACTTTATGTGATCATTCCACTTCAAACCACCCTGTATGCACACTCCTACAGTCTTATGGAAGTAACCACTTCCAGTGATTGTTCTGCTATTGTGTAATCATATAATAATGGGACTTTGTCTATATATTCACAATATGGTAAATTTGTTGGGAGTGAAAAGCCTCGTGGAACTTGTGATGATATCTAAGAGGTCATTTTTGTGAAAAGTGATGGTCATATACACTCCCCTGTGGCATGCCCAAAGGTACTTTTCTGTCTAAACGCTTCTCTGCATTCAAAGTGACATGCTGTGTTCTGTTCGCTAGAAACTCTTCAATCCAGTCACATAGTTGGTCTGATATTCCATACACTCATATTCCGTTCGTTAGGTGACAGTGTCGAACTCATCGAATACCTTCTGAAAGTCAAGGATCACACTATCTACCTGGGTGCTTGTACCTATTGCTTTCTAGGGTTCGTGGATGGACAGAGAGAGCTAAGTTTCACACAGTCATTTGTGGAACCCACCATTGGCTTTTTTGAACTATGCAGGTAGAAGTTATACTTTCAACACATCCTTTGTTCCCGCAACTCTCCTGGCCTCTATCTCCCTCAACCCGTTGCTCTCACACACTCTACCAAAGTTTACCCTTCTCCTTCCCCTTCTTCTGTCCTATCGTCTCCTCCCAACCCATGTCACCTTCATTCTGCTCCGCACTCCACTGGCTCTCATACGTGGTGTATCACATGTCTAGCCTGTCCATTTTCCACATCTCTCTCCCATGTTCCAAGCCAGCAAACCTGCCGCTTTCCTCTTAGCTGTAAGCTACCCACTCTTAACGCTCCTTCCTACCTCCTGCTGCCCACTCCTCTAACCACGCTACTGCACTCCTGGCATTGTGCATCCAGCTGACACAATGTAGGTTCAGAGGTTTGTGCATTTGTGTGTGTGTGTGTGTGTGTGTGTGTGTGTGTGTGTGTGTGTGTGTGTGCACTGTATGTCGACAAAGGAATTATGCTGAGCAAGTTTTCTTTCCCCTTCGTGTGTGCCTGTCAAAAACTCAATGGCTGTGTTGTTCAGTGAGTAATATTCGTTTCAGGTTGTTGCTCTTCCCTTTCTTTTTCTCCCATTTAGAAGTGTTATTAATTTTTTTATTGGTGTGGCTTCTGCCTTCTTGTCCTTATAAAATCTTTTCATGATATCAGTGTGTTGTGAGACCATTCATGAGAATAAAAACAAGTTTTCATTGTCAGTTTCTTCATTGATCTTTGGTTATTTAGGAGTGTTATAAATATTCCACAATTTTTATGTATGATTTTGGCATGTATCGATTATGTAAATATGTTTGTCTCAATGAAACTTTTAAGATGTGTAGATCTGCTGCTGTTTCATATTCTTTTTTCTGTTGTGGACCATGTATTTTCCAAAGTGTTCTGTTCACACTTTTCAGTTCATGGAAACCACCAGTGGATTTGGTTTCTTTTGCATATAGAACTTTCAGCAAAATAACAGTCATCTGATGACTTAAAAGGGAAGTCTGGGAGGTGTCCCCCCTCCGATTTTCTGGAAACTTTACATGTAAGTAGAACGTGAAAAAGTATTAGACATGTGGTTTTTTTTTTTAAAAAAAAAAGCTGCTAATATGCTGATTTACAGGGTAAAATACAACCCAAAAGTTGAAACCCGCAAAATAAATTTTTACAGATATCTTCACTTTAAATCAATATTTTTGAACCAAATGAAACCAAAATCATTTATTATAATAAACTGCATTATACAATAGTGAAATTGGCCACAGGGGCTGCTTTCCTTATCTTGCAGGGGGTAAAATTGTATTGTATGAAGTACACTTTTGTAATTAAAATTCATAAACTAACTAAAGAAACTAAAAAATTATTTTTACAAACTACATGATCAAATAAAGTTGATGTGTTTTTTAATATTTTTTAAAAAGTGTTCCTGCATGGGGTGAACTACCCCTAATGCAAATGAGCTATAAGTGCCCTGACTAGTAGTTTTTCATTAACTTTCATATTTTGGATTTGTTTGAGTTGATGATAACGATTCAGTCATAAAAATTAAAGCATTAATTTGGGGTATCTAATATGGCAGATGGAAAATTTTTTTTAAAATTTGGGTAAAAGAATGAGGCGTTTTCTTAATGCAGTTGAATATCAGTTCATTTCAGAATTAATAATTTTGGAAAATCATGTTGGTACTGATTTACATTTGGATGTCGAATTATTATACAGTGAAGTCTTGTCATCTAACATACATCTTAAGTATGCCCCAATTTGCTTCATTTCCAGACGATATTGTTGATTTTCATTTGGATTAGTCTCTAGAATTAATTGAATTCAAAAAAGATAACAGAAACAATCAAAGTTCATGCATGCAGTTCAGTTTAATGGTTAAAAAATATATATGTGACCCCACTTAATTTGATAATAATTGTATTATATTATTTTTTGATTTTGATATTCATTGTTAAATATAAGAGTACAATAATTTACATACAGTACAATTTGATTTATCAATTAAATATTTGAAATTGTTGACAAATACATTTGTCTTTTATTTTATATTTTTACGGTTTATAATTATTGCAATAGTGGTATTCCATAGAAAATGATTTATGCACAACTGATTCGTAAACCATCCACAAGTTATGATTGCAATATTGTCCTGGAAGCTACATATAGGTTCTTCAGAGGCCTGTCAGTTAAGTATTCACTTTTGAACCATGAATACGTGAAAGTATTCTGAGATCTTGGAGATCATAGCTGATTATGCACGAGAGATTGCATTTTAATGATATTATTTCTCTCATGTAAGTTATCATAATCCATAAAAATAATTATATCTGATAATTTTCCTACAAAGTTTTTCCAGAAGTGAAATATGTACACATCTAAAGGTTGAATTTTCCCAGTTGTGCCAGGAGGTATCGTCATTAGTTTTAAATTCACCTATTTTGGTACAACTCCTTGTATGATACTTTGTCACTGGCCACTCCAGGCATCCAAAAGTAGCACAGATGAATTAGTAGTATTTTTCAAAAATATTTCTCTTATCCACCTCTGAAAGAGTTCGTTGGAAAGCTTCCCAGATTTCGAAATTCATATTGATATATTTTCTGGAGTAAATAGTGTTTCCCTAACCCAGGGTTCAAGAGCTCCACTTGCTTACTTAATACTAAAAATGAAGGCAGAAGCAACGTAGCCTCTGCTGATATAGTAGGCTGAATAGTGTAACTGTGTGTTAAAGAAGGTAGTGATTGTGCTATGCTTTGTACCTCCTCAATCCCTTTATTATTTAGTGTTCTACAGGCACAAATCTCCAAATTGAATCCACTTTGATCTGAATTAAATACATTTTCTGCTCCGTATTTTGTAATGGACTTCAGTTCCAAAGATTTCACACTTGTCTTCTATTTCATTAATCTTCATCAATGAAGCTTTTGTAACGAATTTAGTAATTTTTCGAGATACGATATTGTGTTTTTCCTGTATCCACGAATGTGATGCTTTAAAAGAAGCCATGTCTATTTCAAGTTTCTTTTGTAAAATACATCTCTTCAAATCAATATCATCTATAATTTTTCATATCTGTTGCCTCCTGCCTGAACTTGCTTTTTCCATCGTCGAAGTTGTTTCACGCTACTTACTTGTCAGTACCGCTTCAGACTCTTCACTTTCTTTGTATTCAACACCTTGTGGATGAATTTCATTATCGTTGTCAAGATATAGTGTTTCTTCTTCTTGTACATCAATTTCCGAAGTTGTTATGCGTTGTCTTATTATTTCTACCAGTAAATCGTGTAATTGCTTTTCTTGTTCATTAACTGGAAACTTAATTTCTTCAGCATTATACAGATTGAAGGTTCTTAATAATAACGTTGTTACTACGATTGCATTAACAGGCATTGTATTTCTATTATTACTTATTTTCAATTCTTTTAATAAATACTATATATTCCTGATTTCTACACCATCCTAAGATTACTGTCGCACCCCTCATGGGGGACAGGTTGCTGCACCTAGCCCTAAAAAATGGAGGAGACAAAGTATACCCAAGATTAATGAAAGAATCTACATCAAAGTCCTAGTACAAATTCCACTTATGTAAATTAAAATTTTTAAACAAAAAATTATGATTTAAGTTTCATGCAAAGGAAGTATACAAAATAAAATTAGCTGTACTTCATAAGTTCCAGTCTTTATTTTTTTTTTATATTTATCTTTAAAATAAAGCACATTTTAAAATTGCAGTCATTTTTTAATTCGCATTCGCAACTATAAAACAGATTTAAAAGGTTTATAAACTATTGAACGGATTTAAATGATATGTTAGGGGTAGTTCACCCCATGCAGGGGCGCTTTTAAAAATATTAAAAAAGTATGTCAACTTTATTTCATCGTCTAGTTTCTAAAACTACTATTATACGAAATATCATGGAAAACTGCTAGCTGAGACACTGAAAATTCAGTGGCGTTAGGGGTATTTTACCCTACGCTGGGGCACTTTTAAGAAAAATTCAAAAACGTGTCAACTTTATTTGATCATGTAGTTGGTAAAAATATTTTTTGTTTTTTTTGTTTCTATAGTTTGAGTTTTTATTATGATAGTGTACTTCATAAAATACGATTTTACCCCCTGCAAGATAAGGAAAGCAGCCCCTGTGGTAAATTTCACTACTGTATAATGTAGTTTATTATAATAAACAATTTTGATTTGATTTGGTTCAAAAATATTGATTTCAGGTGAAGATATCTTAAAAATGTATTTTGCAGGGTCAACTTTAAGGTTGTATTTTACCCTGTAAATCAGCGTATTAGCAGCTTTTAATAATAATAAAAAAAAACAAAACACGTGTCTAATACTTTTTCGTGCTCTACTTACATGCAAAGTTTCCAGAAAATCGGAGAGGGACACCTCCTAGACTTCCCTTGTCAGTGTAACATTGTGCTGTATTTATTATTTGGTGTAATACTTCCACACTTGTGTATATTTTTGAACTGGATAGGTGTTATTAAGTTGGCCTCTCATGTTAAGTCCTGAAGCCACTAAGATTTTCCATTGGTATTTAGTGAAGGTTTCTGATGGAAGTGTCCTGTATTCCGTCTGTAGTGTTTTCCTTCTGCTCTGTTAAACTTTCCATGTAATGGGATTTTATTGGTGTTAGTCACCAACTGTTCATATTTCCCATTAATAGTCTTTCAACTTATAGATTTTCAATATACCGTTCTGTACCAGTTTCCATTGTTTCTTCGCTTTACTCTGAGAGTGCGTACCTGTTTAATTAGTTAGTACTCCTTACATGTGTCAATACGCTTTACTACATGTATCAAAACTAACCATCATAAAGGTGCAATTGTAACTGGCTTGTTTTAAGATTCCTCTGCAGAAACCTACTATGCAGCAGTTAATCAGGTTATTTTGATGAACTTAGTCCTGTATTAGTAGAAAACTAAGAGATATGTGTAATATGTACTTCCATGCTATGGGGACAGAATTAACTGCAGCAGTTGCTGATAGACTCCAGCAGTAAAAAAGTTTTTTAAAATTGTCAGATTTTCGATTGTGGAAAATAGTCATCACAGTTTTGCTAAAAGTTTAATTCCTCAATGCCTGACCACTTAAACGGTAATAAAATGCTAACAGTTCTTGATAGTTGTTCTCAATGTAAGATTGGAAGAAGAGAGAACCTGTAATGTTGTTTAAATGTTGGCGAAACATTCTGATACAAAAATGATTGAAGGAAAAGTGTTGTTATTCTTCAGTAACAAAAAAATGTTTTGTAAAATAAACATTGTTTTATGTTAACCACCAGGCTAAATGATATTAAAAATGTGTGTTTTTCTGTCAAATAAATGAAGCACCAGAGTGCACTACAGATTTTTGTCATAGAATATACTTGCAAGCTTCAACAAGTTGGAATCATAGATTTGTAAGAATGTTCCCTAGTGCCCAATTTTTTCCCCAAAGTCAAGTTACAAATTAAATATTTTCTTCTTAAGGTATGATGACAATCATTCTTTTTCACTTGAATGATTGTGCTTCTTACATTTGGGGCAAAAGTTGAACAGACTCATGACTTAAAGACAACAATACCAATGTTGCGGAGGATTCTAACTTGTTGTAGCTTCCATAGGTTGAAACAGCCACTGGCATATTCGGTGCTAGTGCGGTGTGTCTGGGCACTACTAAATTGGTTGGATGCGGGCTGTCCCCTCTCCTCCACTGTTTAGTCCCGCAGTGCTTTGTGCGGCCCAACGAGGCCAAGAAGGCTGCTGACGATGCCAAGATGCGCTTCGCCCACATCGACGGGGACCACCTCACGCTGCTGAATGTCTACCACGCCTTCAAGCAGAGTAAGTATTGACATATGTTTTTTAGCTTCCATTAAGTTAATCCTAATATTGGGTACAAATAAAACAGAATTAAAAACACAGGAAAATGTGTAGCTTTAGGAAAAAATGAATTGTCTTTGTTACTTTTGAGTATTGCACACCGTAATGCCCAAATTGTAAAAAAAAGAGTGGTTATTGGTTACAAGTATTTTTAGCGTATATGAAATAATACCAGTTTGCTCTCTGCCCCCATCCCCTCCCCCTCCCTCCCAACTGTCACCTGAATGGGATATTCAGTATATCTGAATAGTGTGTGTGAAAGGTTTTACTTAAATTTTGAAATGTAGTCTTTATTGTGGAACCAAGGGGATTGTGGTCATGAGAACTTCTAAAGTACTACAGATCCAGTTGCAGGTATAATATCCGAACAGATTTTTGACGTGTGTGTTCGTATGTTAATGTTAAGAAAGAACCAATCTTTAGCTGCTTGGGTTGAGATGGACAGTTGAAATGCTTCAGGCCAGTGTTATTTCATTATTTTGCAACTGCTTACGCACCTTCTTGACTGGAGTTTTTGTACTTACTGTCATCTTCATATAATCAGTTCCTGATACAAAACATGCTCAGAATATCGTAGTAATACAGCCAGATTTTTTTGCTTGTGGCTGTAGTTTCCACATAGGAGAGCCGCCACCTCCAAAGTTTTGATGCACAACCTGTAATCTACTACTGTGTCAGCTATTGATGAGGCTCCACAATTTCATGTAACCTTTGAGAATGGTGTTAACTGCAGTTGGAGCCAGTGATTTCTGAATCTTGTGATGGACAGTGTAAGCTTTCACATCCAGTGTTTTCATTGTTCATGAATTTTATTTTATGTTAATTAGGCTGTGGTCCATTGCTGTTAGGAGTCTTTATAGTCTCTCATGTTACGTCCAGCACTAGAAGACGAAACATTAGGCACATGAATGAGCCTTGGACCAAAGACTACAGACTTTATCCTCCAGTTTCTGTACTGCAGCAATATTCTCTTCAGTGACCAATGATCAGCCTGAATCTTTGTGCCTGAAGTTAACTTGGTGAGGCAAACTGCACTGTTTTCTGGAATTACTGGAGATGTTGTTGTTGTGGTCTTCAGTCCTGAGACTGGTTTGATGCAGCTCTCCATGCTACTCTATCCTGTGCAAGCTTTTTCATCTCCCAGTACCTACTGCACCCTACATCCTTCTGAATCTGCTTAGTGTATTCATCTCTTGGTCTCCCCCTACGATTTTTACCCTCCACGCTGCCCTCCAATACTAAATTGGTGATCCCTTGATGCCTCAGAACATGTCCTACCAACCGATCCCTTCTTCTGGTCAAGTTGTGCCACAAATTTCTCTTCTCCCCAATTCTATTCAATACTTCCTCATTAGTTATGTGATCTACCCATCTAATCTTCAGCATTCTTCTGTAGCACCACATTTCGAAAGCTTCTATTCTCTTCTTGTCCAAACTATTTATCGTCCATGTTTCACTTCCATACATGGCTACACTCCAGACAAATACTTTCAGAAATGACTTCCTGACACTTAAATCAATACTGGATGTTAACAAATTTCTCTTCTTCAGAAACGCTTTCCTTGCCATTGCCAGCCTACATTTTATATCCTCTCTACTTCGACCATCATCAGTTATTTTACTCCCCAAATAGCAAAACTCCTTTACTACTTTAAGTGCCTCATTTCCTAATCTAATTCCCTCAGCATCACCCGACTTAATTAGACTACGTTCCATTATCCTTGTTTTGCTTTTGTTGATGTTCATCTTATATCCTCCTTTCAAGACACTGTCCATTCCATTCAACTGCTCTTCCAAGTCCTTTGCTGTCTCTGACAGAATTACAATGTCATCGGTGAACCTCAAAGTTTTTATTTCTTCTCCATGAATTTTAATACCTACTACGAATTTTTCTTTTGTTTCCTTTACTGCTTGCTCAATATACAGATTGAACAACATCGGGGACAGGCAACAACCCTGTCTTACTCCCTTCCCAACCACTGCTTCCCTTTCATGTCCCTCGACTCTTATAACTGCCATCTGGTTTCTGTACAAATTGTAAATAGCCTTTCGCTCCCTGTATTTTACCCCTGCCACCTTTAGAATTTGAAAGAGAGTATTCCAGTCAACATTGTCAAAAGCTTTCTCTAAGTCTACAAATGCTAGAAACGTAGGTTTGCCTTTCCTTAATCTTTCTTCTAAGATAAGTCGTAAGGTCAGTATTGCCTCACGTGTTCCAGTGTTTCTACGGAATCCAAACTGACCTTCCCCGAGGTTGGCTTCTACTAGTTTTTCCATTCGTCTGTAAAGAATTCGTGTTAGTATTTTGCAGCTGTGGCTTATTAAACTGATTGTTCGGTAATTTTCACATCTGTCAACACCTGCTTTCTTTGGGATTGGAATTATTATATTCTTCTTGAAGTCTGAGGGTATTTCACCTGTTTCATACACCTTGCTCACCAGATGGTAGAGTTTTGTCAGGACTGGCTCTCACAAGGCCGTCAGTAGTTCCAATGGAATATTGTCTACTCCGGGGGCCTTGTTTCGACTCGGGTCTTTCAGTGCTCTGTCAAACTCTTCACGCAGTATCGTATCTCCCATTTCATCTTCATCTACATCCTCTTCCATTTCCATAATATTGTCCTCAAGTACATCGCCCTTGTATAGACCCTCTATATACTCCTTCCACCTTTCTGCTTTCCCTTCTTTGCTTAGAACTGGGTTTCCATCTGAGCTCTTGATATTCATACAAGTCGTTCTCTTATCTCCAAAGGTCTCTTTAATTTTCCTGTAGGCGGTAGCTATCTTACCCCTAGTGAGATAGGCCTCTACATCCTTACATTTGTCCTCTAGCCATCCCTGCTTAGCCATTTTGCACTTCCTGTCGATCTCATTTTTGAGACGTTTGTATTCCTTTTTGCCTGTTTCACTTACTGCATTTTTATATTTTCTCCTTTCATCAATTAAATTCAATATTTCTTCTGTTACCCAAGGATTTCTACTAGCCCTCGTCTTTTTACCTACTTGATCCTCTGCTGCCTTCACTACTTCATCCCTCAAAGCTACCCATTCTTCTTCTACTGTATTTATTTCCCCCATTCCTGTCAATTGCTCCCTTATGCTCTCCCTGAATCTCTGTACAACCTCTGGTTCTTTTAGTTTATCCAGGTCCCATCTCCTTAAATTCCCACCTTTTTGCAGTTTCTTCAGTTTTAATCTACAGGTCATAACCAATAGATTGTGGTCAGAATCCACATCTGCCCCTGGAAATGTCTTACAATTTAAAACCTGGTTCCTAAATCTCTGTCTTACCATTATATAATCTATCTGATACCTTTTAGTATCTCCAGGGTTCATCCATGTATACAACCTTCTTTCATGATTCTTAAACCAAGTGTTAGTTATGATTATGTTGTGCTCTGTGCAAAATTCTACCAGGCGGCTTCCTCTTTCATTTCTGTCCCCCAATCCATATTCACCTACTATGTTTCCTTCTCTCCCTTTTCCTACACTCGAATTCCAGTCACCCATGACTATTAAATTTTCGTCTCCCTTCACAATCTGAATAATTTCTTTTATTTCATCATACATTTCTTCAATTTTTTCGTCATCTGCAGAGCTAGTTGGCATATAAACTTGTACTACTGTAGTAGGTGTGGGCTTCGTATCTATCTTTGCCACAGTAATGCGTTCACTATGCTGTTTGTAGTAGCTTACCCGCATTCCTATTTTCCTATTCATTATTAAACCTACTCCTGCATTACCCCTATTTGATTTTGTATTTATAACCCTGTATTCGCCTGACCAGAAGTCTTGTTCCTCCTGCCACCGAACTTCACTAATTCCCACTATATCTAACTTCAACCTATCCATTTCCCTTTTTAAATTTTCTAACCTACCTGCCCGATTAAGGGATCTGACATTCCACGTTCCGATCCGTAGAACGCCAGTTTTCTTTCTCCTGATAACGACATCCTCTTGAGTAGTCCCCGCCCGGAGATCCGAATGGGGGACTATTTTACCTCCGGAATATTTTACCCAAGAGGACGCCATCATCATGTAATCATACAGTAAAGCTGCATGCCCTCGGGAAAAATTACGCCTGTAGTTTCCCCTTGCTTTCAGCCATTCGCAGTACCAGCACAGCAAGGCCGTTTTGGTTATTGTTACAAGGCCAGATCAGTCAATCATCCAGACTGTTGCCCTTGCAACTACTGAAAAGGCTGCTGCCCCTCTTCAGGAACCACACGTTTGTCTGGCCTCTCAACAGATACCCCTCCGTTGTGGTTGCACCTACGGTACGGCTATCTGTATCGCTGAGGCACGCAAGCCTCCCCACCAACGGCAAGGTCCATGGTTCATGGGGGGGGATTACTGGAGATATCATCATGAAACTGATCCAATGTCACACTGATAATGTACCTTCCATGGTGAAGATCTTGTGAGGCCAACTAGTAAACAACTGTGCAATACTGATATGAACAACTTAGCATTTGGGTACATAGTATGCCATTGGCTACAGATGCAGACCATAACCTTTCTCCTGGTGCTAAAAATTTTCTTTGTATGTAAGAACATTTCAGTCAGTGTCATAGTCTTCGCAGCTTCATTCTGAGCACTAACCGAAGTTACCAACTAATAGTGGAATACAATAGGTTGCCAAGAAATAGATTTAAAACAGTGCATTTTTATACTGATAGGTTAGGCTTTGGGACCAAATTATAAAAGAATGAGCACGAGTGCAATTACCTAGGATGTGAAACCTAGAAAGTCTTACTACCCCTGCATTGATTCAACAGAATATTTAATAGTGTTAAAATAGTATACGTACTATTAAGAATTGACAGAAGAAAATGCTCACTTTACACACTGTTGATATAAGATGAGTGTTAGCAAAATGTTTTTCCAAACAATTGTAAAGAAATAGATGAAAACTTTTTATCAGGTAACATAGACAGAGACTATCAGGACATTCATATCCACATCAAAAGATAAAAAAATCCCAATTTTTTTGGAAAGAATAAATGTGACTCCAAAGGACAGGGTAATAATGAAGAACACAAAATGTGCCAGAGTTGTGCAGAGGAATTATGATGAAAAACATTCTGGATAACATTAGGTTGACAGAGACGTTTAGTGCAATGGTTATGAAATAATAATTTGATCATCTTAAAAAGACTGAAAGCTTGTAAAGCTCCATAAACTGCTGGTGTCCTTAGTTTTATTGAAGCCATTTGGAGAAAAGAAAATTTCATATAAGAAACAACATCTACAAGAAAAGAGAATTCCCAAACATTTTGAGCAAAAATGCAGGATATGCATTCCAAAGACCAAAACTAATAAGAAATGTCAGCAGGATAGAACACCTACTTGTAATGTGTCTGTAATTATTAACTGGATTTATCTATAATTGCATCGCATCAAAAATAAAGTGGAAGGAGGTGTACAGGATGTCAGTTTTTATTTTCACAGCAACTGATACACAAATGAGGCAGTAATCACTATTATTTGTAGGTATATCTTAGAATATTTTGTTCATGTCAGGTTCTCCAACTGTCATATGTATATGTAGTTTAAATGAGAAAACCTTGTTCACTTTTGGTGCACTTTGTTGTAATATATTATTTTATTCTTTAATTGGTACCGATTTCATAATGATTGATCCCTGTCTTGAAGCTCATATTCTGGTTACATTGTGTGAAAAAAATTGTGTTGTATCTTGCTGCAATCTTGGAAATGTACATTTTAGTTGAAAATGGGGAGACACACTAAAATATTTGAGAGAGAAAGCAGCATGCTTTATTGAGCATTTTTTGTGAGTGGCGACTGAGGAGTCATAGAAGTCAGACTATAGGAGAAAAATTTCCGTAGCACAGTGTAAAGATACAACAATTTCCTACTTACAGGCGACTTTTAGTTGCTTTTCGACTGCTCATTTTGTTCTAATATTGGTGGATATAAATTGCCACAGTTTGCCTAATCATGATGCGCGTGTGCAAACGCAAATGCAACTGTCACACATGATCAGTCTCTGGCAGCTGGAGCCATTACATTCTTGGATTTTCCATTGTTTGATATTAACTTTACGAGTAGTTAATGGAAGTGAGTTTTGTGGTAAGTGTCTTGTTTTCCAACAGATTCAGAGGACCCTCAATGGTGTTACGATAACTTCGTCAACTACAGGTCTCTCAAGTCAGGAGATAATGTGCGACAACAGCTGTCCCGCATAATGGACAGGTTCAACCTAAAAAGGACGTCAACGGACTTTACGTCTAAAGATTACTACATAAATATTCGGAAAGCACTCGTTGCTGGTTTTTTTATGCAGGTATGTAATTTTTTTCCCAGTATTAATTTTACTGTAATGGCATCAATAAGAGGAAGAGTCAGGATGTGTAGAATTGTACTTACAACCTCGGACGTGAAAAGAAAATTGAGCAATAAGATTGTATTACAGATAGATCAGGATGTTCATATGCTTAAAAGCATACAGTTTTTAAGATAGAATTTTTCTACGGTTGGGAAAATACTGCTGTTTATTGACCAGCTACTGGTCATGCAGATATAAAGTGGAAAAAAAGGTTATAATAAACTTTCAAAGTCAGTTTGTGTGAATAATTTCTTGCATAAGAAGCAGCAACACAACATAGCTTTAAAAATTACTTTTTCAAGAAGTGTTGTTGAAGAACTATATTTGTTATCTTTATACTTCATTGTAGATGTATCTTCAGCAGTATCTGAAGATAATTCTGTAATGAACACTACGTATAACAAAATATCCAATTAATTATGGAGAGAATTTCGTTCAGATAGTCATTGTGAAGCTTGCGGAACTGAAATTGTGTGTACGGGTGCTGTAAGGTGGGTGGTGGGGTAATGTGCAGTGGCAAGGAGCATTGTACCATGTGGCACTCCAAACTGTAGCGTCATTCTTAGACTTCAGCCTCTGTTGCATGCTTTGGGGTGTGCGTAGAACATTTAGCATTAAATGCGAGTGCAGGCTTTCTTGGCGAATTCCATATATGAAGTCTTCACGGGTTGTCAGCCGAGTAGCATTGTCCATTATAGTCTCGTAACAACATTTCGATGGAATGCATCATCATCATCTTCAGGCGAAGATGATGGAGACACACTCCATCGAAACGTTGCTGCGAGACGACGATTCTACTCAGCTGACAACCTGTGAAGACTTCATATATTTAGCATTAATTTTCATATTATTTTAGGTATGGTGAGGTTGCTTAGTTAATGTAATTTTCATTAGGGCAGGCATAAAGCAAACACATTAGGTATTTTGTTAACAAGCAACAAGTTTTCAGAGCAAATAAATTCTGCTAGAAAGAATCGGAAGCAGAAACAGCCAGCCAGTTACCAGGTTAGGCAGTGGCTGGAGTATGAGGTGTTTGCCAGACAGAGAGCACTCTGACAAAGCTACAAAATAGTCTCCTTTTCTCTCTGCATGGAACGCTTCAGGCAGATCCATTCTTACATGGACACTGCTGCAACAAGATATGAAAGTAGTTGTGATAGGACATTGTTTTAGTAACTTGCTTAATAATTTTTGTGGATACTGAGAGAGCACAGCGAAAGGTATCCGAACAAAATCAGGAATTTGTAAGTAAAAACAAAGAACTACCATTGAGGAATAAAGGCTCGTATATCAATTGACGTAAACATGAAATGCATAGAATTGAAGAATCAGTTTTTGGAAAGCTGAAAGAAGAAAGTTGACTCAGCATTACGATTGGAGTACAATACAATGTACAGAGAGAAAGAGTAATCAAGAGTTCAGGCATGTGTGTTACTGGGTTCGGGCAGTGTATCGCTGTGATGCAGTTTATTTCTAGTAACTTCTTAGTCATAGTACATTACAGTATGGGAAACAATGCTATCATTGTTAATGGTATTATTTATTTTAATTTTAGGTTGCTCATTTAGAGCGAACAGGTCATTACTTAACTATAAAAGATAACCAAGTTGTGCAGCTACATCCGTCAACCTGTCTCGACCACAAACCAGAGTGGGTCATCTACAATGAATTCGTTTTAACAACGAAAAACTATATTAGGACGGTGACAGACATCAAACGTAAGTACTGTTTGTATTAAAAGAAGAATTAGAAGGTAGACCATTATTCTTAAATAAAAGAGATGCTGATTACCTGATATATGTATTGAATAGATTGAAAAATGCTGCGGGGAAGTTCCCACCTACACAATTCAGCAAAAAAAAATTTAAAAAAACTGGTTTTTGGGAATGGGGAGTGTGGAAATTTATGTGAATCACAGATTGGGAGGCAGCCATCAGTCAATAACATCACAGTGGAAAGGGGGGGGGGGGGGGGGGGGGCAGGAGAGGAGAAAAATTGTTTTCTTGGCGAAGTTTCAAATTTTTTCAGTGCGCTGTATAAAAATGAATGACACCAAAAAATCTGTTGTCATATCAATAATCATCATCCTGATTTAGACTCCTCTTTAAGATACATTGTCTCTAATACGATAATTCTCAGTTTGTTTAAAATTTAAAAATGTTTGCAACTTTGACATCGGTTGTTTTCATTATGATTGTGACAGGGGTACTTGGTTCTAATTAATTTTATGTCAAAATTAATTGGATGTCATGTTAGATTGATAGCAATACTGCAATGCATGCTCTTCCACAACTGTCAGCTAAAGCAAACAGTACCCACAGTACCCACAATAATATCACTTTGCATCAGCTATTAGGTTTTTGATATATAACCTGTGTGTTTTGTGTTTTTCAGCTGAGTGGGTTTTGAAGATTGCACCTCAGTACTATGATCTCAACAACTTTCCACAGTGTGAAGCGAAAAGGCAACTTGAAATCCTCCAGGCGAAGATGGAAACTCGCCAGTATCAAGAAGGCTTTTGATGTATTGCTGCTGCCTAAAACAGGATGTTGTGATTTTCTGTACAAGTGCTGGTTTGTACCATGTGTTTGTAGTTATCTTGTTGCAGCATATGAAAGTGTGAACTGCTATGGTGCAACTTTTTGGCCATTGCCACCACCACCGCCACGACTATCATTTATCATAAACACATTATGTATTTATTCACAAAACTCACACATTGTTGGAACTATTGTATCCATATGTACATTGTTTTAATTAATTGACATGTGGTCTCACTAAGTGATAGGACATATTTCATGTAATTCATTCATCGTCATGAGTTCGTAGTATCAGTTTCTTTGTACAGTGCACTTAAGTTTCTTTTCAAAATGTCAAAAAGAGGGCATTTTGGACTGATTTTGTAAAGTGTGGATTCAAAAATTGTGAATGAACATGTTTCAATTATGCGCATCCTCATGTTGGACTGCAGAAGTGATTACAGGACAATCTGAAATATGAATTTTTCTGTGTGGCCTCTGCAGCGTGTTTGGAAATAGCTGTCATTTGTGACTATGAATATAGGAGTGTAGCTGTCATTTCTACTGATACTGTGAGCAATATTTTGTTTATTAAAATGTGTTAGAAAAGAAGGTACAGAATTTGATATGAATTTTGATAAAAATGTATGTGTTACAAATTTTTTGTGCCTAGTTAAACCCCACAAGCAGCCTCCAATTTTATAGTTTTCGCTGTAAGAGGGAAGATAAAAAATTTAATTTTTTTTTTTTTTTTTTTTTTTTTTTTTTTTTTTTTTTTTTTTTACAGAAAATGAGATTTGAAAAAAGTGCTATTACAAATCACATACAGGAATGTAGTATGTCAGCATTTTAAGAACTGTTTTTATGAGTAATTTCATACAGTGGGAGATATTGCTCATGAAATAATATTGATGAAACTTTAAACAAAAAGTGGAGGTATTAAATTTGTATGTTAAACTCAAGCAAGATATTTTTTGTGACTGCACTAGGAACTTTAACAATTTTCTTTTTTAAATTAATGCATGTGTATAAACGGACAAAACAATGGTGTCTGTTTTGCTCAGTAGTGAATGCATTTGCACTTTTGTTGTTTTGAGCATTACATTCCTGTTAATGATGGAGAAGAATAGTTTTGTATTTAGTTACATACAGCTACCTACTTATTGCAGGTACTGAAGACAGAGATGCCAAAGAAGTCTATTGTTTGTATGTTGTGTATGAGCTTGATAGGGTGTGTCATATTACTACAGTCTTCTAGAGTGTGATTTATCATGGGTGGTTGTGTGGTCAGGAAGATTAGATTTGCAAAATGAGGATAAAAATTTTAATGAACACACCACTTATGTCTTCAGTATAGCAGTCTTTTATGTTTTCTGTATTATGTATATAGTACAAAATAATATTTGAATCATTTGGAAATAATTTTTTTTGTTGCTGTCATTAAAACCTAGTGGATACGAGGAAATAAAAGAATGTACATGTACGAAATTTCATTGCAAGTAACGTAAAGTAACTACATATATCATTGTAGTTTGCACAGTCTGTAATTTGAAAGAAGCAATTTGATTTTTGTTGATACATAATCTAATTAGTTGGAATATCATAATTTGCAGCTTGAAAACTCTCTGTTGTCAGCCTGGTAAGTAACTGGTTGGATGGTGTCTCTTTAAAACTGCTTACGGTATTACAAAACGTCAGAAGTTGGTGCTTTTTTAAAAATAACTGTTTGGAAGTCCTATGTTTTGGTTAATCATTACAAACAAAATAGTCTGTATGTTAGGTTCATGTGTCCAATCAATAGTACAACCTCAAATTTGTCTTGTGTTATATTCACCACTCATAAAAGCGTTAAGGATAGCTTCAATGCAGTACCATGCTGGTTTAATAATTCCACCATAAAGTTGTCTGGCACTAGATGACAGCAGGGACTGATATTGGTCACTGCCCGCCAAATGAAAGATGGAGCAACATCTAGGCTTTTAAAAATGATAGTAAACTGCTAGACTTTTGAACTGAAGTCCCTACCCCCCCCCCCCCCCCACCTCTTTCCTCTTCCCACCCCCAGGAGAAAGTATTGATCAGGCAAAAGTGAATGCAGTAAGTTCTACGTTGCTGCATGAATTTTGAATTTATGTATTGTCTGTTGTTGACATGTTTTCCTTATAGCCAGAATTGATCAAATTGTAGAACAGGTGTGGCCACTAACCTTACTTTAGGGAGCTGCAAGCCTATGGACCTGAACTGAAGGTAATTACATTTGATAGAGAGTAAGCAGTAACGGGAAGGAAGAAATTTTTTTATTTCATCAATGAAGGAACATTTTTAAATTTTAAAACTAACACAATTGAACTTCCCCCCACCCAGTAGGCCATTTGAAATCTGGCTGGTAACTGGTGAGTACAGTCCACATGTTCACTTAAATGCTCACAGTTAGTTCAGATCATTATTTCACTTTCAATTTGTTTAAATGTTGATTAGAGCAATACGCGCACACTAGTGGTCCAAAAATTAAAGTTCTCTTGGCACAAACTTTTGTTGGCAGATATTTTTCTTCTGGAAACTTTTTTCAAGATCTTCCAAAACTCAGTAGCTAAACAACCACTTCCTTCATAGTCTTGTAGTTTCAGGGACTCCAACACTACAGCACAAGGCCCCCCCCCCCCCTCTACACTCGCCAATTTATTGGCTGACCACCAGACCAGCTTTATGGCAGCCTACACAAATCCTGACAGACTGTGCTCAGCAATTCCAGTGCCCCCCTGTTTTGTGATTTGTTTATCTTAAGTTCATGGATTATATGTTCTAGAGATCCCACCTGGTTTTGCACAGAAACAAAAACTGTGGTTTACCTTGGTGTTTCAGAGACAGCAAGGCAGAAGAAAAAGTTGTGGCCAAAGAAGTAGCTAATGCAAAGAAATAAATGGCCTGGGAGCCAATGATTTTTATAATTATCTAATAATGGATAAAACAGACATTTCGGAGCTGCAGAAATTCTTGAAACCATTCTTTACAGAAAAGATTAGTCATGAGAGAGACTGTGAGCTATGAGGAGAATCTTTTAACTAAATCATGGCTTCTAGCCACTGCTGGTACTTAGAGGACCTCAAATTCAGTGCTTTCGTATCCTCACAATTATTATCGAAAATGATTCCTGAAACCTGTAACATGATTTATAGTTGTCTGAGTAAGTACATCATGTTAAAGCAAAATAAACAAAACAAAAGATGATCTTGTAAACTTTATTAATTTATTTATTTCTGTAAGAAGCATAAAATGTCCTGTACATTTAACAAACTCATTTCAAATAATAATAATAATAATAACAAACACTACAAATGGTGGTGGCACACATCATCCAATAAATATGACAGTTAAATGAGAAATGAAGCATTTAGCAACTTTTACAACTGAAAAAATTCCAAACTTCATCCTTCATAACAGGCTTGGACATAGGCTGGACATTTTTAACACTTATAACAATGATGCAAGATATCGTTACTGAAAAGTACTGGAAAAGAAACCTAAAAGCCGAAATACATGAGGATGGTAGACTTTTATTCATAACGTATATATGTCGTCTGCGCTCTTTTTCTGTCATTTGAAATTATTATGGATGTTTAACAAATGAAAAAAGTGCTTCATTTCATGCATCTCTATTGCTATACTCACCGCACAATGTGTCCCATGAACATCTGCAGCCTTTAAATATCTCCAGAAACTCTGTCATTAAAGTTTCGCCTGCCTCGCATATTATCATGTGTATTGGAACAACATTTAACCCTGCGTGCAGTAACGAAAGATGAACTTTTGTCGGGCAGTGGACACGATGATGTTACACACAACACTGTTGGGTGAAGTGGTGGTGGGGGAGGGGATGGGGAGGCTGTCAAATGGTTCTACCTGACCGACATCACAAGAAAAGTTGGTTGGTTGACCAAAGTGATTATACAGTCCAGTTGGTTGGTCAGTTGCTGAGTATGCAGGGGACTTTATAAATACTTCATAATTGGCATTGAAATGGGACAGCTATCCCCAAAACAAATGGATATGCAAGGAATTAAAGTGTAAGTACATTTGGCATTTATTTCTTCAGCAAGGTCAGGCATTGTTCACGATTCTCTTTCCATTTCAATATGAACTTAAGGAATGGTTTCGGTAATTTCCTTCAAAATTTGAAATGAGCAAATATTTTAATCATAAGATCTTAATGAAACGGTCTTAATTTGGCCAAAAAGGCCTTCATTGGAATTAAAAACACACGCACACGCGCGCACACACACACACACACACACACACACGCACACAAACTGGTTGCAGAGGCCAGACTGTGAGCAGCAGTGCGTGATGGGAGAAGCAATCTGGGTTGTGGGGGTAAAAAGGAGGCTGCGGCAGGGAGAGGGAGGGATAGTGGGGTAGAGGTGGAGGACGGTAAAGTGCAAGAGTGTACAGGAACGTAAGATATATTGCAGGGATAGTTCCCGTCTGCCTAGTTCAGAAAAGCTGGTGGTATTGGGAAGGATCCAGATAGCATAGGCTGTGAAGCAGTCATCGAAATGAAGAATGTCGTGCTGGACAACGTGCTTAGCAGTGGGCTGGTCCATTTGTTTTTTTGACCACAGTTTGTCGGTGGCCATTCATGCAGACAACTGACAGCTTGTTGGTTGTCGTACCCACATAGAATGCAGCACAGGAGTTGCAGTTTAGCTTTCATATGTAGCCGTGCCTTTGATGGGATAGGTGATGCTTGTCGCCAGACTGGAGGGTGTGGTGGTGGGAGGATGTATGAGACAAGTCTTGCATCAAGGTCTATTACAGGGATAAGAGCCTTGAGGCAAGGGGTTGGGAGCAGGGATTGTGTAGTGCTGGACAAAGATATTGTGCAAGTTTGATGGGCAGTGGGATACCACAGTGAGAGCACGGGAAGGATAGGGGGGTAGGACGTTTCTCATTTCAGGGCTCAATGAGAGGTAGTCAAAAAGCTGACGGAGAATGCTCTAGTCTTGTGGTACTGAGTCACGAGGGGAATGCTCCTCTGTGGCCATACGATGGGACTTTGGGAGAGATGTGCACAAAGAGATCTGCGTTTGTACAGGGTTGGGAGGGTAATTATGGTCTGTGCAGGCCTCTGTGAAATCCTTGATATATTTGAGAGGAACTGCTCGTCACTGCAGGTGAATCGAATGGGTGGCAGCTGTTGAAGTTGAGATATTACTGGGGGGTTTGGTAGGTTTGATATGGACATAAGTATTGATGTATCCATCTTTGAGGTGGATGTCAAAATCAAGGAAGGGATTCTGGGTGGTTGGAAAGTATTCCTGTAGATGGCCCATGAATGGGTTAGTATAGGATGGTGCCATGTTGGTTGCCATTGCTGTACCCCAGATTCGTTTGTAGGTGATGCCTTCAAATGAGAAGTAATTGTGATTGAGGATATACTTGGTCATGGTGACCAGGAAGGGGGTTGTAGGAATCCCTCAGATTTGGGAAAAACGGTGCCCAATTGTGTCGGGGACCATGGGTATTAGAGATGTTAATGTAAAGGGAGTTGGCTTCAGTAGTGAAGAGCAGAGCACCAATATTGCAAAGTAATGTTAGCTGTGGAGATTTCGTGGTGGAAATGTTTGGTGTCTTTTTTTTCTATAGGAGGGTAGGATGTAGGTAGTAGCCTGAAAGTGCTGGTCTCCAAGAGCAGAGATTCCCTGTGGGGGCACAGTACCCGGCCACTATGGGGCATCCTGGGTAGTGGGTATATGGACTTACGGAAGTCTGTTGAAGGTGGGAGTGGTAGGGGTGAGGAGACAGATGGACTTCGGAGAAGTTCTGAGATGGGCCTAAGGATTTGAGTAGAGACTAGAGATACTGCTGGATTTCAGGAATGGGATGAATGTGGCAGGGTTTGTAGGTTAATGAATCTGACAGCTGTCTGAGTCCTTCTGCCAAGTAATCCTTGCAGTTCCAAACAGTGGTGGAGCCTTTATAATAGTACCTGCTGACAAAGGCTCCACCACTGTTTTGAGCTGCAAAGATTTCCTGGCAAAAGGATTCCTCCCACTGCCAGATTCATCCACCTACAAACCCTGCCATAGTGATCCTATTCCAGAAATCCAGCACGATCTCCATTCTGTCTCAAATCCTTAGGCCTATCCCAAATCCTTAGGCCTATCCCAAAACTTCTCTCCTGAGCCCATCTCTCTCCTCGCCCATCTCTCTCCTCGCCCATCTCTCTCCTCGCCCTCAGAACGTCAGTACCTTCTCCCCTATTCACTTTATGTGGTCCTCCTCAACCCAACAAGCCACACTCCCCGATGTTGACCTCCACCTCAAAGATGGGTACATCAGTACCTACCAACAACCAGCAATACCTGCACTTAGACTGCTGCCACCCATTCCATTCCAAGAAGTCCTTTCAATACAGCCTAGCCACCCGTGGCCATTGCATGTACAGTGACAAGCAGTCGCTCTTGAAATAGACAAAGGGTCTCACTGAGGCCTGCACAGACCATAACTACCCTCCCAACCTTGTACAAAAGCAGGTCTCCTGTGCCTATCTTTGCAGGCACCCACAACCTCCCATTGTTCCATCATTCAGTCACAGAGGAGCATTCTCCTCATGACTCACTACAACATTGGACTGGAGCATTTTCTGCCACAGTTTTGACTACCTCTTGTGGGCCCTGAAATGAGGAATGTTCTAGCCACTACCATTCTCATGCGTCACACACTGGTATTCTGCTGCCCATCAGACCTCCGCTGCTCCCAGTCTCATGGTTCATATCCCTGCAATAGATCTAGATGCTAGACCTGACACATACTTCATCCCCCCACCACCTACTCCAGTCTGGTGATAAGCATCACCTATCCCATCAAAGGTAGGGCAACCTGTGAAAGCAGTTCTGTGATACACAAGCTAAGCTGCAACCTATGTGCTGCAGTCTAAGTTGGCATGAAAAGTCACCGACAAACTGTGGCTTGCAAACTAGTGGACCACGCTGTTGCTGAGCATGCTGCCCACCATGATATCCTTCATTTCAATAACTACTTCACAGCCTGTGCCATATGCATCCATCCCACCAACATCGCTTTTCTGAATTGCGCAGGTGGGAACTCTCCTTACAATATATCCTCCTGCCCTCAACCTTAATTAGTTTTCCCACTTTACCCACCTAACTCCTTCTGTTTTACCATTCCAGTATTACACATCCCTCTATTTCACCAACACCTGCAGCCTTCCTGCTTCTCTGCCTTTCTGTTGTCCCAACCCTCCCTAGCTCTCCATCTAAATTCCCAACTGTGCCTAGCTGTCCTATCCTCTCTCCACCTTATCACTATATGCTTCCACAAGCAACGTTTTATCATCCCCCATCTCTGCCCCAGCCTCCTCCTTACCGCCACCACCTAGATTGCTTCTCCCATCATGCACTGCTGCTCGTAGTCTGGCCTCGGCAGCCTCTCACCGGAGACTGTGGGCATGTGTGTGTGAGTTGATTTACCATCTTGGAAGCAGAAGTAGAAAAGGTGCTGAAGGAGATGAAGAATAGATGATTTGCCAGCAGAACTGTTGAAGAGTCTGGGAAACAAGGCAAGAAAAGAAATAGTCTACCTCTGTAATGAGATATATGACAAAGGGGAATAGCCTGAGAACTTCGCTGCAACAGTTATGATACCAATAGAGAAAAAGAGAAATACTAAAAAATGTGAAGAGCACCGGAACATGAATCTAATTTCTCATGCAGCTAAAGTCTTGCTGAGAGTGTTGAATAGCAGGTTACATGGCAAGCTGGATAGAGGGATTGCAGAGGAGCAGTTCGGATTTAGAAGAGGAAAAGGAACGAGATGCTATTGGCCTGCTAAGAACTATAGGGGAAAGATATATGGAAAAGGGCAGAGAAGTCTCTGCTGTTTTTATAGATTTAGAAAAGGCTTTTGACAGAGTTCAATGGAACAAGCTGATGGATATCTTGAAGAGGAAAGGAGTAGATTGGAAAGAGAGACGACTGGTACAGACTCTATATTTACACCAGAAAGTAAGGATAAGGATTGGAAATGAAATGTCAGAAGGAAGCAGCATTGGACGAGGTGTTAGACAAGGTTATTGCCTTTCCTCACTGCTGTTTAACGTATACCTTGAAGAGATTATCGCAAAAAGTTTAGATGGGAAAAGAGGAATATGTTTTGGTGGAAAGAGAATAGAATGTATAAGATTTGCTGATGACATGGTATTAGTGGCAGAAAGTGAGCAGACAGTGAATAACATGCTCAAAGATCTGAATGAAGCTTGTGTGGAATATGGGATGCAAATAAACACAGTAAAAACAAAGAGTATGGTCATCAGTAAAAGACAGACTGTCCAATATTAAAATAGGACAATCTACCATTAGCCAAGTAAGTGAATTTAAATATCTCAGAAGCACAATAACTAAAGACTTGAGATGTCACCAGGAGGTGAAAACTCGAATTGCCATAGCGAAGGAGGCATTCAACAGAAAGAGGAGACTCTTATGTGGCAAATTAGATAAAGGACTAAGGAAAAGGCTTGGCAAATGTTTTGTCTGGAGTGTGGCACTATATGGGGCAGAAACATGGACACTGCGACGAGAGGATGAAAAAAGGTTAGAAGCATTTGAGATGTGGATGTGGAGGAGAATGGAGAGAATAAGCTGGGTGGAAAGAGAGAGTAATGAAAGAGTATTGGAAAGGGTTGGTGAGAGATGATGTCTGCTGAAGGTTGTAAGAGAAAGGAAAAATAACTGGTTGGGACATTCATTGAGAAGGGAGTGCTTGCTAGTAGATGCTTTGGAAGGATTGGTTTGTGGGAGAAGACTCAGAGGAAGGAGGAGATACAAGGTGATAGACGACATAAAGGGGAGAGGAAATTATGCAGACGTCAAGAGGATGGCAGAAGACCGGACAGCCTGGAGAACTACCATGTGAAAACCTGCCTTTAGGCAGAACACATGATGATCATGATCATGCACTGCTGCTCGCAGTCTGGCCTTGGCAGCCTCTCACCAGAGACTGGGCATGTGTGTGTGACTTGCCTTTGCGTGTAGGTATGTGTGTTGTCTAATTCTGAGGAAGACCTTTTTGGCGTAAAGCTTACTTGTTTGACAGCCTTTTTGTTATGCCTATTTGTGATTCAGCAACTCTGCTATACAGTGAGTAGGAATCTACCGTTTTCATAATATTGACATTATTTCATCCTGGATTTTCCAGTGTCGGATTGAACAGTACCAAGACACACCACTAGTGAGCTCAACATGCCTTCTATGAAGGATTGGAACTTCCAGTGTATTTTGGCATGTGAGCATACATAGTTAACAATTAACATTAACATTAGCTTCCTGCATAACATACGGATATTGAGAACACTGTGTATGGCTTACAAAGGTGGCATGAAGGCTGCACAGCACAAAATAAGTCTGCAATATATGCACTAGATTAAGTCAAGAGCAACAGGTTTGCAAGCCACACTGTAGTTATCTCAGTTTGTAGAACTTGTACTATTTTTCTGGCTCTTGACTTTCCTTTATTTTAGAGCTAATGTTGTATGTTATTGATTTTTTACTTGTTTGTTTAATCAGAAATGGGGAAAATAATATAAACAGAAGAGGATCGAGCATCTGCAAGTAGTGAAACTGAGTTACAAATTTAACACACAATTAAATCCTGCCTCTGTAAAGGGGAATTGTTTCTAGATATTCAAAGAATTACCTCTCCACTCATCTTTTGGGAAAATGCCAGCACAACCAGAGTACCTTACACACACACACACACACACACACACACTGCATTGTATGGGTGTTACTGTTTGGCAACTTCTTTCCTCCTCTTACAAATATTAATTCATCAATGAGAAGGAATGGGTTGATAAACCAGTGTTAGAACATACCCTGAAACACTCATCTTGTTTTCATGTAATTGCTGCTTTAAACAAGATCATGTTATCAACAGCAAAGCTCATATTCAAAATTGTGTGTTGTTTTGTGCAAGTATCACAGTATTGTTAGTCCTGTATGAGACTTGCGAACTGACATCACTCTGATTGCCTCCCAGCCCCAACCCCACCCTCCTCGTCTCTCCTGTCCATTTTAGTTGGACACTCCTTTGATATTTTTTGAATAAAATTTCTGCCATTTTAATGTAAATAACTACCGTAATATGAGGTGAAGCCGATTAAAAACGGCAGTTTTTTAAAATTTCGTCCATTTACTGTTGTGGTATCGGAATAAAAATTGTCTTAATTTCCCAACCTTGATAATGATATATTCATGTATATTATTTTTAGTTTATAATTGCAGTTATTATTTGAAGTTAATTGTTGGTCAATTTCACCTCAGTTGGTGAGAGTCCAATTGGCATTGTATTTTGTATGCAGGAACAGAATTAGGCTTTCAGTGGAGTGAATGTGATCACAGTTTTGATTTTTTTAAATATATTCCTGTATTTGCAACAAAATTTTGCAATTTCTAGACTAAACAAATTTTTGTAAACACATTAAACATGACATCTTTGCTATAAAAACACTTGCGTTCTCAAAGTTTGACAAACAAATATTAATTTTTAGTTATTGTATGTCATAATCAATGTGAAAAGTATTTACTCAATATGATAATCATCTATATCTTCAAAACTAAATTCACCTCACCTTATATGTTCTGGAACAATTTATTATTTTCTTTAAATTTTTTGCCAATCTTTATCCTTGTCCATTTCTTTGTTTTCATTTGACTCTTGCTCTTGTAGATCACTGTTAGATCTTCTGGATAGAGACTCCCTGCTTGCAGGCCCGTCACTATCATTTTCATTGAAGTCGCTGGAAACATTTCCTTTTCCTGGAGTTAATGCTAAAAGCTTTGCTTGGCGCAGCTTTCGTTTTGTTTCATTAGAGCAAACCTGTTTGAATTTTCATTTCGAAGGCTGCTACCCAAGAAAATCCTGATGAGCTGGTGCCATGTGCATTGTTATTGGTTGCTTCGGGAATCTGTGAAATGAGGGGAAGGGGGGGGGGGGGAGTTCAACACTGACTACTGCAAATTAATGTAGCTGACAGTTGCACACTTACATTCACTGTTCACCCGCCACCCCCAATAATACGCAGTTATATGGCCAGTTCACTATTGGTTAACTTTTGATAAGCGTCGTTAATAGTTCGCTGGCAAACATCAGCATACTGCTACAATAGTTTGCTGTTGAACATCTCTGATCAGCAAATACCTAACCACATGGTTCACTATTTCTCAAATAAGTTGAACAGCCACTGTCATTGTTTTAACACATGGCCTATTAGTGTTACACTAATTCCACTGTTCAGTTGATGCATTACTATAACTGATACAGACTTCCCGTCTCAAAATCGGCCATGGACTGACTGACTGGGGACGAAAAATTGGGCTTTTATATACCCTCACAGTAATAGGCACTGAAACTACACACTGTTCGGTGTTTAAAGTTACAGAAATTACAATTAAAATATAACTCGTTTAATTAACACCTCAAAAACTTTCTTCTCTTTAACAGTTCCATCTATCACAAAGGTTAGGCCGGTTTATTTGTTTAAATAATGAAATTAACACTTATAGTTACGCAAACAATGCTTTTAACAAATTTGGTAATTATTTTGGAATTAAGGGCTGGCTTTGCAAACATGTTTTCTAATAGAGCCAAATAAATACTTTAAGAATCCTACTAGTTTTCCTTCTAAACGTTTATAATTAGTGCAGAATTTAAATTTGTTTATAAGTCAACAGTAGCATTTAAGTCACGAAACAATTACCGATTTCACCCTGTAACAAAAGATATTAACTAGGAACTGTCAAAATAAATCAGGAAATTGATTACATGGACAAAACAAACATCTCAAAAATGAGATTGACAGGAAGTGCAAAATGGCCAAGCAGGGAGGGCTAGATGACAAATGTAAGAATGTGGAGACTTATCTCACTAGGGGCAAGATAGATACTGCCTACAGGAAAATTAGACACACCTTTAGAAAAGAGAACCACTTGTATGAATATCAAGAGCTCAGATGGAAACCCAGATCTAAGCAAAGAACGGAAAGCAGAAAGGAGGAAGGGATATATAGAGACTCTATACAAGGGCGATGTACTTGAGGAAAATATTATGGAAATGGAAGAGGATGTAGACGAAGATGAAATGGGAGATATGATACTGCATGAAGAGTTTGACAGAGCACTGAAAGACCTGAGTCGAAACAAGGCCCCGGGAATAGACAACATTCCATTAGAACTACTGACAGCCTTGGGAGAGCCAGTCCTGACAAAACTCTACCATCTGGAGAGCAAGATGTATGAGACAGGTGAAATACCCTCAGACTTAATGAAGAAAATATTAATTCCAAACCCAAAGAAAGCAGATGTTGACAGATGTGAAAATTACCGAACTATCAGTTTAATAAGTCACAGCTGCAAAATACTGACACGAATTCTTTACAGACGAATGGAAAAACTGGTAGAAGCTGACCTCTGGGAAGATCAGTTTGGATTCCGTAGAAATATTGGAACACGTGTGGCAATACTGACCCTACAACTTATCTTAGAAGAAAGATTAAGGAAAGGCAAACCTACGTTTCTAGCATTTGTAGACTTAGAGAAAGCTTTTGACAATGTTGACTGGAATACACTCTTTCAAATTCTAATGGTAGCAGGGGTAAAATACAGGGAGCGAAAGGTTATTTACAATTTGTACAGAAACCAGATGGCAGTTATGAGTCAAGGGACATGAAAGGGAAGAGTGGTTGGGAAGGGAGTGAGACAGGGTTGTAGCCTCTCCCCGATGTTATTCAATCTGTATATTGAGCAAGCAGTAAAGAAAACAAAACAAAAGTTCGGAGTAGGTATTAAAATCCATGGAGAAGAAATAAAAACTTTGGGGTTCGCCGATGACATTGTAATTCTGTCAGAGACAGGATAGGCCTTGGAAGAGCAGTTGAACGGAATGGACAGTGTCTTGAAAGGAGGATATAAGATGAACATCAACAAAAACAAAACGAGGATAATGGAATGTAGTCAAATTAAATCGGGTGATGCTGAGGGAATTAGATTAGGAAATGAGACACTTAAAGTAGTAAATGAGTTTTGCTATGGGGGGAGCAAAATAACTGACGATGGTCGAAGTAGAGGGGATATAAAATGTAGACAGGCAACGGCAACAAAAGCGTTTCTGAAGAAGAGAAATTTGTTAACATCGAGTATAGGTTTAAAAGTCAGGAAGTCATTTCTGAAAGTATTTGTATGGAGTGTGGGCATGTATGGAAGTGAAACGTGGACAATAAATAGTTTGGACAAGAAGAGAATAGAAGCTTTCGAAATGTGGTGCTACAGAAGAATGCTGAAGATCAGATGGGTAGATCACATAACGAATAAGGAGGTATTTAATAGAATTGGGAGAAGAGGAGTTTGTGGCACAACTTGACTAGAAGAAGGGTTTAGTTGGTAGGACATGTTCTGAGGCATCAAGGGATCAGCATGGAGGGTAAAAATTGTAGAGGGAGACCAAGAGATGAATACACTAAGCAGATTCAGAAGGATATAGGTTGCAGTAGGTACTGGGAGATGAAGCAGCTTGCACAGGATGGAGCAGTGTGGAGAGCTGCATCAAACCAGTCTCAGGACTGAAGACCACAACAACAACAACAGACAGAACTAAGCACAAAATTAGATCTGGTGCTATATTTCTTAAGACTGAGGGCCAAACTTTCTCTCTTATGAAAATGCAGATT
Organism: Schistocerca piceifrons; assembly: GCF_021461385.2. NCBI lineage: Eukaryota > Metazoa > Arthropoda > Insecta > Orthoptera > Acrididae > Schistocerca > Schistocerca piceifrons. Next base: position 1,239,857,061 of record NC_060138.1, read on the forward strand.
ATACTCATTTATGTTAATGGTAATTAGTCAAAAATGAATTTAAGGAGGCAGATGGCAAAACGAGAGAGGAAGTAAAAGATCCGAGCTTGCTTTGTCACAAGCTGTAGTGCAATTGTTAAAATGCTACGCCCAGTTATCCAAACATGGAAAAACCGGTAAATGGTTGGATTGACACCAGGCCTTTTTTGTTTTTTTAATACTTCAACACTGGAGATTTGAAATAGTACATGTGTATATGTGTATTAAATCACAACGTAACTATAATTTGCCGTTGCGCCAGCACAAGTGAACGTGACACAATGGGTCACAAACGTGATGTGACGGGCAGGAGGTAGCACAAGTGAACGTGACACAATGGGTCACAAACGTGATGTGACGGGCAGGAGGTACTGTGTGTGTGTGTGTGTGTGTGTGTGTGTGTGTGTGTGTGTGTGTGTGTGTGTGTGTCGTGATTTCGACTTTGTACCCATGCAAGTGCAAGGTGAAGTAGCACAAAATCTCTGACGTACTTGCATAACATATCATCGTCAAAATAACACCTGGCCTTATAAACCAGTTGTATTGCAGGATATAAGTATAGATCAAGAATACATAATACAGCTGATATTGTGCACAGCAAACCTATTGTATTGCATCTACCATGGCTGGTATACTGCTGACACCTATATTTGTCGCTCATGGACATCACAAGTGCAGGTCACAGCTCATCGGCTGTTGTATATGCAATACAGTTTTTAAATTCTGGTTGCTAAGCACAGTCTCAGTTTATTATGGATTTCTGATGCATACTCCTATCCTGTAATACGACCAGATGTTATTTCGACAATGACATCTCGTGCAGTTATATCAGGCATTGTGTGATATTTCACTTTGCACTTGAAAATGGCTACAAAGATGAAATCGTGATTGAGTAGTAATTCACAATCAAATAGCTGAATTTCCATTCAAAAGTTTCTACATAACTACGGTCCTCAACAAAGGAAAAAAAATCATAAACTACTTGGTCAATATAATGACACTGACTGTTGCATTTACATAAAGACATACCAACATTACAACAGCTGACTTTCAATACTGAAAATGATGTAATAGTTCATGCTTTTCTGCTTTGGTTTTGAAACTTAAATTCTGCAGTAAAAAGTAATTCTCTGTTGCAGTCATGATGTGACCAAGTGTGGTGGAGGATTCGGGTTTACCTGTCAGAAGGTACCATTAATGAAGTATCCCTTTTTACAATAGCAACTTATTCATTTTAGAACTGAGACAGGAGTACAGTTCACTGTAGGTTGTTGCCCTCGATAATGGTGGTGGTGGCGGCAGCGGCTGGGGTGCCAGGTTCTGAGGTCAGCAACTATCAGCTCAGAAGCCAGCTTGGCACATACTAGCGGTGACAGCAGTGGCGTCAGCAAAGCTCCATCCTAAATGGCAGATTAAGCTCTTAGCATCCCCCCCCCCCCCTCTCTCTCTCTCTCTCTCTCTCTCTCTCTCTCTCTCTCTCTCTCTCTCCCTCTCCCCCCCCCCCCCCCCCTGCTCCTGCATACCACACTATGTTCGCCCCATAACATCCAGAATGGCCATAGACAAAGCTGTACTGAGTGGTGATCCAGTGACAATGGAGGCCTCCAGGGACCAGTGTATAGCAACGGAGAGACTGTCTGACCCCAGCCCAGGTTCAAACCAGTGTACTGCTAAGGAAATGGCTGCCAGCATGTGTTAATTATCCGGCAGGTAACTAGATGCTTGATCTGGCATTGCAACGGTCACCATCTTGATATCAATAGCTGAGGGAGACGGAGCTGGTCGGCAATCATGTACACACCTCAGTATGGTCGTGTACAGTGTGGCGTTCGCTGTGTTATTCAGTGGTTTGGTATTTAACTAATTTGTAAATGAAAATGATAATCTTATTTTATTACACTGAGTAATTACTACATAATTTCTCTCCCGGCTAAAGATTTGGTCAAGTTGCTAAAGAACTCAAAGTTAAAGTGTTGTCTGTAAGTTGTGTAAGTGTCACTAAATCACAGTTCATACAACAGATTCTATACAATTATGAATTATGATGGAAACACTTATCTTCAGCAAAATGATCATTGAAACCACCGAATATCAGCCGCACACAACACTGACGTATGTTACCTGAAACAATATTCTTCGAAACTCGTGCGTAATTAATTTCGGCTCCATACATCAGCTAGAAAAGTTTGTTATAACGATCGTGCTATGAGCACTGTTTTTAAAGAACCAATCTGATTAGAATTATTTTCATTCAAATGAGTTCGGGACCACCGGTGCACATTTATTTTTACACATTTGTATTACGTTCGGCATTTATGTCTGCAGAGTTGCGTAATCTGAATTTGCCGCGGAGATAATTGTTATGATGGCGGCAGACAACTGATAGAGACTTTCTATTGTTAGACCAAATAAGTAAGTATTTGAAATGATTATGAAATTCTATAAACTATACTTTCATATTGTGCACTATTTAGACCTCATCAAGCAAACATTTGATTTGTTTCTAAGGAAAACACAGACAAAAACGCGATTCAAATCGCTGTCGTCAATGGCTGCGCTCCTTGCAGTGGAAAGAAATAATTAACACAGATAATTGCTTACTGAGATAGGAATTAAAGTTACAAATAATTATTCGCTCATGTTTATAATAATGAACTCTATTTTCAAGTAATAATTAACAAATAATTAGTTTCTTAACAGACCTCAGTTCGATATGCGTCCGGAACCTACAAAAGCCAACCAACAAAAGGTAAAAACAAAGGAAGCCAAACGCAGATCATAAAAGGAATTTACAATTATCATTGTCTTTGTATGATACACATCAATATGTCTAATTACATCATAGAATATTATATAAATAATTAATATTTATAAGTTTTCATTGTTTTTCCATACATCGAATACATAATGTTTATAACTGTTAGAGGCATAATTTCCTCTTGTTGCACTATAGCCAAAAATTTATCTCATGGATGTTACAACAGAGATGGTAAGCATCTGAGAATGGGGGTCTGTTTGAGATTAGGTGGCAAGTAATTACTCAACAGCAACACTCCCACCCCAGAAGAGACTGTGGACTGTAGCGAGTGTCACCATTGGGTGAGGGTGACTTAATTAGTTCTGCTTTTCTTGTTTAGTCAGCTCCTTAAGGAGCGTAGCTGGAGCTGTAGTATTGCTCAACTTCATCCTTCAGAGGCTAGCTTCTTCCACATAATCAGCTTCCTGTAAATAAGCTGCGTTGATTCCGAACATATCTGCTTGTGGATTGGTGTTTGGGCATCAGGCTGATGTTTGCTTCCCTCTGTATAACATTGCTTTGAGTGTTGCAGGAGCAGTTCGTTGCACCTGATGGAGTCCTCCATCCTTGGAGAAATCTGGTCTTTGGATTGGGACCTGTGTATGTTTCTGGACAAATATCTTGACATACGTTTTATAAATTAGTATAAAGTACAAAGGTATCATCTTATTCTAATTCTTAGCATGGTTCATAGGCAGTTCTTTAATACTAAATGGTATTTGCTATGGTTAGCCCATTGAACTTCCCTCTTTTCTACACACAGCCAAAACACTATTGAAACATCATGTAAGAAATTAGCAAAATAAAGCTTCTCACTAATTCCTTTAACACATCATTTAGCAGTAAATGGTTCCATTCAGTTGCTTCTTACGTTTGGTAATTCTCCTTGCTCGTCAGTTCGTGTCTTACTTTCTGCTTTGGTTCATCATCTGGATTTTGTCTTGAAACAAAAGTTACTCTTGAGTTTCCTCAGAGGACACATCCTTAGAACTATGCTCACACAAAACTCATGTATGGTTCTACCACATACATTACACTGGTTAGTAGTTAGACTTATTCCTTTTACTTTAACACTAAATCAAAATTGACTACTTACTGCTGTCTTGTACTTTTGCTCACCAAAATCAACTTCGTTGTGCCATTCGGCACTTCATTGCATTGACTGAATCTTAATGGTTTCATTCCCTACCCTCATGTAGATTGAACCTTGTAGCAATGTACCATTTGCAGCCAGAATGTCTCCCTGAGTTCAACTGTGTGCTGCTGAAGAAAAACTACATGGCATTTCTTCTTACCCTCATTACTTACACTATTGAAACACTCAAACATTATGAACCTTCTGATCCTTAGGTACAGATTTCTGAAAGGATTCAGTCTTGATGGCCTCATCATTAGCCTTACAAGCGTTTTACCTCTTTCTGAAGTGGCGTCGCCATCAAAGGCAATGAGAATCTGCATCCTTCCGGAAATAAATGTGTCTCTACTATTTAATTCCACAACGTAACTATTATGATCAATACCTTGCTGTGCATCCTCTACAGTATTAGCAACAAAATTATTGTCTGCATTTCCACTAAGCATGATACAAAACTCGGTGGCATATGTACTTCCCCATTCATCAGGTCCAGGCTCGACGTCCTTGAAACACCTGTTGTCATCCAATGGAGTAATTACGACGGCACCTAAATTAGTATCACCCACGTTGCTCCTTACTTATTTACATTTGTGCGGTTCACATTTGATTCGTCAGCCACTACAGCTGATTCAGACTCTGAGCTTCCACAAAATAATGAAGCTGGTAATTCTTACATTACTTTCGCTAACTTCTTTAACTTAATTCCTTTCTCTTTACCTTCTGCTTCCATGCAACTAGTACTGTTTTTTAATCTCTGAGCTTCCTGTAGAGCCTAATATTTTTTACTGCTGCGGAAACATACTGGGCATATTGAACCCTCCAAACGTCCCATTCTTGCTTCCCCTTCACCTCTTCTAGAGTAATTGCACGGCGCCAATGTCGGTTTCTTTCCCTCTAAACTATTACTTTCTCTGGTATATCTTCCTGGTTTTTTTCACAGCTTTTATTTGTTTACACGCACAGAAAGTTCTGTGACGTCTGAGAGTCACGTGATGTCTTCTTTGTTTGAGAGTTCAGAACAAGTCCAATCAGACTATCCTCTGTTTGGAGAGGGTGTGGATCTTATCTGTAGGTATCGTTTTAGAAGGGACTGTCCACAAGTCCACTCTTAAGGGGGTGAAAGAGGGAATGAAAGGCTTTTTGAAAGTATGTCACTATTAAGGCAGTTTTGAACACAGTCTAACATGTTAGACTGTGGTTTTGAGGCTAAAACTACAAAACTTGGTATTCGGTTTCTCAGTCAGGAAATATAAAAAATACGCGTTTTTGGAAATTCAACCACCAAGGGAGAAAGATTTTTTTGAAAATAAATAATTACTAAATAACCACTAAAGGATTTTTAAGATTACCTATGACAATTGATATTTGACTTCTCAGTTGGATGTTGAAAAAATTAATAAAAAACAAACAAACACGTGTTCTGTGTTTCTGTAAATTCAACCCCTAAGGGAGTGCAATAGTGGAAGAAAACTCTTAAGAAAATATCGCGTCACATTAAAAAAAAAAGTTTTAAAGCTAAGTTTATGAAAACTGGGGGATGAAAGCTGCTACGGAAATATCTCCACAACAACATGAAAGGCATTATTAACAACAGCTTTGGACTCCAGCTACCAGACTCGATTTCTGCTCACAAGTCATTCAGAAAAGACCATGCTTGTATGGCCTTAACTGTCGTAAAAAGCTTGGAAGGTGTTGCAATTTGTGAACAACATAAAAATTCAATTAAATAAAAAAATTAAAAAAAACCTGCAGGCCACACAGTCTACACGAGCGAAGCAGCGGCCACCAACCTATTTAAAGAATAGTACATGCAACCCGAGCTGGTGCCTGACAATATCAGTGCTGGCTCTTGAACAAAAAAGTTTGACAGCCACTGATCTAGACAGTAACCACAAAGACAACAGAAATAAGTAGCTCCTTTCTAAAGCACGCAAAAACAATTCACAAATGAATGGTGTACTCGTCTGATCTGTTGCAGAAACGTAAGGAGCTGTCACACTGATGTTCTAACCAAGTTAGTAGTACATTTAAGTGTCCTCATTGTTGTTCTATGTTGTTCTCTTGTCTTCTTTTGTGCAACTGATAGATAGCTCAGCCATGTTTTGAGTATCAAATGTAGCTATCCTGGACAAGACGTTGCGAATTTTAGCAGCTGAGTTGCAAAGAAACAATGCACATAGCTGGGTAGCTTGAATTTTACGGTGTGACACCGACCTCCAACCAGGCTATTTCACCAAAATCGATTCTACCATGATGTAGTAGTAAACACAATTCGTACCCTGCACCATACAAACTCATGACTACCTCTTATAGACGTTGACATTATTGGTATACGGGGCACTACTTACATAATCTGACAATTCATAGGTTTCCTTTACCAGGATACAGATTAGCTGGCTGTTTTTCAAGGATTTGCTTGTGGAGTGGGGGAGTGGCCATGTATGTAAAAAAATATTCCATTTGAGTCCGTAGACATATCACAGCACTGCGCAGAACAGATATTTGAAAGTTATGCACAGGCACTTGAATTTAGTGAAACTAAACTTCTAATTGTTGGTTTTACAGATCCCCCAACTCTGACTTCAGTGCATTTCAGCCCAAGCTAGAGAGGGCTCTTGGTTCACTTTATAGGAAGTACCAAAAATTAGTCATATGTAGAGACTTAAATATTAATTTTCTATATGGTTGTGCAAGAAAAAGGATGTTGGTAGGTCTCCTAAACTCCTATGATCTGGTGCTGACTGCATTTTTCCAACCAGGGTGCAGGGAAACAGTAGCACAGCCATAGACAATACTTTTATTCATTCTTCATTCCTAGATGGGCATTCTGTTAGTAAAAGGGTAAATGGCTTTTCAGACCATGATGCACAAAGTTTAACACTAAAAGGCTTTTGTACTCAAATAAATGTCACATATACAGGGTGTTTCAAAAATGACCGGTATATTTGAAACGGCAATAAAAACTAAACGAGCAGCGATAGAAATACACCGTTTGTTGCAATATGCTTGGGACATCAGTACATTTTCAGGCGGACAAACTTTCGAAATTACAGTAGTTACAATTTTCAACAACAGATGGCGCTGCAAGTGATGTGAAAGATATAGAAGACAACGCAGTCTGTGGGTGCCCCATTCTGTACGTCGTCTTTCTGCTGTAAGCGTGTGCTGTTCACAACATGCAAGTGTGCTGTAGACAACATGGTTTATTCCTTAGAACAGAGGATTTTTCTGGTGTTGGAATTCCACCGCCTAGAACACAGTGTTGTTGCAACAAGACGAAGTTTTCAACGGAGGTTTAATGTAACCAAAGGACCGAAAAGTGATACAATAAAGGATCTGTTTGAAAAATTTCAACGGACTGGGAACGTGACAGATGAACGTGCTGGAAAGGTACCGCGTACGGCAACCACAGAGGGCAACGCGCAGCTAGTGCAGCAGGTGATCCAACAGCGGCCTCGGGTTTCCGTTCGCCGTGTTGCAGCTGTGGTCCAAATGACGCCAACGTCCACGTATCGTCTCATGCGCCAGAGTTTACACCTCTATCCATACAAAATTCAAATGCGGCAACCCCTCAGCGCCGCTACCATGGCTGCACGAGAGACATTCGCTAACGATATAGTGCACAGGATTGATGACGGCGATATGCATGTGGGCAGCATTTGGTTTACTGACGAAGCTTATTTTTACCTGGACGGCTTCGTCAATAAACAGAACTGGCGCATATAGGGAACCGAAAAGCCCCATGTTGCAGTCCCATCGTCCCTGCATCCTCAAAAAGTACTGGTCTGGGCCGCCATTTCTTCCAAAGGAATCATTGGCCCATTTTTCAGATCCGAAACGATTACTGCATCACGCTATCTGGACATTCTTCGTGAATTTGTGGCGGTACAAACTGCCTTAGACGACACTGCGAACACCTCGTGGTTTATGCAAGATGGTGCCCGGCCACATCGCACGGCCGACGTCTTTAATTTCCTGAATGAATATTTCGATGATTGTGTGATTGCTTTGGGCTATCCGAAACATACAGGAGGCGGCGTGGATTGGCCTCCCTATTCGCCAGACATGAACCCCTGTGACTTCTTTCTGTGGGGACACTTGAAAGACCAGGTGTACTGCCAGAAACAATTGAACAGCTGAAGCAGTACATCTCATCTGCATGTGAAGCCATTCCGCCAGACACGTTGTCAAAGGTTTCGGGTAATTTCATTCAGAGACTACGCCATATTATTGCTACGCATGGTGGATATGTGGAAAATATCGTACTATAAAGTTTCCCAGACCGCAGCGCCATCTGTTGTTGAAAATTGTAACTACTGTAATTTCGAAAGTTTGTCTGCCTGAAAATGTACTGTTGTCCCAAGCATATTGCAACAAACGGTGTATTTCTATTGCTGCTCGTTTAGTTTTTATTGCCGTTTCAAATATACTGGTCATTTTTGAAACACCCTGTAATTACAAACTATGTAGGAAAGTTAATCCAACAGCAATAGAGTTTTTAAACCTTGTTAAGGAACAAGAGTGGCAGGATGTTTAATAGTGCCGATAACACAGATGACAAATATAATGCTTTCCTTAACACATTTCTCATGTTCTTTGAGACTTGCTCTCCATTAGAACGTTCGAAACAGGGTACTAGAAGTAAAAGGCAGTCTGGATGGCTGACTTGTGGGATAACGATATCATGTAGAACCAAGCAGGAACTATATCAAAATGTTAGAAGTAGTCAGAATCAATCAACACTAGCCCGTTACAAACAGTATTGTAAGGTAATTAAAAATGTTATCGGGAAGACAGAGTATGTGGCCAGTTGTGAAGGAAATGTCTGATCATCATAACAAGGTCGACAATATAGTCAGTTAATAGTAAAAATATTTCTGTTACTGATAAGTCAGATATTGTATAGTATTTAACAATCTTTTCTGGGCATTACTGGTGAATTAAATAAAAATTCAGTTTCTAAGGGAATCATATAAATCTATTGGAAAAATGCCTTTCTGAGATTCATGTCTGAAATACTCCTCTGTGATATTAAGAAGGGGGAGATTGAGTCAATAATTAAATCACTGAAGACTAGGGGCTCCCATGCATATGATTTGAGAGCCTAACAGAATACTAAAGTACTGTGCTGCACATTTTAGCCCTGTACTTAGCCATATTTGTAATTTTTCCTTTAAGAATAGTCAGTTTGCTGAATAATTAAAGTACTCAATAGTAAAGCTGCTTTATAAAAGGGGAGAAAGGGATAATGTAGACAATTTTAGACCTATTTCTATGCCATCAGTGTTTGCTAAAGTTATTGAAAAGGCTTGGTATGTAAGGATAATTGATTATTTTATATCACATAATTTGCTATCAAATGTACAGTACAGCTTTAGAAGTCGTTTAACAACTGAAAATGCTCTATTCTCGTTTCTCTGTGAGGTACTGGATGGATTAAACAAAAGGTTTCGAGTGGTAGGTAGCATATTTTTGTATTTAACTAAGGCGTTTGTGTTGATCACAAAATATTGTTCCAGAAGTTGGACAATTATGGAACACAGGGAGTAGCTACAATTGATTCATCTCATACTTTAACAACAGACAGCAAAAGGTCATTATTCACAGTGCTGAGAATGGTTGTGGAATGGAGTCTGAGTGGGGTACTGTCAAATCGAGATGTCCCAAGGGTCAGTGTTGGGGCCACTCATTTTCCTTATTTATATAAACGGCATGCCCCCTAGTATTAAGGTAGTTCTAAAATATTTCTGTTTGCTGATGACACTAGCTTGGTAGTAAAGGATGTCGTGTGCAACATTGGCTCTGTTTCAATTAGAGCAGTTGATGACATAAGTTGTAGAAAAAAAACTGCCGTGAAATCACAGTAAGACTCAGTTTTTAGATTTTCTAACACACAATTCAACAAAACCCGACATTTTAAATTCAGAGAATGGGCATATGATTAGCGAAACCGAACAGTGTAAATTTCTAGGTATTCAGATAGATAGTAAACTGTTGTGGAAAGCCCATGTTCAGGATCTTGTTCAAAGGCTTAATCCTGTCATTTTTAATATTCGAATGGTATCTGAAGTAAGCGATCTTTCGACACGAAAATTAGTCTACTTTGCTTATTTTCATTCGCTTTTTCGAGATGAGGTAAGTTTCAAGTTACTCAGTGGTTTGCAACACATCCAACATAATGACCTCGCTAAAACTCAGGATTTCTAGAGATATAGTTTTCACTCTTTATCTTCAGAATTATACTGTGGAAGCGATCGGTAGCATACTACTATACACTTGATTTAGACAACTATTGCGTAGGTGGTGTGATATTCTGGCTAACTGTGTGAAATTACATATGTTCTTGTAATCTCAGAGTGTTGAGATGATCGCAAGTCGTTCCAGGCAAGCAGGCCAGATGAGAAACAGTACCATCAGTGGTGGCGTTTATGCCGGGGGAAGCGGTCCAGCCTTTGTAAACCAGTTTAGAGAGTGGCTGCAGTCCACAGAGGGCGCCCTGATCGCGTATCAGGCTCGAATTCCTTACGGCAACTATTTGTGTTAAGATGGCGACAAGTAGTATTTTTACAACTGAGTCAGCTCCCATCAAAAGTAGAATTATGATGTGTATAAAGTGTAATAAAAAATGTGAAAAACGGAATTCTTTGCGACGAGTGTGAGCGTTGGATACATTTTCGATGTGCAAAGTTAAAAGAAGACGATCTTCCAGACGAAAATAGTGAATGGCGTTGCAAAGTTCGCCTGGAGGGTAAAGACAATATGGCGCTGCTGGAAGAAAATAAACGTCAGGTAAACACAAACTATGATACCCTACAAGTTATTTTATCTGCTGTTATGAAGGAGAACTTAGCTTTGGCTAAAGAAAACGAGAAACTGATAAAGGAATATGCAGTGATTGACTTGGAACTCATCAAAAAACTTTCTGAAGATAAGGTTAGTTCAGTAAAAATTTCCTCACAAGTAAATAATCAATGTAGGCCAAAGGACAGTTTACAAAGACAGAGAGACATTGTTACTATCACAAAAAAATGCAATTCTGTACTGAAGAAAGATCATGTTAATTTTCTGGCCTTGAAAAATAGATTTAGTGTTCTTGAACATCTTAATGTTACAGAAAAAAACGTTGAAGTAGGCTTACAAGTTAAACGGCCTAACCCAAGTAAGCCTAATGAAAGTGAGATGAATAGGGAGAGTAGTAAAACTTTTAGATCAAATACCAATGAAAGTAATGAAACGAAACGCCCAAAGACACAAAGCTCTAAAGGCAGACTTCGGCCTGTGAAAATAGATGTCTATACAGATAGCCAAGGACAGAAAATACGATATATTATTGGAAAACAGTTCGAGCCATCAGGTGTCAGCCACAGTAAAACCTTGTGCAAAATTTGAAGATGTCGTGGCAAGTTCTTCAGCAACTGATTCTACTGAAATGACAGTTTTTCTTGCTGGAACAAACGATGTAACGAAAAATGAAGGAAAAGGCTTCTTATTGTCATTAAGAAAAAAGTTGCATGAACTACAAAACAGAAGAATTATCCTCTTCTCAGTACCGTTACGGCATGATCTCCCATTCTGATCGTGTGTGAATGTAGAAGTGGCACGAGTAAATGACGGAGTGAAAAAAGTTAGTAAATACTTTAGAAATGTGTCTTTTGTAAATATAACTGACTTGGGTAAAAGATTCCATACCACCCATGGCCTACATCTGAATAAACTTGGGAAAAAATATGTGAGTGATGAAATCATCAATCTAGCTGGTAAATTAGTTGGGCACAGGAGAAATTAATAGGTTAGAGACAATACCACTTAGTTTTGAGGAAAATTCTTTTTTAGAGGTAACGAGGAAGACCAAGGCCTAGTTGGTTTGCCCAGATCCACAGTGGATAACCAGCTTAAAGATAAGCAAGATTTCATATATATATATGTACGAGGTCCTTGAATTTGGTCAGGGAACACATGAAAGGTCAAAACAAAAATAGCATTAAGAATTTTGTACGTAAAAGTTCTTCCCCTTGCCACACTGTTCAGTATGAAGTTAGTCATTGTTTTGAGAAAAACAGCAGCAATAAGGATAGCCCTTATAATAAAACTTATTCATCAACTTTCTCATTTAAGATAGGCTATCTCAATGTTGAAGGTATGAGTGGAAAACATGTAGTTTTAAATGATTTTGCAAATGAGAATATGCTCGATTCATTGTGTTTGAGTGAGCACTGGTGTAAAGGTAATGAAATTTCTTTTCGTGTATTAGATGATTACTAGTTAGTTAATAGTTTCAGCAGAGAACAACACATTCTTGGGGGTGTGTCAATTTACGTTAAGACAACTTTAACAAACAGTAATAGTACATTAGATTTAGTCTTTGTGTGTACTGAGTTGCACTTTGAAGCTACAGGTATATATCTTGAAAATTTAAAAATTGTCATTGTATCACTTTACAGGTTACCCAATGGTGATCCACTAATCTTTTTAGAAAGACCTGAGAATTAATTAAATTTTTTTCATGGACCCCAGTGGAGAAAGTATAGTATAGTGATTGGTAGTGACATAAATGCTGCATTTGATATAACAAAAGATACACACAGAGTAAATGAATTTAAAAATCTGTTAAGACAATTTAATTTTAGTTTTACTAACTACAGACCTACTTCTTGTCTTGACAACATATTTACAAATGTTAGTAGAGATTTAATATGTTCTGATGTAGCTGTTTTTGCCTTCTCAGATCATGAATCAGTTTGGATAGAAATAAGATGGCTTAATATGAAGTCTACAGAGCTCAAAGAGCCTAAAGTGGCCATAACAAGACCAATAACACAGGACAAAATTTCAGATTTTAAGGTTTCACTCAAGAATTGTGATTGGGAAGATTTGCTTAACAATAATAGTCATTGTTTTGCTAATATAATCTTTGATAGATTTTTCCTTGCTTTCTTAACTATTTTTGAGACAAGATTTCCTCAGTACAAATGTAAAGCCAATCCCAACACATATAACACAAATAAGTGTAGGCATAAGAATGCATGGTACACTTTTGAACTAGCCAATATCAAAAACAAATTATTAATGTATTTGATTTTTATAGACTACACAAAACAGATGGGACTAAGTTAAGATAGTTAAGAGCTAGAAAGGATTATAAACATGCAATCAATGAGGCTAAGAAACAACATAACTTGTTTAGTATTGAGTCATCCAAAAATAAATGTAAGAGTGTAATTAACTCAGTGGTCAAAAGCAAACAAAAAGAGGTTTTAGCCATATCACTAACTGAGTTTAATAAGTTTTGTGGGCAATCTGTTAATGAAATTGGTGGAAGTATTGTTAGGCCTGAGGAAACTGCATCTGATATTTCAAAAAAATGTAATAACGTAAGTTGTTCATTGAAAGACAATTTTTTTTTCTCAGAGGTAACACCAGATTTTCTCTTAAGTATTGTAAATAATTTAGGCCTTCTGATAGTGTAGATATATGTGATCTTCCTAGTAATATGTTAAAAAACGTAGCCAGTTGTATAATACTTCCTCTCACTTATTGTATAAATAAATGTTTAAATGAAGGTGTATTTCCAGAGGTGTTAAAATTATCAAGAGTTGTGAACATTTATAAGAAGGATGAGAAAAATTGCCATTCTAGTTATTGCCCAGTATCTCTGACACCAGTTTTTTCTAAGGTTTTAGAATCCATTATCTACTGCCTGTTATGTGATTATATGGAACATAACAACATTCTTTCTGCTGCACAACTTGGCTTTAGGAAGGGAAAATCTACTGTTCATGCTATTGACCCTTTGATAAAAAAGGTGCTTAGTGCTTATAAGGAGAAGAACTTTGCTCAGGCTACTTTTTGTGACCTTAGCAAAGCCTTCGACTGTGTAGTTCACTTCTCAACAAATTAGTTCATTATAGAATCATTAACAATAATATAGATATTTAAATCTTTCTTAATGACCGGCAACAAATTTTGTGTATTTGGAACAAGAGATTGCACATAGCTGACGTTAAGTGCGGTGTGCCATAAGGTTCAGTTTTGGGACCTTTGTTATTCATTCGAATGATAAATGATTTGCCATTTTATATAAATCCTCACTCCATCCTCTTTGCTGATGATACTACTTTTTTCAATATTGATTCAGACTTTGATGCCCTTCAAACTGTGACCAAAGACACTAACGCAAGCAGCAATCTGGTTCCAATCTAATGGATTTTTGATCGATGAGAGTAAAACTCAGCAAGCAGTATTTAGTTTAAGAGATTTGCCAGTAGAAGACTGTCTAGGTAATGCAAAGTTTTTAGGTATTGCCATTGATAATAAATTGTCTTGGGAGCCAACATTAAGTATGTTACCGCAAGGTTTTCTTGGTGTACTTGTTAAGAAATTTAAAATATCATGTACCTTTGGTTTATATAAGGACAGCCTATTTCGCTTTTTTTCACAGTATCATATCCTATGGACTTTTATTTTGGGGTAATAGTATGCACATTCAGGATATTTTGGTACTACAAAAGAAAGGTATTAGGATTATTACAAACTCAGAAAATCGTGCCCACTGCTGGCTATTGTTTATTGACCTAAAAATATTAACTGTAATAAACTTATACATTTACACTGTTCTCTTATATACAAAAAATAACTTAAGAGGATACCACCTTAGACAGGATCTACACTCCCACTGCACTAGAAATAATAGGCGTATTGACATACCTTACTGTAGATTATCGAAAACATTGAAGAGCTATGAAGTTATTGGTATGAAAATGTTCAACAAACTGCCTGTTGAATGGGTAGAAGCTACACTCGACCTATTTAAGCACAGATTGTACAGCTGGTTATTGATTAATCCTTTTTACTCAATTAATGAATTTTATGAATGTGAAAATTTGGTGTCATAGAAGTAACTGTTGGAGAGTGTACCATAATTTCTCTAATGCTGTTAATATAAGAAGATTTATGTTTTTGTAATCCTGACGTTGTCTATAGCTGTAATCAGTTGAATGACACTAAAATTTATTTTATTTTATTTATTTATAGTGTGTGCTGGGGGCAGTTGACTCTCGACTGCAGTGGATGACCAACCGACCAAGCAGGAAATATCTCGTGCTGAGACGATGTACAGTACATGTGCTTACGTTTTTTTGCAGATGTGTCCGGTGGTAGACAGCTATATGCAGGACGCAGACGTCATGATTTTGTATGGTGCAGGATACGTATTGTGTTTACTACTACATCGTGGTAGAATCGTTTTTGGTGAAATAGCCTGGTTGGAGATCGGTGTCACATCGAAAAATTCAAGTTATCCTCGACAGCAGCGGTGCAGTGTAATTGAGGAAGCGTCTTTGGGGGTAGTTTCCGTATTTCATAATCTGTAGACCACTTTTGCAGCATTTAACTGTCAGTACAATATGACTGCTGTATGCTTTTCAATCTGTACAAAAAAGTCTGCCACTGAAAATCTCGTCATTTGTCTATCTGCAGAAAGTGGTGGACGGTGCTCCCACACTCGCAGCAGCAATTTGGCAGGTAAAGTCAGTAAGAACCAATCAGAATGCTCCATTCACAGGAAGTTCCATGGCGTCAGAGAGTCACAAGACATCCTTTGTGTGGGGCTTAGGAGCCTCTAGAGACTGATTCAAACAAGACAGGGGCAAGGTATCTACAGAAAGTTTTGTGACATCTGAGAGTCACGTGATGTCTTCTTTGTTTGAGAGTTCAGGACAAGTCCAATCAGACCATCCTGCTCTGGTTCAGACAGGTCGGATGCTGTTCCACATCCACCACTGTGGCTTTAGAGCATCTCCAGACCAGCAGGTGTATGACATGGAAAATTCTAGCCACTTTTCCTGTCTGTAGGACAGTACTTCAAATTCTGGTCGAGCTTTTTTTTCACGATCTGTTGTGGGATCCGAAATATGTTATGAAACTTTAGATATGTAATTGTTGTGATTTTCACGTCTGTAATGTCCTTCGAAAAGTGAGGACTCCAGCAGAAAATATATACTAAGCCTATTCAGAGTTTCGGGCAACGGCCTTGCCGCAGTGCCGTGGCCGGCACTTGGATGGGTGACCATCCAGCGGCCATGTGCTGTTGCCATTTTTCGGGGTACACTCAGCCTCTTGATGCCAATTGAGGAGCTACTCGACCGAATAGTAGTGGCTCCGGTCAAAGAAAACCATCATAACGACCGGGAGAGCGGTGTGCTGACCACACGCCCCTCCTATCCGCATCCTCACCTGAGGATGACACGGCGGTCGGATGGTCCCGATGGGCCACTTCTGGCCTGAAGACGGAGTGCTATTCAGAGTTTCAGAAAAGTGATGAACGCCACAACAAATGTACGACTTGGAATTCTTTTTCCCCTCTCTGGTAGTACCTGCAAACAAGCAGTTAAAACTCGAAAAGTGGTAGGCATCCTGTTGTAAAGGTATTTATTTCGACTTCCAAATACAGTCGTTTTGGCATGTAAAATCGGATATTGCAGCCGATATCGGTTTTGGGAACTATTTGCCACAAAATCTCCATGAGTGTCTCAGGGAGGAAGGCTGGGAGGTTTCACAAGTGTGCTGCGATTGTTTAAGAGTCCGTGTTCAAGTGTGGTAGTACACATCGCAAAACTGAAGTAAACTACTGTGCAGTGATCTTTTTAAAAGTGTATTTAGAGACCAATTCAATTGCATTTAATAACTTCTGCAGCAGCTCATGCTCAAAAACAAGGGAATGATGTGGTATTTCCCACAAATCTGTGCAAAGTGTCTCATTGATGTTTCACAAGTTTGCTGCGATTTTTTTAGTGTCAGTGTTCAAGTGTGGCGGATTCCTCAGAGTAAAATGTGTAATTACATCACAAATTGTTTAAATATTCTTGTGTCATCTGCTTATCTCTCTCTCTCTCTGTTCACTGGTACTTTTAGTTTTTATGACGTCTTCAAGATATGTATGTGAAAATATTCCACACATTGCTTAGACACCAGGTTTAATAACTCCTGAGGTAAAAATTTCCTGGCAGATTAAAACTGTGTGCCAGACCGAGACTCGAACTCGGGACCTTTGCCTTTTGCGGGCAAGTGCTCTACCGACTGAGCTACCCTAGCACGACTCACGCCCCGTCCTCACAGCTTTAATTCAGCCAGTACCTCGTCTTCTACCTTCCAAACTTCACAGAAGCTCTCCTGTGAACCTTGCAGAACTAGCACTCCTGGAAGAAAGGATATTGCGGAGACATGGCTTAGCCACAGCCTGGGGGATGTTTCTAGAATGAAATTTCATTCTACTCCTGAGGTAGTTTGTATCTGTGTGCCACAAAGAATGAAAGTGCACCAGGGATGAGGAGGAGGAAGGTTGCAGGTATTTCCAGCATGACAGGAAGTGTTCAGTGCGGCCTCCGCGGCTGTTGGTGGCTGGCAGCCAGTGGCCACTGTGAAGCCAACTGGCACGTAGCTTCTTCCAGCGGGTGCGATTCTGGTGTAGGAAGCGTGAACGAGAAAGTTTTTCAGATATGTTTAGTGCGATCTGTGACAGTGTAACTACGTTGTTGCTTTCGCTATCAGAATTTAAAAAGAGTACCACTGTTAAAACTTCCTGGCAGATTAAAACTGTGTGCCCGACCGAGACTTGAAACCGGGACCTTTGCCTTTCGTGGGCAAGTGCTCTACCATCTGAGCTACCGAAGCACGACTCACGCCCGGTCGTCACAGCTTTACTTCTGCCAGTATCTCGTCTCCTACGTTCCAAAGTTTACAGAAGCTCTCCTGCGAAACTTGCAGAACTAGCACTCCCGAAAGAAAGGATACTGCGGAGACATGGCTTAGCCACAGCCTGGGGATGTTTCCAGAATGAGATTTTCACTCTGCAGCGGAGTGTGCGCTGATATGAAACTTCCTGGCAGATTAAAACTGTGTGCCCGACCGAGACTTGGATTACATCACGAGATGGAGAGAGGGGAGGGTAAACATTGCCCTCCAGTGGTGGTAATGTGAACTGGTTCAGTTGGCCTGCAGACCTCAGGGTGAGCACACTGGATGGAGCTATTGTCTAGTGATCGATCAATGGCAACTCAAATTGTTAAAATAAACAATATACTGCACTGCACACAAAATAAGGACTTATGTCCATCTTGTCCAGAGGCCCAGGACGGACTGAGTCCTTTTCCCACCAATTTCCAGGAAGAGCTAGGGGGGGAAGGAAAGGGAGGGGAGGAGGGATGGTGTTAGGATAGAGGAGGTAGCCCAATTGACCTCTTTCTCACCAAATTTTGAACTCCCACCATGCCATCAGCATTGCCACATCTACAGCCATTACTTTGGATCCGCCATGTTGAATAAATCTGGCAAAACACAGAGTGGGGCCGCATCCCTGTTGCCCTACTACTTACTGTTAGTACAGGGTATACGAGGGTAATCTCAAAAGTAAGGTCTCCTATTTTTTATAAGTACATAGACCCGTTTATTTCTACATTGGTTTACATCAGTTTACAGCTTGAACATTTAGCTATTTTTCAAGATAATCACCATATCTGTCGATGCATTTTTGTAGACGCTGTGGCGGTTTTTGTATGCTCATGTCATACCAGCTCGCCGCCATGCTGTTCAGAAAGTTCTGAACGTCTTCTTTCACCTCGTCGTCGGAGCTGAATCGCTTTCCGGCCAAATGTTCTTTTGACGTAGGGAACAGTTGATAGTCACTGGGCGCCAAGTCAGGAGTATAGGGGGAGGGGGGGGGGGGGTGATTATGTTCCACTGAAACTGTTGCAGGACAGCGACGGTTTGCCGAGCGATGTGTGGGCGAGCGTTGCCTTGGAGAATGTGTACGCCCTTGCTCAACATTCCTCTTCTCCGGTTCTGAATTGCCCGTTTGAGTTTTTTCAGAGGCTCACAGTACCTGTCAGTGTTAATTGTGCTCCAATCGATTCAGTTCCGACGACGAGGTGAAAGAAGAAGAGGTTCATAGCTTTCTGTACAGTATGGTGGCGAGCTGGTATGACATGGGCATACAAAAACTGCCACAACGTCTACAAAAATGCATCGACAGAAATGGTGATTATGTCGAATAATAGCTAAATGTTCAAGCTGTAAACTGATGTGAACTATTGTAGAAATAAACAGGTCTATGTACTTACAAAAAAAATAGGAGAACTTATGATAAGGGTGACAGCAAAGTGTTTCTGCTTTACTTTTAATTATAAGATCGAAACCAGCAGATATCAAATGAACTTACAATACATATCTGTTCGGTAAGGTAGGCCGATAAAGAAGACGTATTAAGAATAAGCAGAGCTATGCTCTCACCAAAATACAAACGAAGGGTGGTTTTACATTTGTATTTTCTTTCAGTCACAGGCTGTTAGTATATCGCTGATTCTCTTTGCGATTAGTTTTACATTAGATGGTTCTTTAGTTAGCGACGTTTACGGATACCTTTCATGCATGCAAAGGAAAGAAAGGGCACACATGGGCGAGAAACGGGTACCTACCGAATACTCCAAGAAACTTACGACCTTTACTTAACGTAACACCTTAGTGTGTGAGCACGATAGAAGATTCATCATGAGAAGAATTTTCAGTTGTGGCCAATAACTACACGAGTGGTTAGTGGACGAAAGAAAGAACCCGGAACAATAAGCAAGAGCACTAATGAGATCACCAAAGTTTACGATGAAAGCAACTAGCTGGCTGCGAAACAGTAAACTGTACAATTTGCTCCATTCCTGATGGAAGCTAACTAACATCGTGTCCTTTCCGAATCGGTGATTGCAATGTCGGCCCATTATTACCAGACTCCTGCAGCAGGAATGCAGGTGGCGGCGGTAACGGCTGAGATTCTGAGTTTAGCTCGCACCCTGTTCTCACAAGGAAACCTCCCCATCGCACCCCCCTCAGATTTAGTTATAAGTTGGCACAGTGGATAGGCCTTGAAAAACTGAACACAGATCAATCGAGAAAACAGGAAGAAGTTGTGTGGAACTATGAAAAAAATAAGTAAAATATACAAACTGAGTAGTCCATGCGAACATGGGCAACATCAAGGACAGTGGGAGACAAGGAACGCCATGGTCCCGTGGTTACCGGGAGCAGCTACGGAACGAGAGGTCCTTGGTTCAAGTCTTCCCTCGAGTGAAAAGTTTTTTTATTTTCAGTTTATGTGACAAACCCTTATGTTTTCATCACTTTTTTGTGAGTGATTATCACATCCACAAGAAAACCTAAATCGGGCAAGGTAGAAGAATCTTTTCACCTATTCGCCAAGTGTACAAGTTAGGTGGGTCGACAACATATTCCTGTCATGTGACGCACATGCCGTCACCAGCGTCGTATAGAATATACCAGACGTGTTTTCCTGTGGAGGAATCGGTTGACCTATGACCTTGCGATCAAATGTTTTCGGTTCCCATTGGAGAGGCACGTCCTTTCGTCTACTAATCGCACGGTTTTGCGGTGCAGTCGCAAAACACAGACACTAAACTTATTGCAGTGAACAGAGACGTCAATGAACGAACGGACAGATCATAACTTTGCGAAAATAAAATTTTCAGTTGAGGGAAGACTTGAACCAATGACCTCTCGTTCCGGAGCTATTCACGCTAACCACGGGACCACGGCGCTCATGTGCTCAGGTTCTGCTTGATATTATATATCTTGCACATGGACTACTCAGTTTGTATATTTTGCTTATTTTATTCATAGTTCCACACAACTTCTTCCTGTTTTCTCGATTGATCTGTGTTCAGTTTTTCAAGGCTTATCCACTGAGCCAACTTCTAACTAAATCTGAGGGGGGTGCGATGGGGAAGTTCGCTTGTCAGTACTAAAGTGGAGACACCCTTTTATATGACAGCAAGGCTCCCGTAGCAACAAGTCGTTACTCTTCGTTCGTCGGACCAACAGTGTCTTCCTTGATCTCATAGTAGCGAGTGTCTGGTGTCATCCGTCCACAAGTGTTCTCTTCCTTAACGCAGTGAAACATTGCTGTTTGTGCCAGAACAGGAATCTCTCTGCCCTGTAGTGGCAGCAACTTTTGTCCAGCAATAATTTTGTAGCAAGGTTAAAAAGACTCCTATTCTTGCGGATTTCGTTATTACGAGGGTCACTCCAAAAGAAATGCACACTATTTTTTTTTTGTTAAAAACATCTTTTATTCTACATGTTTGAAAGTTTTTCAGTGTGTAGATACATCCTTTAGGAACAATATTTTCATTTTTCCACATAATTTCCATCCTTCTCAACTGCCTTACGCCATCTTGGAACCAGCGCCTGTATACCCGCACAGTAGAATTCTGGTCCAACCTGTTGGAGCCACTGTTTGGCAGCGTGCACAAGGGAGTCATCATCTTCAAACCTTGTTCCACGAAGAGAGTCTTTCAGTTTCCCAAACAGATGATAGTCACATGGAGCCAGGTCAGGACTGTAAGGCGGGTGTTTCAGTGTTGTCCATCCGAGTTTTGTGATCGCTTCCATGGTTTTTTGACTGACATGTGGCCGTGCATTATCGTACAACAGCAAAACATCCTGCTTTTGCCGATGTGGTCGAACATGACTAAGTCGAGCTTGAAGTTTCTTCAGTGTCGTCACATACGCATCAGAATTTATGGTGGTTCCACTTGCCACGATGTCCACAGGCAAGAGTCTTTCGGAATCGAACAACACCATAGCCATAACTTTTCCAGCAGAAGGTGTGGTTTTGAATTTTTTTTCTTGGGTGAATTTGCATGATGCCGCTCCACTGATCGCCTCTTCGTCTCTGGTGAAAAATGATGGAACCATGTTTCATCACCTGTCACAATTCTTCCGAGAAATTCATTTCCATCATTCTCGTACTGTTCCACAAGTTCGCTGCATACCGTCTTTCTAGTTTCTTAGTGAGCCACTGTCAACGTCCTGGGAACCCATCTGGCGCAAACCTTTTTTAACGCCAACACTTTCAGTATTCTGCAAACACTTCCTTACCCTATCCCAACGTAGCGTGATAATTCGTTCACTTTGATGCGTCTGTCAGCAGTCACCCATTCGTTAACTCTCTGCACATTGTCTGGAGTGTGTCCAGTACGAGGCCGCTGCGAGGACAATCCTCAATATTGCCGTGCCCGCTTTCATCACGTAACCTGCTTGCCCACCGACTAATTGTACTACGATCGACAGCAGCATCTCCATAAACCTTTTTCAACCTCTTGTGGATGTTTCCCACTGTCTCGTTTACACAGCACAGGAATTCTATGATAGCACGTTGCTTCTGACGAATGTCAAGTGTAGCAGCCATCTTGAAGACATGCTGTGACGGCGCCACTCACGGGAACAGGTTGAAATAAGTTTGAAAACAAGCGGGAAGGATGTATCTGCACACTGTAAAACTTTCACACATGCAGAATGAAAACTGTATTTTTACAAATATAGTGTGCATTTCTTTTGGAGTGACCCTCGTATTAAGTAGAGAGTTTACATGAAGTCTGGGAACACTTTCAATTATCTATTGCACAAGAACTAAACATTGTACAGATGTCATACTTATTGCATTTTGAAGAGAAACTCTGAAAGTTTTTTTTACAAACATTCGATATGCGAACCATGAGTGACCCGGCAGACGTCAAAACGGTAATCGAATTCGTGCCATACCCGTCCCAGCACGGCATCGTCCACTGTGGCAGTCGCTTGCCGTATTCTCTCCCGGAGCTCTGCTACATCACGTGGTAGAGGCAATACATACACCAGATCTTTAATGTGTCCCCACAGAAAAAAGTCACACGGAGTGAGATCTGGTGATCGGGGAGGCCACTTCACGAACTCCAACACACAGAAAGCTCGCTCCACACCTTAACCTCGCCATGTTTGCGACTAGCGTTAACTATCGGCAAATTACCAAACTGTGGCGGTATACATGAAGGAAAAAACTTTCAGGGTTCCTCTGTAAAATGACATATGTATGATATCAGTACAATGTTTGGTTCTTGTGCTATAATTAATTGAAAGTGTGCCCCGGACTTTATGTACACCTGTGTTAGTGCTGTTGTTGGGAAGGAGGCCAGGAAACTTCTCTCACTCCAAGGTTCGATTCCGAAGCTGACATGTTGGAAGGCTTACACGTAGGCATGCGTGAGAATTTCATCTTTCTGAAACAATTTTACCAGACTCGAACAACACTGTTTCTTGGCAGATGCTAATTCCTTTCGACCATCTGGAGAGCGAGGTTGGGTGAAGGGAATTCCGTTCTCCACTATATGCGCTGAAACTCAGCCTTTCCATCTAACATGTTTATAATGCTTCTTTCTTTCAGTAAATTCCTATCTCGTTCCAGTCAGCTTGGGAGCTTCTAAGCAAATAGCTGGGCAGACACTGATAGTACTGAATATTGTCTGGAGCTGTGATGCAGCGTAAGAGTGCGCCTACATTGACCAAATGGGATAGAGCATATATAACATCATGATATACAATGCTTGACAGTTTTTGGGGATATCTGCCACGTAACAGTAGATCTAGTTGTGTTTGGTGCTTCTGCCACAGAACGCCGACGGTGTAATGTTGTTCACACCTGCCACATCCTGTACTAGCCACAAGTGAAGCTCCTAGAACTCGGATTCAGCACACAGTGAGTCAGGAGGAGAGGTGATTTGAGGGTGATCCTGAACAAAAAAACATGTGAACGTATGCCCTCTTCTTAACAGTTTCCGAGAAAAGTAATAAAAACAATGGGGAACAGGAGAAATGCAGGTGATAGTAAATGAAGCATAATGATATAATGGTTCATTTAATTGTGTTCAACTGCAACACGTTTTGCAGCTCTTGTAGAGAGCTGCTGTGTTGCTGATCTGAACTAATTTTTACGGTCCTTTACTTTGAGCACACACGTGTAATTTCCCAGCGAGACGTTCCCCTTTCGTGACCACTCTGTGCTTGTAGACTTCGCCCTTAAGCCAACCCCACAAATTGTACCTAATGATGTAAGACCAGGTAACGTCGTTAGCCAAGAAATGACTCCACGGTGACCGTTCCAATGCCCAGGATACGTTTCAGGGAGGTACTATATCACTGGCCGTACGGAATGTGCAGGGGCTTCATCGCACGACGGTACCTAATGGCCTCTGAGTCGTTGCTCTTCTTACAAAACAGCATACCATACAAGCAAACCAGTTGATGGTTTCCTGTGTTTGCTCGTACTTTAGGTATCTGGGCTATGTATGGCTCAGTTTCAAAAGAATGGTTCGATGTAGTCATAACTCGAGCCGCACACGTCTGCTTTCATGTTCTCGCTGTAAATAATAATATGTAGCTGTGATTCTGCAACAATCAAACAGAAAATTACGAGTTAATTCAGTTAAAAAAGAGACAATAAATACCCTTATCAAATGCAGTAAAGTTGCGTTGAGGGATCTATGAGAGTTTTAGCAAAATCCCCAATCTAAATAGTCATCGAAGATATGCATAAACTAAGTCAATTTCATAATCACAATACACGAAATATTCACCATCTCAAAACAGTTCAGAGTTCAAAATGATAATTCACAAATTAACATATGTGATACAAAGAATAATAACTCATACTCTGTCTATTCCAGGTTCTGTAAATCAAGTGGCAAAAGTTAGAGGCCTACTCTGCATTACGATTAGACCTCTAGAATTGTAAAGTTCCTTCAGAAGTACTGTACCAAGAGTCAAACATCTCCATGATCGAATCACGCACGTTACCGCAAGCAGGTCTCCCTCCTTCACCACAAAGTGTCCAGAATCGCTCCTATGAGCTCTTCAGTCCCAATCTCCAGTTGACTCCCATAGTGTTCCACTACTGTCTGCTTCTTCATTGGGCGAAGGCTATCGCCATCAAAAATACATCGTCCTTAAGCTCTACAGACAAGATTTGATTCAAGTGGTCCACTTTCTGGTCCAAACGAATATACTACAACAAAAACATTTGGTTGCACTCAGTTCATTAAACCCTGTTATTGCAGAATTTTCAAAACACTGTTAACTTATCGGGAGCACGTAAACTATCAATTTCAAATCCCCGCAGCCTTTCGTCAGCGGTTACTGCAAGCTTCGGCGTTTTCACACAACACGTGTATTCGTCGCCGAGTCTAGAATAAGAAAAAAATGGTTCAAATGGCTCTGAGCACTATGGGACTTAACATCTGAGGTCATCAGTCCCCTATAACTTAGAACTACTTAAACCTAACTAACCTAAGGACGTTACACACGTCCATGCCCGAGGCAGGATTCGAACCTGCGACCGCAGCGGTCGCGCGGTTCCAGACTGAAGGGCCTAGAACGCTCGGCCACACTGGCCAGCTCTAGAATAAGAATACATAAAAAAAAAGAGAGAGAGAACAGTAGATGGTAAAAATGAGTATACGAACACGGGAACTGCAATAGCTTCAAAACGATTGAGAAACGTGCCGCAAACAAAACACGAGTCAAGTGAAGTGTACCCCCACTCTAACTCAGAGATTTATGCGCATGCGCGACTTTGGCAACTTGGCAGCGTCAGAAAAATTTTTCCGGGTAGATTCTGGGTGCTTTCTCTCACTGCTTATACACCAAATAGCCACACGCCAAGTATCCAAAAGCACTAGTAGGGGCCGCTTATATACGACTTGTCCGCCCCCGGTAGCTGAGTGGTCAGTCTGCCTTCGGCAAGGCAACAGAGCGGACACGTCCGTGTTCACCGCGTCCGGAGCGCGAGCTCGCCTTTGTTTACATTCTAGCGGCCATGTGCCGGCTTACCGTGTACGATCCATGGCGAACCGTTACCATAAATAGACACTCCGATTTACTTTCTGCAACGATTATGCCCGACCCAAAGCACTCGAGGTGGAGCGTCTTCTGCGAGAGGAAGTGAAGGTCCCGGCGACTGATATTATTGGCATACATTTGTTGATCGTGAGCAGCACGGTCTATGTTAAAATCATTAACGACGCGGCGTGCAAACGCATCCTACGTGAGACCAAACAGGGGTTCCGCTTCTGTCATGCTGATGGCAATGTACGGGCGGTAACCGTCAACCACGCATTTTCGAGTTGCCATTCGAACTTCCTGCTGAGGAAGTCGTCGCGGCACTCCGACCATACGGCACAGTCCACGGCCACACTGTAGAGAAGTGGACACAGTTTCGTATCCTGTCCTAAACGGGGTCCGAAAGGTCACCATAGATCTCCGAAGCCACGTCCCGTCCTACTTACAGATCGGCGGATGCCGTGCAATTATTATATACGACGGCCAACCTCGGACCTGTTCCGGGTGCGGCAAAGAAGGCCACCTTAGATCCGAATGCCTACAAAGGCGTATTACGCAACTTCCAGCTGCCGAAGAACCACCCACGTCGCAACCTACAGTGCTACCGGTGACCTATGCCGGTGCTCTAGCTTCTCCTACCGCTTTGCAACGTCGTCCGGTCATCACAAACGACGCCACCAACGAGCCCGACCAGACACCGACGGAGAGCGCCTCGGACGGCCCACCGCCTCGAACGGCCATTGACACCGCTCCGACGATGCCAACGCAACCGGACGCTGACCCTACCCTCGGCAACACGATAGAGATCGATCCGCTGATCGTCCCTACGGCGGCCTTCCTGCCAGAGCGACGCGACTCCCTTCCGTCGTCAGGCACAAAGGGTTGCACAAGGAAACAGCGTTCTCCGAAATGTCGCAAGCGAAGGCGCCGCACCGTTTCCGGCCAAGAGGAGACGTTACAAGTCGAGGATCACACAACCGCCGACCAGCACGACGCCCCAGAACCCGCTACTGCTGACGGAGACATCCACGCTGTGCCTGCGCCCATCTGCCCGACGCCCCATGCGGACGCTGAACTAATTCACGGACATATCACAGGCGACACTACACCGCGCACCGTTACACCGTCTTCTGCAGACAAAATGGACGATACATCGGTGCCCGCTTCCACAGCGTGACACGAGGAAGAGGTCGAGGAGCAGGACCCGTTACGGAACCCTGTGCTGGCGGGCGAGCGGGATAACGTTCCACTGTGACGCCAACGCCCTTGCGCGGTCGGCAGAGTGGACCAGCCTCCAGCAGTCCACCACCAGGCCTACCGGATAGCAACCATCAACACCAACAACACCCGTTCCAGGGTGAAAATCCACCTTATGCAGGAGATGTTCTGGGCTTCTGATATTGATTTCGCCCTTCTGCAGGAAGTTCACTATGCCAGTCTCCCGGATATCAAAGGCTATTGCGCCCACGCCTCCGCGAGTGATCCTATGGGCCGTGGAGTGGCCATCTACGTCCAGCACGGGATTTCTGTGACGGACGTCGCCTTCCTTCCATCAGCTCGGGGCTTGGCACACACTGCCATGGGGGGACACATCATTAATGTCTACGCTCCCTCAGGCACTGACCGACGGCATGAAAGGATCCAGTTTTATTCCGAGGAAATTGCCCCCCTGTTTTTAGGGCGATATGGCCACTGCCTACTAGGAGATGATTTTATCTGCATTCTGCACCCGTAAGATCAGATTCCACACTATACTACATGCCAGGAACTGTGTATAGTGGTGCGGGACCTCCCGCTCCACGATATCTGGGAAGTTCAACAAGGCGACCGTTCTGGCCATACCTTTCTTACCAGTCATTCCGCAAGCCGACTAGACAGGATATATGCCCCAAAAACTCTTAGAACTGCGATACAGGGCGCCGAACGCTTGCCACTGGCCTTTTCCGACCATTGCGCTTATATCTATACGGTCCTCCTTCCGCCACAATCTGTAAGGCGCAGTCGTACGCCATGGAAAGTCAATACTTCTCATCTGCGTGACCTGGCATGTCGCCAACAAGTCACTGAGACGTGGACAGCCTGCGAACGACGCCTTCCCCACTACCGCTCGACATTGACATGGTGGATGGACTGCGCCAAACCGGCGATCCGGAGGACTCTGATGAGATACAGGAAGGACATGGCCGACTGGCATCGCAACACTATTGACTTCTGTTATGCGATTCTCTGAGATCTGGACATTCAGCCGCCAACCCCAGACAACAGCTGGAATGGGATAGAACTAAGGCGAGGATAATTGCGCTGGCACGCCGGATATTGAAAGGGGTGGTGATATGGAGGCGGCGCCACGATCACGCTGGTTTACAAATTCCATCCATGCATCATATAGTGTCCGACAAACGACGACGTCGTCGGCAGCTCATCAGCACTCTGACCACGCCTCATGGCAAGAAGGTGACCAATCAGAATGGCATCGTCCACGCATTTGTCGAACACTACCGTCGCACTTATAGTGAAGAAGATGCTGAAACTGCAGCAGACGACTCCATTTTGCATTACGTCACGTGCACCCTCCCCCACAGGGAGGCGGCTGCTTTGACAATGGCGGTCACTCGAGAAGAAGTCGACAACGCAATTGACAAGGGTGCAGTCAACAGATCGCCTGGCATGGACAGCTTACGAATTGAGTATTACTGTACCTTCCAGGACCTCATGGCACCGCGGTGGACGACTATGTATCAAGAACTGATGACATCTGTCCAAGCAATCCCACCCGCCTTTGCTGAAGGCATCATCATTCCGGTCCACAAACCAGCCCGTGGTTCGATGGTCACGAGTTACAGACCGCTCACCCCACTCAATGCCGATTACAAAATTTTTGCTTCCTTACTGGCAATGCGGCTCTGAACAATACTCCCTCATATCGTCTCCTCAGAGCAAACGACACCTGTGGGACAGGTTAACGTACAGACTGCCACAGGTGGATGCCGCGACTTCATTGCGATGGCGGCGGCCTGCAGACTCCATGTAGCGTTTGTCGCTATAGACTTCAACAGCGCCTTCGATAAAGTGCGCCATCGTTTCCTGTTTTCGGTAGCGGCCTGAATGGGCACCCCTCCCCCCCCCCCCCCCCCCCCTCCATTCCTCGACGTCCTCCAGCGTCTTTACACGAGTGCCAGTTCACGTGTACAGCCTGGCACCGAGCGACCGCTACGGTCGCAGGTTCGAATCCTGCCTCGGGCATGGATGTGTGTGATGTCCTTAGGTTAGTTAGGTTTAATTAGTTCTAAGTTCTATGCGACTGATGACCTCAGAAGTTAAGTCGCATAGTGCTCAGAACCACTTGAACCATTTGAACCCCTCATTGGGGGCTTGACAACCAAGCTCTCTGGCCTCACCCTACGCCAATACACTTTTCGCTGTCGGGCATATGCTGATGACCTTCTCCTCCTCATTTACTCCGGCTCTGAGATTCGAGCAGTCCTCGAATTGATTACCTGTTACGGGGCTGCCGCTGGCAGTGCCATGAATGTCGCCAAATCTTCTGCAATGCACATTGGACGAGGCCTCCAGGAAGGTGAAGTGGCGCCCCTGCCGCTTGTGCGGACTTTCCGGTACCTGAGCATTACCTTTACCCCTACGGTCTCATGCACAGCGGCAACGAATTTCCGTCGCCTGTTACACGTTATCCGCAACGACTTCCGCCAGAACCTCTTGCGCCGCCAGGACACACTTCAACGCGTTGAGTTTCTCAATCCTTATGTGGCATCAAAATTGGTCCACATCGCGCAAGTTCTCCCTCTGCCAACTGCGATTGGGCGCAACCTTCAGGCGGCTTTTGGCTATTATCTCACGGCTGGTTCCATGTTTAAAGTTCGTTATGAGACGCTTACCCTGCCCCCACGGGATGGTGTCCTCGGGCTGATCACTGTCCGTATGCGAGCTGCAGCCTTGTATTTGAGTACCATGAGAAAACAGTGGACCATCCGGGGCACATCTCTAACATGCAGCTTGCTTGAAGTCCTCCTGCCTGCTTCCACCTCACCACCGGTGTCTGTCGGCCATATCGTGCCTCATTGGTTCATATTTCGACCTTTTTCGTCGACTACAGTTACATACATGCCAGTCTCCCAGATACGCGCCCACCCAGAACTAAGGATTTTTACAGCCTGCTATTGCGCTGTGTTCCCCGGAATGTGATGGAGACCAAACATCCCTCCATCCAGTGGCCCATAGTGTGGACTACCGTCCACCAGCCCTTCCTCCCTACGAACGTCTGGGCACTGTGGTATCACACAGTCAACAGGAAATTTGCCACGAAACAGCAACTGCACAACATTGGCTTGTCAGAATCCCCTCTTTGTCTCCTTTGCCAGCAACTGGACACTGATGAACACCGTCTGACATGCGCCTCTTTGCAAGATGTATGGCGCTTCGTGCAGCAAATCATTGCCTGCTATCTCCGGGTGCCACCAGACACAATTGTACCTCAAATGTTTCTATATCCGGAGGACAGACATTTTCCCGCCGCCAAATGTCATGCTATTACATGGGTCAAAGGGTGGGCGGTCGCTTATCTCTTTCATGGGAGACCTAAATCCCGCCTCGACTTCTGGACCTATTTACGAATAGCCCATGCAGCTCTCGAAAACACGCCACGTTACCCAACATTATTTGCTAACTTCTATCGAGGGGTCTTTGTTAGACCTCCACTGAGTTGGGGGGTGCCTAGCTCAGAGGGCACCCACCCCTCCTCCCCCGGCGGTGTCTGAGTTTATGCAGCCTATGATCAATTCTACCTCTGACCTCCGCGGATGGGAGAACGCGTCGCAGATTGCGCGGATACTTTTTCTTTTTTCTTTTTCTGTACCCAGCATTTATATTTTTTTTCTCTGTCGCCGATGTGTTCCACATACTTTCATGATAATAGTGAATATTACAAAAACACAATGCAAATAAATAAACAACAACAACGCCTTCCACTTCTGTTGATTCCTGTGTCTCCCACTTCCCTATGCCCCACAGACTCGGTGATGGTGAGGAGGACACTGTGGCCAGGCCTCGGGTTTCGACCCCTGCCCACTTTGCCCCCGGAGCCCCCACCGGTCCACTATACCGATTAATTTAAAAAAAAAGCGTTAGCGCGACAGAATGTAGATCCTAAGGGCCTGGGTTCGATTCCCGACTGGGTCGGAGATTTTCTCCGCTCAGGGACTGGGTGTTATGTTGCCCTAATCATCAACATTTCATCTCCATTGACGCCCAGGTCGCCGAAGTGGCGTCAAATCGAAAGACTTGCATCCAGCGAACGGTCTACCCGACGGGAGGCCCTAGTCATACGATCTTTATTTATACACGATTTCATCTCTGCGCAAGCGCAGCGAGCTGTCTGGAAACTGCTTAAATGAAACTATTTCAACGACATTTGAAAACAATCATACCGATATTAATTAAAATTTTGGTAAGTTAATACACGCAGAAAAGTTCGCACTCAGCTTTGAAAACCACAATGTTATTGGTATTGCACACAGTATTGTTTATTCGCAAGAGTTGGCAGCGAGCATACGCAAAATAATTGTCTGCCAATGAATGGTCTCTGTAAACTTGACTAATGGCTTAAACACAAGCTTGTACAGTATTAACGTGGTTTGCGTTCTATCACAGAGTAGACCTTTTTCTTTGTTTGAATGGTTTGAGAATGGGTTCTGATACATGAAACCGGTCATTAAGTAAACAAAAGTAACTGAATTTTGCAATTTTGGCTGTTTTCTACATCAAACTGGTTAACCCAAGTTGCTATCCTGTTATTAATCCAGCGTGCTGCAAATCCAAAAAGATGAATTTTATAGCTCCTTGTTTCCGTTGTAGAAATTAACGCTGTCCTGTAAGATACCTGCCACACCAACCATTAGGCACACCAACCATCCGAAACTCAACACATATTCGGAAATAAACACCCAAATATTTATTTCAGTCTTCGATCTCTAATCAGACGGAAATGTTAACATCATTTATTGCAGAACATACTTGTATTACACTTTCGGATTTTTCCCTTACTTTTACTATAAAAAGTGGTAGAGTCGTAAGCTGCTTGATTCATGTCGGTGTTGGCAGGGTTCGCGCCCACCTCCTTCCAAATACACTCCTGGAAATGGAAAAAAGAACACATTGACACCGGTGTGTCAGACCCACCATACTTGCTCCGGACACTGCGAGAGGGCTGTACAAGCAATGATCACACGCACGGCACAGCGGACACACCAGGAACCGCGGTGTTGGCCGTCGAATGGCGCTAGCTGCGCAGCATTTGTGCACCGCCGCCGTCAGGGTCAGCTAGTTTGCCGTGGCATACGGAGCTCCATCGCAGTCTTTAACACTGGTAGCATGCCGTATGTGCAGTTGACGGACTTTGAGCGAGGGCGTATAGTGGGCATGCGGGAGGCCGGGTGGACGTACCGCCGAATTGCTCAACACGTGGGGCGTGAGGTCTCCACAGTACATCGATATTGTCGCCAGTGGTCGGCGGAAGGTGCACGTGCCCGTCGACCTGGGACCGGACCGCAGCGACGCACGGATGCACGCCAAGACCGTAGGATCCTACGCAGTGCCGTAGGGGACCGCACCGCCACTTCCCAGCAAAGTAGGGACACTGTTGCTCCTGGGGTATCGGCGAGGACCATTCGCAACCATCTCCATGAAGCTGGGCTACGGTCCCGCACACCGTTAGGCCGTCTTCCGCTCACGCCCCAACATCGTGCAGCCCGCCTCCAGTGGTGTCGCGACAGGCGTGAATAGAGGGACGAATGGAGACGTGTCGTCTTCAGCGATGAGAGTCGCTTCTGCCTTGGTGCCAATGATGGTCGTATGCGTGTTTGGCGCCGTGCAGGTGAGCGCCACAATCAGGACTGCATACGACCGAGGCACACAGGGCCAACACCAGGCATCATGGTGTGGGGAGCGATCTCCTACACTGGCCGTACACCACTGGTGATCGTCGAGGGGACACTGAATAGTGCACGGTACATCCAAACCGTCATCGAACCCATCGTTCTACCATTCATAGACCGGCAAGGGAACTTGCTGTTCCAACAGGACAATGCACGTCCGCATGTATCCCGTGCCACCCAACGTGCTCTAGAAGGTGTAAGTCAACTACCCTGGCCAGCAAGATCTCCGGATCTGTCCCCCATTGAGCATGTTTGGGACTGGATGAAGCGTCGTCTCACGCGGTCTGCACGTCCAGCACGAACGCTGGTCCAACTGAGGCGCCAGGTGGAAATGGCATGGCAAGCCGTTCCACGGGACTACATCCAGCATCTCTACGATCGTCTCCATGGGAGAATAGCAGCCTGCATTGCTGCGAAAGGTGGATATACACTGTACTAGTGCCGACATTGTGCATGCTCTGTTGCCTGCGTCTATGTGCCTGTGGTTCTGTCAGTGTGATCATGTGATGTATCTGACCCCAGGAATGTGTCAATAAAGTTTCCCCTTCCTGGGACAATGAATTCACGGTGTTCTTATTTCAATTTCCAGGAGTGTACTTGCATTACATTCATTACAAGACCCAGGCTGTGTTGATAATACAACGATGGGGAAAAAATACCTACGCATGCATAGGCACGCAAACCTACATCCATTCGTATCGTAAACCGCGAAAATACCCGTTTGTTATGCTTACTTATTCGGTTACTGTCTCAAGTCTCAATGAGCACATTTCTTCAAGCTATATCTCGTTGCTGCGTTATTAACCGCTTTTAATGAGCAGGATGATGTGCTTGTAATAGATTTTCATTGCGCCATTGCTTTGAAACGGCATACTGTGACACGTACGCTACAAAAGAAATAAATAATCGAAATTCACACAGTGGTCGTTCGTAGGCGCTCACAAAAGTCGATAGTCTAAAAGCCACTAAAATTGCTTCACCAAGAAGAAATGCAGATGATAAACGGGTATTCATTGGATAAATATGTTATACTAGAACTGACATGTGATTCCTTTTTCACGCAATTTGGGTGCATAGACCCTGAGAAATCAGTACCCAGAACAGCCACCTCTGGCGGTAATAACAACCTTGCTATGCCTCGGCATTGAGTCAAACAGAGCTTGGATGGCGTGTACAGGTACAGCTGCCGATGCCGCTTCAACACGATACCACAGTTCATCAAGAGTAGTGACTGGCGTATTGTGACGAGCCAGGTGGTCGGCCACCATTGACCACATGTTTTTAATTGGTGAGAGATCTGGAGAATGTGCTGGCCAGGGCAGCAGTCGAACATTTTCTGTATCCAGAAAGGCCCGTATAGGACCTGCAACATGCGGTCGTGCATTATCCTGCTGAAATTTAGGGTTTCGCAGGGGTCGAATGAAGGGTAGAGCCACGGGTCGTAACGTCCACTGTTCAAAGTGCCGTCAATGCGAACAAGAGGTGACCGAGACCTGTAACCAATGGCACCCCATACCATCACGCCGGGTGATACGCTAGTACGCCGATGACGAATACACGCTTCCAATGTGCGTTCACCGCGATGTCGCCAAACACGGATGCGACCATCATGATGCTGTAAACAGAACCTGGATTCAACCGAAAAATTACGTTTTGCCATTCGTGCACCCAGGTTCGTCGTTGAGTACACCATGGCAGGTGCTCCTGTCTGTGATGCAGCGTCAAGGGTAACCGCAGCCATGGTCTCCGAGACGCTGCTGCAAACGTCGTCGAACTGTTCGTGCAGATGGTTGTTGTCTTGCAAATGTCCGCATCTGTTGACTCAGGGATCGAGACGTGGCTGCACGGTTCGTTACAGCCATGCAGATAAGATGCCTGTCATCTCGACTGCTAGTGATACGAGGCCGTTGGGGTCCAGCACGGCGTTCCGTATTACCCTCCTGAACCCACCGATTCCATATTCTTCTAACAGTCATTGGATCTCGACCAACGTGAGCAGTAATGTCGCGATACGATAAACCGCAATCGCGATAGGCTACAATCCGACCTTTATCAAAGTCGGAAACGTGATGGTACGCATTTCTCCTCCTTACACGAGGATCACAACGACGTTTCACCAGGGAACGCCGGTCAAATGCTGTTTGTGTACGAGAAATCGGTTGGAAACTTTCCTCATGTCAGCACGTTGTAGGTGTCGCCACTGGCGCCAACCTTGTGTGAATGCTCTGAAAAGCTAATCATTTGCATATCACAGCATCTTCTTCCTGACGGTTAAATTTCGCGTCTGTAGCAAGTCATCTTCGTGGTGTAGCAATTTTAATGACCAGTAGTGTACTTTGTTTCGTGTGTGAAGCTGCAGAAACAGATGCCGTCTCTGCTTGCAACCCTGCGAGCGCGTGTGGTCAGGGTTCGACCAACACGTGTGATCACCCGTCAGGCTGAGGAGCTGCTGTGCACCGTCGACAAGAGGCTGGGGTGGCTGCACCAGGAGGATGCAGGAGCTTCCGATGTACTACCAAACCCACGGATGTCATGTGTCTGATCACTACAGTACAAGAAACACATGAATGCCCGTGGAGTGAGTGAAGTATTAGGGAAGGTAGCGTCGCAGCCTGTTTTGTAGTTGCTTATTTCTGAAAATTATTTGGAAAAATCACGATATGTACACAGTCATTTGGTAGCTTTCGAGACAATTAATTTAGTTAAACTGTTGTGATGCGTCTTAAACATAGCTATCATTTTCATTTCCAATTTCGCGGGAAAAAATTTACTACATAGGACGCACTTTTAGTGATATTAAGAAAAAACATGTACCGGGTGTTAAAAAGTCAGTATAAATTTGAAAACTTAACAAACCGCGGAATAATGTTGATAGAGAGGTAAAAATTGACACACATTCTTGGAATGACATAGGGTTTTAATAGAAAAAAAAAACAAAGTTCACCAAATGTCCGACAGATGGCGCTGGACAGCAAAACGTCAGTGACTGCGCATGACAATCGTGTATAAAAGGAGCTGTAATGAGAGAGAGAATCAGATGCGCCAGGAGTCGCAACATGTTGACGTTACCTGAAAAGGCGCTTTTACTGAAGCTTTATTATCAGAATGGGGAATGTGCTAGTTCAGCGTTACGATCCTATCGCCATAGGAAGGGGATTCGAACGGGTAAAGGACCGTTGACAAATGCAGCTGTGGCGAGAGTGATTTCGAAGTTCGAAGCCACGGGTTGTTTAGACGATAGACTCCGTAGTGGCCGACCGAGCACAAGGCGTAATGCAGCTGAGACAGTTCAGAAAGAAATGGAGACTGTAGCGGGTTCGTCAATGCACGGGGAAGTCAGCGTTCGTGCAGTCGCACGTCGCAAAATGGCTCTGAGCACTATGGGACTTAACTTCTGAGGTCATCAGTCCCCTAGAACTTAGAACTACTTAAACCTAAGGACATCACACACATCCATGCCTGAGGCAGGATTCGAACCTGCGACGTAGCGGTCGCACGGTTCCAGACTGTCGCGCCTAGAACCGCTCGGCCACACCAGCCGACCGCACGTCGCACCGGCATTCCATACACTATTGTTTGGTTGGCACTTAGGCGTACCCTCCGATGCTATCCGTACAAAATCCATCGGCATCATGAACTGTTACCTCGCGAGTTAGTGAAGCGGAGGGCATTTGCGGTGTGGGCGTTTCAAAAGATGGCGGAAGACGACGATTGGTTGAGTAACGTGATGTGGACCGACGAAGCCCATTTCACGCTCCGAGGGTCTGTCAACGCCCAGAACTGCAGAATTTGGGCTACCGAAAATCCTAGAACTGTCGTGGAAACTTCATTGCACGACGAGAAAGTCACGGCATGGGTTGGATTTACCACCTCTACCGTTATCGGGCCTTTTTTCTTCGAGGAAATCCGTGATTCTGGTTTTGTAACTGCTACCGTGACGGGTGACAGGTACGCCGATATGTTACAGAATCGCATCATCCCCAGCCTGACTGATAAACACCTGCTGGAACGTACGATGTTTATGCAGGATGGCGCTCCACTCCATATTGCTAGATGCGTGAAAGATCTCTTGTGCGCGTCGTTTGGTGGTGATCGTGTGCTCAGCCGCCACTTTCGTCATGCTTGGCCTCCCACGTCCCCAGACCTCAGTCCGTGCGATTATTGGCTTTGGGGTTACCTGAAGTCGCAAGTGTATCGTGATCGACCGACATCTCTAGGGATGCTGAAAGACAACATCCGACCCCAGTGTCTCACCGTAACTCCGGACATGCTTTACAGTGCTGTTCACAACATTATTCCTCGACTATAGCTATTGTTGAGGAATGATAGTGGACATATTGAGCATTTCCTATAAAGAACATCATCTTTGCTTTGTCTTACTTTGTTATGCTAATTATTGCTATTCTGATCAGATGAAGCGCCATCTGTCGGACATTTTTTGAACTTTTGTATTTTTTTTGGTTCTAACAAAACCCCATGTCATTCCAAGCATGTGTGTCAATTTGTACCTCTCTATCTACAATATTCCGTGACTTATTCAGTTTTCAAATATATACTGACTTTTTGATCACCCGGTATATACAAAATAAATTTAATTATTTAGAAATTATAGGGCCAGGAGGGGTCCTACCACAACTCACCAAATCTCATCATGGGGGCGGGTACGGAGGGCCCAACTTAAAAACAAAGGCTCTCAGTTAATGGCGTCCCCTTATCTTTACGGGAGCACAGAACTCGTGTGTCACGTCCGGCGCAAGGCTACCAGTCGAGTTCAGTATACGACCAATAACCTTGTTGATGTCTGCGTTATCAGGAACAGTAAATACAATGATTACCAGGACGCCATCGTCCGTGTCCGACAGTGCATCCACAGATTCGCAGTAGCTAAGATGGGTCCAAGTATACCAGTGACTTTGTTGACGGCGTGGGTGCGACCGTTCTCCGTTGACGGTGTGATCCTAGCGATGTGGTTTGCCGTGTCCTTCTTTCGACCAATAGGTACGATAATTTACATAGATAAGACGTGTGGGTAGTATCATGATTAACATTGAACGAAAGTACTTCTTCACCTTGTCAGAGGGAAAAATTTAAATTTCGGCATTGGGATATGGTTGCGTATGTCATGGTCAGACAAGCAATTCTGTTTCCAGTGCAACTGAACGAGGATGTGAAGTATTAACGTAAGAACCAAGGAAGTTGTCACCACACATGAAACGATTAAAATTCTAGTGAGCAAGTGCCAAACATTCGCAACAAACTACCAGAGTTCGATGTAGTCCTAAAAAGCACGTACAGAAAACTGACTAAAATCAAAAACTGACAGCAGTGATATTTCTGGGGTGTATCTAAGCGTAATCGAAAGCAAAGACTAATAGGAGCCGCGCGGGATTAGCCGAGCGGTCTGAGGCGCTGCAGTCATGGACTGTAAGGCTGGTCCCGCCGGAGGTTCGAGTCCTCCCTCGTGCATGGGTGTGTGTGTTTGTCCTTAGAATAATTTAGGTTAAGTAGTGTGTAAGCTTAGGGACTGATGACCTTAGCAGTTAAGTCCCATAAGATTTCACACACATTTGAGCATTGTGTGTTTGTCCTTAGAATAATTTAGGTTAAGTAGTGTGTAAGCTTAGGGACTGATGACCTTAGCAGTTAAGTCCCATAAGATTTCACACACATTTGAACAAAGGCTAATAGGAAATGAACGCCGTGCATTCGCCGCAGTGCACATGAAACAGCAACTGAAGCTAGATCTGATACTGTTTGGGTAAGAGTCAGTATGGAGTGAGGTCATTAATTTATAATTTAGTCGATATATTGACGTGGGATAAAAGTGTATCAAGCAGAACAGTTAATTTTGGGAGGACCCTCCTTGGTACACAGTGACTCACTTGGTATACAGAAACTTTTAAATAAGAAGCGACTACTGTATAGTGGGTGTGAAGCGAAGCTTAGGCTATAGAGGGTGTAAACGATAGCTTTTTACAAAGTACCGAATTGTGTAGGGGAAGTCGAGACAAACTGTTTTATAAGGCCTAAGAAGTAATGGCTCCGAATTTTGATGTGAAAACTCTTAAAGTTTTTTTAAAATAAAACAACGCAATTAACATCCTACATCTTTGTTCTTGGTGTCTACAATTCACAACCATCTGCCGCTAGAGTAGCGTGTAACATGGCAGTGTGTGGAGTAACTACACTATGTGATCAAAAGTATCCGTCACCTGGCTGGGAATGACTTACAAGTTCGTGGAGCCCTCCACCGGTAATGCTGGAATTCAATATTGTGTTGGCCCACCCTTAGCCTTGATGACAGCTTCCACTCCCGCAGTCATACGTTCAATCAGATGCTGGAAAGTTTCTTGGGTAATGGCAGCTCGTTCTTCACGGAGTGCTGC
The DNA here is from genome assembly GCF_021461385.2 of Schistocerca piceifrons. Taxonomy (NCBI): domain Eukaryota; kingdom Metazoa; phylum Arthropoda; class Insecta; order Orthoptera; family Acrididae; genus Schistocerca; species Schistocerca piceifrons. The sequence continues at coordinate 1,239,896,052 of NC_060138.1, forward strand.
ACTGAGGAGAGGTTTCGATGTCGGTCAGTGAGGCGTGGTACGAAATCGGCGTTCCAAAACGTTCCAGAGGTGTTCTATAGGATTCAGATCAGGAGTCCGTGTAGGCCAGTCCATTACAGGGAAGTTATTGTCGTGTAACCACCTCGCCACAGGCCGTGCATTATGAACAGGTGCTCGATCTTGTTGAACGATGAAACGCCATCCCCGAACTTCTGTTCGACAGTGGGAAGCAAGAAGGTGCTTAAAACATCGATGTAGGCCTGTGCTGTGATAGTTTCACGCAAAACAACAAGGGGTGCAAGCCCCCTCTATGAAAAACACGACCACGCCATAACACCACCGCCTCCGAATTTTATTGTTGGCACTACACACGTTGGCAGATGACGTTCACCGGGCATTCGCCATACCCACGCCATGCCATCGGATCGCCACATTGTGTACCGGGATTCGTCACTCCACACAACGTTTTTCCACTGTTCAATCAAAAAATTTTTTAATATTTCTTCCATTCTATGTTTTCTCTATTTAGATGTATCTGATGATTCAACATTACTGTTGTGAAAGGATTATGCAACACCTGCATAACCTGTTTAACAACAATGCCTTTGTGGTACGTTAACTGGGTTGTTGTCATGCAGAAAACGCATGCTTTTGGTTAGAGTGCCTCGTTTCTCGGTTTTGACAGCCTCCCAAGTGTTACGGCCCGGTAATCGAGTCATTCTGAGCTAGAAAATCCATGAAGACTAATCCATGTTGGTCCCAAAGAAGTGTAGGTATGGGTGCCGGCCTAGGGCTGGGCATACGCCTGCTTTAGAGGTGGCACTCAGGTTGCTTCCACTTCACTGATTGGACTTTATGGCCTCCGGGTCATAGTGATCGGATTAGCTTTCATCCTTTGTGACGCGTCCGTTGAAAACGGCCTCTTGATGTCCATGGCACATCCACAATGTAGTCTGGCAGCATTCGACTCATTCCTGCTTCTGTAAAAGTGTCAGCACCAGGGAAACCCAACGAGTGGATACCTTACACATATGAAGATGATCGTGGATAATATTTTCGACGGACACTGTTCTGGCCTTAATAGTTTGGAGTAGGTGATGAGCTGTGAAGCGGCGTTTTTCACTTACTGGACTGTGTGTTCAGAAATTCCAGAATATGATCGCCTTGGAAATGGAGACGTTTTCACTGCAGTCCTACCGATCGGAATTCAACTTGGCAGTTCTTGACTATATCGTAAGACGAGGAATCGTCACCATAAACCTCTTCACCAAGTGAAACGTCACACTTAGCGTGTGATCTTTCAAAAGAAAGATCTCTATACTCTACTGGGTCCATTTTTATACCACTTCAGCATCTGCAAAAGAATTTAGTACGTTCTGCGTTGCAAACTTGTTCGCAGCCTAGAGAGACATTTGCCTTTATTTGAAGTTTCAGAGCTCTGCAGTAATTAGAAGTGGTTCTGGGAGAATGTTTAGTGAAAACTCTTGGCATCTATTACCCCTCAGTTCAACGAGTATATGCTCAAACGCATCTTATTTAATACTCAGTCTAAGTAAAAACTAAGCCTGTCAGCGACCCGAAGATTGGTTGGAACACCATAGTGCTTCACTAGGCATGCTGCTACTAGAGATGATACGCACTTACCTTCGCCCATCCTTTAAACTGGCTTTCCCAGCACTCATAGAGGGATATGTAGTTTAATGTGGAATCCGAACCATGACGCAAATCGATATTTGTAACGAACATTACCAGAGGTGAAAAAAGTTATAAGTGTATGATGAAAATCCTAGTACTGACCAAAGATCGAGTCCAAGGGCTGTGTATCGGGAGTCTGGCACTTAGCTACTGATAATTTACGAAGCAGCCTTACATTCCGAAACAACCTATTATTGAGCTAGAGAAATTGTTACTTTTTAATGTCATCTTGTTTGGTTTGAATGTACTTGTTCCTCGTCCTGAGAGTAGCAACAATGCAATTCTGATCATTTTGTGCAGGTGGCGTCTTTCCCTGCATGAGCGGCAATCAGGAGTACACCATGCGTCTCTACAGCGGGTAAGACGTAATTTCAGTGCAATGTTGAAGCAAACCTTTTGATATATGACACGAATGAATTACAACGCTGTTGGACGTGTCAGTAGACGCACAAATAAGATCATTTTCCTAGGTCAGAACACGGTTTATATCTGCCAGATACTGTCAAGATACATTTTCTCTGTGAAAACATGATTCCATGCTAGTTATTTACATAACCGCATTTTTTGTTTTAATCTTAATCCACAGCAAAGTTTGGTAACTGTAATCCAACTATATACATACTAACTGCTCATAAACTCATCTATGGAGAAGAATGTGTTTTCAGGTGAAATAATTTCATTTTGTTTTAAACTTTCATTATCTACCAGCAGTTTTATTTCACAAGGGAGGTGGTCAAATATTTTTATGATTGGGTTCTTTGGTCCTTTCTGTGGAAAAGTAAACTTGAATTCTGGATAATGCAGGCTATTTTTGTAGCTAATGTTATTCTTTTGAATGCTGCTATTACACAGGTCGGCAAAAATTTTTTTGTCAGCTGCATGAGATATTTTTACTGAATTATATGTTTTAGAATGCGCTGATTTCAGAAGTTATGTCCATTTTTTCCTATCACATAAGGTTTTTTTTTCAAATTCAAACACAAAAAATTGGTAAAAGCACTCATTTATTCAAAATTGCTTTATTCGTCGACTTCCGCGGGCTACGCGTGAAACTTGCCCGCACGCGTTCAACCGTTTCTTCGCTCGCTGCAGGCCGACCCGTTGATTTCCCCTTACAGAGGCACCCAGAAGCTTTAAACTGCGCATACCATCGCCGAATGGAGTTAGCAGTTGGTGGATCTTTGTTGAACTTCGTCCTGAAGTGTCGTTGCACTGTTATGACTGACTGATGTGAGTGCGTTTCAAGCACGACATACGCTTTCTCGGCTCCTGTCGCCATTTTGTCTCACTGCGCTCTCGAGCGCTCTGTCGGCAGAAACCTGAAGTGCAGCTTCAGCCGAACAAAACTTTATGAGTTTTTCTACGTATCTGTAGTGTGTCGTGACCATATGTCAATGAATGGAGCTACAGTGAATTTATGAAATCGCTTCAATCATTTGTAATAGCCCTGTATACTTATTCATGTTTTTTATGAAACCTTTTCTTCTTTTCCTTGATGCTTTGCCGAGTCCTATTCCGATTTCCATCTTTAGTTTCCTGCTTAAGCATCCAACAGTGGTCAGCAAGCATAGTGACATCCCATCTTCCTCCGTACCGTCTCTCGATATCAAGGACATCTTGGTGAAACCGTTCTCCCTGTTCTTCACTGTAAGCTCCCAGGTTTTCAGGAAAACTGTCTATGTGGGAGTGTAAAAAATGGACCTTCAAGCTCATCTTGCAGCCTTGAGCTTTGTATACTGCTATCATCCGTTGAACAATGGTTTTGTAGTCAGGATCTTTAGTATTTCCCAAAAACTTTCGCACTACATCCTTGAACGGTACCCAAGCTTCTTTTTCCTTCTCATTCATACTTTCCACAAAGAGGGTGTCGGTTAAAAGTTTTCTTATGTCGGGGCCACTGAAAACCCCCTCTTTCAACTTTGCTTCTGACAGCTTCGAGAATTTTGTACATAGATATTTAAAACAGTCCCTATCCTTTCACAGCGATTTTACAAATTGTTTCATCAACCCCAATTTTATATGGCGAGGGGGCAACATAACATTTCCTGGTGGTACCGAAGTGGTATTGATAACAGGTTTTAAAGTTTCTCGGGGTGGCCAATCACTTTTAGTCCAGTGCTGTTCTCTGGCTCTACTATCCCACAAGCATAAGAAGCATGGGCATTTAGTATAGTCTGCCTGCTGACCCAAAAGTATCGTAAGTATTTTGAAGTTCCCACAAACCATCCATTGATGGTCGTGATATTTAATTTTTTCCAGGATAATGGCCAAAGCGTGCACAGAATAACCCATCGGAAGCGATGCAAATTTCTTTCTATTGTGCAATAATACTACTTTAAGACTAGTTTTGGATGAATCAATGAATTCAATTTTTACGGAATCCAAACTGATCTTCCCCGAGGTCGGCTTCTACCAGTTTTTCCATTCGTCTGTAAACTGATAGTTCGGTAATTTTCACATCTGTCAACACCTGCTTTCATTGGGACTGGAATTATAAATATTCTTCTTGAAGTCTGAGGGTATTTCGCCTGTTTCATACATCTTGCTCACCAGATGGTAGAGTTTTGTCAGGGCTGGCTCTCCCAACTCTGTCAGTAGATCTGATGGAATTTTATCTACTCCCGGGGCATTGTTTCGACTTAGGTCTTTCAGTGCTCTGTCAAACTCTTCACGCAGTATCATAACTCCCATTTCATCTTCATCTACATCCTCCTCCATTTCCATAATATTGTTCTCAAGTACATCGCCCTTGTATTGTTGTTGTTGTTGTGGTCTTCAGTCCTGAGACTGGTTTGATGCAGCTCTCCATGCTACTCTATCCTGTGCAAGCTTCTTCATCTCCCAGTACTTACTTCAACCTACATCCTTCTGAATCTGCTTAGTGTATTAATTTCTTGGCCTCCCTCTACGATTTTTACCCTCCACGCTGCCCTCCAATGCTAAATTTGTGATCCCTTGATGCCTCAAAACATGTCCTACCAACTGGTACCTTCTTTTGGCAAGTTGTGCCACAAACTCCTCTTCTTCCCAATTCTATTCAATACCTCCTCATTAGTTATGTGATCTACCCATCTAATCTTCAGCATTCTTCTGTAGCACCACATTTCGAAACCTTCTATTCTCTTCCTGTCCAAACTATTTATCGTCCATGTTTCACTTCCATACATGGCTACACTCCATACAAATAGTTTCAGAAACGACTTCCTGACACTTAAATCTATACTCGATGTTAACAAATTTCTCTTCTTCAGAAACGATTTCCTTGCCATTGCCAGTCTACATTTTATATCTTCTCTACTTCGACCATCATCAGCTATTTTTACTCCCTAAATAGCATAACTCCTTTACTACTTTAAGTGTCTCATTTCCTAATTCAATTTCCTTAGCATCACCCGACTTAATTCGACTACGTTCCATTATCCTCGTTTTGCTTTTGTTGATCTTCATCTTATATCCGCCTTTCAAGACACTGTCCATTCCTTTGAACTGCTCTTGCAAGTCCTTTGCTGTCTCTGACAGAATTACAATGTCATCGGCGAACCTCAAAGTTTTTATTTCTTCTCCATGGATTTTAATGCCTAGTCTGAACTTTTCTTTTGTTTCCTTTACTGCTTTCTCAATGTACAGATTGAATAACATCGGGGATAGGCTACAACCCTGTCTCACTCCCTTCCCAACCATTGCTTCCCTTTCATGTCCCTCGACTCTTATAACTGCCATCTGGTTTCTGTACAAATTGTAAATAGCCTTTCGCTCCCTGTATTTTACCCCTGCCACCTTCAGAATTTGAAAGAGAGTATTCCAGTCAACATTGTCAAAAGCTTTCTCTAAGTCTAAAAATGCTAGAAACGTAGGTTTGCCTTTTCTTAATGTTTCTTCTAAGACAAGTCGTAAGGTCAGAATTGTCTCACGTGTTCCAACATTTCTACGGAATCCAAACTGATCTTCGCCGAGGTCCGCCTCTACCAGTTTTTCCATTCGTCTGTAAAGAATTCGCGTTAGTATTTTGCAGCCGTGACTTATTAAACTGATAGTTCGGTAATTTTCACATCTGTCAACACCTGCTTTCTTTGGGATTGGAATTATTATACTCTTCTTGAAGTCTGAGGGTATTTCGCCTGTCTCATAATTCTTTCCCACCCTTGTATAGACCCTCTATATACTCCTTCCACCTTTCTGTTTTCCGTTCTTTGCTTAGAATTGGGTTTCCATCTAAGCTCTTGATATTCATACAAGTGGTTCTCTTTTCTCCAAAGGTCTCTTTAATTTTCCTCTAGGCAGTATCTATCTTACCCCTAGTGAGATATGCCTATACATCCTTACATTTGTCCTCTAGCCATCCCTGCGTAGCCATTTTGCACTTCCTGTCGATCTCATTTTTGAGACTTTAAGTTTGTTAGTAACAGAAACAAAGTACTTGTTTAAGAGGTCTGCAACTCTGCTTACACTTGTTATCAATGTCTCATTTATTTTTAGAGCTATCTGTTCCTCTTCTTTTCTGACCCCACCTGCCTCTGTCTTCACTGTACCTATATAGTTTTTAGTTTGTTTTGTGATGTAATTATCTTCTCCTCTTAATGCAGCTGCTTAGATTTCTGGATTACCTGCTATCTTAAATTTTACCTACTCTTAATAAGTATCGAAATTGACTAAAGTCTTCGATAGTGTTAACTGTCAAAGTGAAGAATTTTTTATAAATTGTAAGTAGGTTGTTTAGGTTCTTATATTGGTAACGCCACGTAGCGCTCTGTATGAAAATCACTGGCTGTGCTGTGTGCAGTCTGTGGCTAGTTTGCATTGTTGTCTGCCATTGTAGTGTTGGGCAGCTGGATGTTAACAGCGTGTAGCGTTGCGCAGTTTGAGGTGAGCCGCCAGCAGTGGTGGATGTGGGGAGAGAGATGGCGGAGTTTTGAAATTTGTAAGACTGGATGTCATGAACTGCTATATATATTATGACTATTAAGGTAAATACATCATTTGATCTCTATCAAAATCTTTCATTTGCTAACTATGCCTATCAGTAGTTAGTGTCTTCCGTAGTTTGAATCTTTTATTTAGCTGGCAGTAGTGACGCTCGCTGTATTGCAGTAGTTCGAGTAACCAAGATTTTTGTGAGGTAAGCGATTTGTGAAACGCATAGGTTAATGTTAGTCATGGCCATTTTTTTTGTAGGGATTTATGAAAGTCAGATTGCGTTGCGCTAAAAATATTTTGTGTCAGTTTAAGCACAGTCTTGTACAATTCTTCAAAGGGGACGTTTCATATGTCGACCCTTAGCCGAGGATACCTCACTGGAATCTTCTGATTTTTTCTTGTAGTTTGTGTAATTAGTGTAGCCTTTGTTTATTGCTAGCGCGTAATTGTAGAGAGAATCTCCTTTGTAGTTGCAGCCTTTCATTGTTGTACAGTAAAACAGGTGTGGCACGCATGTAAATTTGCACCAAGTATTTCGCAGCTTGCAATTAACTAGATATTATTTTCAGCGCTATGGTAATGTGTTCTCTTATTTTCTGTGTTATCGTGTGAAATATTGTGACAATAATGGCGTGTGAAAAACGTAACACTAGGCTCCAAAGTAAACAGAGAAATAATAGTGACGACGAGCATAGCTTACCACCACCGCTGTGTAATGAGTTAACAGACATTCAAAGTAGTAATTTGGTAACTGTGCATAGGGAAATGGAGCGGGCGTCAAATAATGGTGTAGACAGTGAAACAGGTAGTGAACAGGGAAGCATTATCGATCGATCGGTCGGCAACAGCTCGCCTCAGGAATCGGGAATGACAGAACACAATATTACAAATACTGTAGACTCAGGTTTTGGGATCTCGCCGTTTTCTCAAATGAGTCAAGACACATTTTCCGCTTGTCAAAATGTGAATGTTGCCGGTGCAAATTCATTGCCGAAAAGCACTGAGGAACGTGTTTCAGACACCAGTGCATTGTTATTGCAATTAATGCAAGAAATGGGACAAAAACTTCAAAAGTTAGACACAATGGAACAAAATCAGAGACAAACACAGCAAAAGCTTCAAAAGTTAGACACAATGGAACTAAATCTTCAAAAGTTAGACACAATGGAACAACACCAGAGACAAACACAGCAACAGTTAGATGCAATGGAACAAAATCTTCACACCACGCTTGAACAAACATGTGAAGATTTAACTACTGAGTTACATAAAATCGAATCGAAATGTCAAAAAGTCTGTAACGACGTAAAAACACAAATTTGTGAGCATTTTCAACCTATTTTTTCGTGGCATGAAAATGCATTACAGAATCACGAAGCAGCCATAAAAGAACTGCAAATTATTGTTCATGAAAATCATGAGACCTTGCAAGCTAAAATTGACTCAGTTGCATCTACCGATTCGGTTACGCAAATTGCAAAAACTCAGGAAAACTTAAAGGACACAGTAGAAAGACACATGGAGGAAATTAGTTCATTATCAGAGAAAGTAGCTGAACTTTCGGATCAGCTAAATAATTTATCTACGAAGGTAGATGATAATCTGAATGACACAAAACCGGTAGTCTTTAATGTCACAGAAGAGCGCGAACAAATTAGGAAATTCAAACAAAATCAGAATCAAATTAATACGCAACAGAAAAGAGAAATCCGGGAAGTACAAGATCAGTTGGCACAAGTAATACAAAAATTACATATTTCAGAGGACACTCGCGCTCCAACACGGGGAGAGGGACTTAGAAATACGGAACAACCACAAAATAATAACACAGGACACTTCGGAAATTATGAAAGAAATTGGCATGGCACACCAAATTTTGAGATGGAACCGCCGAAACGACGTAACAATGACTGACATGTGACTCACAGACATGATGATTTTGACTATAAGCTGTTCATTACTACACGTAATGTCAAAACATTTAAGAATTCTGGCAACGACATTCATCCACAAGCATGGCTCCATCAATTCTCTCATTGCTTTCTTCCCAACTGGTCATTAGAGCACAGATTTGAATTTATGTGTGGCTACTTAGAGAATGAACCAGCTGTAAGAATGCGATCGGTCATTCACGATTGTCACAATGAAGGAGAATTTTACCATGCCTTCCTCTCAGCATATTGGTCTCAAGCTACACAAGACCGAGTAAAACATAGCATCATAATGATGAAACATTTCGAACAATCTGAATTCTCCAGTCTTGTGAAATATTTTGAAGACATGTTGCACAAGAATCAGTACCTGTCAAACCCATACAGCCCCTCAGAACTCATCCGCATTTGCTTAATCAAATTACCTGAACATTTACGACATATGAAACGTCCCCTTTGAACAATTGTACAAGACTGTGCTTAAACTGAAGGCGCAGGAGGCCGAATTTTACGACGAAGGAAATTCCAAGCTCGTCCATCGCTACGATAAGTGCCTTAATTTAAATGACAACTATGTAGAAAAGTAGTATTTAAGTGTGGCTTTCATCTGTATATAATAAAAAAAATTTCCAATACTTCATTTATTTTTAATTCCAAAACGTAATATACTTTGTGGATAGCCCTCATATTATCCTAAACACATAACCAAAGTTTTAAAAAATAATAAATCTAGCTAAAGATATGATGGAGGATATATCAGATCTCTCAAACTGGATGTTTCTAATTATGCACTGTCGATCTATGTTTCCGTTTAAGGCTTAACGACCATGGGAGAGCTCTCAGACGTTGAGAGATGGAGACAACACTATGTGATCAAAAATATCCTATGCAACACAGAACTGACCATTAGATGTCACGAAATGCGGATCTGCCAATGTAAAAGAAGGTGAGGATTAGTGTGCTGTCAACAGAGAAACATTAACAATAGACTGGGTCAGTTAGGGGAGGTCAGTGACTCCCAGACTGGGCTAGTCATTGTATGTCACCTGAATACTGAACCCTTTAGGGGCATTCCAACCTTTCAGGGGCATTCCAAACTTTCGAAAGCTGCCCAGGTCGACTACTGGTGATATCATTATGTACTGGAAATATGAAGGAAAAACTACAGCTAAACTTAGATCACATGGACCACATGTATTGACAGACAGCGACCAATCTGTAGTAGGGTAAAGTTTGCTCTGGCAGGATTTTGATGTCATATTGATATGCTAATTAATTATATTGGTCAATTAAACCATCTACCTCCCCTCCCCTTAAGATATCGTTCTGCTACGTGGTTTATGACCTCCTGAGCGTTGATTTGTGAGTCCCTGGTGATAATCCATCCTTTCGAGAAATACCCCACCCCTTCCTCCTCCTCTCTAACCTCTCTGGGAAATCCCCAACCCCTTTCCATCTCGCCGATGCAATCACACTTTTGATATCAAATTAATTGACTAATTAATTAAATTGACCAATTAATAAAATCCTCCCATTACGGAAAATCCTCCAGCTATTCCCTCCGAAAACACTCCTCCATCACCCCTCCCACCATCTGTAAATTCGCAGGGATAAGACTCAATATGAGCTGGAGGGGAAGGATCTCATGAACAAAATTCAAATAAGTGTCAGTAATAACATATTCTTGAATTCAATTTGCATATTCTTTATTTAATCTGTCTGCAGGAGAAAGGGCGCCTTCTATCCCCTCCCCCACTTCCCCCTTGGTGCTCTATCTGAAAATTGGTGAGAGCGAGACTTAATCTGCGCTGAGCTGGTGGATTGGACGGATCCCACGAAAGGAAATTCAACTACATTGCAGACCACATAATAATATATTGTTTATTTATAAAATTTAATTTGTATACTAATTTCCAGGGGTTGAATTTGGCAGAAAAAACGCGTCATTCTCTGCTGTTTATTTAATTTTGTAAGATGCAGGTCTTGTAAAATACATCGAAAAGAATAAATTAAATTTGTAAATAGATCGCATTTTCCCGATCACGCAAAAAATAGCATTATGAAATTGACATAAACATAAAACATTCACCACACATAATTACACTGCTAGAGATCGCTCCAAATATATCTGGAAAAAAAAACCTCCCAATCGCCTCTTTGGGCTTGATGCACTGCACCACACCCGTCGGACCACCAGCAACCCTTTGAGTTATGAGTGCTGGAGTGGGAGGCACTGGTCGTGGAGGAATGTGTGGTACCGGATGATGGCTTCATTTGAAATTTGCTACCAGACTCATTTCCTATTTTGTTTCCAAACACACACTATCTATACCAGGTCAGCTGAAGCAGCTGCTCTATCTGGTCGTCCAGCTGTGCAGATACTGGCAGAGTTAGTTCACAATAAAACCAGCAGAGGACGCTAGGAGAAGAAACCTCCCAAAGCCTTCTTCCCCTATCCCCACTTACTCTCCTCCTTTGCCCCTACGGTTACTTCCTGTTGGACAGTGCATCAGCTGGCAGCAACTCTTTGATATTGATACCTGGGAAGTTCCTGTCTTAACACATGCTCTCTCTCTCTCTCTCTCTCTCTCTCTCTCTCTTTTTATCTATCTATCTATCTATATCAAGTGGCCACTTTCTGCCAGTGCGGATGTATTGCACTCCACAAAAAAAAAAAAAAAAACAAAAACGCACAAACCCCTCTTTTGTTGTGAACAAAGTAGCAGATACAAGGTAAATCTCCAACCCTTCCCAAAATGCTGGGCTGTGGATGTCTTGGAAATAGTACATTTGCTCTATCCCAAATTCGTTGAAATGGTTCTGAGCACTATGGGACTTAACATCTGTGGTCATCAGTCCCCTAGAACTTAGAACTACTTATACCTAACTAACCTAAGGACATCACACACATCCATGCCGAGGCAGGATTCGAACCTGCGACCTTAGTGGTTACACGGTTCCAGACTGAAGCGCCTAGAACCGCATGGCCACGCCAGCCGGCTGCTCTATCCCACCCCATGAAATTGTTTGACTAATTAATTAAATCGATACCCTCTGTATGGAACAGTTTTTCCTTGTTTATTATTCGTGCATACTAGGATTGGCATACTGGGTGAAAAATTCTGGGGCTATCCAGGATTCGATCCCCCAACTGCTCGGTTTCCAAACACTACAATTCCTCCTTCTGGATTTTCCTTTCATCCTGTTGGTGGATCTTGGCATAGTCAAGTTGTTTGTGGGGAAAGGCATTGTGCTGCATGTAGTTGAAAATGGTAGTGAGAATTTCAAATTTCAGCTCAATTGTGGTACGTCCCTAAGCAATTTGTAGGAGACAGGCCATGGGTTTGACTAAAGTGCGCTCGCAGTACCTCTATTAGAAACAATAAACTGAACAATCAGGAATTTGATATTGTAGTTGGAAGGAGTGCTGTATAAAATGATAGTTGTAATTTCCAATGTTGATGGGAATTTATACCACCACAGTTGTGTAATTCCTGACAATATACAGGTCTGCTAAGTGTATGTTTTTAAATCACTATAAAACGCTCCGCTACATAAGGAAGAAGAAGGTGGGGAAAGGATCTATTGTGTTGCAGGATACTAACAACAACAAATCGCCATTTATTTAAAGAAACAGAACTCCGATGTTCCTCTGCAGACAGAGCCCCTTGTGACACATTGAGAAACACTCAGTGCCACAAACAGCAGTTACCAGCACATGCACAGCGCACTTTGTAAACACATAAACTCAAACCAAAATCCATTCCACAGCAGTTCGCATGGTTTGGTGTTGGAGCTCGCAGAATGCTCCGTAGGCCAGTGCCGCCGCTTGTCTTTGCTTGATGTGTTCAGGTGTTCACTTGCCGGCTGTATCAGACTCTCAGAAGCCAGAGAGACTGTCATTGTGTCTGCCCAGCCATCAACTGATCAATGTAGGTGGGGGAATAATCGCCCAGCTCATACGCCACCGTCATTGGGTCTTCTCAAACAACACACGCGGTCACGAAGGCTGTCCAGTACATACTGAGTACTAGTTCGCTATTTACCCGCCCAGAGGGTGACACAGTTAGGTCGACTGCAACCTCGTACATCACCTGACCAACGCGGAAGGCTCAGTGGTGGCTCACACCTTAAGCTGCAAATGTTCATTCGTTCTGGCCAACGGCTACCAGTGTCACATGCGTGGACACTAAGTGAAGTGGTCCCAGGAAAACAGCCATAAATACAGGGCTATTACAAATGATTGAAGCGATTTCATAAATTCACTGTAGCTCCATTCATTGACGTATGGTCACGACACACTACAGATACGTAGAAAAACTCATAAAGTTTTGTTTGGCTGAAGCCGCACTTCAGGTTTCTGCCGCCAGAGCGCTCGAGAGCGCAGTGAGACAAAATGGCGACAGGAGCCGAGAAAGCGTATGTCGTGCTTGAAATGCACTCACATCAGTCATTCATAACAATGCAACGACACTTCAGGACGAAATTCAACAAAGATCCACCAACTGCTAACTCCATTCGGCGATGGTATGCGCAGTTTAAAGCTTCTGGATGCCTCTGTAAGGGGAAATCAACGGGTCGGCCTGCAGTGAGCGAAGAAACGGTTGAACGCGTGCGGGCAAGTTTCACGCGTAGCCCGCGGAAGTCGATGAATAAAGCAAGCAGGGAGCTAAACGTACCATAGGATGGTGCTCCACAGCACTTCCATCATGATGTTCGGCATTTCGTAAACAGGAGATTGGAAAACCGATGGATTGGTCGTGGTGGAGATCATGATCAGCAATTCATGTCATGGCCTCCACGCTCTCCCGACTTAACCCCATGCGATTTCTTTCTGTGGGGTTATGTGAAAGATTCAGTGTTTAAACCACCTCTACCAAGAAACGTGCCAGAACTGCGAGCTCGCATCAACGATGCTTTCGAACTCATTGATGGGGACATGCTGCGCCGAGTGTGGGAGGAACTTGATTATCGGCTTGATGTCTGCCGAATCACTAAAGGGCCACATATCGAACATTTGTGAATGCCTAAAAAAACTTTTTGAGTTTTTGTATGTGTGTGCAAAGCATTGTGAAAATATCTCAAATAATAAAGTTATTGTAGAGCTGTGAAATCGCTTCAATCATTTGTAAAAACCCTGTATATCAGTGTCATTACAATTAAATATTACTATCACACCGCAAATCTGGTGACATTCGACAATGAGTGAAGTATCAGAATTACCATCTAATGACGACTGTGGCTCTGGAAATATCAATTTCTCGCATAAATGTACACAAACATGAAAGGAAGACGTGGGAAATCTAAAATAATAAGATGGATGCATAGGAGGTGGGGAGGTGAGATGAGGAGGAGGCGGGAGGGGGGGAGAGGGGAAGGAGGAAGGAGGAACAAAGACCCAGGAGGAAGAAAGCGGATGAGCTGAAGAAAGTACAGAGTATTACGTCAACTAACTTAGGCCGTCGAAATTTGGCAAAATGATATGGTTTCTTCACTCCATTTGTCCATTCAGGGTTTGGTGTTGAAAACGACTAATGGATCTCATAATTTCTACCTCCTCCAGGACGCTTAAAGTGCGGCACCTTTTTCCTGACGTAAAATTCTTATCTTTCTAGATACATCGGCGACGAAAAGCCTCTGCTCACGAAGGTGGGCACTCAAGGCACATTTTGAGCTAGAAACCCTAAGAGGTTCTTTAAACCTGGTGCTAAAGCTCCTGACAGTACCACATGGGGCTATCTCTGCAAGTGATGCTACATACCCCAATTCCATTATACAGGGTGAGTCACTAACTATTGCCACTTACAATAACTCCAATAATATGTTGTTGTTGTGGTCTTCAATCCAGAGACTGGTTTGATGCAGCTCTCCATGCTACTCTATCCTGTGCAAGCTTCTTCATCTCCCAGTACTTACTGCAACCTACATCCTTCTGAATCTGCTTAGTGTATTCATCTCTTGGTCTCCCTCTACGATTTTTCCCCTCACGCTGCCCTCCAATATTAAATTGGTGATCCCTTGATGCCTCATGAAATGTCCTACCAACCGATCCCTTCTTCTAGTCAAGTTGTGCCACAAATTTCTCTTCTCTCCAATTCTGTTCAATACCTCCTCATTCGTTACGTGATCTACCCATCTAATCTTCAGCATTCTTCTGCAGCACCACATTGTGAAAGCTTCTATTATCTTCTCGTCCAAACTATTTATTGTCCATGTTTCACTTCCATAAATGGCTACACTCCATAAAAATACTTTCAGAAACGACTTCCTGTCACTTAAATCTATACTTGATGTTAACAAATTTCTCTTCTTCAGAAACGCTTTCCTTGCCATTGCCAGTATACATTTCATATCCTCTCTCCTTCGACCATCATCAGTTATTTTGCTCCCCAAATAGCAAAACTCCTTTGCTACTTTAAGTGTCTCATTTCCTAATCTAATTCCCTCATCACCCCCCGACTTAATTCCACTACATTCCATTATCCTCGTTTTGCTTTTGTTGATATTCATCTTATATCCTCCTTTAAAGACACTATCCATTCCGTTCAACTGCTCTTCCAAACCCTTTGCTGCCTCTGACAGAATTACAATGTCATCGGCGAACCTTACAGTTTTTATTTCTTCTCCATGGATTTTAATACCTACTCCGAATTTTTCTTTTGTTTCCTTCACTGCTTGCTCAATATACAGATTGAATAACATCTGGGAGAGGCTACAACCCTGTCTCACTCCCTTCCCAACCACTACTTCCCTTTCATGTCCCTCGACTCTTATAACAGCCATCTGGTTTCAGTACAAATTATAAATAGCCATTCGCTCCCTGTATTTTACCCCTGCCACCTTCAGAATTTGAAAGATTGTCAAAAGCTTTCTCTAAGTCTACAAATGCTAGAAATGTAGGTTTGCCTGTCCTTAATCTTTCTTCTAAGATAAGTCGTTGGGTCGGTATTGCCTCACGTGTTCCATTATTTCTACGGAATCCAAACTGATCTTCCCCGAGGTCGGCTTCGACCAGTTTTTCCATTCGTCTGTAAGGATTTCGCGTTCGTATTTTGCAGCTGTGACTTATTAAATTGATAGTTCGGTAATTTTTACATCTGTCAACACCTGCTTTCTTTGGGATTGGAATTATTATATTCTTCTTGAAGCCTGAGGGTATTTCGCTTGCCTCATACATCTTGCTCACCAGATGGTAGAGTTTTGTCATGGCTGGCTCTTCCAGGGTTGTCAGTAGTTGTAATGGAATGTTGTCTACTCCCGGGGCCTTGTTTTGATTTAGGTCTTTCAGTAAAACAATAAACTGGTAGCCAAGGTCGCAGGAATTCTTTTTATTCCATGATTACCGGTTTCGGCGAAACTAAAGCCGCCATCATCGGATCTTAGGACACATACAGGTAACAACATCAAGGCAAACAACGGTGATATTAACAGTTGCGTATAACAAGCAGGCCTTACAAAATTGTCGTAAGTAGCACATAGGCCTGCGTGTCTCACTTCACTAGCTGAATAATTTCTTTTATCTCATCATACGTTTCATCGATATCTTCGTCATATGTGGAACTAGTTGGCACATAAACTTGTACTACAGTGGTAGGCGTAGGCCACAATAACGCGTTCACTATGCTGTTTGTAGTAGCTTACCTGCACTCCTTTTTTTTATTCATTATTAAACGTACTCCTGCATTACCCCTATTTGTTTTTGTATGTATAACCCTGTATTCACAAGTCCAGACGTCTTGTTCCTCCTGCCACCGAACTTCACTAATTTCCACTATATCTAACTTTAGCCTATCCATTTCCCTTTTTAAATTTTCTAACCTACCTCCCCGATTAAAGGATCTGACATACCACGCTCCGATTAGCGGAACGCCAGTTTTGTTTCTCCTGATAACAATATAATAGTATGATAGGAGCTGAAAAGATTGTGGGACAAAAGCTGCATGGGGCAATGGGGGCCATAATATGACGTTGATTTTTTGTTGTTTGGTGGGGTCGCGTCAGAGATGTGAAGGTCATCTTTTGTTTTCTTTTTTTTTTTTTAAATGGGCTGCTATAGTTTGGTACTTATTTTCTGATACCGGCTATTCAGAAGAATCCAATAATGTGTAACAGTAAGGTCTTTGAAGGTCAACGAAGGTCAGAAAGGTGACATGAACGTCCATTTACAGAAGTTGTTCGAAGGGATGACCATTGGTATTAATGCAGTGCTGCAATCTTCTTATCATGGATAGAGTGTTTTGAAGTTAACTATCCAGTCTAGAACCTAGGGAACATATTTAGACACTAATTACGAATGCATTGTTATAGCGAACGCACGACACAGTGTTGTTGTTCATACATTCTTGTTTGTTAGTTGCACGATTACGTAATGACTATAAGGCTTACATACTTAGAACATATACTGCAAATGAGATTTTAATGCAACATTTTGGTTTACTTAAAAAGCCATTCTTTATTTGAAGTACTTTATGTGAGATTAAAGATGACTTAGGATTTGGTTTCTTTGACAGCTACACGATTATATCACGATGCTACTAATGTGTGACACAATTTACATTGTTGCTTTTGCGGTGTATCTGTTTTATATCTGCACAGTTTTTCTGAATTCTTCTGGAAAGTAAAACATGTTTTAGTAGTAACTTTTGTGGTATAGCTACAATGAGACATCCTTTTTCGTAGCACAACAATACATTACAGTATAGTACTTTCTTGATCACGGTAAGGTACGTAGTAACTACGATATCTATTCGCATAGCATTACACTTTTGTTTATTACGAGGTAAGTACATTTACTTCTACAGAACTTTGCTTACGGACGACGATAATTACTACACTTGACACATTTTTTACCCTTAAGTAATGACAGAGATTATCTTGCAACAAGACGCACAGTTTAGCGCTACAGTACACGAATATAGTGATTAATTTTGTACTTAAAACATTTATTTTTAAAGATCTTTGAATTACAAAGATACGAAGGTTTTCCGTGATACATTTCATTCGATTGCTGTAATCTGTAACACCTGAGGGTATAACTACATTAATCCTCAGCGGGTACACGCCTACTTTGTGTGCTAAGCGTGTAGCGAGCGCTAGGAGCCCTAGCTAATATGGTAGTTGCTTATACAACTTTACACATCGGTACCACAGTTCTCGAACACAGAATTACACAGCTATCTGATTATTTAACTGAGAGAGACAAACTTTTTTTTTTTTGCTACGTCAGTGAGACATGTTTACACAATTACACAGTTGGATAACTTCACACTTATGAAATTGTATTTTGTCTGTACTTTGTGAACTGTTCATATTTTTTCGGAACCATTGTGATACTATGAGTGCTTTGAATGATGTATTTGGTATGGGATCATGATTTTTAAAGTACGTTTGTGGTAGATGACACTATGGAAATGAACAGAGAATTTTTTTTAGGTTTTGCAATTATTGGAGGAAGCTACGACGATTTTGAGATTTGGCTGAGGTTTTATGATGTTACTATTACGATGACAATGTGTATTATGCTGTTGAGGTATGTTTATGATCAATAAGCTGATGCTATATGAGAAATTTGATTATGCCACGTATTTATTATGATGAAATATTGAAGAAGTGTCGACGAATATTTATATTTGTAATAAAGTAAGGAATAATGAGTAGTGGTTAGGGACTCTGATTTGTGAAAAAGGATGTTGGAAACCAAGAATCGTACTTTAAGAGTTATGACTTGTGTGTCCATGCGTGAATGTATCACAACACTGCTATTCATAGATTTCGTTTCTATGCATTTCTACTGTAACTTTTCGATCTGTAATTTTTTTGTGTGAACTGTCACTGTAACGCAAACTGCTGTCGTAAATATTTCGGTAAGAAAGCTAATTGACCTTGATGTAATGTGTTGTGGGCGGGCACATGCCAGGAGAAAAAGCCATTAGGTGGAGAAAAAAGAGGCCATTAACCTCACTATTCCTTTGTAGAAAGCATAGCAAATATGACACGCTATTACTTGGAAACATATGATTACAGTTTTGAGCTCATACTTTCTGATATTTACTGAAATGCCTAATGAAATGATGAGAATTATTTAATGTCTATACACCTGATTACGACTACTGTCTTTCTAGTTGAGAGATTTTTTTACTGCGTTATGAAATGCCATATGGCTAGTGAATGATGTTTCATGCTTTGATTTGTATATATATTTGGCTATTTTGTTTAATGTCTAGTTTCTAGCCGCACTGCTGCGTTCATTAAAATAAAATTTAATAGATGTACTAATGTAAATATTTTCTGTCTACAGATCCATTAAACAATAATTTTATTATCTACTTTCTTTAAAAAAAAAGGGGGAACACAAATAGACATTTCCCTTGACAGGAATTGCATAAATAATTTTTTAACGATTTGGTAACTTGTCTGCTAGAGTAAGTTATCATGGTGCATTACTCTAGTGTTAAGATGTGACATAGGTATTAGACATGGCCATCTTTACTGTAATATTTTTTCTGCTTGAGCTTTGTCATGTTTAGATATGAGTTATTGCATTTGCTGCTGCTGTTTGCCAGGCATAGTGCTACCGAATTTAACTTTGTATTACTCTGTTAAGCCAGTTTTACTACTGATTTATTTCTCTTGTTTGCTGCACAGTGTCTTATATTAGTTGTAATATTGCAATTGCTTCGCTAATTTAGATATACTGCTGCTTGCTTTGCCAATTTGCATATTTTTGTCATTGCTGTTTGTCTTAATTTGTTATGTGCTGCTGCATTGCCTCGTCCCTTGGTATATATATCTGAGTTCAGTAGATTTAAGTTAGCTTAACAGAGGGTAGACTATATAAGAAACTAACTATGAAGAATAGGGAAAGAATGCATTGAATGAAAAAGATTTGGGCAAAAATGAGTATTGTACAATGAGAAATATTTATTTTGAAAGAGGATATGAACAAAACTGTAGGGTGTAGGGGCAATAGGGTTAGATAGGATTTCTGTTTTTCTTTCTGAAATAAGAGGAAAGATCTATGGAATGAAGTTTTGGGTTGGATTGCAGTACCAAATGTTACACTGAAAACGATCCCTGTCTTTTCCTTTTGTGTTGTTCTGATAGGTGTTTGTGTACCTTTGTGTATCTGTGTTCTTCCTGTCTTTATATGTTTATCTGATAAGAGATATGTTTTAGAATTTTTCTAATACTATGTTATTTACTTTGTAAAGATGTTTAGACATTATTAATTCTGTACTGTTTCAATGCTCATATGTGAAATTAATGTTTCGAAAATTGTTCTCCTTATTTTATTTATTTACTTATGTTATAATTCCTGCAACACTGATGTATATGTTTACTTCTATTCTTTTGTAAAGCGTGTACTACTATAAATGTTATCTGTATTGTTATGTTCTTTAATGATGTATTTTGTATCTTTGTAATTGTATTCTTATGTTGTAAATTTATAATTGTATAGGCACCAGTTCTTCAAATTAAGTTTCATTTCACTGCACACGTTTTTGTTGGTCATAGTACACGCAGAATACGCGAGAAAAAAAAGGGGACTGTTAGCATTTGCACATGTGTTGATAATTCAGCAAGGGACTGGTTAATAGCATTGCTGGTTCTAAGGTCAATTCCAAAAACTTTGGGAGTGCACAAGTGGTGGTTTATGGACTTGCTATATTGTCCACGTAGCGTTGCGCAGTTGGAGGTGAGCCGCCAGCAGTGGTGGATGTGGGGAGAGAGATGGCAGAATTTTATGAGCGGACGATCTGGACGTTTGTCGGCCAGAAAGAGTAAATTTGTGATACTGGATATCAAGAACTGATATATATATATATTATGACTTTCGAACACTATTAAGTTAAATACATTGTTCTCTATCAAAATCTTTCATTTGCTAACTATGCCTATCAGTAGTTAGTGCCTTCAGTAGTTAGAATCTTTTATTTAGCTGGCAGTATTGGCGCTCGCTGAATTGCAGTAGTTCGAGTAACGAAGATTTTTGTGAGGTAAGTGATTCATGAAAGTTATAGGTTATTGTTATTCAGGGCCATTCTTTTGTTGGGATTGTTGAAAGTCAGATTGCGTTGCTTTAAAAATATTGTGCGTCAGTTTAGTGTTGATCAGAATAAGTACAGAGAGAAATGTCTGAGTACGTTCAGTTCTGCTGAGCTGTTTAAAACTCCAATAACGTAAGGGGTTTATCAGCACAGTAATTCATAAATTTTTCTAAGGGGACATATCACCGGTAGTGATAAAGTAATAAAGGATTAAATACAGCTGAAGCAGTCATTAATACTCAAGATGAGTACTCATAGCTGTGGTTGACCCCCAACTAAAAGGTTTTGTCTGTCTAAGCTGTCTTTATTCATAATTAACTGTTGCAATATTAGTCTTCAGTGACAATGACGCAAAATATTTGTGAAATAACCAACAAAATATCTGGCACGCCGACTAGTTTTCCATGTGTCTTGTCAGTAATTGGTTCGTTCTTATCTTCCAATATATTTTCGCAATTGTCATCATCATCATCATCATCATCATTATTATCATTACCACTAATCTCACTTACTATCGGCCTCTTTCTATATTTTTTTCTTCTCTGATGATTTTCTCTTGGATCAGTGAGAATCTGTATATGAGTAATCATTTTCCAACCTGGATTCATCACTATTTTCCAGAAACCAGTCTGAAAGTAACTTCTCAAAATTGGCATCAATACATCATACTCTACTATTCCTTAACTTATTGTAGATTTACGAGCATGCTCTGAACATTATTAATCATGGCTTCTTCTAAAACATACAACAAATTTGCTAAACAAAAGGAATAATAGAAAAAATAACTAACATGTAATACTAAGCATCTGTTTTAACACACCGTGCCCTTTCATACTTATTATGAAACATCCGATAGGACAGACCTGACGTTTTACGAAATTAATGTGTACCTGACAATGAGAAGCCACAGATTGAACTGTAATGCTTTTGCTTCGTGCTGTGGAGGGGATAGAAGCAAACACAACAGTATTGCCACAGGACACATTTAAAAAACCGTAAAGGCCTCTCAGACCGATTTCTCGATTTAGAGGTTAACGCTGCGGTTCTCCCAAAGCTACCTGCAACGTTCGTTCGCTGCAGCAGAGGACTCCAGGATTCATTTAGCTCGAGTTCTTCTTCTTTCTTGCTATCATTTTTGTCATGTCTCCGAATTTCTGTGGCTTCCGTGTAGAAGCAGGTAAGAGGGTTGGGGATGTTGCTTGTTCCATCGTCCTCTGCTGGTTTTATTGTGAACTAACTCAGTCAGTATCCGTACAGCAGGGCGTGCACATAGAGCTCCTGGCGTGGATGATGTGTGTTTGAGAACAAAATAGCAAGTGAGTCTGGTGTCAAATTTCAAAGAAAGTTCTTCTCCATAGCAGGATATTCCGTGTCGACGAATTTTATTGCTTGGTTGGTCTCAGACATCGCATGCTCCACCGTGGACAGTTTCTCCACCGTCTCAACCTGCAATGCCGTTTACGTTCGGTAATTCTGGTACTGATGGATCGTCCGGCCATTCACACATACACTTACCCGCACGTGCACGGTATGCACCATATTGCCGACATTACCAGTGGGTCCTGTTTGTGCCGCGCGGTTAGAGGCGCCATATCATTAATTGCGCGGCCCCTCTCGCCGGAGGTTCGAGTCCTCCCCCGGGCATGGGTGTGTGTGTTGTTCTTAGCATAAGTTAGATTAAGTAGTGTGTAAGTCTAGCGACTGATGACTTCATTAGTTTTGTCCTTTAGGAATTCACACGCATTTCAACATTTTGGTCCTCTTTGTCCTTTGCCAGACTGAGGGGGTTCTTTTTGTCCTTTGCCTATCGGAGACATACTTTGATCTTCTTGATAGGTTTTTAAATTCTGTAGATTTTTTTGCCGTGTATGCACGGTATACGGCCAGTTCTGTCTGTCTACCTGGGGATGTATCACGGAAATCCCGTACCTGACATTTCCTCAACCGGCGTGTCACCTCGCCGTGCGTTTGGTTTTGTCACACTTCTTGTGGTAGAGTACGCATTGCTCCTCAGAACGCGTTCTCGATGTTTCCTCTCAGGACGGAAGTGCTGCGGCTCATATATTCGTCTTGCTTGCGTTATGATCGTATTAATCATTTCTCTTCACTGGATCGTCAGAATGATCCGTCCCTAAAGACTGGAAAGTTGCTCAAGTCACACCAATACCCAAAAAAGGGAAGTAGGAGTAATCCGCTGAATTACAGGCCTATATCACTAACGCCGATTTGCAGTAGGGTCTTAGAACATATACTGTATTCGAACATTATGAAGTACCTTGAAGAAAACGATTTATTGACGTATAGTCAGCACGGATTCAGAAAATATCGTTCTTGCGAAACACAACTAGCTCCTTATACTCATGAAGTAATGAGTGCTATCGACAGGGGATGTCAAATTGATTCCATATTTTTAGATTTCCAGAAGGCTTTCGACACCGTTCCTCACAAGCGTCTTCTAACCAATCTGTGTGCCTACGGAGTATCGCCTCAGTTGCGCTACTGAATTCGTGATTTCCTGTCAGAAAGGTCACAGCTCGTAGTAATAGACGGAAAGTCATCAAGTAAAACAGAAGTAATATCCGGCGTTCCCCAAGGAAGTGTTATAGGCCCTCTATTGTTCCTGATCTATATTAACGACATAGGAAACAATCTGAGTAGCCGTCTTAGATTGTTTGCAGATGATGCTGTCATTTACCGTCTTGTAAAGCCAGATGATCAAAACGACTTGGAAAATTATTTAGATAAGATATCTGTATGGTGCGAAAAGTGGAAATTGACCCTGAATAAAGAAAAGTGTGAAGTTATTCACACGCGTACTAAAAGAAATCAGCTAAATTTCGGTTACGCGATAAGTCACACAAATCTCAGGGCTGTAAATTCAACGAAATACTTAGGGATTACAATTACAAATAACCTAAATTGAAACGATCACATAGATAGTATTTTGGGTAGAGCAAACCAAAGACTGCGATTCATTGGCAGAACACTTAGAAGGTGCAACAGGTCTACTAAAGCGACTGCTTACACCACGCTTGTACGCCCTATTCTGGACTATTGCTGTGGGGTGTGAGATCCGCATCAGATGCAACTGACGGATGACATCTAAAAAGTACAAAGAAGGGCAGCTCGTTTTGTATTACGGCGAATTAGGGTAGATAGTGCTACAGACATGATACGTGAGTTGGAGTGGCAATCCTTAAAACAAAGGCGTTTTTCGTTGCGACAGAATCTTCTCATTAAATTAAAAAAAAAAAAAGTTCAAATGTGTGTGAAATCTTATGGGACTTGACTGCTAAAGTCATCAGTCCCTGAGCTTACACACTACTTAACCTAAATTATCCTAAAGACAAACACACACACCCATGCCCGAGGGAGGACTCGAACCTCCGCCAGGACCAGCCGCACAGTCCATGACTGCAGCGCCTGAGACCGCTCGGCTAATCCCGCGCGGCATGAAATTTCAATCACCAGTTTTCTCCTCCGTTTGCGAAAATATTGTGTTGTCACCCACCTACGTAGGGAGAAATGACCATCACGATAATATAGAGAAATCAGGGCTTGCATGCCGGCCGGTGTGGCCGTGCGGTTCTAGGCGCTTCAGTCTGGAACCGCGTGACCGCTACGGTCGCAGGTTCGAATCCTGCCTCGGGCATGGATGTGTGTGATGTCCTTAGTTTAATTAGGTTTAAGTAGTTCTAAGTTCTAGGGGACTGATGAGCACAGATGTTAAGTCTCATAGTGCTCAGAGCCATTGAAACCATTTCAGGGCTTGCACAGAAAAATTTAAGTGCTCGTTTTTCCCGCTTGCCGTTCGAGAGTGGAACGGTAGAGAGACAGCATGAAGGTGGTTGATTGAACCCTCTGCCAGGCACTTTACTGTGAATAACAGAGTAATCACGTAGATGTAGAAGTAGGCGTAGATGTTGATGGCTTGCGCACATATCAGTCCGTATGAGTCAGTTTTCAATATATGGCGTGGCCAGTGTTCTTACCACTCTTCGTAACCAGCACATGTAGAAAGGGTAGCTCCTGGTGCTTTCCTATTGTTGTAGTAAATTTCTAGATTAATGCATCTGGTATTTAATAAACGCAGCTTCAGAATATATTTGAAATCTATTTTGTAAGAAACTGTGGTTTATTCCTGCCATCCCAACTCCATCCACGAACCAATATCCCTCCCCACCCCGTCCATCCCAGGTCATAGTTTCTCATATACATGTATAGCTTCGATTCATTAGTTTATTACCTTAAACTGATAATGTGGTCTCTTTGATCATTTATGGAAGTTACTGTCATTATCGTGGAAGTACGGTTATAAAACCAACAGAAGCGTAATGGTCTAAGAATATGACTTATTTCTGTGTAGGACAAAGAAATGGCGTGAGGCGACCACGTCCAAAGCTTCGACGCTCATCAACGGACCGGGCTTCGATCCCCAGCGGGTTTCCGTCTTCTACTTCTTCGGCCACAACGAGAGTCCGGACAATGGCAGTGCTGTTCCCGTTATCAACGGTAAGGGTGCAGCCGGTCAGTTCACAGTCTCATTCTTAACAAGCGACCGAAGCCATGCACCATACCATGGGTGCACAGGCTTGTTAGCACCATGGACCGCAAAACCCTCACTGTAACTAGGTAAAGGTCGCAGAAAAAAAAAAAAATAGTTCTCGTTGAATGAGATTTTCACTCTGCAGCGGAGTGTGCGCTGACATGAAACTTCCTGGCAGATTAAAACTGTGTGCCGGGCCGAGACTCGAACTCGGGACCTTTGCCTTTCGCGGGCAAGTGCTCTACCAACTGAGCTACCCAAGCACGACTCAGTACCCGTCCTCACAGCTTCAGTTCTGCCAGTACCTCGTCTCCTACCTTCCAAACTCCACAGAATCTCTTCTGCGAACCTTGCAGAACTAGCACTCCTGGAAGAAAGGATATTGCGGAGACATGGCTTAGCCACAGCCGTGCCCGTGAAAGGCAAAGGTCCCGAGTTCGAGTCTCGGTCCGGCACACAGTTTTAATCTGCCAGGAAGTTTCATATCGGCTCACACTCCGCTGCAGAGTGAAAATCTCATTCTGGAAACATGCCCCAGGCTGTGGCTAAGCCATGTCTCCGCAAAATCCTTTCTTTCAGGAGTGCTAGTTCTGCAAGGTTCGCAGAAGAGCTTCTGTCAAGTTTGGAAGGTAGGAGACGAGGTACTGGCAGAAGTAAAGCTGTGAGGACGGGCCGTGAGTCGTGCTTGGGTAGCACAGTCGGTAGAGCACTTGCCCGCGAAAAGCAAAGGTCCCGAGTTCGAGTCTCGGTCCGACACAGAGTTTTAATATTCCAGGAAGTTTCGTTTCATTAGTTCTCTCTGTTTGCTTCACTAACATTCGTCTTTTTTTTTAATTTTATACCTTTCTTACATTTTTATTGATCGATGATCGTGAGATAAATGCTCAAACTTTTACAGAAATAACATAAAATTGTTGCTTACTATTGTCAGAAAAAGTTCAACGGTCAAATTAGTTGCCTGATGCTGCTCACTGATGCAAAATACAAGAGCCACTGACGCTTCCCTGTAGGCCAACGTGCAGCTCTTGTTGCCAAGACTGCGTTGTTGCAAAAGATCAAAATAATGTATCGTGAAACAAGTTATTATTCCGAACTGTGATTTCCCTGCCCGAATTCGAGCTAGGCTGTGCGCCTGGTTGCTGTGACTGACGAGCATTCGTTGCTCGCCATGTGTGCTGGTTAAACAGTAAAATGTTGTTCTTGCTGAACGTCTCAATGTGGTGTTACATTTTACCTGACTTACTGGTTTGGCCTTATGTAATGTGGAGATGATTGCCGTCATTCTGCTACAGAGAGATTTTTTTTTTTCACAGCAAGATTGGCCTCTAGTGATGTGGAGGTCAGTTGATCTCAGGACGTTGCGGAGAAAATTATTCTCGCACCACGTCAGTCAATGTGTTGTTGGCCTGTGAAAAAGAAATAAATTCTACAAGGGCACGCCTTCCCATTTCCTGGGGGGAGGGCAGGTAGGGGAGATGGGGCAGAATGAAAGATGAAGAGCAAAAATTAGAAGAACGAATGGTGAGGGGCGGGCCGACATCAGATCGTTTACATGCCGCATGCGACACGTGGGCCACGGACTGTGCGACCTAGCACAACAGTGCATTCAAGTTGGCCAACTGCCGCCACACAGGGAGGAGCAGTGCAGTGCAGGCACCTTAACCTGTCCTTCGTTCTTCTGTGAAGCAGAAACACGTACGGAGGTAAAAATCCCTTGAATGTTTCTTTTTTTATTTATGTTGATGATGATGACGAGGTCCCATACTCCTAGGAGCGTAGGGGACGATGCGGGAGACCCGCACCGCTGTACTAGGCAAGATCCTAGTGGAGGTGGTTTGCCATTGCCTTACTCCGACCGTAATGGGGATGAATGATGATGAGACAACAACACCCAGCCATCTCGAGGTAGGAAAAGTCCCTGACCCCGCCGGGAATCGAACCCGGGACCCCGTGCGCGGCAAGCGAGGACGCTACCGCAAGACCACGAGCTGCGGACTTAAGGGATGAAAACCCCTGAAGTCAAGATCGCTAGATTGTTAGCCGAAACTGAGAATCAATCCAAACAAAAAAGATTTCATGTGCGATCTTACCTTCGTGGATCTCCTGGTTGACTTGATTGCTTGAATGTAGCTCGTGAGCGAAACCTAAAGCTTTTTATGGACTGATACGATATTAAAGATTGTATCTGTGACAACTGTGTACACTTATGACAAGAAAATGAAACAGTGCTCAGCAGAGTGAAGCACAACGCAGAACGCAGCAAGAAAGAATGGCTACCTCACACGGTACTGTCAGGTAGCTACCACTGGATGCAACCACGACCAGTTTAACGCTTAAGTGGCACAAGCCGCCGCCAAGGGCGTCACGTTGAGAGGGGACTAAGGTGCTACAACTGTAAGATTTCTGTACAGGCTGTATCACAATCAGCTGTGTGCACTTGGGGTACCAAAACGAGAGAGGCGACCAAGTGCAAAGTTTGTGTATAGTGCGTATCACAGTTAGTATCGGAATCTGACCATGTGTGAAACTGTATGCGGGAAAAGAGAGGGACAGGCAAATGTTACATTACACTTATCGTTTTCCATGAATCCCTTGGAGAGGAGTCTCTGGGATGTGGAAAGGGTCAAATATCATGGATATTGTTCAATTCTAATGCAGACAGAGTTATGAGTTATAATCCTTGTGAAGATATTCATCACTGGAGTAGAAAGAGTTGGCCAACAGAATGTTCTTTAATTCACTCTGAAATCGATCTTTATCACTTACAAGACCTTTGATATGCTCTGGTAAGTTATTGAACATATGAGTACCCATCTATTTGGCTCCTTTTTGTACTAATGTTAAGGTTTAAATGGTTCGAATGGCTCTGAACACTATGGGACTTAACTTCTGAGGTCACAAGTCCCCTAGAACTTAGAACTACTTAAACCTAACTAACCTAAGGACATCGCACACAACCATGCCCGAGGCAGGATTCGAACCTGCAACAGTAGCGCTCTCGCGGTTCCAGACTGTAGCGCCTAGAGCCGCTCGGCCACCCCGGCCGGCTAATGTTAAGCTTTCATAGTCCTTATACATATTGTTTTTGGTTCTGGTATTATAATCTAATTCTAGTGACTCGTTTCTGAATTTTGAAAATGTTCTCTTTGTGAGAGGAGTTTCCCCAAAAGATGATTCCATAACGCATTAGTGAATAGAAATAGGTCGAATAAACTAACTTCTTCATTTTTAAATCACCTATTTCTGCTATATGCGTACTGTAAATGTAGCTGAACTAACGTATTTCAGTAAATCTGGAGTGGAGTTTTCCAGCTTAGGTTGTGGTCAATTTGTAGCCTTAAAAATTTGACACTGTCTACAGCTTTAATTTCATTGTTTGAATACATTATACTTATAGCGTCAGATATTCTTTGTGTTATGTCACTTGAGTGGAAAAATGTTCTCAAAGAGTTTCTAGCTGCAAGCACAAACAAATTACAGTCAGCCGCAGCCTTCTCACTTTACAGATTCTGGACTAGGAAGTTGATCGGCCAACTTACAGTTAAGACATGATGACACCTGATCAACCAGTGAAGGCACCCCTTGCTGTATTGAGAGACACCACAGTCCCCCTCCCCCAGTGCTTTTGGACTATATGTGCTCTAATATAGCATACATTAACTGGGTGTCTGTAGCCGTTCCTTCCCCATTCTTGTATGTCTATGACTGCAAGTGAAACAAGATACTTTCTGATATACCACTGGTAATGATGAACAGTGGTTTACAATGTCACTGAACATGCAACATGAATAACCAAAAAATAAGTCGGTGCTTGACAACAACGAATAACATAAACAATGTTTCCTCCAATAATAAGTTCTCCCAGAATCTAGTTTTGATCACTGAAACAGAAAATACGATACTTCAGTGACAATGTTCTTAAAAAGAATGATGCAATGTTTCTTCGGACATGCATACACGTCATGCAGGAACGACGATATATGGAAGTTTGGGTCTGGTCCCGAGTCGCACATGGATAGCCAAAGCGGTGAAGGCGGCTGCTTTCATAAGCGAGAAATCCAAGTTCGAGTTCCAGTCCAGCTCAAATTGACTGTCGTCGGTCATTTATACTGCTCGTGGTTGTTCGTATTCGCAACTGGGACTATAAAATAGGAAATGTCTCACACCCTACATAAATGCCAAGTCCCACAAGTGAGTACTCAGTAGTATGTAGTGGATGAGGAGGTTGAAGGGCACAGGCAAGCAGTGTCCAGCGAGGCTACGATGGTCAGGTGAGCGGCAGCTGCACAGTGGCTTGTGGAGTGTGTGGAGCTGGACCTACGAGCCTGTGATCGGCGGCAGGCAGCGACCGCTTGCGGCAATGGCGAAACGACTTGGGAGCATAATGCAGGCACAGTCCTTTGAGGCTGATTGCTGGGCTTCTCATGGAGATGGCTTATGTCCAGGATTGGAGCTTGGAGAGAGCACAGCGGAACTCAGCAACAGGAACTGTCAGCTATGCCTTGGGCGGCTGATTATATCCACCTCTGCCTCGTGAAGACTGGGTGTTGTGTGCTGTCCTTAGGTTAGTTAGGTTTAAGTAGTTCTAAGTTCTAGGGGACTGATAACCATAGATGTTTAGTCCCATAGTGCTCAGAGCCATTTGAACCATTATATCCACACCCAGTGGTTCAAATGGTTCAAATGGCTCTGAGCACTATGGGACTTAACATCTATGGTCATCAGTCCCCTAGAACTTAGAACTACTTAAACCTAACTAACCTAAGGACATCACACACATCCATGCCCGAGGCAGGATTCGAACCTGCGACCGTAGCAGTCGCGCGGCTCCGGACTGAGCGCCTAGAACCGCTAGACCACCGCGGCCGGCTACCCAGTGGAAGAATGCAAAATTATTTTCCAGGTAGCACATGTCCGGTGCAGGAAAATAGTTTCTTGATTGTGGCACGCCAGGAGTGATGCTAGTACAAAGACCACTGCAGCAGAAATAGAATCAGAGTTCCATATCTGAAGAAAGTTCGAGTCAGTGCTACCCTCAGGAAGAAGCCGATCATGGCTACAGTGTATGGGGGACAGCATGAGGCATGGCGGGATGAGGGCAACTGTCAGATGGTGGATGGGGTGTCACGTTGCTGGGAATGAGACCTCGAGGACAACAATGCTCCCAGGGCGTCAAGTGTAGGCAACCAATGGGAGTATGGCATGATCCATGGTAGACGCTGGTGAAAGTGACACGAGATGGTCCAGTGAGGTAGGCAGCTGGGGGCCAAATGTCATTAAGAGCTTTGAGAGGGTGGCCGTGGGTGCATCCCAAGCCTGCCTAGAATGCAATGGAATGGAAAGAGGAATGTGCTGTGATGTGGTGCTCATCACCAAAGAACTGGGAGAGAGTTCGGGAATGGCAGCAGTGATCAATGAGAAGGTGGAGGAACGCAGAGAACTGTAAGGGAGCTCAGGAAACATATAGACGGATCGATAGCTGACAGGGTGCGTGTGCACCATGGAAGAAGAAAGGGCACATGAGAAAGTGCATGTGCAGTTGTTTGCATCGGGGCACAGCAGTGCATTTTGGAGTGCATTATCGTGCGTGGGAGAGTATTTGCAGCCATTGGTGCATGTTGAGGGAAACAATGATAAACGGTGGTGCACTTTCGTGTGTATCAGAGCGGGCTGGTGCACGTTGGGGAGCTGGAGAAAAGCGAAGAAGAGGAAAACCACAGAACAGTGCAGGGAAATTGCAAAGAGAGCTGTGGATGACGGGAACAAGCGACGTAATAATGGAGGTTGCAGGAGGCTGGGGGTGGCTAGGCTGGGGTTGTGAGGGCCGACAGAACCAGTGGCGGAACAGCCTGTGGCGCTGGAACCAGTGTCAGAAGGGTCGGTGGTGCAGAAGCCCTTGGGGCAGTAGCCAGTAGTGCATGGGTCAGTGGCACAGGAGCTGGTAGTGCGACTGAACGAGGGCCTGGCAGCGTCGGAAGCGGAGAAAGAGGCGTTTCCACAGGTGCCTGACACGACACCTGCGGGTAGGAAAAGGAGGGAAGTCGGCAGTCTGCCTGCGCAGCATCTGCAGTAGCGCTTGCTGTGAGGCCCGCAGTTGTTCCCAGCCTTGCCATGGTGATCACACAGATGGGAAGAGGGTCTATGAAAGATATGTCACACACATAAGAATGTTCCTCATTGCCACTTTTATAATCATGACTGCAAGGGGAACAACACACTAATCGAAATGCCACTGGTGGTGATGAACAATGCATTTTTATGTCGCTGAACAAGGAACTCGAATGATCAGAAAATAAGAGCCGTAATTGGTGGCAAGAAAATAAGTCACTTCTTGACCACGAGGAATAAGATAAACACTGTACCTACCAATAAGAAGTTCATTCAGAATCTACACTACTGGCCATTAAAATTGCTACACCACGAAGATGACGTGCTACAGACGCGAAATTTAACCGACAGTAAGAAGTTGCTGTGATATGCAAATGATTAGCTTTTCAGAGCATTCACACGACGTGCTCATATGAGAAAAGTTTCCAACCGATTTCTCGTAACCAAACAGCATTTGACCGGCGTTCCCTGGTGAAACGTTGTTGTGATGCCTCGTGTAAGGAGGAGAAACGCGTACCATCACGTTTCCGACTTTGATGAAGGTCGGATTGTAGCCTATCGCGATTGCGGTTTGTCGTATCGCGACATTACTGCTCGCGTTGGTCGAGATCCAATGACTGTTAGCAGAATATGGAATCGGTGGGTTCAGGAGGGTAATACGGAATGGCGTGCTGGATCCCAACGACCTCGTATCACTAGCAGTCGAGTTGACAGGCATCTTATCCGCATGGCTGTAACAGATCGTGCAGCCACGTCTCGATCTCTGAGTCAACAGAAGGGGGCGTTTGCAAGACAACAACCATCTGCACCAACAGTTCAACGACGTTTGCAGCAGCATGGACTTTCAGCTCGGAGCCCGTGGCTGCGATTACCCTTGACGCTGCATCACAGACAGGAGCGCCTGCCATGGTGTACTCAACGACGAACCTGGCTGCACGAATGGCAAAACGTCATTTTTTCGGATGAATCCAGGTTCTGTTTACAGCATCATGATGGTCGCATCCGTGTTTGGCGACATCGCGGTGAACGCACAATGGAAGCATGATGGTATGGTGTGCCATTGGTTACACGTCTCGGTCACCTCTTGTTCGCACTGACGGCACTTTGAACAGTGGACGTTACATTTCAGATGTGTTATGACCCGTGGCTCGTGGCTCTACCCTTCATTCGATCCCTGCGAAACCCTACATTTCAGCAGCATAATGCACGACCGCATGTTGCAGGTCCTGTATGGGCCTTTCTGGATACAGAAAATGTTCGACTGCTGCCCTGGCCAGCACATTCTCCAGATCTCTCACCAATTGAAAACGTCTGGTCAATGGTGGCCGAGCAACTGGCTCGTCACAATACGCCAGTCACTACTCTTGATGAACTGTGGTATCGTGTTGAAGCTGCATGGGCAGCTGTACATGTACACGCCCTCCAAGCCTTGTTTGACTCAATGCGCAGGCGTATCAAGGCCGTTATTACGGCAGAGGTGGTAGTTCTGGGTACTGATTTCTCAGGATCTATGCACCCAAATTGCGTGAAAATGCAATCACATGTCAGTTCTAGTGTAATATAGTTGTCCAATGAATACCCGTTTATCATCTGCATTTCTTCTTGGTGTAGCAATTTTAATGGCCAGTAGTGCATCTCATTGACCTCGTTTCTCTCGACGAAGTAAAAATATGGGGTGTCCCACTGTGTGTTTCACGCTTAGGAACGCTCCGCAGCTTGAAATTCCATGTTGTGACGTCACAAAACACGATCGGCTGGATACGCACGTCCACTTTTGCATCCCGTGTGGGGGCTAATTTAGCGTCCCAGGGCCTCTGCTATCAGCTCAGTTGTGACCTGGGAGACTCGGGCCAGTCTCCACGTCGCAGGCTCTCCCGTCCCGCAGGCTACATGTCGCGGGGCGACCACAACGTGTGGCTGGTGGACTGGCGGCCGCTGTCGGGGGCGCGCTACCGCTGCTCCGTGGTCGGCGTCCCTGGCGCGGCGCGCCACGTGGCTGCCGCCATCCACAGCCTCGGCCTCCCCGAGCGGCAGATACACCTCGTCGGCCACAGCATGGGCGCGCAGCTGGCCGCCACTGTCGGCAAGCTGTTCCAGGGACGCCTGCGCAGGATCACAGGTGAGTCGGCTCCAGTGTTCGATTTGTGCTTTTACCAGTGGGGGGGGGGGGGGGGGGGGATGTCTTAGGGCGTTAGTACACGGCTATTACAAATGACTGAAGCGATTTCATAAATTCACTGTAGCTCCATTCATTGACATATGGTCACGACACACTACAGACACGTAGAAAAACTCGTAAAGTTTTGTTTGGCTGAAGCCGCACTTCAGGTTTCTGCCGACAGAGCGCTCGAGAGCGCCGTGAGACAAAATGGCGACAGGAGCCGAGAAAGCGTATGTCGTGCTTGAAATGCACTCACATCAGTCAGTCATAACAGTGCAACGACACTTCAGGACGAAGTTCAACAAAGATCCACCAACTGCTAACTCCATTCGGCGATGGTATGCGCAGTTTAAAGCCTCTGGATGCCTCTGTAAGGGGAAATCAACGGGTCGGCCTGCAGTGAGCGAAGAAACGGTTGAACGCGTGCGGGCAAGTTTCACGCGTAGCCCGCGGAAGTCGACGAATAAAGCAAGCAGGGAGCTAAACGTACCACAGCCGACGGTTTGGAAAATCTTACGGAAAAGGCTAAAGCAGAAGCCTTACCGTTTACAATTGCTACAAGCCCTGACACCCGATGACAAAGTCAAACGCTTTGAATTTTCGGCGCGGTTGCAACAGCTCATAGAACAGAATGCGTTCAGTGCGAAACTTGTTTTCAATGATGAAGCAACATTTTTTCTTAATGGTGAAGTGAACAGACACAATGTGCAAATCTGGGCGGTAGAGAATCCTCACGTATTCGTGCAGCAAATTCGCAATTCACCAAAAGTTAATGTGTTTTGTGCAATCTCACGGCTTAAAGTTTACGGCCCCTTTTTCTTCTGCGAAAAAAACGTTACAGGACACGTGTATCTGGACATGCTGGAAAATTGGCTCATGCCACAACTGGAGACCGACAGCGCCGACTTCATCTTTCAACAGGATGGTGCTCCACCGCACTTCCATCATGATGTTCGGCATTTCTTAAACAGGAGATTGGAAAACCGATGGATCGGTCGTGGTGGAGATCATGATCTGCAATTCATGTCATGGCCTCCACGCTCTCCCAACTTAAACCCATGCGATTTCTTTCTGTGGGGTTATGTGAAAGATTCAGTGTTTAAACCTCCTCTACCAAGAAACGTGTCAGAACTGCGAGCTCGCATCAACGATGCTTTCGAACTCATTGATGGGGACTTGCTGCGCCGACTGTGGGAGGAACTTAATTATCGGCTTGATGTCTGCCAAATCACTAAAGGGGCACATATCGAACATTTGTGAATGCCTAAAAAAACTTTTTGAGTTTTTGTATGTGTGTGCAAAGCATTGTGAAAATATCTCAAATAATAAAGTTATTGTAGAGCTGTGAAATCGCTTCAATCATTTGTAATAACCCTGTATAATTATATATGTTACTAGCTTGGACCGTTGCGTTACCCATGGTTAAACAGTTACTTATAAATAGATGTTAATGCCGAAACTCACTATTCACGCGTAAGCACTATCAGAAAAGCAATCCCTTGCTAGATCTTTAAAAGTACATTATAGGTAAAGCTTATTTACAAAATCATCTACATACAGATATAAGAGGGGAATTCAAAAAGTAAAGGCACATTTGTGAAAAGCTGTACTTATTCTGATGATAGAAAACTGAAACATGCGTTATTTTTCTACATAACCTCACTGGACTTCAATGCAGTTTTCCCGACGTTTTACGAGTTTTTTTACTTCATCAGAAAATACGTTTATCGGTTGCATTTGTAACCAATTTTGCACCGCAGCAATGACGTCTTCATCACTTTCAAATCTTCTTCCCTGTAGTGCTTCCGTTAAGGGTCCAAACATGTGAAAATCGCTTGGAGCCAGGTCTGGACTGTATGGTGGATGTTCCAGCACCTCGAATCTCAACTCCTTTGTTGCATCGGCTGTCCGTTTGGCAGAATGTGGGCGAGTGTTATCTTGCTGCAGGATGACACCTCTTCGCAGTTTTCCACGACGTTTGGATCTGATTGCAGGTTTTAGTTTCGTACGCAACACATCACATCCACCATACAACACAGACCTGGCTCTAAAGCCTCGTTTACGCTGGGGCGACGTCTTGCAACATGGTGGCATGCTACGGAAATGTGGCGTGCGTCGTCTTGTCGTTTAGTTCTAAATGTTTTGAAATGCTTACCTACTACATAACACTTTTTCAAAATTAATAAGCATACATGTTAATAGTATGACTGTATTAAAAACTTTCAGTGTTCGGCTCCACAAATTTAAATTATATGTGAAGTTTTACTCCAGTGTGTGGAAATAAACATCCCAGGTTGGGATGCATAAACTAAAACCAGAGGAGGCGATGGTCTGATGCAGAGGGGGGGAAATCCCCCCCCCCCCATCCCCCCCTGCAAATCGCACACTGGTCGGCTCGCTGTGCAACAGATAACGCTCCAGTCCTGTTCTCCAACGTCTGGTGGCCTGGTCAGACTCTAAAGCAGGCCTGGCCCAACTGCGCTCCGTGAGCACGAGCGCTCTGCCAGTGCATTGGCGAGGGCGGCTGAGGGGTGAGGAGGAACAGGGCGATGAAGGCTGTAGCCGGACCTCACCAGAGCTGGACGGTCGCCTTCTCAGACGCCAAGCACTTTGCCGATAGTACTACTTGTGTTAAACTAGATTTACGTTCTGCATTGGCAGCGCTATGGCATGTACGAACGTGGCTAAAACCGAAAAACTTGAGAAGCCACTTGTAATGACACATTACGACGCAGAGAGATACAATACTTTAAATTCTGCGCCAAAGATTAAATTGAGAGGAATGTAAAAAGTAATCTCTGGAATGTCCATATTTGATTCACTCTTGTTTCGTACTCGAAGGAGCTAAACTTTCGCTTGTTAGCTTGTATTAGAGTTGGGCAACACGATTATTTTTCCCGATTCGATTCCTACGATTCAATCTCACATTGCGAATCGATTCCTACGATTCGTTCACGATTCTTTCACGATTCATTCTAGTCTGCGATGGCACGATTCTTACGGAATGCAAAATGTTCTACATCTTACTCACAGATGGCAGGACAGGTCTAAAATTGTCAGTGGGGTTGGAATCGAACTGATAAGATAGTTTATTTATGAGTAAACATGCATATGACGTTACAAGTGTGATTCTCGATTTATACGTGTAATGCCTTAATTGTTGAAAGGTCACGTTTGATTTGATTGCATCTATTGTTTTATTTCAGTACACCTAACTACAGACGTCTGTTTTATAATAACAAAATCTAGCAGTGAGGCAGGCGTGGTTTGGCTCATATCATTCTAAGTTTTTCTGTGCTAAGATGCCTTTCCAAGTCCACATCACCCTTGTAATTCATAACGTAGCTGAAAGCCCTCCCACACAGCAAATTTAGCTTAACTTTCATTTCTTCTAAATACAAAGCATAGGTATTTACCTTTTAATTTGTCTGAGAACTTGCCGCTGTGACTACTACACTCCTGGAAATTGAAATAAGAACACCGTGAATTCATTGTCCCAGGAAGGGGAAACTTTATTGACACATTCCTGGGGTCAGATACATCACATGATCACACTGACAGAACCACAGGCACATAGACGCAGGCAACAGAGCATGCACAATGTCGGCACTAGTACAGTGTATATCCACCTTTCGCAGCAATGCAGGCTGCTATTCTCCCATGGAGACGATCGTAGAGATGCTGGATGTAGTCCTGTGGAACGGCTTGCCATGCCATTTCCACCTGGCGCCTCAGTTGGACCAGCGTTCGTGCTGGACGTGCAGACCGCGTGAGACGACGCTTCATCCAGTCCCAAACATGCTCAATGGGGGACAGATCCGGAGATCTTGCTGGCCAGGGTAGTTGACTTACACCTTCTAGAGCACGTTGGGTGGCACGGGATACATGCGGACGTGCATTGTCCTGTTGGAACAGCAAGTTCCCTTGCCGGTCTAGGAATGGTAGAACGATGGGTTCGATGACGGTTTGGATGTACCGTGCACTATTCAGTGTCCCCTCGACGATCACCAGTGGTGTACGGCCAGTGTAGGAGATCGCTCCCCACACCATGATGCCGGGTGTTGGCCCTGTGTGCCTCGGTCGTATGCAGTCCTGATTGTGGCGCTCACCTGCACGGCGCCAAACACGCATACGACCATCATTGGCACCAAGGCAGAAGCGACTCTCATCGCTGAAGACGACACGTCTCCATTCGTCCCTCCATTCACGCCTGTCGCGACACCACTGGAGGCGGGCTGCACGATGTTGGGGCGTGAGCGGAAGACGGCCTAACGGTGTGCGGGACCGTAGCCCAGCTTCATGGAGACGGTTGCGAATGGTCCACGCCGATACCCCAGGAGCAACAGTGTCCCTAATTTGCTGGGAAGTGGCGGTGCGGTCCCCTACAGCACTGCGTAGGATCCTACGGTCTTGGCGTGCATCCGTGCGTCGCTGCGGTCCGGTCCCAGGTCGACGGGCACGTGCACCTTCCGCCGACCACTGGCGACAACATCGATGTACTGTGGAGACCTCACGCCCCACGTGTTGAGCAATTCGGCGGTACGTCCACCCGGCCTCCCGCATGCCCACTATACGCCCTCGCTCAAAGTCCGTCAACTGCACATACGGTTCACGTCCACGCTGTCGCGGCATGCTACCAGTGTTAAAGACTGCGATGGAGCCCCGTATGCCACGGCAAACTGGCTGACACTGACGGCGGCGGTGCACAAATGCTGCGCAGCTAGCGCCATTCGACGGCCAACACCGCGGTTCCTGGTGTGTTCGCTGTGCCGTGCGTGTGATCATTGCTTGTACAGCCCTCTCGCAGTGTCCGGAGCAAGTATGGTGGGTCTGACACACCGGTGTCAATGTGTTCTTTTTTCCATTTCCAGGAGTGTATTTACGTGAGAAGACGACATACTTCTAAACAATAGGATTCAGTCGTATACGTCGACATTACTTCACTTAAATTTAATATGAATCTGAACAGGATAACATTCGAAAACTCGAACTGGAAATTATTAATTAAAAAGCTTTTGTTTAAAGACGGTATTACACGGCGATCCGCCTAGAAAGGTATTAGTTAGAGTGCCTACATTCTCTCTGTATAGGCTCTGTAATACTTGTCTAGTGCGACAGCCATTTAGTGGCGGGACTGGTGGAACTAACAGAATTAGCAAATTAGCAGTGAAGTAATGTCGCTGTATACGATTGTATACTACACTTTAGAAGTATGTCGTCTTCTCACATAAATAGTAGTGGCAGAAACAAGTTCTCAGACAAATTAAAAGCAAAATACCTATGCTTTGTATTTCGACGAAACAAAAGTTTAGCTAATTTTGCAGTGTGTGAGGACTGACAGTTGCTTTAAAGTGAAATATAAGGCGCTGTGGAATTGGAAAGAGCACAGAAAAACGTAGGATGATACGAATCCGCGCTTGTGCACTATATAGGGATAGTAAATGGGAAGTGCCTTTACGCTCGTTCGCGTCAGCCACCGCCAAATGTCAGCTTGGTTTTCACGAGTAATATTACGGCCCACGAACTTCGTTTGTTCGTGCCGAGCTTCCTTTGTTCACACGCATCCTCCACTTGACTGCCATCTGGCGGTCGTAATCATT
The DNA here is from genome assembly GCF_021461385.2 of Schistocerca piceifrons. Taxonomy (NCBI): domain Eukaryota; kingdom Metazoa; phylum Arthropoda; class Insecta; order Orthoptera; family Acrididae; genus Schistocerca; species Schistocerca piceifrons. Next base: position 1,239,935,054 of record NC_060138.1, read on the forward strand.
CGGCACGACTCGGCATGATTCGGAAGTTGCCTTCGAAGCATACCGAACTAAGAATCGATGAATCGTTGGAACTTGGAATCGTCACAACTCGGAAACACACAATTGTTCTTAGGATTCTTTTGAACGACATTTCGTCCGTATCACGATTCGATTCTTACGATTCTTTATTTAGAGTCGTTCAAATGAACGACTCATTCACGAATCGCCACAACTCTAGCTTGTGTGGGATGGACGTAATTTTTGGTGTGTGCTGAAAGGCAGCCATCTTGTTAGTATTTATGATTTGTACGACAAACATAGCAAGTCTTATTGTATTGTGAATAAAAAAATAGTGAAAAGTATCCAAGTTTTACGAGAATTATTTAAAGCGGCGTAGCATTGTATTCCTTTGTTTCCACCGTCTTCGTGAAGGAAACCAATGCCAACTTAGGAAGATGCGCACGGTCAACAAAAAGAAGAACATCGATGGCGACTAATGAATTAATATTGTGGCAGAAGGACTAATTCTACATCTAAGATGAGAACTCTGAATAAATTAACAATGACGTGAAATTCAAAAATATTATCAATCGGAATTGTAAATTATATTACAGGCAAATTTCACGCAGCACTGAATTTGTCCGCATTCAAGCCAGTCAATACGGTCCGTAAAAAAGACTTTAAAAAACCAGGTATTTTACCTCGACAGCAAAAATCCCAAAATTAAAATATTATCATTAATAATTTTTTAAACTATTTTATTTCGCTGCACACTTTTTCAGTGCCGAATGGGAACTGCCATACTTTTGTACTTGTGTACCAGTTCGCACAATAAGAAATTAGGCAAATAATTTTAAGACTGAAAAAGAAAATATCTCCAGGATCGGACGGTATCTTTGCCGAAGTAATACAAGCCTTTTCTGACCAATTAGATAGATATACTTGTGCCATCTGTACAATGAGTGACTCTAGCAAGGAAGAGTCCCTGCACCATAGAAGAACGCTGAAGTGGTAAAAATTAGTAAAGGGCAAGATAACGATCCAGTGATACCCAAATCCTACAGACCAGTTTGTCTTTTGAATTACCTCAGCAAGATATTTGAAAAACTATTATCCAAAAGATTGCAACATCACAGACTGCTACATGGGATGAGCCCTCATCAGTACAGTTTAGAAGTGGCAAGTCAACTGAAGACACAGTTAATAAGGCGATCTCTCCAGCAACAGATAATCATTCTACGTACGCTCTAGTGATAATAACTGCTATTGCTGGCGCTTTCCATAACCTATGGTGGCCATCTTTCTTTGATAGTGCTAGGGATTTGGAATGTCCAGAAGCGCTGCATTACTGTTAGAGAGATCATTGCCATAGGCGAAATGCTTATTTAACATGGCCAAGAAAGGAAATAACGAAGACAGTAACAAAAGGCTATCTGCAGGGGTCAGTCCATGGTCCGAAGTTTTGTGGCACTGGAGCCCATACTACAGCGGTAACACAAGCAGAGTGGTAGCATTTGCAGATGACGTGCTGTTCGTTGTAAGTGGTGACATCAGAAGAAATATAGAAGACAAATACAACTCCGTGAACTTGAGGGCTGCTGTCGAAGATTTAAATTGTCACTAGCACCTCAGAAAACAACGTACCTCCTGCTTAAAGGGAATCTATGAAGCCACATTCAAAAACAATGGCGAATTAAATCGTCATGATTGTCATTATTGGTCCCCTGTCAATCCACACTGGTACAGAACTGTTAACAATCAACACAAATGGTCGTTAATGGTCTGGTGTGGGATTTGAAACGGTTACCTGACAGGACCGTATTTTTTTGACCGAAATGTTACTGGGGAATCTTATTTACAACTTCTCCGCGATGATTTGTCAGAGCTAATGGAAGATGTTGATTTAGAAACTGGGCAACGAATGTGGTTCCAACAGGACGGAGCAGCTCCCCATTATGCTAAAAATGTGTGGAACGTTTTAAATTTACGGTACCCTGGTCGGTGGATAGGACGCGGTGGACCAATTCAGTGGCCTCCTCGTTCACCAGACCTAAGATCTCCTCATTTTTTCTTGTGGTGTTATTTAAAAAATATTGTTTGTGACAGACAGCCCACAACCCGAAACGATATGGAACAACGCATTCGAAGAGCGTGTGCAGCCATACCACGGGATGTGCTGCTCAAAACTTTGACAACTTCCGCAGACGACTGATTTTATGCATTGAAGCAAATGGGGATAATTCTGAACAATTTCTTCGTGGCTAATTTCATTAATTAAGTACCCCAAATTGTGAGAGGCAAGGGGACTCACACTAATGAAGCACCCCAACATGTGAGACGCAAGGGGACTCATACTAATGAAGCACCCCATGAGAACATCATTCTACTGCGTCCATGTCGTTGTTCCTAGGTAACGCTAAAAGTAGGATACAGTATATTTTGTACAAAAATAGCTTAATTTGGCGTAACGAAAGAATTGGTGATCATTTTTTACCGATTTGATGCGTCTTTCTCGGGTAATTCTAAATAAATCAGAGTTCTTCCCCACTTTTACTTTTTTCTCGATTTCGGTGCCATATGTCAATGGTTTAAAAAAATGTTTCAGACCAAACTTGATTACCTTTTTACGGATAATCTGAATCTGCAATAAAAATGGGTGTTTCCATTTAAGATTTAAAAGCTGCCTTCCGCCCCACTCAAGGGGGCGGGGGCTGGAGGTCACGTGTAGTATCATTTGATGTCCCCCTTTGAGCTTACGAACTTGTCTTACCCACTATTTTTACCTGATGTATAGTTTTCGAGATAATCTCATCCGAAACTTCAGATGGACCACCCTATTGTAGCTTTTCAGATAGTAATCTGTAATTATGAAGAATAAATGAATAAAAAAATAAATACCCTCAAGAAACTGAATAAACGACTTCAGCCACAAAAGTGCAAAAGAACTTCTCCATGGCAATGCGAGGCCTCACGTCAAGTTTGCACACTCAACAGCAGCTCACAAAACTTTGCTGGAATTTACTTCCTCACTCACTCTACAGCCTGGATTCGTGCCTGTGTGTGGCCCAATGAAGGATGCACTCCGCAGGATGGAGAGGTTATTGATGTAGCAAGACTTTGGTTCGACGTCGACCAGTAGAGTGGTACCATGTGGATCAAACAGGCCCTCTGAGTAAGATGGTGAAAGACCGTCGCACTGAACGGAGATTATGTTGAAAAAGAGGGTTTTGTAGCTAAAAGAGTGGGGAATAAAAAAAAGTATCACATTATTTATTGAACGCCCCTAGTGTTATCTGTAAATACGGAGCCTGCACTGTGTAACAACATTAACATTACTGATTCAAATATTATTCAACTGATTTGTAAATTTCGTCTTTGTTAAGTCACCATTGACATATTCATGCAGGAGCTGGTATTGAACTTCAGGATAGTGTACTTAGGAACACATGATGTCCCCTCGCCGGTGTTTCAATCTAGTATCCGATTTCAGAATCACATGGTGGAGTACACACTTCCATAAGCAGTTTCCGGCATTTTATACAGTTTTTGTTGTTTTGAGACATGAAGTCATATTTTGGGCAGCATTTGTAAGTATCTTGACTTCCACAGATTAACGTCCTGTATTTAGGACAGAATTTGTAAATATTTTTACTTCTACTCATTTAAGTCGAGAATAATATAGTGCAGCTATTTGGGAGATAGTGTTAATTCTTCGGTTACTGAATGTTGTTGTTGTTGTGGTCTTCAGTCCTGAGACTGGTTTGATGCAGCTCTCCATGCTACTCTATCCTGTGCAACTGTGCAAGCTTCTTCATCTCCCAGTACTTACTGCAACCTACATCCTTCTGAATCTGCTTAGTGTATTCATCTCTTGGTCTCCCTCTACGATTTTTACCCTCCACGCTGCCCTCCAATGCTAAATTTGTGATCCGTTGATGCCTCAAAACATGTCCTACCAACCGATCCCTTCTTCTAGTCAAGTTGTGCCACAAACTCATCTTCTCCCCAATCCTATTCAATACCTCCTCATTAGTTACGCGATCTACCCACCTTATCTTCAGCATTCTTCTGTAGCACCACATTTTGAAAGCTTCTATACTCTTCTTGTCCAAACTGGTTATCGTCCATGTTTCACTTCCATACATGGCTACACTCCATACAAATAGTTTCAGAAACGACGTCCTGACACTTAAATCTATACTCGATGTTAACAAATTTCTCTTCTTCAGAAACGATTTCCTTGCCATTGCCAGTCTACATTTTATATCCTCTCTACTTCGACCATCATCAGTTATTTTACTCCCTAAATAGCAAAACTCCTTTACTACTTTAAGTGTCTCATTTCCTAATCTAATTCCCTCAGCATCACCCGATTTAATTTGGCTACATTCCATTATCCTCGTTTTGCTTTTGTTGATGTTCATCTTATATCCTCCTTTCAAGACACTGTCCATTCCGTTCAACTGCTCTTCCAAGTCCTTTCCTGTCTCTGACAGAATTACAATGTCATCGGCGAACCTCAAAGTTTTTACTTCATCTCCATGAATTTTAATACCTACTCCGAATTTTTCTTTTGATTCCTTTACTGCTTGCTCAATATACAGATTGAATAACATCGGGGAGAGGCTACAACCCTGTCTCACTCCTTTCTCAACCACTGCTTCCCTTTCATGCCCCTCGACTCTTATAACTGCCATCTGGTTTCTGTACAAATTGTAAATAGCCTTTCGCTCCCTGTATTTTACCCCTGCCACCTTCAGAATTTGAAAGAGAGTATTCCAGTTAACGTTGTCAAAAGCTTTCTCTAAGTCTACAAATGCTAGAAACGTAGGTTTGCCTTTTCTTAATCTTTCTTGTAAGATAAGTCGTAAGGTTAGTATTGCCTCACGTGTTCCAACATTTCTACGGAATCCAAACTGATCTTCCCCGAGGTCCGCTTCAACCAGTTTTTCCATTCGCCTGTAAAGAATTTGCGTTAGTATTTTGCAGCTGTGACTTATTAAACTGATAGTTCGGTACTGAATGTTATGGTTATGGTAAGTAAAATTCTATAGATTTTTAAAACTAATGGACATAAATCGTAATTCGTCGCTCATTTACCATATTGTACGTTGGACGAAAGCACGTCTTCTACCACAGAACTACTTTTTACAATGTCATTAATGTCTTAGGAAAAGTACCTGTCTTTAAGATGGAAATTTGTGTTAGATTTCAATAGCTTCTATTTCCAAACGTATTTAATCTGTTTTCTAAAATATTTCTACTTAATTTCGTTCCGCTTAATTGATTATTGGTGTCTAAAAGAGTAGTAATGTAACAGATAGTCTATTAAATACAGCACTGACAAGTTTCTCTCTGTTACAATACTTTTAAATGGTGGATAGAATATGTGATCCTACGCATATGACCATGCACATTTGAAGAAAACCTTAAATTTCTGGAGTAATTTCTGTAATTTCGAAAAAAGACTGCAGTATGTAAAAAGTGTATAGTGTCATTTAAAAACAGTATAGGAAAATACGCTGAGTTGCCGAAAGTCGTAGGACACCGCCTAATATCGCGCTGGACTTTCTTTTGTTCGGCTTAGTGCAGCAACTCGACGTAGCATCAACCCAACAAATCGCTGGTAGCCGCTTGCAGAAATATCGAGCGGTGCTGCTTCCATAGCCGTCCATAATTACGGAAGTGTTGCCTTTTCAGGATTTTGTGAACGAACTGGCCCCTCGATAGTTCGACTGGATTTATTTCAGGCGATCTGGGTGCCCAGATCATTCGCTCGAATTATCCAGAATTTTCCTAAAACCAACCGCGAACGCCCGAGGCTCAGTGAGTGGTTCATTGTCATTCATTAAAATTTCATTGTTGTTTGGGAAGATGAAGTCAATGAATGGCTACAAATGACCTACAAATAGCCGAACATAACCATTTCCCGTCAGTGATCGGTTCAGTTGGACCAGAAGACACAGTTCATTCCATTAAGCCCAACCCACACATTATGGAGCTACCACCAGCTTCTACAGTGTCTTGTTGGAGATGAACATAAAGAAACCATTAGTCTTGGTTGCAGTGTTGAAATTCTTTTATTATTTCACAGTTGTTGGCAACTCGGATCCATGGCTTCGTTGGGTCTGCACCACACTCGAACCCTCAACTCTTACCAACTTAAACCGGGACTCATCTGGCGATGTCACGGTATTCCAGTCGTCTATGGTCCAGTCGATATTGTCACAAGCCCGAGAGAGTCGGTGCAGCCAATGTCCTGCTGTTAGCAAAGGCATTCGCGTCGGTCGTCTCCTGCCATAGACCATCAACACCAAATTTCGCCACACTGTCGAAACGGATGTGTTGCCATATGTCCCGCATTGATTACTGAGGTTACTTCGTGCAATGTTGCTTGTCTGTTAGCACTGACGACTCTACACGAAAGCTCTCGCTCGTTAACAGGCCATCGGCCACTGCCTTATCCGTGGTGCGAAGTAATGCCCGAAATTTTGTATTCTCGGCGCACTCTTGCACTGTAGATCTTGGAATATTGAATTCGAATGCGTTTAGCTCCGACAACATTCTGTTAATTCTCGTCTTGCAGCGATAATTACGTATTAAACCTATTCACTTGAGTAACCTAAGTACAAACGACAACTCCGCCAATACACTGCTCTTTAATACCTTATTTATGCGATACTACCGCCATCTCTATATGTGCATATCGCTATACCATGAGTTTTGTCACTCAGTGTATATTACGCTTCTATCATAGGTCTTGCTAGCAACGAAAATCTGAAACGTGTTCTAATGTGCAACTCTCTCCCATTTCAGATTTTCATTGCTAGCAAGACCTATGATAGAAGTTCAATATATATATGGTGGTCCATTGATAGTGATCGGGCCAAATATCTCACGAAATAAGCATGAAGCGAAAAAACTACAAAGAACGAAACTCGTCTAGCTTGAAGGGGGAAAGCAGACGGCGCTATGGTTGGCCCGCTAGATGGCGCTGCCATAGGTCAAACGGATGTCAACTGCGTTTTTTTAAAAAATAGGAACCCTCATTTTTTATTACACATTCGTGTAGTACGTAAAGAAATATGAATGTTTTAGTTGGAGCACTTTTTTCGCTTTGTGTTAGATGGCGCAGTAATAGTCACAAACCCGTGTTAAAATGGACCGTTTACCAATTGCGGAAAAGGTCGATATTGCGTTGATGTATGGCTATTGTGATCAAAATGCCCAACGGGCGTGTGCTATGTATGCTGGTCGGTATCCTGGACGACATCATCCAAGTGTCCGGACCGTTCATCGGATAGTTGCGTTATTTAAGGAAACAGGAAGTGTTCAGGCACATGTGAAACGTCAACCACGACCTGCAACAAATGATGATGCCCGAGTAGGTGTTTTAGCTGGTGTCGCGGCTAATCCGCACATCAGTAACAGACAAACTGCGCGAGAATCGGGAATCTCGAAAACGTCGGTGTTGAGAATGCTACATCAACATCGATTGCACCCGTACCATATTTCTATGCACCAGGAATTGCATGGCGACGACTTTGAACGTCGTGTACAGTTCTGCCACTGGGCACAAGAGAAATTACGGGACGATGACAGATTTTTTGCACGCGTTCTATTTAGCGACGATGCGTCATTCACCAACAGCGATAACGTAAACCGGCATAATATGCACTATTGGGCAACGGAAATTCCACGATCGCTGCGACAAGTGGAACATCAGCGACCTTGGCAGGTTAATGTAAGTGCGGCAGTATGGGAGGAAGGATAATTGGCCCCCATTTTATCGATGGTAATCTAAATGGTGCAATGTTTGCTGATTTCCTACGTAATGTTCTACCGAAGTTACTAGAAGATGTTTCACTGCATGACAGAATGGCGATGCACTTCCAACATGATGGATGTCCGGCACATAGCTCGCGTGCGGTTGAAGCGGTATTGAATAGCATATTTCATGACAGGTGGATTGGTCGTCGAAGCACCATACCATGACCCGCACGTTCACCGGATCTGAAGTCTCCTGATTTCTTTCTATGGGGAAAGTTGAAGGATATTTGCTATCGTGATCCACCGACAACGCCTGCGAACATGCGTCAGCACATTGTCAGTGCATGTGCTAACATTACGGAAGGCGAACTACTCGCTGTTGAGAGGAATGTCGTTACACGTATTGCCAAATGAATTGAGGTTGACGGACATCATTTTGAGCATTTATTGCATTAATGTGGTATTTACAGGTAATCACGCTGTAACAGCATGCGTTCTCAGAAATGATAAGTTCACAAAGGTACATGTATCACATTGGAACAACCAAAATAAAATGTTCGAACGTACCTACGTTCTGTATTTTAATTAAAAAACCTACCTGTTACCAACTGTTCGTCTAAAATTGGGAGCCATATGTTTGTGAATATTACAGCGCCATCTATCACAAAGCGAAAAAAGTGCTCCAACTAAAACATTCATATTTCTTTATGTCCTACACGAATACGTAATAAAAAATGGGGGTTCCTATTTTAAAAAAACGCAGTTGATATCCGTTTGACCTATGGGAGCGCCATCTAGAGGGCCAACTATAGCGCCATCTGGTTTTCCCCTTCAAGCTAGACAAGTTTCGTTCTTTGTAGTTTTTTCGTTTGACGCTTATTTCGTGAGATATTTGGCCCAGTCACGATTAATGGACCACCCTATATATAGGGCTTGAACTTTAAACTACACTCCACACAGACAGTTACCACTCAACTAGCATACACTGCGTGGGCAGGGGCCATTGTGGACGAAGGATGGTAACCTTTTCCAGTAAGGTGGTCTCTCGGCTAACAACGCCATACGACTCTTTTTTTTGTTTGCCGAATCATTCCAATCCAGTGTCAGCATGATAACATATGATAGACCATGCGTGGTACCTTCCCATTTATCACTGATCATGAAGCTTTGTGAAATGAAGTAAATTCAAATGCTCAATTTTTCTTAGTATAACTGTTATTGGCATTGCATATTTCAGTGTTTCATTCGATATTGCCATTGCCGATTATTTCTTCACCAGCTGGACTAATGTCCTGTCTTTAATAAACTCGACACAGTGGTAAGCTAAACTCTTTCTTGTTGACAGCGTTGGACCCCGCTCTGCCACTCTTCAGCATCCTGTCGCACGTCACTTCCATCAGCGCTGGAGATGCACAGAACGTTGACGTCATCCACACGGATGGTGGGATATATGGCATCATGGGCCCTGTGGGCACCGTGGACTTTTATCCCAACGCTGGCACTAGGAGGCAGCCGGGATGTTCACCAAAGTTGATCTTGATCAACGGTAGGTGCACCAAAGTGTATCAGTACTACACCGATACCTGGAAAGAAATATACATTTTGTTTATTGTTGTTGTGCTCTTCAGTCCAAAATTTGGTTTACTACAGCTTTCCACGTTAGCCTGTCCTCAGCAAGCTTCTAAATCCCCATATAACTATTGGAGTCTAAATTCATTTGAACAGACATAATGTCTGATGGGATAACAGCAATCAGTGATTTTATAATGTTACTTATAATCCGTCTTGATTGTAAATTTTTTTATTCATATGACCAGTTTCGGTTCATTCAGAACCATCTTCAGATCTGATATTTCAGTTACAGGAGTAACCCGTCCAAATCCAGCAACTTTCACATGTGAAAACTGCTGGATTTGGACGGGTTACTCCGAAACCGGTCATATGAATAAAAAAAAAATTTACAATCAAGACGGATTGTAAGTAACATTTTTTACTGTATTCAAACTGATCACCATCTACTATTTTTATTGGCCTCCCTCCTCCTTCGCACATAAATTCCCTCCATTAACAATACAACTATTCTTTGGTGGCTTAAGATGTACCCTATCAACAGATTCCTTCTTTCAGTCAAATTTTGCCAGAAATCTCTTCAGGATTCTTCTGTAACATCATCTTTGAAAGGCTTATATTGTCTTTTTGTGTGAAATGTCTATTGTCCACGTTTCACTTCCACTAACGCTTCCAGAAAATACATTCTAACATTGAAATTTGTATTTGATTGTTTTTACAACTCAGTCACACGAGCATTTCACAATTCTGCAATTGGTTGCGGCCAGCCAGTGGTCATCTTCACACTAAAAGCACATGCTGCAAGCAGTTTCCATTGTCTTGTCGACAATACATGTCATTTTTTCCTAATTTAAATTTATATTCTAGATTAAAACACTTATCTTTGCCATTGCTAGTCAGCATTTTATATCCTCTTTACTTTTTGCTGTCATCTGTTGTTTTGCTATAATTACACCTGCTTAAAAGGAAATCCCTCTAACTAAAGAATCTCCTTCAGAGGAGATCAGGTATCCAAATAGAGAAGGAATTACTATATTTCATCAAAATGTAAGAGGTATTAGAGATAAAGTTAGCGAACTGCTTATAGATGTTCACTCTGACGTTATTGGTATATCGGAGCACCGCTTAAATAATTTGACAATTCAGAGGCCTCCTTTACCAGGATACAGATTAGCTGGCTGTTTCTCAAGGAATTCCTTGCAGAGTGGCCATGCTCGTAAAAAGCAGTATTCCATTTGATTCCATAGATGTATCACGGCACTGCACTGAACAGACATTAGAATGTTGTGCAGGGGCAGTTGAATTTAGTGAAACTGAAGTTCTCATTGTTGTTTATGGGTCCCCTAACTCTGATTTCAGATCATTTCTGCTCAAGTTAGAGAGGGTTCTTGGTTCATTTTATAGGAAGTACCAAAAATTAATTACATTTGGTGACTTCAATATTAATTTTGTATATGATTGTGCAAGAAAAAGGATGTTGGTAGATCTCCTAAACTTACATGATCTGATGCAGACTGTTTTTTTCCAACAAGGGTGCAGGGGAACAGTAGCACACCCATAGACAATATTTTTATTCATTTTTCATTATTATATGGGCATTCCATTAGTAAAAGGTTGAATGGCCTTTCAGACCATGATGCACAAATTTTGACACTAAAAGGCTTTTGTACTCAAACGAGTGTCATATATAATTAGAAACTATGCAGAAAGCTAATCCAACGGCAATAGAGAGTTTTTTAAACCTCGTTAAGGAACAAGAGTTCTTTTTCCATATGTATTGTCGTTGGTATTTATTTGTTATGTCAAGTTGGAGTTAGTATTATTCTGCCTGCTTCACAACTAGAAAATTATGTACGCCATTTACTTATCTATTGTATTTCTCGCAGTTATTTTGCCCAAGAAGCTGTTTTTATACCAAAAGACACCACCATCACACAATTACCCTGATATACAATTGTATAATTAATAATTTGTTTTACTTTTGTGAAACTGCAGAGCTGAGGAGATTCTTGTAATTCTCGTTAAGTGGGGATCAAAAAAACTTACCGAAATCACGTTGTATGAATATGGTTCAATGGTTCGATATTAGTAAAACTGACTACTATTACTGCTTAAAAAGAAGAACCACTAATCAAGAGAAATCTCCCACGTTTACATTTATTGTTATTATTTGTCAAAATTAGCAAATATTAAAATATTCATTACTACTCTCGGCCGTTATCATTTAGAACAATGGCGTTGACCTCTGCACCAATGTTCCCCTATAAAATTTGCATAAATTATTCAAGCCACTCACGTCTTGAGTATAGGATCTGTTACAGTAAAATATTAGCGACACTTTTAAGTAATATTTGATTATATTTAGACTAAATATTACATGAAATTACACGTTTTCGTGCCTCATCACAAAATGGCTTCGTACACAACCAAGAAACAAAAGGGAAGTGTTCGTGATCCTTTATCAAAAGGATCAGATATTACAATAACAATCAAAGATTATATTAGTTGATTACATAGTCTATTCGATTTTTCTGCGATAATATTTATTTCGTTACGACGCCAGTTCTGTTAAATTTGCGAAATTCTTCAATATTATTTTTTCACATTATGTGGCGTGCCGCCACTGGGTCCCGTAGTGAGGGTGTACCCAAATATTTTCAACGTTGGGTCTCACTCACTACCAGACCCGATCACTTCACATGATTTTTAAAGTATTCAGTCACACTTGTCACTGCGCTTTAACTTAACTACAGTATTTGTTTACAATGGGTTTTCAGCTTTACTATTATTTTGTTAGGGCTTGTTTCTAACTTACTCTTTGCCTTGTGTCTGCCAGTTCGGAATAATCTATGACGCGATAAAAGGCTTACACTCCACAATTCGGGTTACACTCATACGGGGAAACTGTTTACTTTCCTGTGATATTTAATCATTTTTCGAATGATAGACATTTAAACATACATATATAAAATTATGATAAAACAGTATTTACATCAACACAAAAGAAAAAGTAGTTCATTTAGGAGTTGGTTAAAATGCAAATTATTTTAGAAAGTTTTTCATATTTGTTGGTTAAGAATGTCCGTGACATGTTTTGTTACGTAAGGTTCAAGTCTGTAACAAGTTATACTAGTTTCACATATAATGCAAAAGTCTTTGTCAGTTTAGCAATATTGCTTTAACACATCAAGCTCATTGGACTTTGCACTCATGAGCAAAATGTTCCATGTTTTCTGAAGTGTTCTTGACAAATCGTCGCGACGGCTGTTGACGACGGTGTCGGCGAGTATTCAACGTAGAGCACCGGCATAAGCAGGAACAAGGCGCTCGGAAAGCAGGTTCGCTGCCCGTGTATGACATCAGCGAACAAGTGAGCGTCGCCCGGCGCCGATCAGCTGACCGGCCCAGTACTGCTGCGCGCCCGCCCGCCACTCGAGCGACGTGAAAAGTAACCCTCCGAGCATTAGATTTCTCACCAATAGTACTACAAAATACACTGGCTGTAAGGGAAACGTTATTAGGACATACGCTCCACAGTCACACGTGTTTTGTAAGTGTCTGTAGTGCGTTGGTCGAGAACAGACAATAACAGTACTTCACTTGGGATTTTGGCTTTTTCAGGTCACTCTTACTTTACGTAAGTAGTGATTCGTACCACACGTGTTCACTATGGTTTTCCTGTACGTCACTCTGGTGGGCATCCATACAAGTTCTATCGTTGTGACACTTTCACACTGTTCCACTAACACTTGTGCCTCTGAAAGGGTTCACTTGTGATTTTAGCTCGCGGCTGGCTGTTTCTTAACCACACAGTTTTATTCGCGATGTATAGGTTCACTGTCTTGCAATAAACACAACTGTTTCTTCTTATGCACAGTTAAGTGAAACTATAACAACCTTATAGCACTTTACTTATTACAGTTCTTCCCTATGTGACGGGCATTTCCGTTTACTTCATTACTGCTGCTCTATGGTACAGTTTGTCAGTGTTTTGTCTAGCTTTAACACGTACAGTCTGTTTCACTCTTACTTTGTTTAAAGTTCGTACCGTGTGATTGGCTTCTTTCCTCATGTCACTGAGTGTCCGGAAAAGTACTTCACATTAAAGGCACATTGAGCACAATTTTATCCTTTTCCTTAAAAGTATATACCTAAATACATGTACAATCGATGTTAAATTTTTCGTCGGTTTTACCGACAGTGATTTAATCAGTACTATGGTTTGTCTATTACAAAATTATCACTTTCTTTGCCAAATCCTCTTATTCATGAAGTGTCGGCCATTTGCCCACTCTGATATCGTGAGTTCAGTAAATTTTGTACATAATATCATTCAACACAGAATCATTCGCTTAACGTAGATTGCGCGCTTATTGCTGCCTTGAATGTGAGAGTGCAACCACAAGTACTTCTAGCTGGTATTCGCGCTAAAGCCATAAAGCTGTACTGTAGTTGAAATGAGAAATACAAACGATTCAATGAGGACAAATTTTCGGGCGCACTGTTAGTATGTCATTTAAGGACACGTACGTCCGATTCATTTGCTAATATGTTAGTTCATGTACATACATGATGCCCACATTCAATTCAACTCACTCAGAAATACACATACTTACACACTAAACAACACAAGAAAATGTGTGCACAAAAATGAACAACGCACACATAAATCACAAAAAGTCATATTCAAACTAACCTAAATTTGTTCAAAGTATGCTTGCTTATCAAGTACGAATCTATTTACAATTTTTCACCGACCAGGGGATGGAATAGGGGGCGCGGCAGAGTGTATCGCGTGTTCGGGCTTGCGCATTGTACTCACACCATGTGATTATACCGGGTCTTTCGGCAAATACCTCGGCAAATTGGTTAAGCAGCTGTGTCAGTTCACTTTGTTGCTGGTCAAAAAATTATTCCATCTTTATTCTTTTAAACTCTGTTGACTGAACAGCAGAGCATTGCTCCACTGCCTGTCTACCGTCAGTCCACTGGGACGATGTAATGAAATGACAATAAACAAAAAAAACATCAGTTTCTCATTGATAAATCACATTTGAACATTCTTGTTTGTGAGAAGACCGTGTTGAATCGAATTTTTTATATTGCTGTTTGTTTGTGGGAAGACCATGTTATGCCTCGTGTAAGGAGAAACGTCTCCCACGACATGTCACACACTGGTTCTGGCAGCACCGACGCCTATCGAGACTGCAGTTTATCATTCTATCATATTATTGCTCGTGTTGGTCAAGGTCCAATGACTGTCATGCAAATATGGAACTGATGGATCCAGGAAGGCCATACTAGAAGCCAGGGGTGACCAAGATTTTGGCTCGTGGGCCACGCCCTGGCACGAGTGCCATAGCGCCCAGCCCCGCTGCACATTTCCCCCGCCATCTCCCCATGCTGTCTGAGCACTTGGAGAGGGCAGAGGGGAGAATTGGAACGCAGTCTCATTGCATACAACTTGGATTTATATTTCACATTTTTCAACAATATAGATCACAAACAAAACAAATTTGCAGTATTACTTATTTTTGGCGCGCCGAAGACATAAGACGCGGGTTGAACAACAGATAATGATACTGTATGTTTCCTGTAGCTGCTGTGATTGTTTCCTGTCAGTGCGATGAAGACTGGAAAAGAGCGGGTTTTTATCTGTAATGTCCATAGACCGGTGCGCTCTCGTATCGGTAGGGTGGTAGTAACGCTATGTTTTGTGACCCGTCTTTGCATTTGCGTGCCAAACAATGGGGTGCAACAAAATTCTGTGTTGCTTCAGACCGTACAGTCTCTGAAACTTACGAAACTCTGCACCAAGCTTCGACCATAGATACTAGTAGACTGGCCTTGCTGTGCAGAAGCTATAGGGCTGGTGTGGCTCCAACATAAACCACGTGACTGTTGGCAAAACGTGACGGGATTTCAAATGAGCGGTCTGCCATCCTGTGTTTGTATCGTATTTTACCCACATTTCTCAATTGACTGCCAAACGCTTCCAACAAAAATTACTTTTTTATTTGCGAAAAATTATGTCAGAACTACATTTGACCTGGATTTGTTCACAGTAACATTTATAAAATCTAAAAAATTATTCGAAGGCCCCTCTGGTGGGCAGTGGGACTAAATTACTATAAACTATCAGTTAAAGTAAAACGTCGTTAAAATTCTTTTAAACAATAAGAGCGGGCTCGTGTCAAAACTTTAAATATTGGATTCGCCGCGTTTTGAGCTCTAGTCACTTATAAAAGAAAATGGGATATGGGAAATATGTCAACTATAGGTCCCAAAATTGTCGACTTTAGGAGCAGGTCCAATTTAGAGTATCAATTTTAGGTGCACTTCAAAGGTTCAGTTCCTACTATTTTTACAAAAGTTTAAACTATCAGTTTAAAAAAATGATATTTTAGATGAAAGGTGAGACTCTGAAGTTTCAGAAAATAATTTTGGAACCTACATTTATTTAATACTATTAGAAGGTAGAAAAAATGCTCTTCATATGTCGACTATAGGTGCTCTTACCTTATTATAATCTCACTTGTATATACAAAAAGGCGCCTATGTGCAGATGGCTTAAAGTTTTTCCGTTTCAGGGCCTGTATCCAAAGCTGTCTTCGGTTTTCATCCTTAGAGAACCTATGAGTAGGAACGAGAAACACTTATACTTACTTCTGTAACCGAATTATCACAGATACTTTCCAAAATGTAATATGAGTCTGACTTTACAGGCATCACTTTCAACACTTTAATTTACGTGATACTCTATTTCAAGTGTAAAAAACATATAAAAGTCACTTCAGAAGATTTCAATAAACGCATCTGCATTATCATAGAAACACACGTGAAATGTAATGCCATTTCCCCCGACAAAACGCTGTGTACAGCCATAAGCGCAACACGAAACAGCCATGTTTTGCCAACATTCACGTGACTTTAGCCCAGAGATGTAGGAGCCACGAAAATGACGTCAGGGCCAGTCTATTATATTTATGGTCGAAGGCACCAAGCCTTAGGTGAAGATGCACTGCTTAGTGTAACAATGTTCGGTTGGTTCAATGACTTCGAAGAAGACCGACTTGTGACTTAAACAAAGTGGACCTAATGTTTCGGCTTCCACTGTGACCGAAGTCATCAACACAGCTGCTGTGATTGTTCGTTAGAGTCGGCGGATAACATTCCACAACGTCAGTCAAGTGCTGAGGTTTTCATATGAGAGTTTTATGACAATGCCTGGTCACCTCCTTACGACCCGTGTTGCCACCGGCTTTGTGTCACGTCTGTTAGTTCGCGAAAAAAGGATGTGCAAATGCAGACAAGCCGTGAGGTGCTGCGTCTCTTTGTTGATGGAGGTGATAGTTTCTGCGATCGATTATCACCGGTGATGAGTCACGGCTGCGTCATTATCATCCTGAAGGTTCTCCAACACTAAAAACGGCAAAGTTGTTCCATCTGCGGAAAATTGATGGTAACCACATTTTTTGACTGTCATGGAATCATTTACCAGCATGCAGTTCCCACCGACACTACTGCTACAACAGCAGACTACTCGTCACCATTGGTTAAACTGAGAGAGCACATTGTAAGGAAACGACCAAAACTTTCTCAAACTGGGTGCCAACTTCATCATGGCAATGTGTGCCCCCATGTCACAAATCAAGTCATGCAGTTTCTGGCTCAATTCAACATTACCTGAGTACTTACATTTGCCTTATAGTCCTAGTATTGCACCTTGCGATTTTTTTATTCCCATCATTAAATTCAAAGCTTTGGGGCATTCGAGTTGAGCACTCTGAAGAAAAGCGAGATGGCTCTCAAGGATCTGACAAAGGGTCAACCGCGCCATGTTTTCGACTGGCAGAGACACTATAAAAGCTGCATTCAGGCACGAGGGGAGTGGTCTGAGAAAGATCACATTGAAACAGAGTAATGAACATCTGGGGGAAAAACAGTTTCATTCCTTACTGATCAGCCCACATATAATTTTTATGTGGTACAAACTGACGGTATACGGACAGACACAGGGAGTTTCATATAGTTTCGCACTCAGTTCGACACGTAATAGTGACTTATTTAGTTTCTCAATCGAAAGAAGGTCTTTCACACGAGTGTGTCGATGGATATGTTGTAGCACTTCTGTAGCCTCATTATGGAGACGTGGAAACTCTATCTGGAGAAAACAATTATAACGTAAAAGGATTTTTTATTAAAACGGGAATTACCCCGCAGGTCAATCAGTTACGTCTGCACATGTACCGCGGATCTTTCAACTGAAACGGAAAATGGTCTCGGAAACAGATGTAAGATTGGCAGTATCCTCAAAACATTTAGAAAACTATCCTTCCAATTCCTTCAAGGGCACAATGAATTCTTCAGACTTCAGTTTTCTTTAACGGATGTGAGCTTAGAGAACTGGATTGTGTTTGTCGGAATGTATCCCATCTATAATGAGATTTTCTTCTTAAATGCATCTCCATCAAATGAAAAAAGTTTTTTTCTCACTTCGCAGTGTCTTACTGGGGGCAGTGCCCAATCAAGTCCACTTAAAATGTGACGTCTCCAATCCATTCAGGATGTTCGAATTATGATCCTGCACTGTTTCATAAATTCAACAACAGCGAGTTTTAAATCGAAAAACACTTCTAGGCATGCCCTTGACTTAACCAACGTACTGTTTAGTAATACTCGTATATATAAACTCTTCATACTCTTCGTTAAGGGGACCTCACCGTGGTTCAGGTCGAAAAAAATCGATTTTCGGTTTTCATCATATTTCGATAGATTAAGGTTTTATTCAAGTACTCTTAAAAGGAATTTGCTGAAAAAAAATTTTCGAGCATTTAAAGAGCATTTTCCTACCATGTGTGTTTATGTGCCACGCCCACTTTTCTGTCACCAACTTTTCTGCATATATTTTAGATCTTTATATCCCCTACATTACACATTAGGGATATTTTTTAGCTCCAGAGTGTGTTGGCTATCCTTGGAATGCAACGGTCGGTATTCTTTTGTTTCTGCTGTTTGTAAACAACAAGCTTTCAAACACGCGGTTAGTTTTGTTCAAGTGTGATTGCCAGTACATGTTATACTTACATTTGCAGTGCTTGTTTACTTGTGGTTTGTTGTGTTTATTGAAGATGACGAAACATAAAGGCATTTTCAAGAAACGACAATTTAGAGGAAATCTTTCTGAGCAAGAGGTTATGTCGCCTGGCAACGATGTTTCTAATTGTAATTCTTCAACAAGTGCATCATCAAAGAAGCTCTCACCATTTCAAGAGAGTTACAACGAATTTACTGTAAGTGACAAGGGGTGCAGTAACATTATTAAAAATTTGAGAATATTATCAGATGTAATTTCTAAATTTGTACAATGTAGACAGTGTGGTGAGTCACAGAGTGTGAAAATTTGTGAGAGTGCCAGTGGGAGAAAAGGCCTCGCAACTGCTTTGGATTTAATTTGCACTAAATAATCAGCTGTGATTTCATTTATGGGTTCTTCAAAACCAGATGCAATGGCCCTTATGCAATCAATACTAGATTAGATTCTTCAGTTTCTCCCGGCGTATTTGTTGCTCGAACAGTCTATGGGTATACTGCCTGTTCATAGTGTCCAACGGGCAACAGTTCGTTTCGTCAGCGCACCTGACGATGGCGACATGTCTGATCGCCGAAATATTTTGCCTGTTGGACACTATGAACCAGCAGTATACCCGTGGACTGTTCGAGCAATACTATATTAGTTTATGCCTTACACTTCATTGGAAAAGTCATGGCTGCAGGGAGAACATTTTGTTCAGTGATAAACTTACATCAACCACCAAATAAATTTGAAAAACTGACTGCAATATTAGAAAAATCTGTATGTGTGGACAGTGAGGAAAGCATGAAACTGGCTGTTAGGGAAGCAGTGGAAGAGAATGATGGATGTTCAGATATTGCAGTTGCACTTGATAGAAGTTGCCAGAAAAGAGGACGTACTTCTCTGAATGGATTAGTGACTGCCACGAGTGTAGACACTGGTAAAGTGGTAGATGTGGAGATAATGTGTAAATATTGCAAATGTTGTAAAGTCAATGAACATAAAGAACACAACTGTGTGGCTAATTTTAGAGGAACAAGTGGTGGGATGGAAGTTCATGGAGTACAACAAATATTTCATCGCTCCGTAGAAACAAGAGGCGTACGGTACACCAAATATTTGGGCGATGGTGGCAGTAAGGCATACAACAATGTGGTGAATTCTAAGCCATATTGAGATGCCATTATTAGCAAAATAGAATGTGTAGGCCATGTTCAAAAACGTTTGGGAACAAGGCTGAGGAAACTAACTGTTGATATGAGAGGAAAAAAATTAGAAGATGGAAAATTGTTGACCGGACAGGGTCGGTTAACTAAAACTGAAATAGAAAACTTGCAGGTATACTATGGGAGTGAATTAGGAGAAATAAGGAAAATCTGGAGGCAATGAAGAGAGATGTTTGGGCCATATTCTTCCGTAAGTCCTCTACTGATGATAAGCCATGTCACGGATTGTGTCCATCAGGAGAAAATTCGTGATGCAAATACAACAAGGCTCAGGCAACTGGAGAATCTTATTCTCACCAGCATTCTCTTCTTTCTGCTATTATTACACCAATTAAACTTATTTTCAGAGACTTGGCTCATTCTGACCTTCTAAGGAAATGTC
Source organism: Schistocerca piceifrons (assembly GCF_021461385.2). Taxonomy (NCBI): domain Eukaryota; kingdom Metazoa; phylum Arthropoda; class Insecta; order Orthoptera; family Acrididae; genus Schistocerca; species Schistocerca piceifrons. Next base: position 1,239,955,056 of record NC_060138.1, read on the forward strand.
TGCATGGGCAGACACAGAACCCAAATCAATGTTTCAACAGCATAATTTGGAACCACCTTCCTAAAACTGTATTTATAGGTATACATACAATGAAACTAGACGTTCATGATGCTGTTATTACATTCAATTGTGGTAATATTGGAAAGTGTTGGGTACTCAAAAAGTTGGGAATTAATCCTGGTGAAAATATGATCATTGCGATAAAATGAGGATAGCTGATGCAGACAGGTCTGCATCTAATATGGCCAAGAAAGCAAACATCCAGGAAGGTGAAAAAGATGCTGGAAGACCGGCTAGAGGCCAAAGAAGGGTCATCATATGCAGCAAGACAGTTTTAATTAACTGTTAGTAACAAGTTTCAAAAGTTTTTCTTTAAAGTCAATTTACCGCAAACTAAAATTTTCAGGACATATGCCCCATTATATCAGACACTATCATAGATAAATGAATGAAATTTTCAGAGACTCTGCATAACATAAAAAGCCACCTCTGATGCTACATTCATTAATATTTCCCCATTAGGAAGTTCACAAAAAAATATTTTCTGCAGAAGAAACTTAATATTTTTTGTTAATAAATTTTAAAAAAGTATTTCTTAAAAACTATAAAATGAATAAAGTAGATTTTAGTACAGTTGACTCTATTAGCATCATGTAACATACAGTAAAAATATTAAGGTCCTGCATCAAAATTTTTTTTTCAGAAATGGGTCAAATACTTGCCGAAATTAACATGGGTTAGATAGGCAGGGTGTGGTCTCCTTAAGTTCCATTGATATTATTGCAACTAACAGTGCAATAACGTGAGCGACTTCAGAAATTTTACTAGTCGTACCATCAATTTCCTCACGTGCTGCTTGCCCACAAATTTAGCACTAAGTGCTTCTTGACGTACTGATCAAAGAATCCTGTCTGTCGAGCATTGTAATTTTTTGCTCTTTCATTGTCAATTGTCTTTAAATTCTTTCTATGTGATATTGTAATGTCGTTTCATAGGAAATTTGTAGCACCCGTCGCTTGTGTGATTGCATAAGATGTATTAAGAAGTATGATCCCTCTCTTCTGTAATTCTTATTCATTTTTAAAGGCTTGTGCCGCTTTTCGTGCAAACGTCCACTGGACCTATGCTCGCCCTTCATTCACGAACCAACAGGGAAGGGTAAGCAGCGCTGACACCACAATTCTGCTGAACTGAAGAGAGCTGTGCCGACCAAAGAATGCCATATTGGTATACTCAATGAAGCCTGCCCAGTTAGCTGAGTCGTCTAACGCCCGGCTTTCCGGATTGGGAAGGAGCGCCTGGTCCCCGGCACGAATCCGCCCGGCAGACTTGTGTCGAGGTCCGGTGAGCTGGCCAGTCTGCAGATGGTTTTTAGGCGAATACGGGCTGGTTTCCCTTATTCCACCTCCGCTACACTATGCTGGCAATTGCTGCAAAACAAGTTCTCCATGTATGCGTACACCAACATTACTCTACCATGCAAACATAGGGGTTACACTCGTCTGGTGTGAGACGTTCCCTGGGGGCGGGGGGGGGGGGAGGGAGGGGGGTCAGGTCCACCGGGGGCCGAACCGCACAATAACCCTGGGTTTGGTGTGGGGCGGCGGAGGGGTGAAGTGGACTGCAGTAGTTGTCGTGGGGTTGTGGACCACTGCGGCTGTGGCGGGGATGGAGCGTCTCCATCGTTTCTAGGCCCCTGCTCAACATACATAGATACATACATACTCAATGAAATGTTACACTGTACCTCGTACTTCCGGGAAGAGTGGAGCAAAGCCGAGACAGGCCGATCCGTGGTCCAAACGTGGCAACCACACCTGGCCTGTGTGAAATTTGGCACGCTCTGGCCTGCCATGCACTATGCCATCTCAAAAATTCCATGCAACTAGTGCCTAGGACAGACTTATCGTTTGTTCGGTCATGCAAGATTGTACAGCCCAGTCACATACCGTGAGTAGGGAATTCGGCTTATTTGCAACAAGACAAGTATGCAGATGGACAGTGCACTGATGTATGGAACACCATGAACTATCAGGACAGAGCTGTTATGGTTTCCCTTTGCATGGCCGTGGCAGCAGAGAGGGGCACGCTGACAGTTGTGTGCCTACAGACAACACGGGACACGCCAGTGGCAGACACTACGTCGTTGTTTCGCAAGAGTCCCATTTCCATATACAGGTACGAATGTTGCCAACGGGTGATGCCCCAGGGATCAGTGTTGGGGCCACTCCTGTTCCTTATTTATATAAATGATATGCCCTCTAGTATGACGGGTAACTCTAAAATATTTCTATTTGCTGATGACACTGGCTTGGTAGTAAAGGATGTTGTGTGCAAAATTGGCTCGGTTTCAAATAGTGCAGTACATGACCTAAGTTCATGGCTTGTAGAAAATGAACTAACGCTAAATCACAGTAAGACTCATTTTTACAGTTTGCAACACAAAACTCAACAAAACCTGACGTTTTAATTTAACAGAATAGGTATATGATTAGTGAAACTGAACAGTTCAAATTTATAGGTGTTCAGATAGATAGTAAGCTGTCGTGGAAAGCCCATGTTCAGGATCTTGTTCAAAGACTTAATATTGCCATTTTTACTATTCGAACGTTATCAGAACGAGTGATCGTTTGACACGAAAGTTAGTCTACTTTGCTTATATTCATTCGCTTATGTCGTATGGTATTGTATCCTGGGGTAACTATCCCCATTCTAAAAGGATATTTTTGGCTCAGAAACGGGCGGTTCGGGCAATAAGTGGTGTAAGTTCACGAAACTCTTGTCGACCTGCGACGAATTTTTTACGTGTGTGCGATGCGATGCACCAATTGCGACGGATTTTTTCGTTGCTACTGCAATGCAATTTCTTTTATAATTTTTGTTCACCTACCTCTTTACACCGGTAGTACTTCGCACGTAAACTCCTGACTGCAGCTACTTACGAGAACACAGAAAAGCAGCGTTGAGGAAACTGTAACCTCATAGTTACACTCCGGAGGCCGCTATAAGTAAAATTTGCTGAAAATTGTCTATGTACTTGAAAGAAATGATTCGGAAAGGGGATGCCACTCGTACTTTAAACATGAAGTTCAAATTTAAACCTTCAATAGATCTTTATTGCCGCTAAGCAAGATCATCAGCCCATATTTACGAAAATTACTAAAGTTTCTGCTCACAGTTATCACCATAACTAAAACAGCCAGAACTTTTACCTTCCTAAATTCCGAAACCAATTACTTGTAACACAGTCAATGATCGGCCAATTACTTCTGCACACGATATTCAGTGGTTGTCTTTAGTTAAAGTTAATGCTCGCCATAAAACACTCAGTAAAAATATACTCAGTACCGCCACGTTATATAATTCAAAGTTCACTCGCCAATTTCGTCGGAACGAATTATCACAACAGTCTAAAGTTTTCATAAACAGTTTCTGGTCACTACCAGATACCATTAACACTGGACCATAACGCGGAAGTCATCCCAAGACTTCATCTTACACATAATGCGAAACGTCACATCCAGCCTAACCGCCTCCAATCAAAGCTAGCTCGCGACACTCAAAACTATATCTCCTCGCTAGGCGGCCAACCGTCTCGCTTCTCATTGGCTGTCAGCACTTACGACCAATGAGAACTCACTTCTAGGGCGCGGCTCGCGCCAAAATCCAGCAAGCACCAACCACTTCTCTAGGCTCATTGACGTCATCAAATTAAGTAACACAAAACTCTCTAATTAAATAAACAAAACAAAATGAACTATAAGCTTTACTATATACTGGAAATTTATTATGTAGTCGCGAATGTTCTGGCTGACTTATACATAAGCTTACATACTTGGACATCCGACATTCACTAGTAGGGGAACCACTAGTGGATTCGTTCCCACGTTACAGAGTTGGAACACTTGCCAGTTCCTGTAGAGAATTACATGAATGATTTTTAATAATGCCGAACGTCTCACATATTCTCACGCACGCATTCTCATTCACACGCACCCTAACACACAATACACATATTTACTTAGAATTCTTGAAATTATTATTATAGAAAAGTCACAGAGGTTTTCTGAAACTAAAAACTTTCCAAATTTATATACGAACACTGAAAGTGTTATCAGATCATCGTACATAGTCACTGAAGGTGCACTATTACATCACTGTATTTATTTAAATTCTTGACTGTCGGAAAATTACGTTTTTTTTTTTGGAATTTTACTAACTTCCAAAATACAACTATTTTTGATCTCAGACTTTGACATATTGTTTGTTTTCACAACAGAAGGTTGTACATCAAAGATGACGTTCCTCAGGTTATTCCTTTAATAGTTATCAATATTTTTAGTTTCGTATAATGTAAGTGGCCTGCCAGCGCTACTCCATTGCTTTCACACGCGCAGCTGCAACAGATGGTCGTGACGTCAGTCTGCAGGACACAACTCTTCCGTTACTGACCTTACAATACTGTACCGGCTTACATTGCAGCCCACATACATTCTGAAGTAAAGCTTTTAATAGACAAATGGGCGATCGCACACTAGTTGCGAAGCCACAGACCCCTGTTCACGAGTCTGAGTATTTTGACATTGACCTCTCAATATATATATATATATATTCCTTACTATCATTTCTTGTTAACAATATTAGTTTATTCCCAAGAATAAGCAGCATTTCGCTCAGTTAATACTCGGCAGAAATCAAACCTGCATTTGGTTCGGACTTCCTCAACTCTTGTTCAAAAAGGTGTGCAGTATACTGCTGCATCCATTTTCAATAAGCAACCACAAGAATTCAAAAATCTTAGCAGTAATCCACGCGCTTTCAAATCGAAACTGAAGAGTTTCCTCATGGGTCACTCCTTCTATTCTGGCGAGGAGTTCTTTGAAAAATTAAGCTGATTCTTATTGTATTGTTGATTGCGTTTACTTTAACTTTTGGATTCACTTTTTTTGGGTTCATAAAAATTTATTTTTCTGTTATTACTTTTATGTTGTTATTTCATGTACCGACACGTTCCATAACCTTGGAGATTTGCTCCTTAATTTGGTCCCACAGAACTTGACGTGTAAATAAAAAATAAAATTGCCTTTCGACATCGCCATACAGGCCCAGCACCTGGGCTGATGTTATGGAATGCCACTGGATGCAAAAGAAAGTGGCCTCTGGTTTGCATAGCTGGTGACTTGGAAAGCAGCTGTCACATATCTGATGTGTTACGGCTAGTTTCTGTGCCCTGTCTTCGAAGTCTGTGTGACATTATCTTTCAACAAGGTAATGCACGAGCGACAATATCATGGAACAATAAACTGAAGCCTCAATAGGCCACAATCAGGCCGCTGCTGAAATGCATCACATGCTGGTAGACCTTTTGTCCTTACATGGGAGCTAACAAAATCTCCTCGCAAACAACTAACATTCAAACTCGATTTCTGAATGAGAAACCTACTGCATAACCTTTCTCTATATTCAGATTGTAGACAGCGTTATTCACACCTATTTATGTGGCTGCTCTGAAATACTAAGTCTTTCGCACATCCATGTTTGTAATAAACTCCATGCCAGTTTGAGATTTACGGCATGTCGTCTTCATGGTGTTATGATTTTATTAGTTAGCAGTGTGCATAACTGGAGGTATATTTTTAGGATATCGAATGTGCGACACTGGCTCACAAATGCGAGACCAACTAAGTGCTCTGTGTTCTCCCATAAACCAGCCACACCCACAGCTATGACACTGTTGTCCTTTGTGGTCAGATCTATGCAGCCACCATCGATCCTTCATGATGTATGCAGAGTCCCTGATGAGGCCAACGGCATTCCCCGCCGTCTGGTGCACGTCCTGGAAGGAGTTTACGAGCGGAACCTGCAACAACACTCAGACTGCCTATATGGGAATCCTTGCGACAATCGACAGGTAAGCATTTCAAACATCTCTGACGAGATCTTTTCCACTAGCACAATGCACGATCCATAGAGGGTAACCATACTCCCTTGCCGTTACACGGCCTCATGTCTGTGGTTAACCCGTTACTTATCACAGAGAAATTCTTGTCTATAAATAAATAAATAGTCTATAAATAAACAGTCATTTGCAAACAAGTGTTTGGCCAGCAGCATTTACACATATAACCGTTTACTTTTTCAGTTCCTAAACCTTCATTCAATTACACGTTTCACATCATAGCTTTATCATGAATATGATGTGCAGAATATGATAATAATTAAATAAATAATTAACCAAGTATATATGATCAGTTGAACGGAATGGACAGTGTCTTGGCCGGCCGGGGTGGCCGAGCGGTTCTAGGCGCTACAGTCTGGAACCGCGCGACCGCTACGGCCGCAGGTTCGAATCCTGCCTCGGGCATGGATGTGTGTGATGTCCTTAGGTTAGTTACGTTTACGTAGTTCTAAGTTCTAGGGGACTGATGACCTCAGCAGTTAAGTCCCATACTGCTCAGAGCCATTTGAACCATTTTAAAGACCACAACAACAACAATCAGTTTGTCCAGGAATCCTACACTGAATAAAATGGAAAGAGTTAAACTATGGACCCATGACTGAACGCTACCAAACTGATACTCCAGTGTTTCCATGCCCTGGCGTACGCATTATCCAGTCACATTAATATGGCTGCGTGTCAAAAATATGAATAACTACCTTTCGGAGTGAAGACTGCTGCAAAAAGTGCAGGAATAGAGTCAGTGAGATTCTGAAAGGTACCGCCAGGGATGTGGAGCCATACTGACTCCAGTGTTGTTGCTAGTGAGGATTCACAGTTGAACAAACTGTTCGAGATGGTCCCACAGATTCTCGACTGGGTTTTAGTCCGGGGAGTTTGGTGGCCAATGGAATACAGTAAACCCATCCTGCTAATCTCCAAACCACATACGTACACTGCAAGCTGTTTGGCACGTTGCATTGTCCTGCTGGAATTGTCATTGCGCCGATGAAAAGCAAACTGCATGTAGGGGTGGACATGGTCCCCAAGGATAGATGCGTACTGTGCTGATCCATTGTCACTTCCAGAATGGTGAGATCACCCAGGGAATGCCACAAAAACATTCCCCAAACAATGCTCCCTCTTTCGGTATCCTTCCAACGATTGTGACTGTGCGTTTGCTTTCAGACGTTTCAGACCATAGATGCCAATGGCAACTGTCATCTGAAAAGGCCACCCGTCATTACTCAGTGGACATCCCACTGTGGGACTGGCTTGCAACGAACATCAGTCAGCGTGAGTGCATGAACCAGGTGCCAGCTGCAGAGGTTGATACGCAGCAACTTTCGCTGATGGTCATTGAGGAGACACTATCGATAGCCCCTTGGTTCATCTAGATGGTTAGTTGCTCAACTGTTGCACGTCTATTCGCCCATAGACATTTCTGCAGCTGTTGTTCACTCCTATCATCTAAGGCCCATGGTGCACTATGGTTACCTCAGCATTTTGCCATGCATGGTATACTTTTACCATGTCATCACGTGAACAGTTTACAAACTTAGCCATTTTGAAAATGCTTCTACCCGTGGCCCAAAATTCAATGATCATGCCCTTTTGGACATTAGATAAATTGACACTATTCCACAGCCAGCAGAGATTCGCATGATGTAAAGCCAGAGTCAGTTGAGATGTAGAGTAACATTCTATGGGACTCTGTGATGAATCTCATTTGTATTTTTAGCAGTCAGATTGACACCAACATCCTGCTGATAACATGGCGAACAATCATTGGAATCCTGGCGTGTGCAGCTTACCAGATTAACAACATGACTTGTCTGGTAACTGCCAAAAGAAGGCTGAATGCTCGTCAGTATATGGCTAAACCATGTGTTATAGCCTTTATGATCAGGGAATGGACTACTCCAGTTGGGTAATGCAAGAATCCACACACCAGGTCATACTACAAATACTCAGAGGCATACACAGATCTTTGACTGGCCTGCCTGGTCCCCTGATTTGACACTCATTAAAAAGTCTGGGATGTGATGGTAACACATATACTTTCATATCAGTAGATTCAGCCAAAGACGTTCATGAAGTGACACAGAATGTTTTTCAGGTATTGCAAGAAATTCCTCAGTATGACATTTGGGGTTCTTTTCTTCCATACCACAACGAATACAACATTGTATTTCTGCTCATATGGTCACATCTCATATGAGTAGACATCAGCTGATCGTTATGTGATGAACATCAAAAAATTTGATAATATCGAAGTGGTGCTTAAAGATATAATACTTTCCATTTATGTCAGTGTAGTTTCGCAGCATGTGTCAAATTTGGATAGGAACAGTGAAGAACCATTGACACCTACATCTACATATGCATCTGTACTTTGCAAATCACTGTGAAATTCATGGAACAATATTTGTCCCTTTGTACCACATATTAGAGTTTCTACCCATTCCATTCACATATGAAGCATAAGGAAGACTGACTGCTTAAAAGCCTCTGTGCATCCTGTAATTGATCTAATACTGTCTTTATGGCTTCTGTGGAAGTGATACATAAAGGGCCATAATATTTTCCTCACTTAACGCTTTTCTTGAAACTTTGTAGATAGGAGTAGTGTAGCTAAGGGGCTTCCAGCCCATTTTGTTTACATTTGTGACATCACACATGCATTTCAGTACTACCCCCATGATGTCACAGTCCTCACCCCTTTCTATAATGTTATGACATATTTGGGTTGCCTACATGCAGGGGACAAGATGCTGTGTCAGCTGTAGCCTAAAACAGAGTTTCATCAGCAAAAATTCTGCCTCACCAGTAAATTTCACCTCTCACTACCTCAGACACCCTCATACATATTAAGATTCACCAGTCCCAGCCCATTACTTTACTGGTCATTAAAACAAAATAGCCAGTCCCTATCTTCAATCTCTGTACCTCCCATTTGTCAGCAGACATATTTGATCTTTGTACCACATTTGGTGCTAGGCACAATGGACAATAAAATAACATAATACCACACTAAAATATCTGTGTTACTTATCACAATAACTGCTGGTTAAATTTACGCGTTAAGCTGCACTTGTCAATGAACATAATTCGATCTTTATTCCACACTTAGTGCAAGGCGCAATGGACACTAAATTAAATATTCCCATGTGGAAAGTATCTGTAATATTTACCAAAATACTACCATTGATCAAATGTACAGTTTAAGCTGCATTTCTCAATGGACACCTTTCTACCATGCTTATTGTAAGTTACAATGGACTCTCAGATTAAATACCTCTGCATCTAAATTGTCTGTATTATGGTTGCAAAACTGTACAAAACATATATTAGCTAAAATAATATGTTTGTCAAGTCACACAATGTTAATTACACATCTACAAAAATAAATACACTTCATCAGCGGCTGGCCGCGGTGGTCTAGCGGTTCAGGCGCTCAGTCCGGAACCGCGGGACTGCTACGGTCACAGGTTCAAATCCTGCCTTGGGCATGGATGTGTGTGATGTCCTTAGGTTAGTTAGGTTTAAGTAGTTCTAAGTTCTGGGGGACTGATGACCACAGATGTTAAGTCCCATAGTGCTCAGAGCCATTTGAACTTCATCAGCAAAACGATGTTTATGTCAATGTAATTTATTAATGTGTGTAAAAAATATGTGATCTTCATCAGCTACACAATATTTATGACAATGTTATTTCCACACCTAAAAACGTCTGTATTATGTTCCATACAATGCATGTTAGCTAAAATAATGTGTCATCTACTGGAAGAGAGCAATTATTGTGCAACATACACTTGATGGCTAAAACATGGCTGTGAACTCTCAGATTAATTTCCACAACGCTATTTTCACAAGTAAATTATTCTATAACAGTACAAAACACATAAGGCTAAAACAACAGCCAGCAATAATAGTTAAAACTTCATCTTAGGCCTAAATAAGGCTTTGTTACAAAAACGAACCTGCCCAAACACCTTTTATGAAAGGAAGTAGATAATGCATCAAGAAAAATGTAATTAATGTTATTGACTGGGTAAAATAGCTTTTTTCATTACTTTTGATCGAGAAGCGTACCAAAGTGATGCATTTTGACGAGATCTTCACCCACTGTATCACTTACTTTGCTATATGCAACTGCAAACAGAATCAAATATGAAATATAAACACAAGTGAGTCAAAGGCAATGCTGGCCAAGGTGCCACACAGAGAGAAAAGTTCGATATTTCAAAAATACGATGTTTGCACCAAAATAAAATTGTCTGTATTATTTATCAAAATAGATATTGATGTTGAGTGCAAAACACACGTCACTACTGTTATAACTTAATTGTTCTATAACGGTGAAAAAAATATATGAAGTTCGCATTTTGGCACAGCTGATGTAACTTACAGATTAAGTAGCACTTCAAGGTGAACATGGTTTGACCCTGTACCACACTTTAAAGAAATCAAAAACTGCATGGACTATTTATCGAAACTTGAAATATTTGTTCTTTAAGATCACAAAATATACATGGTCCTACTGCTGATCTAACTTAAAGGTTAATGTGCGCTTGTTGATGACAACAGTATCACACTTAAAGAGTCAAGAATTGTGTGTATTATTTGTCAAAACACACGACTTGCTTATTTGTACTACTTATCTAACTTACAGATTAAAGTGCACAGCACTGACTTACGCTGTCACATAGCTGAAACTACAGGACATGTCAATGAAATAGCATAATGAAGAGTGATAATAAGCTTATACATAGGTGCCGATCAAAAAGTTTCCTTTCCAAGGTCGTACAGTCCAGAATCTGTATGCCAATCAGGTAAAATCTCTGTGACTATTAAGGCAATCATCTCACCACCACACCAGGTTGAAGGTACCCATGGGTAATGGACGTTGAGTCCTGCTATGTGAAGAAGTCCATAATCGCCTGCTGCACATCCTCATCCGACAGGAATCATCGACACTTCAAGGCCTTTTTTAAGGGACTGAAGGCATGATAATCACATGAGGAGTGATCAGGACTATACGGAAATGTCTCCCACTTCTGCATCCTGACATTTACAAACTGTGGACATGCATTATCATGAAGCAGCAGAACCCCTTGTTGCACCATTCCACAATGGTGGTTTTTGGCAGACATGCTGCCCCATACACATTCTTCGTTCCCTAATGGATGTCTACCAGATTTTGTCCTGTGGCAGACAAGAAAAGAATAAGAGCATGTTGGTCCTGCATGGACGCGTTTGGTAATAATGTCACAATAGTTCACATTTCCCCATTTGCCGCATGCACATTGGAAGACGCAAAATACCGCACTATACACGCGGGCAGATGACGTTCACCGGGCATTCACCATACCCACCCTGCCATCGGATCGCCACATTGTGTACCGTGATTCGTCACTCCACACTAAGTTTTTCCACTGTTCAATCGCCCAATGCTTACGCTTCTTACACCAAGCGAGGCGTCGTTTGGCATTTACCAGCGTGGTGTGTGGCTTACGAGCAGCCACTCGACCATGAAATCCAAGTTTTCTCACCTCCAGCCTAACTGTCATAGTACTTGCAGTGAATCCTGATGCAGTTTGGAATTCCTGTGTGATGGTCTGGACAGATATCTGCCTGTTACACATTACAATCCTCTTCAACTGTCGGAGGTCTCTGTCAGTCAACAGACGAGGTCGGCCTGTATGCTTTTGTGCTGTTCGTATCCGTTCACGTTTCCACTTCACTATCACATCAGAAACAGTTGACCTAGGGATGTTTAGGGGTGCAGAAATCTCGCGTACAGATACTGGACATGCAAGTAGCTCACAATACGACACAAATGACACCCAATCACCTGACCACGTTCGACGTCCGTGAGTTCCGTGGAGTGCCCCATTCTGCTCTCTCACACTGTCTAAAGACAACTGACGTCGCTGATCTGGAGTACCTGGCAGTAGGTGGCAGCACAGTGCACCTAATATGAAAAATGTATGTTTTTGGGGGTGTCGGGATAATTTTGATCACATAGTGTATTCTGAATTCGAATATAAAAAGTTTCCTTGAGACAAAAAAGCATCTGTCCAGAATTCAGCATGGATTTAGAAAGCATCGATCATATAAATCTCAGCTTGCCCTATTCCCGCACTATAACTTACGAACAACAAATGGCGAGCAGCAGACAGATTTCATATTCCTAGATTTCCGGAAAGCATTTGACATGGTTTTCTACTGCAGACTGTCGACAAAGGAACGACCTTACGGCTTAGATTCCCACGTATGTGAGTGGTTTGAAGACTTTTTAAGTAATAGAATACAGGTACGTTGTCCTCGACAGCGAGTGTTCTTCAGAGACAAAGGTATCATCGGGAGCGGCTCAGGAATGGCTGATAGGACCACTCTTATTCTCTGTATACATAAATGATCTGACAGACAGGGTGATGATGACTGTAGGAGTATCCAGGATGACAGAATTTGTAGCTGATTTGATGAATCGCAGCTTTCTCTAAATGTAGAAAAATATAAGTTAATGTGGACGAGTAGGAGAAACAGTTCTGTAGCATTCGAATATAGATTTAGTAGGGTGCTGCATGACACAATCACGTCGATTAAATATCTCAGCACAACGCTGCAAATCGATGTAAAATGAAATGAGTGTGTCAGATTGGTAGTAGGGAAGACGAATACTCGACTTCGTTTCATTGGGAGAATTTTGGAAAATTGTAGCTCATCTATAAAGAAAACAGTGTATAGAACACTAGCGTGATTTATTCTTGAGTACTGTTCGAATGTTTGGGATCCTAATGAGGTCGGATTGAAGGAAGACGCTGAAGCAATTCGGAGGCAGGCTGCCATATTTGTTACCGGTAGATTCGAACAGAACACAAGTACAAGGTGTACATAAAGTCTAGGAACACTTTCAATTATTTATTGCACAAGAACTAAACATTGTACAGATGTCACACATAATGCAGTTTGAAGAGAAACTCTGAAAGTTTTTTTTACAAACATTCGATATGTAAACTATGAGTGACCCGGCAGACGTCAATAATGTAATAGAATTCTTGCCATAACGTGTCCCAGCATGGCATCGTCAACTGTGGCAGTCGCTTCCCATATTCTGTCCCGGAGATCTGCTACATCACATGGTAGAGGCGATACATACACCATATCTTTAATGTGTCCCCACTGAAAAAGTCTTGCCGGCTGGCTGCAGTATTTTTACTGCAGAGCTGGTGGCCATATTGCGCGCTCTTGAGCATATGCGTTCCTGCTCAGCTACGTCCATCATCATCTGCAGTGACTCCCTGAGCAGCCTCCAGGCCGTCGACCGCTGCTATCCCTCTTCTCCTTTGGTATCCTCTATTCGGGAGTCTGTTTCCGCCATTACCCACTCTGGTCGTTCGGTGGTCTTTGTTTGGACGCCAGGTCACATTGGCATCCCGGGGAACGAACGTGTCGACAGGCTGGCCAAAGGGGCGATCGACGCCCCAGCTTTGGCCATCGGCCTCCCGGCTCGTGATCAGCAGTTGGTGTTGCGCCGTAAGGTGCTTGGGATGTGGGCTGATGAGTGGCGTGGCATGACATCCCCGAATAAACTGCGGGCTGTCAAGGAGACGACCGATGTGTGGCAGTCCTCCCTGCGGGCTTCTCACAGGGACTCTGTCATCCTGTGTCGTCTCCGCATCGGCCATACCTACCTGACGCACGGCCATCTTTTGCGTCAGGAGGATCCCCCCCTGTGTCGGTGTGGGTTCCGGCTGACGGTCGCCCACATTTTGTTGGAGTGTCCCCGACTGCGCACCCTCCGGCAGTCTTTTAATCTCCCAGGCACTTTGCCTTTGGTTTTATGGGACGATGCCTCCATGGCTGACGACGTTTTAAATTTTATCCGTGGTAGTCCTTTTTATGGTTCCATTTAGGGAGGTCCTGCACCTCTCCCTTTCTGTGTCTCTTGTCCTCGGGTCTCTCATATTTGGTTGCAGATTTTAGTGTGTAGTCGGATGGTTGACTCTTTCCCTTTTTTTTGTTCTCGTGCTCAGTCAACTAGTCTCTGGCCATCTTCTTTTCTTCTGTTTCTTTCTGTCTGGTGTTCATCTGTACTCTTCTTGTCTGTAGTGTTCGTTGCTGCATTTGTGTTCTTTCAGTGCCTGGAGGGGAGTCTCCTTCCCCTTGGGGTTTTCTCTGCTCCGCAACTTTATGTTTCGCCTGTTTTTGGAATGGGGGACTGATGACCTAAACTGTTTAGTCCCCCCCCTAAAAGTCCCAACAACCACCACCACCGAAAAAGTCACACAGAGTGAGATCTGTTGATCACGGAGGCCATTTCATGAAGCAGCTGTCTCCTTCTGTAGCACGGCTGACCCATCAATGTGGCAGCTCCGTGTTCAGGTACCCACGAACTTCACGATGAAAATGGGGTGGAGACCCATCCTGCTGAAAGACGAACGGAGAGTCCGATTGCATTTGAGGCATCAGCCATTGCTGCAACATGTCCAAGTAAGAATATCCAGTGACAGTACTCTCGGTGAAGGAGAATGACCCATACAGTTTTCGACATGACAAGCCACAGAAAACATTTACCTTTGAGGAATCACGCTCTTATTCAACGCACTTGTGTGGATGCTTTGTACCCCAGATTCGACAATTATGCCTGTTCACTTTCCCATTGGTGTGAAAAGTGGCTTCGTCGATAAAAATTTAAGCGATCAACAATGCCATTCCCATCCTCATTCAACAACTGCGAACAAAACTCAAAATGCTTGTCTTTGTCGTCATCATTGAGTTTCTGCACTAGCTCCAGTTTGAATGGTTTCATAGACAGCTTCTGTCGCAGGACTTTCCACACTGTCACGAGCCATTTCGAATTCACAGGATGCTCGAGCACCGATTTCTTTGGACTCCGTACATGGAAAGCTCGCTCCGCACCTGAACTCGCCATGTTTGCGACTAGCGCTGACTATCGACTAATTACCAAACCACATGTAGCGGAGTACATGGAAAAAAAACTTCCAGGGTTTCTCTTGAAAATTACATATGTATGATATCTGTACAATGTTTGGTTCTTGTGCAATAAATAATAGAAAGTGTTCTGGGACTTTATGTCCACCCTGTATTACAGACACGCTTCGTGAACGCAATTGGGAATCCCTGGAGGTAAGACGATGCTCATTTCGTGAGGGGCTATTGCGGAAATTTACAGAACCAGCATTCAAGGCAGGCTGTAGAACAATTCTGTTGTCGCCAATGCACTTTTCGTCTAAGGAACACGAAGATATGATACAAAAAAATTAGGGCTCGTACAATGGCTTTTCGACAGTCGCTTCTCCCTCACTCTATTTGCTAGTGGAACATGAAAGGAAATCACTATTATCCATTTCATAAAGGTTGACTTCTGACTTGGAGCTCTTATTATGGAAACATCGTATGATGAATATCGATGTGTTATAACCTGTCGGAATCGCCGAAATGTCTTCTTTTATTTGGTGTATGAATATTACAATTTAGTTGAAAATGGGTCGACATACACGGTAATGTTTAAGAAAAAGCGAGCTTTTCCGACCATTTTTTGGCGAGTGTCAGATTTGAGGAGTCATAGAAGTCAGACTGCAATTAGGAGAAAAATTTCCTCTGCACAGTTTAATGATACAAGCACACTCAATTTCCTGACGAATTGTCGTTGCTTTCCAGTCAGTCGTTTTGAACTGATAATGGAGGGCATATTTTGGTGCAGTTTGCCTAGTTGTGATACATACTAACAATACGAAAAGTGTAAATGCGAGCTCTGTTATTGCCTTGCACAGCTGTTATGTTTTTATACACGTAAAACCGTATAAAGCGCTAATATCACATCTTTAATGTATTTGCTTTTCCATTTCTATGCGCCGCGTGCTCCCGTGTGCTATGTCGCCAGACCTCTAACAGTATTTCCACTTCATTGTTGCGGCGTTACATCGCGGCTAAACCGTCAGATAGGAAAAACTCGTGCTTCCATTCGTTGTCGTGTATTCGTGTGAGACAGCGCTCGTAACATAATTTGTTGCCTTGCACTTATGTAGAACAATGCATCATTTACGAAGCTATAAAAAGTCTGTGGTGATCCGTGTGTGTGCTTACTTTGAGGCCGAAAAAACAGGGCGCGAGCAGTTCCGTACCACAGCCAATAAAGAGTGCTTCTGAATATCTCGGTATTAGTGAAAGTACAGTGAAGTGAATTTCGAGAGAGAATATAGAGAAAATTCGTGTCTTGCATCACCAAGAAAGCGTTCTCACAGGCGACAGAAGTTTGTATTGAACGAGTTAAACAGGGAGCCATAAGAAGAATAATGCAGTTTCCAACAGTGGCAGCCGTATTCGAAAATTTGAAGATTTAAGTGGAAGATTTTCCTGATATGACAGAAACAATCCTTTGGCGTGTTATTCGAAAATTGGGTTTCAGATACAAAAAGTTCAACAAAAATACCTGTGCTGATGGAAAAAACAAATGTCAGGAAAAAGAGACGAGTTCTTGCGAGAACTAAGACACTTGCGCAATACTGGATGGACTATTCATTACACTGATGAGAGTTGGTGTGGTGTAAGTCATTCCAGAAAGTTTGGTTAGCAGGAACAAAAAATGCCTTGTGCATCAGAATGAATGAATGAATGAATTATCACATAAGAAGTGTTCAGGAGTGAAATGGCTGGAAAGGAGGAATTCAAACACCGCCCGGTTCTGGAAATAAGGATTATAATGTGCCACATAGGGAACTGCTGGCTTATTTTCTATTGAGCAAAAAGGAGGTGTGCCGGCCGCAGTGGCCGAGCGGTTCTAGGCGCTTCAGTCTGGAGCCACGCGACCGCTACGGTCGCAGGTTCGTATCCTGCCTCGGGCATGGATGTGTGTGATGTCCTTAGGTTCGTTAGGTTTAAGTAGTTCTCAGTTCTAAGGGACTGATGACCTCAGATGTTAAGTCCCATAGTGCTC
The DNA here is from genome assembly GCF_021461385.2 of Schistocerca piceifrons. Lineage (NCBI taxonomy): Eukaryota > Metazoa > Arthropoda > Insecta > Orthoptera > Acrididae > Schistocerca > Schistocerca piceifrons. Next base: position 1,239,971,960 of record NC_060138.1, read on the forward strand.
AGAGCCATTTTTCAAAAAGGAGGTGCAGATTATCATTCTGAAATGAATGCCAGACACTACACAGAGTGGTTTAGGAGCGTTCTCGAAACATTACCAAACAAATCTGCGCAATGATAAATCCAGTATCACGAAATCCATCCACGAAATGGAGAAAGCGTTCTACTCTTGAATGGTTGGGAAGCAATAATGTAGAGCTTCCATCTAATGTCACATCATATGAGGAACTTACTAAAGCTGTCCTACTGGAACACTGCGACCCCACTTCAGGCCACAGGAATACCTTTTGGAAAGTATATTGTGATCAGTGGAAAAGGAAATTAAACTTCTGTGGTTGCCTGTGGCGCACTGTGAACTGAACGCCATTAAACTATGTGGGCATTTGTCAAGGACAAGGTAGCAAACGAGGATAAGAATTTTAAAATGAATGAAACTTTACTGTTGTGTCGCTCCCCTCTGGAAAGTGTTCCCCAAACTGTCTGAAGTGATTCAGTGAATCATGTACATAGGGTGACCAGATGCAATTGTTTAAAAAGGAGGACAAAGGAAGAAAAAAGAGGACACATCAAACGGGATAACTGCAGATGAGGATACCATCCATCAGTTTTGGACAAGTCACGTGACTGCCGGGAATTACCGGTAAAACTAGTAGTTAATTGTTACTGATGATCAGGTGGTAGTTAACTGAGCAATACAAAAAAATTAAAAACATTGATTGTGGTGACAGTGTGGCGTGAATTCTTTTGTCATGTCAACAACACATAATTGTTTACAAAGCGAAAAACGTAAGACCATTCACCTTCCTTCATTCGACACACCGGTACCAACATCTACAATTCAAGCATCAGCTGACAACATGTAAACTGCACTTTAACTTTCCAAATACAAAAAATTGAATTTCTATGAAACAATGAAATAAAACCATGACAATCTGTCGAGTTATTTCTTACCTTTATTGGCCACTGAGCCGTACGTTACATTCCGCTTCAAATTCATTTCTCCCTTTCTTGAAAGCCGGATTTTTTGCCTGAAAGGACATCGGAAAATGTACACTTTCGTTTAGGCATAGCCATATATTTCACGTAACTCACTCGGTTAAAAATTACACTCACAAATCACAAGTGCACTACAGGAAACGATGATATGAAACGAAGATTTTAAATAATCGATATTTGCATTCGCTTATGGTCGATCAGCAATAACATCGACGATCCTGGTACCACCTACTAACACCGCCTTCGTGCATGTACATCACAAAGGCTGTGCCAATAGTTAAAGTATTTAAGAAAAGAGCAATTGAACGGGACGAATTGTAAATTTAACTGTATTACGCTCAACTTTGCGAAAAAGCCAGACACTGTAAAAATCCCTCGGGACCCCGGACAAAGAGCTAAAAATGAGGACATGTCCGGATTAGCCTAATCCGTACGTCTGGTCACCCTACTGATGTACACAAACTTGAAAACAATTAAGCACAAAGATTCCACTGACTTGACATAACAATAGATCCATTGCTGATCCAAGTAGACGAGTGCAATAGCAGCAGCGAGATCGCAGCCAGAAGCAAAAGCGATTAAAGTAGGTTTTATTTCAGTCCTCATTCTTTCCTGCATAATTTACTCGAGGTAATCGACGTTTCGATTTACTGTTGAAATGTACTTTACCAATGTTCCTTATTGTGAGCTACTTGCATATCCAGTATTTATTTGTAATTTCCCATATTATTTCTTTCTACTCGCAACAAACATCAAACGCGGCAATGTTGTACTGGAACGCGACTGCCGGTCGTTGTGACAGAGCGGTTCTAGGCGCTACAGACTGGAACCGCGCGACCGCAACGGTCGCAGGTTCGAATCCTGCCTCGGGCACGGATGTGTGTGATGTCCTTAGGTTAGTTAGGTTTAAGTAGTTCTAAGTTCTAGGGGACTGATGACCTCAGAAGTTAAGTCCCATAGTGCTCAGAGCTATTTGAGTTTTTGGAACGCGACTACGAAGTTGCCGTTCTTCGCTGATGAACAGATGCTTATGGCGTTGCGCCGGTGTGACAACTACAGCCTCGCATATACTGCAGCTACTAACACAATGACTTTACTAACCCTTATCTAACAAACGCGAGGAGTACTCATTAACAAACACAAATGACGCAACCAAAAAAAATTCAAGCTTCACCGTCGCAATAATTGCAACGGTAATGTCAATAGCAGCGTCTTGCGTTTAATATTATAGTGATGAGAAAATAACGAAAATCGACCTGTAAATAGAATAAAACTGAGCAAAGGAATTTTTTCTGCTAATTAAGGTCTGATTTTCATACGTCCTTAAAGTTAACCTGGCCGAAAAAAGCTAGAAAACGCACGGTTTCTCTTAAATATTACAGCGTATGTCGCCCCCATTTCAACTAAGATGTAATATTCATATACTAAACAGAAGTAGACATTTACACGATTCCGACAAGGTAAAATATCGATGTTCGTAATGCAGTCTGACCAGAAAGTCAGGGGTCAATCATTAAGAAATGGATAATAGTAGTGGTATGTGATACACTCCGCCATCCACCATATGCGGTATATGTATGTAAACGTAGATGTTTGACCAGTGGATCAATCGTTATTTTGCTTTAGATAAATAAACGTTCTTGTATTATTCCATCCTACACTAACTCTTTCAGATCCTTTGGCTACAAGTGTGTACATTAACTTTTACTGTGTCATGGTTGCGATAGAAGTATTTTTTCATCATGCGCAAATGCTGCTAACTGTTAGGCATCACAATGAAAATATCACAGTGCGCAGCAGCTCGTGATCATCAGAATACACGGATGTGATTGGTTCGCTATATTCCACTGTATGACTCAACATTGTTATTGTTATTTTGCATGGTGATTATTGAATGATCAGTTTACTATTTATTGCAATAGAGAATATTTCGTAATTGGTTATTTTAGTCCATAAAATGAAGACATGCACAAAATATGTTTTGTAAATGGGTACATGTTTTTGTATAAATATTGCATCTAAAATCACTGAAAAATCACCTAAAGACATTGCCACATAAAAAAGTTTTCTTTCTCCAGCAAAAAAAGGTCTGAAAGGGCTAAAATCATTGAAAAATCACTTAAGGACATTACCACATAAAAAATGTTTCTTCCTCCAGCAAAAAAAGGTCTGAAAGGGATATGCACACAACAGTGATCAGTGACTGGTTAAAAATTAAATGTCCCTTAGTTACTATTAATACATGCATCCTTGGATAATGATCTTGAAAAGTAGTTGACTGACATTGAGGGAAGTAGGTGGAAATGGCTAGTTGAATGAACTTGAGAAATAGTTATTTATTTATTTATTTATTTAATCCATGTGATCTGATGGTACACAGTGTGTTGCAGATGTCAGAAAATATCATTTAACATTGTTAACATATATTAACATAAGCCTATAGTATCCTAATGTATTATATTGCTCAATGTTTTCAATTTAACACAAACAGCAAGATTACCGTTCTAAGTATTCATTTACAGAGTAAAAACAGTGACACAACAAATATGACTTCACGGCTTTGCTAAATTTTGTGTTGTCTTCGATGGACTTAATACTAGTGGGAAGATTGTTGAACAGTTGGAGCCCATGTGGAAAACTCCCTTTTTACACAGTTGAGTGTTTGTACGTATAACATGCAGGTTTGCGTTTTTCCTGGTGTTGTGTTCATGTATTTCATTATTTTTTACGACTCTGGGGTCAGTTGGCACTATGTGTTTTCTGAAGAATTTTAAAGTCTCAAGAATGTAGAGGCAAGGCAGTGTAAGGATTTCCAACGTTCTGAAGATGGGTTTGCAGGAGTCTCTGGGTTTGCTCCCAGTAATAATCCTCATTGCTCTCTTCTGGATTCTGAATGTGCTCCGAGCAGTTGGAGCATTTCCCCAGAATATTACACCATATTTTAGGTGGGCTTGTATGTAAGCGTAGTATGCACTGGTTAATGTTTTCAGGCTAGCACATGTTTTCAGTACACTCAATGCATAACAGCCAGTACAAATCCTGGCATTTACCTGTCCTGTATGTGTATTCCATTTCAGGTTATCTTGAACCCACAGACCTAGGAATTTGAAAACAGTGTTGGTATCTATTGACTGGTTATTGATAGTGACAAATGGCTGAGAGGAATTTGCATTTTGTGTTGTGTGGAAGTTCATGGGAGCTGTCTTTCTGCTGTTGATAGTTAATCTGTTGATTTTTGCCCAGTTGCTGAGTTGATCAGTAGCCAAGTTCACAGCTTTTTGCACAGCATCTGTATTCTCCCCTTTGAGGAGTACAGTTGTGCCATCAGCAAATATTTTTGTTTTGTGTGCATCAACATTCAGGCTCAAGTCATTAATATACAGGAGGAAAAGTAGGGGTCCCAATAGTGAGCCCTGTGGAACACCTTGCTTTTAGTATATTTCATGCTGACTCTCTGCATCCGATTGGTTAGGAATGTAGCAATCCAGTTGTTTGCAATTCCTCTGATACCGTAGTGTTCTAATTTTTCCAGTAATATTTTGTGGTCAACAGTGTCAAAAGCCTTTGACAGATCCAGAAATATGCCTGTTATGGGTTGTTTTCTATCTAACAGTTCTAAAAGCGTATTTGTGCAATCATATACTGCAGTTTCAGTAGATTTGTTGCTTCTGAACCCATGTTGAACTAAACTTAGTAAATCTTTTTTTTTCAATGAAGTCCATCATTTTTATGGACATTATTTTTTCAAAAACTTTAGAAAAGCAGGATGAGATTGAGATAGGCCTGTAGTTATTCATATCTTTATTATCACCTTTTTTGAAGACAGGAATTACTTTAGAAAGTTTCAGAGCTTCAGGGAAGATACCTGCCTGGAAAGAACAGTCACAGAGGTGAGTTAATGGTTCAGCAATTGTGTGTTCACAATTTTTGATTACAGCTGCTGGGATACCATCAATTCCAGCTGAATATGAATTTTTTAAATCTCTGAGGGCTTTTGCAACATCATTTTCAGTGACTTTGGTAATGAAAATTGACTCTGCACATGTGTGATATTTTTGGTTTACTGGTTGACAATTTGTGTTAGGATTATTTTGGACCAGTTTTTCAGCTATGCTTGTAAAGAAATTGTTGAATGAGTTCACCACAACTTCGGGATTAGATATAGATTCATTGTAGAGTTTGATTTCTATGTTCATGTGTGAAGCTTTCATTTCCCCTCTTTCCCTTTTTACGATATTCCACATTGCTTTTACTTTATTGCTGGATTTGTCAATGTACTCATCATTCTGCATCCTTTTTGCTTACCTTATCACTCTTCTTAGGATACATGTGTAGTTTTTATAGTATTCTGTTAGTTGGGGGAGTCACTACTTTGTTTATATAATGTGTGGAGTATTCTTTTATGTTTGCAAGAGATTTTTATAGCTGGTGTAATCCAACTCTTGTTTCTATTATTATTATTTATTCTTACTGGTTTTTGCGGAAAGGCCTCTTCAAAGTGGTGGATCATTTTGTCAAGAAATATGTTGAATTTCATGTTGACATCATTGGCTGTGTACATCTCTGTCCACTTTTCTTTACTAAGGAGGGCATTTAGCTTGTTCAAGTTCTCTTGGGTGAAAAACCTTCCTAAAGTTTTAGGTGGGACTGGGTTTGAGGTATCTTTGCTAACATCGACCTTTAGAATGACAGCTTGGTGGTCGCTGAATCCTGCATTGTATACTTCTAGAGTTGGGTTAAGTTTATTTCTATTTGCAAAAATTTGATCTAGAGCTGTCTTGGATGTGGGTGTTATTCTAGTGGGCTCGTTTACAAGGCCATGCAGATTATAAGTTTTTGCAATGTTAATCGATGTTTCCGTGTTTCTGTTGTGGGTGAGAAAGTCTATATTAAAGTCACCACATATAATCACATCCTGTTTCTTCTGGCTTATTTTGGATAGAACCAAGTCCATTTGTAACAGAAAATCATTAATACTACTGGAGGGGGCTACAATTAGATTTAGATCTGTAAGCTTTATGGCTGCACATTCAAAGATCTTATCTGTTCCTATTTCCTTTAGGGCAGGAAGTGGGCTATATTCAATGTGTTGTTTGATCAAGATGGCAGCCCCACCATGTCCATCATTTGATCTGGAGTAGTGTTCACACAATTTTGAGTAGTGAGATTAGGTTAACCACATCAGTGCAGAGCCAGTGCTCTGCTAGGCATACTACTGAGATATCACTGAGTTCACTGGTCAGCAAAATGCTTAAGTCATCAGTTTTGTTGCTCAAGGATTGGACATTGTGATAATAAATTTTCAGGTCTGAGTGGGGTTTACTCAGGGGGCTCGAAGACATATTTACTGTGTCACTGACCTTTAGTTTAAATTGTGCTGTATTCCAGGTATGTTGACTTCTGAGCAGTTGTGCTGGTTCTGTTGGTCGTCCTTGGCAGCCATCTCATCTTCCAGGTGGGCCTGAAAAGTATCCTCATGCACTTCACACTGTTGAGGCATCACATTGACGTTTTGGAGGGATGTCTCGATAATGTTCACCATCACATTATTGATCCTTTCAGGTTTCTGACCTTTTTGAGGGGCCAGGGGGTTTGTGTTTCGTCTCTGTGACTTCGTGACCCATTTGTCTAGTGTAGTTTGCACGGTATGGCCACTATTATTATTTTTATTTCCCGTCTTGTTTGTCTTTATCCAATTGCTTATTAGCGTCTGTTTATGGTTTCTGACTTTTGGTTTCTTATTGTCCCCCATAGTTGTCAGGAAGGCCAGTCTATTGCAGATAATCTCCTTGCCACATTTGTTTAGGTGTAAGCCATGTGTTGTGAAGTGGTTTCTGGCTAGTCTCTCTATTTCAAAGTTCACAGCAATTCTTTTTTTGTACGCGTGTTTAGCTAAATTCAGAGCCTGTATCAGGTGGAGGTTTGCAGTATTAATTTTACTATTTAAATTTTGAACATCATATTTCCTGGGTATAGCATGGATGATGATATTCATTTTGTGACTTAGAGCGAGTATTGGTTCCAATGGTTCTACCACATCCTTCAACATTAGATCGAGAGGTTTGTCTATGTCGTTAGAACCCCCTATTACAATCAAAGTATCACGTGTACCGAAGCTTCTTGTCAAACATTCTGCGTTTTTTAGCACTTCTTTTAGTGGGGCGCCAGGTTTTACTATGCTTTTTACCTGGTATGAGGGCCCTAGTTTGTCTTGCAGTATTTGAGCACAGTCTCTTCCATGACTGTCACTTAATATTAGTACTTACATTTTTTCCGAGATTTTCTTGCTATGTAACGTTCTGGAATTTCTTTCGTTTTTGTCCTGCACATATATCGGTGCTTGAGAGATTATGTTCGTCGGCGGGTTATTCATACACTTTGTGGCGGATTGTTCACTTTGGGTTAATTTTTGCGTAAGGTATTGAGCAAAGTTAGGCTGTAAATTGACCTTGCTAGCATCTTGCACCCGGCGCTTATCAGTAGTTACACTTTTAAAATCACTTTCTGGATCCATTTCACGTAGGCGTACCCTCACATTTGCTTTGTTTTCCGTTGCAGTTCGTTTACATTCAGATTTTACAGGGCTACGATCACACGTGGCGCTAGACAACACACGATTTCTGAGCATTGCATTCTGGGCACGATTTACGGCTTGACTATTTCTCGTAGTACGTTGTCCCGTCAAACGCCAGTTTTTGTTACCGATATTTACGTTCGGTGTGCGGATAACGAGTTCATTGTTCGTGGTTTTATTGGTTACTGCCACTTCAAGTTCATTACACTTCACTAATAGTTCATGATACTTCACCAGTAGGCTTTCAAGCTTCAGGTTGAGGTCCATTATTTCTTGCTTCAACGATGTAATTATGTGATCCTGCGTTTTTAGAGTATTGTTTACTTTGGATTCAGTTGCTTGTATGATGCACTGGCGGCATGACCACTGTTCTTCACTGTTAAATTATTTCAGGTTAACTTTGACGCATTTTTCGTGATACCAGTAATTACAGTTAATACACAGAATACCTCGTATAACTCTTTTCGAACATATTTTGCTCTTATTACGGTCGAAATTCGTTGGAACTGCGGGATCGGCAATTTGTACACTTTTACCCGGCGCCATCTTGAACCCGGCTAGGTAATTAGAAGTATATTGTTTCGCACTTGAATGACGTCATAGAGTGTGGGGGTTAAGTATTAATTCCCAAGACCCTAGTAAGCTGTCAGTTGTTTGAAAATGTAATTGTTCCAATAATGAACTGTGTTATTTGTTAAACATTTATTTATGGTCTCTGAAATATATCTGTTTCGAAAAATCAGCAAAATTCTAACAAAAGGCTCCAAACCTGTAGATAGTAACAGAAGAATATGGTCATATGTTGCAGAAATGCCATTTCGAATAATACTCTGCTGCAAAAAGCCCAAAATTGCATAAGAGTTTAAGGCTTATGACCGAACATGAGTGAGGAATCTGTCTGATTGTTAGTCATGACCTTCCACTATGGTGTACAAGTGACTGATCAGTCAGATGGTTAGTAAGACCAAGGGAGTGGTTGGGTCTTTTTGAACTGGTTGTTGAAAATCATTATTTTTAGGCAATAAATCATTATAATCAAGTATTAAATAATGATGAGCAAAGCAACACGTGATTAATAATAATGATAAAAGTGATATGTCAATATGACAGGTCATTAATAAATGTGATAAGGGCAACAGACTGACTTGTAGAGAACATTAGATCCTTTGCCACAGATAGGACTTTTACCTGTGATATAGAAGGAGGACAACTGTGTCAGGACATTGATCCTTTGAGGAGATCTGGCAACAAACACTGACCCTGAGACACCTGACAGCAATGCAAGCTGTCCTGAAGTATACTTTGCTCCACTACGTATGTTTGATAGTAACAGACTCCTTTCAGTCAAACACATACTCTTTGCCTGTGCTACTGTGCTTTTTATGCTCTGCTTCCTTCATCCATCACAGGATACTTTGCTTCCAAGGCAGCATAATTCCTTAATTTTGTCTTCCTTGTGATCACCAATTTTGATGTTTAGCTTCTTACTGTTCTTATTTCTGCCACTTCTATTTACTCTAAACTTTTTACAGTTTACCTTCAGTCCATGTACTGTAGTCGTTAGGCTACTCATTCTATTTAACAGATTCTTCTTCACTTTCTCTGAGGGTAGCAGTGCCATCAGCGTATCTTACCATCGATATTGTTATGCTCTAAATTTTAATTCCATTCTTCAGTCTTCCTTTTATTTTTCTCGTTACTTTTGTGTGTGTAGCGTAAACAGTGGAGGCAGAAGATAGCATCCCTTTCTTACATCCCTTTTATTCCGAGCACTTAGTTCTTGGTCTTCCACTCTTATTCTCCCCCTTTGGCTCTTGTACAAGTGCATGCTGAAAAGTAATGCCCTCGATATAGCTCTCTGCCGCTTTTCGATTCATCTGTGTATTGTTTTTGTTAGCAACTTAGATGCATGAGCTGTTAAGCTGAATGTGCGATAGTTCTTGGAGTTATATGCTCACGCTATCTGCAGAATTGTGTGGATGATATTTTTCCGTAAGTCTGACGGTATGTTTCCTGTCTTATAGATCCCACATATGAGCTTGAACAGTCGTTTGGTTGCGACTTCCCCCAGCGATTTTTAGAAACTCCGATTAAATGCTATCTATCCCTTCCACCTTATGTGATCTTAAGTCTTCCAGAGATCTTTTAAATTCTGACTCTAATACTAGATCCTCTATCTCTTCCACATCAACTCCAGTTTCTTCTTCCATTGCATCATCAGACAATTCCTCTACCTCACATAGGCCTTTGGTGTACTCTTTCCATAAATCCACTCTTTCCTCTGAATTTAACAGTGGGATTCCCATTACACTCTTAATGCTGCCAACCTTGCTTGTAATTTCACCAAAGTTTGTTTTGACTTCTCTATACACTGAAATGATGATCAATTCTTTTTTGATTTCTTCATGCTTTTCCTGTAGCAATTTCTCCTAGGTATTTACTATTTGTTTCATTTGTAAGTGATTGATGTTTCTGTACTCTGTCTTTCTCTGAACATCTTTGTACTTCTTTCGTCCATCAATTGAAGCATTTCTACTGTTACCCAAGTTTCTTCACAGTCACCTTCCTTGTGCCTAAATTTGTCTCTCCAACTTATGTGATTGCTTTTTTTTATGGACTTCCACTCCTCTTCAACTGAACTGCTGCTATGGTATTTGCTAATGCAATATCCACATCTTTAGCAAACTTCAAAGGTGTTTCATCATTCCTCAGCATACAACTTGCTTCCACAATTGTTCTTCCGGGCGATTCTCTTAAATTTCAATTCACTCTTCATCATTATTAAACTGTGGTCTGAGTCTCCATCTACTCCTGGGTATGCCTTACAAACCGATATCTAATTTTGGAATCTCAGTCTGATGTACTCCTACTGGAATCTTCCAGTGCCTCCAGAGCTTTTCTGTGTACACCGCATCCTCTTGTGATGTCTGAACAGGAGTATTCTCTATTACCAGCTGACATTTGTTGCAGAACTCATTTAGTCTTTCTGTCCTCTCATTCCTACTACTATGCCCATATTCTCCCATAACTCTTTCTTCTAATCCTTCCCCTGCAACTGCATCCCAGTGTTCCATGACTATTACATTGTAATTTTCTTTTACATACTGAATTACCCATTTAATATCCTCATACGTAAACTAACAGCGTTGGAATGCTGTCAAATCTGATGAGAACTACCCAGTTACAATAAATCCTACTTCCATTATACCATTTTCTGCTGCTGTTGATATCACCCTAAATTCTTCTGATGAGAAATCCTTATCTTCTTTCCAGTTCATTTCATTGACACCCGATATAACTAGATTAAGGCTTTGTTTCCCTTTTCAGATTTTCTAGCTTCCATACCACATTAAAACTTCTGACATTCTACATTCCAAGTCATCAAGTGTTACCTTTTTATTTGTTATTCCATCTTTATCTCATGATCGTCTTCCTCTTGGCAATCCCCTCTCAGAGATCTGAATGGAGGCCAGTCCAGAATGTTTTGCCAATGGATAGATCATCATGACAGTTTTTCAGCTACAAGGCACATAGCCTGTGAATACACATTATGTGCCTTTAATACAGTGGTTTCCATTGTCTTATGCATCCTCTTTTCATTGATTACTGTTGATTCTTCCACCTTTTAGGGGCACAAGAGAGTGTCCTGAATCCGTGTCCAGATCTCTGCTATCTGTGACAAGGCCATTGGAAGAATGAGGGTGACTTCCTACACCAGAAGTCTTTGCACACCATTGCTGATGATTTTTAATCAAAATTTAAGCAGTAGCTAGGTTCGAACGTTGAACCCACGGCGTTTTGATTACTAGTCAAAGATGCTATCCCTAGACCGTTAGGGGCTTCTGCTTTGATGTGGAGAATATTCATTATGTTTGAACACAAATTGTTGTAGGTGTTGCAGTTTCTTTGCAAGGCTGTATCTCTCAGACACAACATGTGTCCCATGTACCAACATTTGAAGGACATCTGTAGTATGCGATGGATGATGACTACCAGACACCTGCAAATATAGGTCCATATGTGTGGACTTATAGTAAACGGACAGTAGACAGCTGTCTTTTTCCACTCCCATCATAAATTTGATATTCTCATTGATTGAATTCAGATGTTGCAAAAACATGATTGCTCTTCTTCCTGGTGTGTCAGCACTACAAAAGCATCATCACTGTGTCACCAGAAAGGCCTTTGGCTTAAGTTCCACTGATTCAAGTGTCCTGTCCCCAAAGTATTCCACAAAAATGTTACTTACCATCAGGTAGGGAGGATTATCTTTAGCAACACCAACAGTCAATTCAAAATATTCACTGTTGAATAAAGAGTAAGCTGAGAGAAGGTGTGATGGAAGAGTGCTGCTGTATCAGCTTCAAACTTACTCCAATGAGTGACAACAAATCCATGAGAGAGACCCTAGTGAAGAGTGAGATGACAAACTTACTAACAAGTCCAATTCATTGAGTCATACTGAGCTCAGTCTATTAATGAAGTCGGCAGAGCTGTGAACATGATGGAAGCATTTTCCCACAAAAAGTCTCGGCAACAGAGTGGCATGTCTAGCTAGTCACACTTTGCTGTGCTGATATTACACACAGTAGGACACAATGGTACATCTTCTTTGCGAATTTTTAGAAGACCACATAAACTTGGTGAAACAGAGCTTGAGGTCTTAATCTTTTCACAGCTTCTTGCCAAAGAGGAGAATAATTCAACACCGCTTATATTTTTTCTTTCTACTCTCCGTGTAGTGCCTTTATCAATTTTCCTGTATTTTGTTCACTCAGCAGACTGTAAATCTTCTAGTCAAAGACCTACATCACAACAGTACAGTGGTGTTTCCCTTATTCATTGGAAGGAACAGTGTGTGAGGATCTCATCATAATTTGAGTGGTGCAGCCCTTTCCATGAAAGAAACATTACTTTCCTGAGAAGGAACCCTCATAAGTGCACCACATATTTCATACCTTATTTCTTCTGCTGCACGACTGGGAAGGGGCTTATAACAGCTTTTCAATAGTACTAATAATACCAGTTAAACACTAGGTTCTAAGCTTAGGAGCAAAGTTCAAGCCATTCCCAAACATTGGCAGCTTCACATTATCCAAACCCATATCTGAGAAATTGACCATGAAGTGCTGAAAAGTAACTTCTTGTGGTTATGTTCCTGACATGTGGACAAAGTTTGAAGATTGTTTTGAAGAAGACTCCTTATGAATCCAGTCTGACTTGCCCAGGTTATGCCATCAACAGATTCCTCACTCCCAACCACTGATACACTACACCCAGTGTACACATGTTAATTCATAATTCATGCACTATCAGCTGTCACAAGACCATAGCAACAACGTTCTGTGGTTCTGTCAGTATGGTAATTGTAGAAGCTTGTTTTGTAGGTCTTTGGATCTTCAATGAAATTTCTAGTCTTTGGATCTTCAGCCACTAAATTTGGATCTTTCAGCCACAAAATTTATTTCACCTATTGTTTTGACTTTCATCATCAGACTGGATGTCTAATGTGCCTCATCAGAAATTAATTTTTCTCCATCTTTTTGGTCCATAGACTGCATTCCAAACAGAAAACTTTAAGTATCTTGTGCATTGTCCAATATTTACTGTAAGGTGTAACAAAAGCCTTGATAATTCCTTCCACAAGGCTAAGGAAGAATGTTGGTCTCTTCTTGTTAGAAATGTTCCTATGTCGCATAGAGCTGTGGAAAGGTTATATGATATTCACTGAACTGAACGAGCTCACGTTCTCTGTCGCTGGTTGTTTTTCAGTGTGATTACTGCTTAAAGAATTAGAATTGTAATGCAGATTTCTGGTCTTCAGTGAATCTGTTATATTTTACCTTATCTCTCTGGAATATAGCCTAGAGTTGTCTAGACAGTTGTTTGAGTGCACTGTTCAGTTGAACATTGTTTTCTACATAGTAAATTATAATCAGCAGGATTCTGACCTTTGGTTGGGCTTCCAGCACAGTATTTGCCATAAATGTAATTATGATGTTTGTAGTCAAAGCAGACATTCACTCTTCATGTTCTTTGTCCTAGGGTACAATGAGTCATTATCTGTTTGATATATTGACCTCTGCCTGATGACCATCTCGTTGTGGGTTCAAGACTGGTGTCTGTACACTGGGCATTCTGTCATTATGATATATGCCTAGGTCTTCAATTATTACTTCATTAGTTTGGTCTGATGTAGCCACAGTTTGTTGCTGAACAGTAGGTTCACTTCTTCGTGTTGCTGTTTGTGCCAGCCTGACACTGTTAACTGACATTTGTGTTGCCTGGGATGGTCTCCCTAGTCTTGGGTTTTGGCCTGACTTTTACCAGAAGAACACATGCTTGCTCTGTGGGTAGGACCCTGTTCCCTCAGTGTCCCTTACTCTGTCTATCCCAACAATTCCAGATCACCTTTCCTGCTGCCAGTCTGCCCTATTGGTGATTCAAAGAAACCATGATAAAATTGTGTATCTCATTTAGTGCTTCAAGAGTTTTGAGGTAAATTCTAGAAACACTTGGCTCTCCATCATCCTGATATTTTAATGATGGTGGTGAGAGAGCCTTTTTACTGCACCACACATATCTGTGTGTGCAGGAGGGACAGCTGTCACAAGAAGCCAGGACCAGCATCAGACGAGCGGCCCCAACTAGTGGTTACCAGCAGTGCCTTGAGATTTATATCAGAAAGTCAAAGAGTGTTTGTATAATGTTCCATGATTTGTGGTGTCATGAGGATTGTTACAGAGACAAATTAAGTGTGTATTGTATAGAGACTCTTACTTCATGTCCTGGCTCTGCATGAGGCAGCACGTATGTAATTGTATGAGTGTTTTGTTGATTCTGACATTCATCTTGGAACCAGTTGGCTTGTTGGAGCTTGTACAGAATAATTGTTACTTTGGGGATGAGAGTTGAAAATATATTGTTGAACTGCAAAGATTCTACGAGTACGTGATTTATTTCAAGAATAGAGAGTTGTTTAATATTATTCCATTTTACCTGATACAGTCTTCAGAGAAGAATGAAATGGTGAGAGTGACGTAGCTGATGAACCTAAGAAGAGGACACCCACAGTGTATGAGTCAACTGGTAGAGACACGTGAGTCATGCAACCCAAAACAGCACTGTCTCTTGTTGTCCAAGAAAGCGTTAGACTTGTGCAGCATCACCAACTATTTGTAACATAGAACCTACTCACCTACTGTCATTTTCAGGTCTCCAACCTGAATATCCATCTCGTTTGCCTATCTTCATGCACCCTCACTATTTTTAGCAAGCTTGCAACTGCATCCCAGCTACTACATGAAAAACCTGATATAATCCAGGACCTCATTGGGTTGCAGTTTTGTTTGAGATTTTTTTAGTGCAAATGTTAGTCTTCACATCTTTATTGGACTGTATTTACCCTGGCAACTGGAGTTGTTCTTGCAGATAATCTTCCTTACATCACTTGCCTTCCTCTATGTGGAAGTACTCAGCTTTTGTGTTAGAGTTTTTATTTTTTATTTATTTTTCTGTTGTCTTGACTCAGGTAGAAAGCTGTTATGCTTTATAGATCTTTCTAGTTTTATTACTTGATATATACACTTTCATGACTTGTTTTTTTTTGTTTTGTTTTTGTTTTTATTACCTCCATGTGCACATGATACCAGCATGAACTGCAGATGGGCTAGCTGTCAGAACAGTTAGCACAGGACTTTGAAGATGAATATGATATTCATGGCTTATAAACATGTCTCAGTCTGTGAACTGCCATTGATTTATTTTAGTTTTATATTTTTTATGTGAACATAAGTCTCCATTTCTTCTAAAATCAAACTTTTTCCAAGTCCGCAGTTTTCTCCTTTTTTGGCTTTATAATAGATGAAAGAATGGAACACAGCTGTGCAAATGCAGTATTGTCTTTCTGTCCAACTGCAATAAACAGAACGTCTTTGGCATGATACACTTTTTGATTTCTCTAAGATTGTTCTGTCAAAGTATGACATCTGACATTTTCCATTTCAGCAATACTCGTGGTTCTTATTTCCTTCGTACTGGTACATCCTTTCCTTTCGGCTTGGGGAAAGAAGGTGTCTATGTTCCACAACTACCAACTACAGCAAGCCCTCTGCCAGAGAATGAAATCAGAGGGCACAGTGGTTGACTTCAACGGTTCTATGAGGTGAAAAATACTAAGCAATGTATCAATGCTGCTAACTCGTTGTAATGCTAGATGTGAGGACTTTTGTGTAAACATAAATGAGACTGTTGGCAATAAACTACATAAAAATTTTCTTATGTATTATTTGGTTATTTAAGACGTTTCAATAAAAACATTAAAGGAGTGAGTAAAAGTTTCCTTTCAAGAGCTGCAAAAGTCAGGTACATGACTGGTTACAACATCAATACTTATCTATTTAAAGTATTTCCTTTTTCTTATTTGATTATTTGGTAAATACATGTCATAGAAGATATGTGACAGGACACAAGGAATGCTTTTTCCCTCACAGTCTGATTTACCTCAACTAGTCTTCTAATCAGCTTTCAGGTATAACTACTGCTTACAGGTAAAGTATTGCCAAGAGGTGAAAGTAATTTGTTGAAAAATTGCTCAAGGTGAGAAGTCAGTGCCATTTCTAGGTATTGAACTTCAACCAGAATGTTCTGAAGAGGAACTTCTTTCCTGTCTTCACATATATATGTTAATAACAAATGAAAAGTTAATATACAGAAAATATTTTGGCTTAATTTTACTGGTGAAAATGTGTATTAGGTGTTACATAAGTGTGCAAATAAATGTAATGCTCTTGAATTTATCAGTTTGAGATTCTGTGCAAAACATACTTATTACACTCCAGATAATTTACACTGGTGAAGTACACCTGTAAGATAAACGCATGCTATTCTGAACAATTTTATCTGTATCTATGTATTATACAATAGATGGAAACTTTAGTGCAACCAAATCAAAAATATGTATATTTATTTCTGATACTGGTAATATAGACTGGCAATGGCAAGAAGAGAAATTTGTTGACATCAAGTATAGATTTAAGTGTCAGTATTTATATGGAGTGTAGCCTTGTATGGGAGTGAAACACGGGCAATAACTAGTTTAGACAAGAAGAGAATAGAAGCTTTCAAAATGTGGTGCTACAGAAGAATGCTGAAGATTGGATGGGTAGATCACATAACTAATGAGGAGGTACTGATTATAATTGGGGAGAAGAGAAATTTGTGGCACAACTTGACTAGAAGAAGGTATTGGTTGGTAGGACATGTTCTGAGGCAATAAAGGTATCACCAATTTAGTATTGGAGGGCAGTGTGGAGGGTAAAAATTGTAGAGGGAGACCAAGAGATAAATACACTGAACAGATTCAGAAGGATGTAGGTTGTAGTAGGTACTGGGAGATTAGATTAGTACTTGTTCCGTAGATCATGAATACGACACTTCGTAATGATGTGGAACGTGACAGGTTAATGAAAGGTGTCCATACAAGATATTACATTAGGCAAAATATTACATGACACTCAATATTTATTTATTTTTGAGGTTGGGAAATTACCCACTTACTATATCCAAAAATTCATCTAATGAGTAGAAGGAGTTGCCATTAAGAAATTCTTTTAATTTGCTTTTAAATGCTATATGGCTATCTGTCAGACTTTTGATGCTATTAGGTAAGTGACCAAAGACATTTGTGGCAGCATAATTTACCCCCTTCTGAGCCAAAGTTAGATTTAACCTTGAGTAGTGAAGATCATCCTTTCTCCTAGTGTTGCAGCCATGTACACTGCTATTACTTTTGAATTCATTCGGATTGTTAATAACAAATTTCATAAGTGAATATATATATTGTGAGGCTACAGTGAAGATTTCTAGCTGTTTACATAAGTGTCTGCAGGATGATCTTGGATGAGCTCCAGCAATTATTCTGATTACACACTTTTGTGCAATGAACACTCTTTTACTCAATGATGAGTTACCCCAAATATGATGCCATACGAAAGCAGAGAATGAAAATAGGCATGGTAAGCTAATTTACTCAGATGTAT
The DNA here is from genome assembly GCF_021461385.2 of Schistocerca piceifrons. Classification (NCBI taxonomy): domain Eukaryota; kingdom Metazoa; phylum Arthropoda; class Insecta; order Orthoptera; family Acrididae; genus Schistocerca; species Schistocerca piceifrons. Next base: position 1,239,989,566 of record NC_060138.1, read on the forward strand.
ATCGCCAAAATTTTGCAATGACCCTAATAGCATAAGTAGCTGAACTCAAATGTTTCAGCAGATTGCCAGTGTGTTTATCCAGTTCAACGCCTCATGAATGCATACACCTAGAAATTTTGAATATTCTACCTTAGCTACCGATTTCTGATAGAAGTCTATATTTATTAATGGGGTCATTCCATTTACTGTGTGGAACTGTATATACTGTGTTTTGTCAAAGTTTAATGAGAGCCCATTTGCAGAGAACCACATAATGATTTTCTGAAAAACATCGTTTACAATTTCACCATTTAATTCTTGTCTGTCGGGTGTGATAGCTATACTTGTATCATCGGCAAAAAGTACCAGCTTTGCATCTTCGTGAATATAGAATGGCAAGTCATTAATATATATTAAGAACAGCAGGGGACCCAAGACCGAACCTCACGGCACCCCATTCTTGATTGTTCCCCAGTTTGAGAAATCACCAGTTTTTTGTATATTATGTGAACTGTTTATTTCAACTTCCTGCACTCTTCCAGTTAGGTATGATTTAAACCATTTGAGCACTGTCCCATTCATACCACAGTAGTTGAGCTTATCTAGAAGTATTCCATGATTTACACAATCAAAAGCCTTTGATAGATCACAAAAAATCCCAACGGGTGACTTCCGGTTACTCAGAGCATTTAATATTTCATTAGTGAAAGTATATATAGCATTTTCCGTTGAAAAACCCTTCTGGAAACCAAACTGACATTTTGTTAAAACTTTATTTTTACAAAGGGTGAAGCTACTCTACAATACATTACTTTTTCAAGAATTTTGGATAAGGCACTCAGAAGAGAGATTGGGCGGTAGTTGTTGACATCAGACGTATCCCCTTTTTTATGCAGCGGTATAACAATGGCATACTTCAGTCTATCTGGGAAAATACCCTGCTTCAGAGAGCTATTACATATGTGGCTAAGAATCCCATTTATTTCTTGGGAACAAGCTTTTATTACCCTGCTGGAAATGCCATCAATCCCATGTGGGCTTTTATTCTTGAGAGAGTTTATTATCTTCCTAATTTCAGATGGAGAGGTGGGTGGAATTTCAATTGTATCAAATGGTGTGGGTAAGGCCTCTTCAATTAACTGCCTTGCTTCTTCTAATGAACATTTAGATCCTATTTTCTCTACAACATTTAAAAAATGATTATTCAAAATGTTTTCGACTTCCGGCTTGTTGTTTATCAAGTTTCCATTCGCTTTGATGGTGATGCCATCATCCTGTACTCTTGGTTGTCCTGTCTCCCTTGTAATAATATTCCAAATTGTTTTGATTTTGTTATCAGAGGTATTAATCTCAGACATGATGCACATGCTTCTGGACTTTTTAATAACCCTTCTTAATGTAGCACTGTAGTTTTCATAATATTTGGCTGTTTCTGGGTCATTACTCTTTCTTGTTGTTGGATACAGTTCCCTTTTGTGGTTACAAGATATTTTTATTCCTTTAGTAAGCCAAGGTTTTTTGCATAGTTTCTTATAATTAGATTTAACTACTTTCCTGGGGAAACAGTTTTCAAATTCTCTTACAAGTGTATCATGAAATAAGTTATATTTTAAATTAGCAGTGGGTTCCTTGTACACCTCATCCCAGTCTAACTGCTGAAGATTTTCTCTGAAATTTCTAATTGTTGAGTCATTAATTGAACGCACAACTTTGGAGGGTAGTTTTGAATTACTGAGTGGAGCTATGTTATATACTGTAACTAGCTGAGCATCATGATCAGTAAGCCCATTCTCAACAGGACAAGAATTTATGTTTTTAAACCTATCTTGGTCTATAAAAGTGTTATCTAGTGTTATCTATCAATGTGCTGCTGTCCTTTACTACCCGAGTAGGAAAATTAATGACAGATGTCATTGAAAGAACCGAGCAAGACTTCCAGGTCATTCTTCCTATTACACTCTTTCAATGAATCAACATTGAAGTCCCCACAAATAATAATTTGCTTTCCCCTGTCTGACAGATAGCCCAACAAGGCATCCAAGTTTTCCAGGAATAAATGAAAGTTTCCTGAAGGGGGCCTATATACTGTTACAGTTATAAAAGAGCCCTCCTTCAGTTTAAGTTGACAGGCACATGCTTCTATATGTTGCTCTAGACAAAACTTTTTTTTCTATCTAAGCTTTCTACACAGTGATAACTTTTGACATATGTGGCAACTCCTCCTCCCACCTTATTCTCTCTACTCATATGTGCAGCTAGTTTATAACCACTGATATTAACCTTTTCCATATCAGACAGAATGTGATGCTCAGACAGGCATAGTGTATCTATTACATTACTAGATTCAGTGTCATCCAAACAAACCAGGAGCTCATCTACTTTATTCTTCAATCCCGGAATATTTTGGTGAAAAATGGTAACATTATTTTTCTACTTTACTTTTCTGAGAATCTACTTTTCTCTTTAATCCACCAATATTTTGGTTAAATATGGTAAAATTATTATTTACTTTCCTGTTGTGAGAATTTTGTGAGTTTTGGACCTCATTAGCACCTGCCTGCCTGAACTTCTCATTGGACACTGATATTAGCCTAAAAAAGAGGTACATCCATGAGTACTAGTGTCGTCCCTTATAGATTTCGCTATCAACCCTGCCAGTTTACCCTTCCCTTTCCTATTGAGATGTAGGCCATGCCTTGTGAAATCCCCCCTATCAATAGCCTCGACAGGAACCAATCCAATGTCTGACGGAGTGGCCGCCCTACGCAACTGATCCGACTCCATATTTACCCTCCGGACAGAGCGGTTCAACTGGGGCTCATCATGCCGCCTGAAAGCAGGCACCAGCCCAACATTAGTATGGGTCGTTGCAGAGGCTATTTTCACCAGGTCACACTTAATGCTGTAGCCCTGATCCCTATCAATACTGTTTCCCACCCCACCCACTACCATCACATGATCCTGCTTTGTGAATCCCTTGCACAAGGAACCTATATCCTCTACCACCTGGCTAAGACTTGCACTTGGCTTGATAAAGTTTGTGAGCTGGTACCTGTCACCTAATTTTTCCTGCAAAATCTGGCCCACACCTCTTCCATGGCTGCTACTTAGCAACAGAACTTTCCTCTTACTTTCTAGTTTTTTTGAAACAGTTGGTTTCCTAGTGAAATTCTGTTGCATCTTAACTACATCTACTTCTACTGGAGCCTCTTCCTTACTTAACTGTGGTACAAGGCAAATCTATTGGTTGTGCCAATTGGGAAACTGTCGGAAGAAGCTTGCACAGGATAGCATGGAGAGCTGCATCAAACCAGTCTCTGGACTGAAGACCACAACAACAACACTGGCAAAACCAATAAAATTGTTTAGTTGTCCTTGCTAATGTACAACCACAATTTTATCCTACTCCTTGGCTACTCACAGAGGTCCAGTGTTGGTTGTAATTATTGCATGGCAATAAAACTTGGTACATATGCTAATGTGTTAATGTGGAACTGATTTACACTAGAAAAAAATAGTTCCAATTTTGGTCACCATGTACAAATCTGGCACCGCAGAGCATCTTATCGACATCTCTGTTGCTCATATTGAAGAAATTGTGGAAAGGGTGGTCAACAGCAACATATATCTTTCTCAGTTGTTTGACCTTTTCTACACACATCCTGTTCCTAATCCATTACATTTGGAGACATTTCTGGACTTCTTTCCTGCATTCACAGTGCTAGATTTGCACCTGGTGGCCAAAATTGGAACTAATTTGTCTTCCAATGTATATTGGTTCTGCATTAATGCATTAAGAATATTTACATGTTTTGCTGCCACGATAATTATAGCCCACACTGGACCTGTGTTAGTTGCTGCACTTTGATTATAACCAACCGATGTGAGTCATACACCTCTACATCTACATCAATGTTGATTCTCTGCACTCCACCTACGGCCTGTGGCGGAGGGTATCCCGTGCCACTACTAGTCAATTCCTTTCTGGTTCCTCTTAAAAATAGAACGAGGCAAAAACGAATATCTACATGCCTCCATATGAGCCCTAATTTCTCATATATTATCTTCATGTTCCTTCCACACAATGTATGTTGGAGGCAACAGAACCATTCTGCAGTCTGCTTCAAATGCTGGTGCTCTAAATTTTCTCAGTAGTTTTCCTTGAAAAGAATGTCACTTTCCCTCCAGGGATTCCCATTTGAGCTCCCAAAGCGTCTCTGTAACACTACTGTGTTGTTCAAACCTACCAGTAACAAATCTAGCAGCCCGCCTCTGAATATCTGCAATGCCTTCCTTTAATCTGACCTGAGGGTATCATCTGGAGTGCCCCAGGGAAGTGTGGTAGGTCCACTGTTGTTTTCTATCTACATAAATGATCTTTTGGATAGGGTGGATAGCAATGTGCGGCTGTTTGCTGATGATGCTGTGGTGTACGGGAAGGTGTTGTCTTTGAGTGACTGTAGGAGGATACAAGATGACTTGAACAGGATTTGTGATTGGTGTAAAGAATGGCAGCTAACTCTAAATATAGATAAATGTAAATTAATGCAGATGAATAGGAAAAAGAATCCCGTAATGTTTGAATACTCCTTCAGTAGTGTAGTGCTTGACACAGTCACGTCGATTAAATATTTGGGTGTAACATTGCACAGCGATATGAAGTGGGACAAGCATGTAATGGCAGTTGTGGGGAAGGTGGATAGTCGTCTTCGGTTCATTGGTAGAATTTCGGGAAGATGTGGTTCATCTGTAAAGGAGACCGCTTATAAAACACTAATACGACCTATTCTTGAGTACTGCTCGAGTGTTTGGGATCCCTATCAGGTCGGATTGAGGGAGGACATAGAAGCAATTCAGAGGCGGGCTGCTAGATTTGTTACTGGTAGGTTTGATCATCACGCGAGGGTTACGGAAATGCTTCAGGAACTCGGGTGGGAGTCTGGAGGAAGGGAGGCGTTCTTTTCGTGAATCGCTACTGAGGAAATGAGAACCAGCATTTGAGGCTGACTGCAGTACAATTTTACTGCCGCCAACTTATATTTCATGGAAAGACCACAAAGATAAGATAAGAGAGATTAGGGCTCGTACAGAGGCATATAGGCAGTCATTTTTCCCTCGTTCTGTTTGGGAATAGAACAGGGAGAGAAGATGCTAGTTGTGGTATGAGGTACCCTCCGCCACGCACCGTATGGTGGATTACGGAATATGTATGTAGATGTAGATGTGCAGATCCTAAACACTCATGAATAGGTTGCACTAACATCCTATATGTGATCTCCTTTACAGATGAACCACACTTTCCTAGAATTCTCCCAATAATCTGAAGGCAACCATTCACCTTTCATACCACAAACCTCACATGCTCGTTCCATTTCATATCGCTTTGCAATGTTATGTCAGATATTTAAATGATGTGACTGTGTCACTCTGAATGCTGTATCCGAATGTTGCACGTTTGCATTTCTTACTCATCCAAATTAACTTATATTTTTCTACATTTAGAGCTAGTTGCCATTCATCACACCAACTAGAAATTTTATCTAAATCATCTTGTATTCTCATACAGTAACTCAACTTGGACATCTTACCTTACACCACACCATCATCAGTGAACAACCACAGACTGTTCCCCACCCTGTCTGCCTAATCATTTATGTATACAGAAAATAATAGTGGTTCTATCATACTTCCCTGGGCTTCTCTTGATGAACCCTTGTCTCTGATGAACAGTCACCATTGAGGACAACATACTGGGTTCTGTAACTTAAGAAGTCTTCCCTAAATTCACACCATCGTTAACAGCCAGTTAACAGTGTGGCACCGTGTCAAACACTTTCCAGAAATCTAGTAATACAGAATCTACCTGTAGCCCTTCATCTGTAGTTTGCAGTGTATCATGTGAGAAAAGGGCAAGCTGAGTTTCACCTGAGAGATGCTTTCTAAAGTTGTGCTGATTTATGGGCATAAGATTCCCGCTCTCAAGAAAATTTATCGTATGCGAACTCAGAATATGTTAAGGATTTTGCAGCTAACTGATGTTAGGGATATTGGTTTGTACTTTTGCAGGTCCATTCTTTTGCCCTTTTTGTAAACAGAAGTCACCTGCTCTTTTTTCCCATCATTTGGGACTTTACACTGGGCTAGAGACTCACAATAAATGCAAGCTAAGTAAGGGGCCAATGCTGCAGAGTACATTTTGAAAAACTGAACTGGTATTCCACGCAGACCTGATGACTCATCTTGCAGACATTTATTTAAGGATCTAGGGATATTCACAGTAGCTTCTCAGTATATATACTCTCTTATGAAATTTGTTATTAACAACCGAACCCAATTCAAAAGTAATAGCAGTGTGCATAACTACAATACTAGGAGAAAGGACGATCTTCACTATTCAAGATTAAATCTAACTTTGGCACAGACAGGGGTGAATTATACTGGCACTAAAGTCTTTGGTCACTTACCAAATAGTATCAAAAGTCTGACAGATAACCAACAAGTATTTAAGAAGAAATTGAAAGAATTTCTGAATGACAACTCCTTCTACTCCATAGAGGAATTTTTAGATATAAATTAAGAAAAAAAATATTAAAAAATAAAAAAATAAATAAAAAAATAAAAAAAACACAAAAAATAAAGTTGTTATATTAACTTAAGTATGTTGTTAAATTAACCTAATTATGTCATGTATTGGAAAATTCGACTCGTTCGACATCATTACGAAATATCGTATTCATGATCCATGGAACTAGTATTAATCTAATCTAATCTAATCTAATCTTAGCTGTGAGGATTTCTTTCTTGATATTTCTATTATCTCTCTGCTAACACAAGTAACATGTATTAATTGGAGGAATTATTGAGTGGCATGTTGGTTCACTCTGATTGGATGATATTCACAAGTTGTGTGAAATATTTATCAACTGCATTATAAGATGAAAGAATTGTTAGATATAATATATCTGTGGACCATTTATCAAAAAAAGGAGTGAACAGTAAACTAATTATTCCAAAAGATATATGATCTTGAATAAAAATTATTACTAGCAGATAGAGAATAATAATACACTGCACTGTTTCCCTCAATTGAAGTCAATAGAATCACACATTGGGGTTCATGTTGCCCAACTCATTATTTGCCAATACACATATGTAGTTGCAGATAATAGTTTTCGAAGTACTTTCCTTTGTGTGGATTCACTAGCATTTTGTACTAGCTTAACTTTCCTTTTTTCCGCTTGAAAGAGAGAGATGATGTTGCTCATTTTGTGGTATATTCTTTAGGACTCTGATTTTGTCTCTAGCACTTCCATATATATATAGGATGATCTCAGCTCCAGATGGAGTGGCTGATAAGAAGAATACAATGTTTTTGGAACAGGGGATCACTGTTACAGTTTCAACAAGTTGTCCAGCACTTACATGTTTATAATGGTGGCAATTCATAAATTTAGATGGCCCTACTGTAGTATCACTTATAGAAAATAATATAACAATTTTAATAACAATTACGGTAGTTTTGACAACTGTTTCAGTATACTATGAATTAATTTTCAATCTGATTTTTGTTGGCCAGAGTTCATGAAGATGACTCCTGGTGGGTTACATGTTTTGTGACAAGTGCTGATGTCAATGGATGAACAGCAAATAAAGTTTGTTTGTTTAGCAGTATTTCTGTCTACAGAATGTCATTTTCTTGTAGTATAAGTGTAACTACATCTGTACTCTGTAAACTACTGATAGCTGCATGGCAGAGGGCACATCCCATTGTAGCAGTTATTAGGGTTTCTTCATGTTCCATTCTCGCATGGAGTGTGAGAAGAACGATTGTTTGAATGTCTCTGTACATGCAGTAATTATTCTAATCTTATCCTATCCTGCTTCTCACAGACAAGGGCTCCAACATTACCATTTTGTTCATGTTCTGCAGTGACTATGCAGTTTAGTATTTCTACCAGCTTTCTGACACATCTTCTTACAGTCTTTACCACAATGAATCCATCTCCTATAACTATTTAAAACTTTAGGTCGATCTCAGCTGAATTCACCTCCCTCCTCACAACAAGAGATCTCTGTACACCCACCTTTTACTTGCTCCCAAAGCCCTAAGAATCCAACTCCATTCATATCCCAATTAGTTGCCCTATTGTGTCTCCTTATAATGCTTCCTCCATCGGAAGTTCCTCTGACTCGGTCAACCAGCATCCCTAAATAATTGGTTGAGCCTCCTTACCTCTACTCAGACACTTATCACTCTAAATCCTTTGTCTAGTTCAGGTTATTGATAATATTTTTAGAGTTTAACCGACAGCAAGAGAACCTCTGTTCTACATCTACATCTATACTCTGCAAACCACTGTGATTTACATGGCAGAGGGTACATCCCATTGTACTACATTATTAGGGTTCTTCCCATTCCATTCACATATGGAGTGCTAGAAGAATGACTGATCTAATGCCTCTGTGTGAATACCTCTAGATACCTATGTGAGTGATATGTAGGGGATTGTAGTATATTCATAGAGTTATCATTTAAAGCTAGTTCTTGAAGCTTTGTTAATAGACTTTCTTGAGACAGTTTATGTCTGTCTTCAAGGGTCTGCCAGTTCAGTTCATTCAGTGTTTCTGTAACTCTCTCCCATGCATTAAACAAACCTGTGACCATTCATGCTGCCCTTCTCTGCATACTTTCAGTATCTCCTGTTAGCCCTATTTGGTACAGCTCCCAGAACTTCAGCATTATTCTAGGATAGGTTGCACAAGTGATTTGTAAGAAACCTCCTTTGTAGACTGATTGCACTTCCCCAGTATTCTACCAATAAACTGCAGCCTACCAGCTGCTTTACCCATGACTGAGCCTATGTGACCATTCCTCCAAAAGCCCAACATCTAATTCCATATCAGTTTTAACCAGTCCTCAGGTCAATGAATTACCTTCCTGGACACCTCCTGGATGGCAATGTTACCTACATTAATCCACATTTTGCAACATCTTTTGAGAATCGACATCTGTCCTCTATCTCCAAATACATCTAGCCACTCCTTGCCCTGCACATCTTTATGACATTGTCATCTCAGAGATGTGCCTATGAATATGTGCTTTCTTTCCCACTGTGGAATTTCATTATCATAATTTACTAATAGTAACCTCTTGAACAGACATGGATACCATACTAAGAGTTTCCATTGATAATGTTCTCATTCAATATGTCATATGTGATGTGACACAGAAGACATAATAATGTTGTGTAACATTTCATCTAGTATCCATAATTAATTTTAATAACTGAAATTTTGGGGCAAACTCTCAAGTTCAAAATTTGTACTACCTTCCCACCTCTAAGCTCGTGTTATAACTACAGACACAGTGTGTCAAATGAATTCTCCATTTCCTCCAACTTCCTGCATTTCTCCAATCCCTCCAACTTCCTGCATGACAAGTATTTATCTTCCAAAATGTGACTTAGTTGAACATAAGTACCTTCTGGTTTCCCAACTAATAATGAAGATTTTGAGCTACTTCACATCCATTAGAGCTTTCTCACTCTTAATTTGTATGTGTTACCACTGATTGAACTGTAACAGTCTATCATGTTTCAAGTACCATAACACTGATTGTAATTTATGACTGCACAAAACACTTCCACTATTGGTGTCAGCAAAGTGGCATCTGCTAGTTTATATATCGTGTATACATTAATAATAGCATACATCAGAATGCAATTCAGTTATTAGTGCTTGTAGTGCAATTTCACTGCAATCAGCAATTCTTATTATCTTCCAATATCGACAACAAATATCACAGTATTGTTGCTAGTGGAATAAACATTACACATTAAGGTGCAATATAGAGCACTTTTCAAAAAATTACATAATTATGTTTAAGTTAATGACTGAAATGCATTTATCAACTACAAGAGGAAGAGAAACTACACCGTGGCCAAAAGTTTATGGATATCCATTGCTGTTTTAAAAAAAGGGGGGGGGGGGGGAAGGGATTAACATGGTGGGCATTCTGTGCTAATACTATCATCAGGGAATACAGTTTGGCACACCAAAGGCAGAACTTATTTTTATTCTTTCTGAAACATAGTGAATAAAGGTCGTAAGGTTCATGGGAGACTTTATCTGGTACACAATCAACAATTAAACTCACAAAAAAAAGTTTTGGTGAGGTTCAGGTTGAGGCTTTAAATAGCCAATCCAGTAAATTCATCCAACTTTCTCTGTATGCCAATGCAGTGAGACTTGTTTTGTTAACAATAGCATCTCACACACGTTTGACAAGAGAAAACAGCCCCAGATCACTGCACCACCACTACCGAATTGTCGTAACAAAAATCTCAGTCAAATGCTAGTCGCCAGTCATCTGCCTGGTTCACACTTGTTAATCAGTGTCACATGATACACAATGACTTAAAGATCCTGGAAACCTTCTCATATTCATCCATGGATCAGGGGCAGTATTATTTCAACCAATGAGGTGGTGGTTATTTCATTCTTGTGACTAGTGGTTTCTAGTCATTAGTGATCTACAAAAAGGGTCTTCTTGTCTTTTCCTCTGACCTCTTTAACATCACATGTAGGGAAGGTCCTCTGCAACAGACTGTAAAGATGTTGTACAGTTGTTTCCCATAGTACTGCTACAGTTCAGCAGTGCAGGTAGATTTCATTGACCTCTATCAGTTACAATTTTTTGTTTAGTATTTCCTTTTCTTTGCCATAACTGTCTTGTTCCCCCTCACCCCCCCCCCCAATTATGATGCTCTCTTTAGACTCTCATTGATTTACTCTAACAGTGAATATGTTTATACTTTTGATACTCAGTGTCTGCGCTTGGGTAACTTTGAAGGCATGCTGGCCATCACAAACAGCATGTTCAATGGAGTATCCCTAGACTTTTGACCACGCAGTGTATGTGGGGCACAGTAGACAGAATTATACGGTCTTAAAGGAGAAAGGAAATTTAAATAAGACAACAGTTCATCTGTGTAATAATACATTTTTTGCAGAGATACATCTACACTGGAAACTATGTACAATACTGAAGTTAAACATGACTTCACTGTGCATATGGCACAGCGTACAAAGGAAGACCTACCTACAACTAGCTGGCGTTGTTTCGAGCCGCTAAACGGCAGTACAGTGAAATGCTACACCTATACTCTCAAGCCCAAAGCTGGCAACAACACAACTGCTTGGTCCAAATACAATTCTTCATGTGAAGCAGTTAAAAAATATGAGTTCCACAGGTGCAAGAGATTGAGTGCAGGAGTGAGAAAAAACTATTCTGGAGGGGAATTTTTTATGTACCACGTGCTGGGAAAAAGTTTCTGTTCTTTACTTTCTTTTACCAAAATTTCAAGTATCTTTCTCACGATACACATTTTAAAGTATTTGAGAAACAAGAATATTTCATATGTTTTTAATTTTGCCAAATTCTAGTGGTCCATCTGAAATTCAACATTTGATATGTGCATTAATTAATACAAGTAATAAATAAAAATGTTGCTTTGGAAAGAAGAAAATCTGAACAGGAAAAAAATTTTTCATTTGTGAATACCTATCCCCATTATTGATTGTTTTAACAATGTTTTAAAAAAGCTGTGCGCTACTTAGGGGAATTCTATCTTCTAAGGACTTGATTTTTGCAAATGTGACAGCCAGACTCAGACAATCTGGTTTATGAATGATCTGACTTTTGCATTCCCATGAAAGTCAGAGATGAGTCTGCCTCAACATGAATGCAAATAATTTTGTGAAAAGAAGAAAGGAAGAAGGAAACAATGGTGTGGCACTTAAATAGTGAACTTAAAAATTTTAAGGAGACTATCAGAGGTCAGTATCTTAGTAGTTTGTTATTAAACATAAGCCTTCATTCCTCTGATATTTTATAACTGTCACAATTTTTCTAAAAAGATTACCAATTTATTGCCATCGTCAGTTATGAAGTACATAAAATGACAGCTTCAAAGGAACATATATGCTTGTTGGTATTTGTATACTTTTCTTCTTAGATACTTCTCAGCTTAAAATGAAGACAAAAAGAAAAAATGGGAGGGGAAAATCGATAATTGTGTTTCATCATCCTTATAAACGATCATCTAATCCCTACAAAGCAAGTTTTTTGAATTGCATGAGAAATTTATATATTGGCAGTATGGTCTTCTAGCAGGTTTCTTATTTAACTCCTTTTAGTTTATTCAAAAATGTTAAGGTCCTTAGATGACAGAAAACATTTTTTCCATAGCAACATACTTTCCTTTGGCCACTCTTGCTTATATTTTCTCTTTACACAAGTTTCAGAAGAAAGCTTTAATCATATTACATTCACATTTTAAGTACAAAATAATTTGGCATTCTCAATAACAACATTTTAAAAAGAAGACAGGAAAAGCAAGAATTCTCTCAGTCCACAAACTGGAGCTGCTCAAATAGGAACTGCTTCTGAAACTTGTGCATCACACAGCAGCACATCATTTCCCACACAATTACACAAAATAGTTCCTAAAACAATCTTCATTACATAGTGTCAACTCACATCAGCTTGTTTTTATTTTGCTGCCACAACTGCTTTGTCAAAAAGTTTCCATTTTAACCATAGCTATTAAATATTTACTTTGACATTGTCTTTAATATCTTGTTTTAAAAGTTTTCTGTACTTGTTATACTGCTCATCTACAATTACAATTTTTGTGCTTCTCACAATTAATACTTTAAGGGAAGCTGTACACTAAGAATGCAATATGCAGTCATTCGAGATTTGTCACAGGATACATTTACACACGAAAATGTTTCACGTACACATCCTCACACACTTGGTTCTTGTTTTGGGTAAAATATTTCACTCTCTCCTTGTGTGTTCATATTTTAAAACCATCACACACAAATAATTAACTCACAAATTAAAGGGGCATTACGAGTCACCTGCCACAGCATGGCCACAATGGTCCATGGCTGCCTGAACTAAACTGCTGTAGCAAAATACAGTAAACGAGGAAACACAGTAATTGAAAATCATATTTACGTATGAACAATCAGAACAATTAAAAGGTCATATTATGCAGAAATATGTTTGTAACATCCCTGCACATAACCAGGGGATGTCAGGAAAGCATAAAACTAATGCAACCACTAAACACAAATAATCTTATTTCCAAAAGAGCTGAAACTAAATTTTAAAAAAGGAAAAGACAGAGATAGAGAGAGACATATTACATCATTTCTTACAAAATTTCTCTTATTTACAGTAAACCCACAATTTTTCTCGGGTTTAAGAGTTCTTGTTAGAATATTATTTGCTTTCTTGAAGTATTTTAATACACTTCCATCACTATTTTAGGTCCAGTGCTGTGGCAGGCCAGCCCAGAAATTTTAATTATCAAGGTTCACTGAACTGTTACAGAAACACTATCTGCTAGACTGGCCAACATTCAATCTACTTCAAATTCACCTTCAGTACATTCGATTATGTACAATAAATTACACAATATCACACATTTGCACACGTACAGCAAACACAGCACACTTTGTTGCATGTTCATTCAAACAAAGCAAGAATATCGTCACTTGTGGTGGCACCACCAGGAGTTCCACCGCCAGCTCCACCATTGCTGCTCGCACCACTCGATGGCGGAGTTGCCAGGTCCGGTGGTTCCAGGTACGACAACAGCTCTATAGGATCCACACCGTTGTCAGGAAGCAACTGAGGGAAGAACAACCAAAATACTGAAATATATTTATAAACCAACATAGATACATATATCAATATGGTGGAAAGGAAAGTTGGTACTCACCGTATAGTGGAGATGCTGAGTCGCAGATAGGCACAACAAAAAGACTGTTACAAATATAGCTTTCAGCCAGTAAGGCCTTCATCAAAATTAGATGACAAACACACATGTCCACACTCACGCAAACACAACCCACACACACATATGACTGCAGTCTTAGGCAACTGAGGCCTCAGTTGCCTAAGACTGCAGTCGTGTGTGTGAGTTGCTTTTGCATGAGTACGTATGTGTGTGTTTGTCATCTAATTTTGACGAAGACCTTACTGGCTGAAAGCTATATTTGTGACAGTCTTTTTGTTGTGCCTATCTGCTACTCAGCGTCTCCGCTATGCGATGAGTAGCAACTTTCCTTTTCACACCACTGTTACATTCCATCGTGGATTTTCCATTGTTTGGTAGATACATATATTTCATACATGAAAAAATATAATACTCCAATATTTACAATATTATGAAAAGGATAGATTGCTACTTACCATAAAGATGACACACTGAGTTGCAGACAGGCACAAAGAAAAGGCTATTACCTATTGAGCTTTCGTCCAATGACTTCTTCAGAAAAGAAAAAAAACACACACATTCATACAAGTAAGCATACCTCACACACACATGAAAGCTATCTTTGGCTGCTGGCAGCCAGAGATAGTGATTATGTGTGCATGAAGTGTGCTTGCTTGGTGAATGTGTGTGAACTTTCTTTTCTGAAGAAGGCTTTGGCCAAAAGATAAGTGTGTAAAAGCCTTTTCATTATGTGTGCCTGCAACTCAATGTGTCATCTTTAAAGTGAATAGCATTCTATCTTTGTATGTCCAACTTGAAATTTCCATTGTTCATTAATCCAATAATTTAGACCTTCTGCTTTTTTCTAATAACAATTACAGAAAAATACTGTTCATGAAAATTTTGTGTCTAGAATACAAACACTGATGAGCCAAAAATTATTCTAGTCTCAATACAGGGCACAAATGGGGAAATCCACTGACATAAGCAGTTTGACAAAGGGCAGATTGTTGCTGCCCAGCACCTGAAAATGGTCGACGGTGAAACCATGAGTAGGTGACAAGGTATCGGACATCCACACCTCATCACAGAATGAGGTGGTTCGAGGCTTTCCCACTCTGTAAAGCAGCATAGGGTGCAATCTGTAGCAGATATGATGACAGGGTGCAGTGCTGGTGCAGGAACAAGGATTCAGAGCATGCTGTTCAGCACACATTGTTGAACATGGGGCAAACAATCTCTATGTTTCTATGCTGACCCAAGGACATCTTCAGTTACAATAGCAATGAGCACAGGATCATCAAGATTCGACTGTGAACCATTGGAAACAGGTCACCTGGTTGGATGAAGGTCACCTGGTTGGATGAATCATGTTTGTTATTACACTAGGTCAATGGTTATGTCTGGATACACAGTCATTCAGGCAACGGATGCTCAAAATATACACTACATCAAAGATACAGGACAGTGGAGACAATATTGTGCTATGGGGGCATTCACCTGGGCTTTTTTGCAATCTATAGTAGTAATCTAGGCACCATGATGGCTGTCAACTGCATAAACATTACTGCAGACACCTACACCCCTTCATGAACAACATCTTCCCTTACGTCAATGGCTTCTTCCAGCATCATAACTGTCAGTTTCACAGGGACAGAACCGTCTTACAATGGTTTGAAGAGTGAACTCACATTGCTGTCTTGGCTTGCCTGACCCGAACCTGACAGAACACATCTAGGACACCATTAGACATCAGCTCCACACTCATAAATCACCAACCTGAAACTTATGGGAAATTTGTGCATGTGCCACATGCTTCTGGAAATCTAACCAAGGTCTTGTCAAATCCAAGCCATACACAATAATTATTGTATTGCATTCCAAAGTAGACCAAGACGCTATTAAGATGTTGAGTGCTGTGTGGCCACCACTGGCCACAGTAGTCGTACGCGTGACGCCATGTGCCTGGCCTGGCAGTGAAGCATCATTACACTTGAGGCAGTCAACACATGTTAACCAGATGGTCATAATTTCCTGCCTCATTAATGTATAATTAGAGGTACATATGGAAAAGAGAAATGCTGTCCACATCTATAAGTTTTCTATAGCATGGGCAGGTACTGAAATTTTGGAAATCACTTTTATGCATCTGGCACACTGTAGCTCTGTCAGTAGGCTTGCCCATGGCCTGAATTTGCGTGTGCTGAAATGGAACCCCATAAGTTACATTCCGTTGACTAAAGATGTAGAGTCTGATCATAGCCACATTTTAATTCAACACAGCCTGTCACATTCTTGATATGTTCCATAAGCTACGATTTCCTGACAAAATTACTCCAACCAATTATCAACAAAAAATTATGGACTTTCTGAGGTGTTATATTTTGCATTTAAGAAATGAAAATTCTGAACTGCAGAAATTGCAACATTTTCCAAATGATAAAACAAGAAAGTCGCAAAATGGGAAGCTAGAGAGTTATGAGAAGTGAAAGGAAATGCCAAACAAGTGTCAACCTTAGAAAATGAAATTAAATATAAAAAAACAGGTACAGCATCCTGTCGACAAGTAGTGATGATTGTGGTGACTGTGGGAAGGATAACGAACTTTGTGACGGGCATTTGAATAGAAAAACAGAATGGTCCATGAAATAAGAATACAACAGAAACTGATCTCCAGTGACTAAAAGTAGTGGACAGAGAAAGGAAAGAGGAGGAAATGAGAAGAGAAAGGGGGCAGCAGCAGATGGACAGAGAGAGGGGCAGGAGGAGATGACCTCAAAGTGGGAGGTGGAAGCGGTGGACAGAGAGAAGGGGTGCAAAGAAGTGGACAGATAGGGGGGAGTTGGGGGGAAGGAGGAGATGGACTAATAGAATTGAAATAAGTACAGATCAATGCAATGCCAGGTACTCGGCAAGTTAAGAATAAATACCTCACTGTATATGCACTACTACCCAAGAAGTACAACTATTACAGACAAAGAACCAAATTAAAGGTAAAAGATAACAGTTCATATATCAGTGGCTCAGTGTGGTACAACAAATTGCCAGAATCCATAGCAGCACATACTGAGGATCCATTTGTACTCATTGAAATACTTCTAAGTTTTATATATTATATATGAAACACTGTAGATAAATATTTTCCTTCTGTGCATATTTTTATGTATTTCATATTATTTTGGCCAGAGTGGTTGGAGACAGTGGCCACATATGTGTGCGGTGTGGTGTCTTTTGCGAATGTGCGTGGAAATATGTATATATGTGTGTGTGTGTGTGTGTGTGTGTGTGTGTGTGTGTGTGTGTGTGTGTGTGTGATTTCTTTTCTGAAGAAGGCTCTGGCCAAAAGCTATATGTCTAACCATCTTTTGGTTATGCCTGTCTGCAACTCAACATGTCGTCTTTACAGTATGTAGCAATCTATCCTTTTTATAATATTGTTGAAAAACCTATCTGGACTTTGTTACGTATTAAACGTTTGTACACAAATATGATATGTACTACAATTTTGTAAACAATATGATTTTTACCAAAGTCATCATGTGATGACTACAAGCATAAAGAAAAGTAAATAAATGTTAATTTTTCTGTGGAACATTTCTGCAACACTGAGAAGTCAAATTAAGACATCAGTTGTCACCACATATTGTATGCTGTTTGTGATGTAATTCATTTATCAAATTACATTAATTCCCCATAATATTAAATCATGTTTTGCTACATTTCTCAATTTACTATGTGCTGCACTGTGTAACTGTACATGAATTTAATTCAAAAGTTGAGAGGTTCACTAATTTTATAGCAAATATTAGTTCTGCTGTATATGTAACATACATTCCCATAACCCTCCTGGCCTCAACCTTCATTAGTCACTGTCCTCACCCATCCAGCCCCCTCCCTGTTCCCATTCCAGCACTACATAGCCGTTATTTCACCGCCACACCCAGACTTTTAATTTCTTCTTATTTCTCTATGCTTTGTCTAAGGTATTTCTCAGAAGTCCTTTTTCTCAAATGAATATCCAACTTATTTTACCTCAACACAATATGCCACATTTCACCTCAACTAAAGATGATTCAAGAACACTTAGTTTCACTTACATTCAAAGCCTCTTGGCCTTGTCCTTCACCATCTATGACAGCAGCTGGATCAAAGTTGAGGTCAGATGGTATGTCTGCTGCAGACGGTGCAGCCGAAGACGCCGATGTCGTGTCAGCTGTTCCCGGTACAGCACCCGCACTCGCACTCACAGTTGCCGACGTCACTGATGTCGCAGTTCCCGCCCCTGAGGTTGCTCCCGAAGTGTCAGCTGGTGGTACACTGGGTGGTCCCGAGTTTCCACCACCTGCACCTCCTGGGGTATGTGGCGTGTGAGGAGTATGTGGAGTATGCGGCATCTGTAACGGGATTACTTAATAATGCTTAATGGCTCTCACTTTAGTAATATTAAATATCCTTGAAGAAAATGATACACTACTATTTCACTTTCATTTTGTTTGTTTTTTAATACTCTTGTCTGTTCTGTTTATAAAAAGGTCATTTAGATGATTTTGTCTTCCTGCCCGGTCCTATTGTTCTGTTGTTCTAGTTCTGTCTCTATTATTGCCATAAGCTAAGAAGAGAAACAATTAGGACATCTCTCCATTTATTAGTCTTCTAAAAGTGTGACTGGTATCTCACTGGGTATGAGTTCCAGAGTGTGACTAATAATTTAACTGGGTACGAGGTTCAGAGAGTGACATACTTTCTAAACGCGGAAATGTATTATCTACCACTGGTGGGGAAGCAATGAAACCAGTGGAAGTTTGTGGTGCTTTCAAACGACCATTTTTTTTTACTTCTTTTAACAAAAATTTCTTAACTTTATGGATATGAAACACAATTTACCCACATGTGTAAAACCAGAGCTGCGAGTGGTACTTTGTTCGATATACTGAATTATGATCTGTTATGCCTCTATAATGTCAAATACATTAATTAGCTGTAACAGTTCTGATCACATTACTGCTATACATTTAACTTGTAGTAGCCACACTAACATTATCATCTCTTCAGTAACAATTTACCTTATTTATCAGGACACTCATACAAACTGTACGTAATTTTTACCACTTGAAACTGTCCCTAGAGCTAAGAAAATTAGATTTAAACGATGTCTCAAAAGGATTTCCATTGTCACGTAGAAAGTAGTTGCCTATCAACATACCTGTTCACTTAACGTCTTCTCCACAGAGTTAAGTGGGTCTAAGGAGTTGACAGAATCACTGAGGTGAGTCAGAGGTCCTGTCCCGGCAGCATAATCACCCGTTGCCCCCACTCCTGCTCCTGGCACTTGCGTGCCAACAGGCCCATTGCTTCCAAAGTCAAACGGGCTAGGCCGCGCTCCTCCTGTTCCTGGTGTTGTGCCTCCGTACGGAGGAGGACCACCACCCATCATCGAGCCACTTGCAATACCTAAAGGAAGTCCAAACATCTTAAAGTCTCCTTAACACCACAAAAACTTAGTAATTTTACTCTAGAAACTGCGCTCTCTTAATTTATTGCTATCAGTTTTTGTTTCTGTGGTCAACACATTTTCACAATCATTGTCTATGTGTATCTTAACACAACGGAAAAAAGTAAACTTAACATTCAACGTACACAGACAAAATTATGAGAACAAAGCTGAGACACAAAAGGGAATAATACATACAACCCCCCCCCCCCCCCCCCCCCGAATTCATAAACTGTACACACGTATGTAATTCACTGCATCTCCACAGAATAAAAATAAACATTTCAAAATTTTTTACCTCTTACTCTGTATCCCCATTCTCTCTCATTCTTCACATTCAGAGTACTGAAAGAACTGATTATGCAGTGCAGAACAGCACAATCAAAACAAAACTGTTTTTCCAAATCTACTCAATACTTAAAACTATGTTGTCAATTGCAATTAAAGTACAATCTTTTCTTGCAGAATGCAAGCTGAAGTGTCAGAATAGCTCTTCAACTCTCATTTTTAGTATGAATATAATGTACTAAGCTCACGTTAAGTACAAGTTTTGACTTACTGTTCATATCTGGAGGAATGTAAGGAGACATCGCATGGTTGACATCCCAACTATTCATAGTTGGTAGTGTCATGCTACCTGGAGACATTGCTTTCCCAAGGCGTTTAGCACCACATGTTTCATTCTCCTCCTCCGTCTGAAAGAAAAGGAAAAATAAAAATTTCTCGAACGTAAATTTCTAATCAAACAGGTATCTTACATAAATTGCGGATGGAGAGGGGAGACAGGAAAGGGAAGGGATGGAACTGATGATATCAGCTGCATTAAGACTATGCAGAATCAGCAGCGACAAGTGAAAATGTGGGCCAGACTTGGACTCAAACCCGAGATTGCCTGCTTATCACCAGGACACAGTGTTTATCGCAAATGCACGGACTCTTGGCAAACTCCCACGCCAACCTAGTGCCACCTATTCACAGTCCCCAACCATGTCCACTAATCTTAGATTACCGCCAGAGTCTAAACAAAATTGTGTATCTTTTAACAGTTTCTCATTATTCATTTAAAAACAGTACAATTTCTTTTCAACATTACTTACTTCATTTACAATTCTGTCACATAAAAATATAAATGCACATGAGACACACATTTTCATTCCAAGTGTGACTGGTTCAACAACATTCATATACATATGTTTCTTTTCTTTACCTGCCAAAGAAGCCTCAAAATTTGAAAAGGAAACTGAATACAAATCTTTTTTTCAATCCCACAACAGCTACTCAGCTTTAATACGAAGTGCTGGATGGCATAAGGTTAATTCTGATCTGTCCACTCAACTACTACTTACATTCCAGTTTTGGTTTCGGTTATGCTAAAATCACATTTTTTGAACAATCCAACCTGTTTAATTTCAGCAGTTTACATTTGTCACTGCTGTCCTTTTAAACACAATGTGTAAGACCTGCTAGTTCATTTATGCCTGGTTTTTAATTAACTTGTACCCCACTGACCTTTATTCCTGGTACACTTTTGGCTGGTTTCCAGTTAGCAGCAGAATCAATGGTGACTTCCTCCATGTCACTATTACTGATTGTGTTCAGAATTCCCCACATGTACTGATCCACCTCAAGTCCTTCAAGCTGTGCAGGTTTGCTGTAACACAATACATGACTCTTTTAGTGTGGCACAATAAAATGTTCCTGCCTCTCTACATCTCATTACATTATACATACCACAAATTAATTAATCATTACTATTTATATAATGCAGACTTTTGGCTTCTTGAAGAATTATTAGATACAAACATTTAAATAGCAGCTGGATCAGATGAGAGTGTTAGGAAGGAAAAGGTTCTTGCTAGTGTCTGTAAAGCTCTACAAGGAATTTGTAGCTGAATTATTTCTCTTATTGATGATTATTTACTGGAAGCAGATGTTTGTGCTGAGTTACAAAAAGAACTCAAGTTTGTAACTATCTGTCAGACGTCCAACAAAATGTAATGCAAAACTGCCACCCTATACTGCAAGAGCTTCCTGTTGCAGAATTTATACAAACTTAGATACAATTTGCTTTCTTCAGTATAACTGTACTCTCATGGCAATCAGCATGGATCCATAAAAATTGATCATGTTAAACTAATGCTTACTCTACTGACACATAATGCCTTAAAAGCTATGAATTAACTGTGTTTTTTGTTTTAGGTAACACTGCTAACGCATTAACACCCAACTATAAATCAAGGCAATCCTGGAAGTTTTGCAGATCTTGAATTTCCAAAGTTCTTTTAATTGGTACTACTGTCTGATAAATAAAATGCATTCAGACAGAATTAGTGACTGGGTTGACAATGCAGTATATATTATCCCAGACAGAGTTTCACAGACAGATGTATATATAACTTCAGATATCAAACACCAGATGGACTAACAACAATATGAAAAGGATAAATTGTAACTCATCACATAGAGGAGATGTCAAGTCACAGACT
Organism: Schistocerca piceifrons; assembly: GCF_021461385.2. Lineage (NCBI taxonomy): Eukaryota > Metazoa > Arthropoda > Insecta > Orthoptera > Acrididae > Schistocerca > Schistocerca piceifrons. The sequence continues at coordinate 1,240,011,315 of NC_060138.1, forward strand.
GGCACGATTGTGTCTGTATGTAACTCAACACCTGTTCTATATCGGGCATCCTTGTAATATATTTGTAACTGAAGGTATGCATCAGGTAACTGCAGTAATGGAGTTGGTCGCACAAGAGATAACAAGCTTCAACAAAGAAGAAAACCATTGATGGTCTTAAGTATTGCTTGATTCACACAAGATTGTTATAAACTATTGAAAACTCTGAATAGTAAAACTTCGCATGTGTTTCCTTTTCTTGCTCTCCATAGAATCAGCCACATACACTCTATTTTATTTGCTTCCATGTGTCATTTTACCAATCATGGCCACAATTTATTTTTAAAAATAGACACCGGTATTTCAGTACAATTTTTACTATTGTATTTAACATTCTGTGAATTTAAAAAATAAAATTCCTGCTTAATATACTATAATTTAGAAGATGGAGAAATTATTATGACAGTTTACTACAGTGTACTGTATTGTAATATATCACATTACAATTTTTACACTGATCAATTAAAAAATAATAAAATCACCAAGAAGCTAACACGTATTACAAATTAAGATGCTTTGCATTTACACACCAAAAGACGAAATGGATCCTTTCGTAGTAAATAATTACTCACTTGCAGACAGGGCATCGCCAAGAACCCCGCTCACAGTTCAACTGTAGGTAAGATTCCAGATCAAAGCACTGGATATGCTTGCAGTCGTGACCGCGGGCGGGTAAGGTGATACGTTTAAAGGTTATAGGGCATTTCAAGGAGACCTGAAATAAAAGTGAACTGTATTAGAACTGAAATGATATACAGTCTTATTCACTCTGTTATTAGTATAGATATGGAGTTCCACAATAGCTCTACAGGCAAAAGAGCTATCTAAAGAAACTGTTAAATATATATTTTACATTATTTCATACAATACACATTTGAGATGACATCCTCCCACTAGATGTATTCAGTAGTAAATTTAAAATGCATGAATGTAGACTTTACATCTCATTAAAAGCATGAGGGCACTTTGAATTTTTCTTGGGAGTAGGATTGGCTAAATTATTATTTTTATGGATTGTGTGCATAGTACAACAAGTCATTAGATAGCAAAAAATATCTCAGCAAAAGTGACAAGTGAAGCTACACATACTTAGTACATTACATCTGAAAACCAATGTTATATGCCTTTCTTATTTATTTCAATTTTTTTCCTCCTATTTTAATTCTCACAAGCTATTACTTCATTCTCTGTTACTGTGACAGCTTGTCCTATGATGTCCATATTTTTCAGTTCATTCAGTTCTGTTGAGGTCTTGTGCTCTCCACCAGTTTGACTCCAAAATTAAATCACTTGAAGAGTGCGCACAAAATAACTTGGCCCAAAGTGGCAGAGACAGTGTTGTGTGTGTGTGTGTGGGGGGGGGGGGGGGGGGGCAATGATTTGTTGGGGGTTTCATTGTGAAAGAGCACTGTAGGCTGGTGCAGTTCGGCAGCTGCAGCCTGCACACAAATTTATGCAAGATATAACTTGTAAACTAATCTAGTGAGTCTATAAATCACTAGATTTCAAGGTTATGTCAGTACAATAAAAAATTCGACAAATATAGACATTTGAAGTCAATACCTACTACTACAGTCCTGAAGAAAACTGGACAAACAAATAATCAATCAAAGCAAAACAAGACCAAAGTGTACTTCTAGAAGGAAATTCCATAAAACAAAAATGGTTAACATATAAAGCCTAAAAGACAGTGTTGCTTACTACAATACTGACAAATCCTCCCACCTTTATTCTGTTTATTCAGTGACTGGAATAACTATCTATTCCTGTAACTTTCTGAAATATAGTTCTGAATGAGATTTTTGCTTCCTCATTTGCCCCACCTGATAATAATTTAATGGCATTGTAGGACCCAAATAGGGAATAACTTTCCCTGCACCTGCACCTATGATGCACGAAGACTGTGGTATCAGACTATCTAGTAAAGAGATAGTGACAAGAAAGCTTGAATATCGACAGGCTACAGTTGACTGAAGTGGAACGACAGGATGGAATCCCCCAGCACTCAAGACGCTATTGTGTTTCTATGCCATTCCCACATGATTTTAGAAAGATTTACATGATACAGATGTTTTAAATCAATGTATTCAACTTGGCAATACTCAGCAACAACAGAGAAGAAGTGCAAGAAGCCCTGGAATATTTACATGAAGTCTCTGCTAAAAGGGGTTACAGATAGCATACAAGAAAACACAATATATAGAAAGAAAGAACAACAATACACAATTCATGAACACAAAATATGGATTGGTCAACAGAGTGGAAAAATTCAAGTATCTTGGAGGATACATACAAATGGGAGGATCAAACAAGGCATCCAATACAGAACGAACAGAAAAACTTCAGAAAGCGTACAAACTTACATGGATTCACTACAATAAAAGAAGCATCTCAAGACAAGCGAAACTCAGGCACTACAATACAGTTGTACTACCAGAAGCCCTCTATGCATCAGAAACAACCACATCAGAAATCACAAAGACAGAAAAGATAGAACATAAATCCTTCAAAAAAAATTTGGAGAGACGGTGTATGGATGAAGAGGCCAACCAAAGAACTGTGTGAACACACAGACAGACTCACAGACATAATGAGAAAACATTGGTTAACATTCTTTGGGCACATACACAGAATGAACAACACCAGACTCAGAAAGAGAAAAAAAAAACAAGACAAGACAAATTCAGAAATAAAATTATGAACATGAAATTTGAAGTAAAAGAAAAAAAGAGACCAGGAAAAATATAAACAGAACAAAGGAAATATGAACACAGTCAAAGAAAGAAGAGATTTTGGGAAGAGAAAAAGAAGAAAACATAAAAAGGAGAAAATTGAATAATCATGTAATATGCAAGTTCAGTCACTGTCTTAAGGGCAAAAATGTATAATAATAATAATAATAATAATAATAATAATAATAATAATGTATTCTCAGAGATACAGTTTTATATGCTCACATTCTAAAAGCAGCTTTATGAACTGTAAATACCTTCAGTGCTGTCTGCTCAACACCATCACGATCACGGTCTCCTCCTAAACCTCCACCTGCTGAAGCAGTACTGCTGAAATTGCGCTTAATTTTGGATATGCAATGTTCAGCAGTCAGCAATCGTTTTCTCAAGAGACCCTGGAGCACACTGCGCACACTGGGACGATGCACCAATTGCAACACAAACAAGTGAGACTGGAATAAAGAAACATACAAGAAATGTAACTCATGCATGGAGCCATGATACTGTAGGAAACTTAGTTCACATCAATACTTTGCTGAAATTATAAAATTGCACAGTTATTTTAGAAATTATAAAAATGTAGAGCTATTTCTCAAATGATAAAATTACACTTTGCAGTAACAGTTGTTCCAATTTCAGGCCACCACTCTAGCATTTAATTAGATTTAATGAAGAAACTAATTTTAAAGAGTTCTGGACAATTTCCTAAAATGGAACAATAATAATTAACATACTGAGAGGGTAAAGCCTTTGGTAAGAATGGTCCAGCAATGTCTTCTCAACAAAAAAGCTGAACCAGCTCTTGTGACTTGGGTTTGTGTGGGTTTCCATTTTTAATCACATAACATAAATCCCCATAGTTATAGACTACTGACAACAGCTGTAGTGTAGTGATCACGGTTTCCACCTGCCTCATCTCTGTTGTGGCAACCTTCTTGGATGGCAAAATAGTACACAGTAACACATTATTCTTATAAAGTGACGAGTTCTGCCCACATGAAAAACTTCTCTGAAATTGCTTTTCCTAACAAGATATTTTCCTTCTGTGTTGTGTTATATGTAGATATTTTTCCACAGCATGAGAGGATTGTATTTCATGCACCAGACTGGCTGAATATTGCAACATGCGAAATTAAGTAATTCGGGCAGACTATACCTACCCTTTCCAGAAATAGGTTTATAAAATTAATATTTCAACAATATATCATAAGTTATTATTCATTTCATAGGGGACTGTACGTATGTTAACAACTAGCAGTACTTTATGCCTAAGACGATGCTTAATTATTCAGTAACGGAGTGAGAAACTCAAATGTAATGAAACTATATGGTTTGACAGAGCTTATCAAGTGTCAAACATTTATGGTGTATATATGCAGTCTGAAGTGATGAATGAAAATTTGTGCGAAGGCCAGGATTCAAACCTAGGTCTTCTACTAGCAGGCAGATGCACTAACCATTATACCACCCTGGTACATTGGCTTTGTACAACTGTAGAGACTACCCTAACACACTTCCCTCCCTACCTGGTCTATACAGTCATTCCTCACTGTAGTTGCCAAACATCAACTGCATTGCAGAATGGCACCATCCCTAGGAGGGAGGTATTAAATCGCATTTAATCGTTGTCATAAATATTTGATATTTTAATGCTTTTTGACACGTACACAAAGGAGTTTTCTGGAAGCACATTAATTGCAGTAAGCCTTGTTATTCCCCAAGTAACCATTCTCGAAAACGCATTTAAAAAATCTATTCTATGCATAGCGGACCGAAAGTCCTACCTCAAATGCTTCTAAGCAGCCTTAAAGACAGAAATGCAAAAGCATTACAGACACTTTGCTGTGCAGTTCTACACTCTCTGATCCACAGCTTAAAAAAATGTACACGAACACGTTCAAATCCAGCAAAGCCATCAGCTATTTGACCCAAGAGGTAAATAAGTACTTGGACAAAATCAGTAAACATTCGCCTTGAGAGAAGGTCAGAACAACTGCAAACCCTCTTTGGCCATCACATGACCAGGAAGTAGCCAAAAGTGGACTAGTGGAGCCTGAAAGTTTGTTTCCTAGTGAAATACAGCTTTACTTTCAGTGCTCTTTACACCCCAGAAGCAGTGTTACTCTCATTTTTTGGGAGCCGAGTAGAAGGCTTATCATTTGTAGCCTAAAAAATATTTATCTTTGGTATGAAGTCCTGTGGCTTACAAAAGCTTAATATCACCCTTGATATTGTTTTTGACAAAAGGACTCACCGATTAACTAATACATTGAGTATTTATGAATAAATATTGGCCAATAAATTAATCCAGTATTGAAATTTTAGCTATTGTCTCATAATTGTTCCTTGTAAATGTTATATTCTGCCAAGTTTCTAAATTGTTACTTAGAATTTTTTGAAAGCATATTTTTATTTTCGTCAGCAAAAGACTTCCATAGGCCTATTCAAATTCCTGTTCAAAAGTAAATAAATATGACCACAAAACAGGTTTAGTAATAATAAAAGAATAAGCAAGGCTACAAATTTTACATGAAAGCTTATCGTTTCTCTATCTTTTCTACAATATGATTAAAGAGAAAGGAAATTATGGCAACAGTAATAAATAAAAATTTAACAATTCATTCACAGTTAATAATAAAAATTGGAAGTAGTTGATCTACTGTCTGCATCCACATAATGTTCCTTTATATGCTTGTAGCCCTCAAAAATGGACAACATAACATGAAAGATAGAGCCCCCAACCACAATTTTCACTCTTTACCACTGAATAATTGCAAAGCCCAAATAGTTATATGATCCTCAATTACAGCACGAATTTTGAGCAGAGTTTCAAAAAATTAGACCCAGTAGGAGAATACTGGCAATTTTTTGCTGTCTTCATCCCCTCATTATTTTTCCCGAAAAGCAGCGATCAGACTAAGTTTTCTTTAGTCTAACTGTTTTGCTTGAAATTTTGATTCTACATGTCTTGAAATGTATAGTGTAAAAGTCCATGGGAGTCTTAGAATTTTTCAGTGTTTGATTGACATCCTTGTTTATCATTGGAAAAACCAGCAACACAAAACTGAAAATGAGTTATTTTCATAAGTTTTTACAATCAGGTTAAATTGACGATGAAAAAAAAGAATGGTAAACAGAAAACCAGTTTGTCCCTACTTAGAAATGTTCTTCAGTTCATCCTTTAACTAACTTAAAAATTACATTAACACTGCTCCATTCCAAATAAACATGGTAATTAACTTTTGATCCAGAAAAATACTTACACAGCAACAGGCAGAGACAGTGATTTGTATTGTGTTCCTTCCTGGCTGGCAAACTTCTTTTAGGTAAAGTGGCTTGTGCGAGGTTTTATTTTCCCCACGGTCGATGCTTAGTGGGGTTGCATTCACTGAAACCTGCACACTTGCAGGCCAATTGGTATTCATTTGTCTATCTTCATGGTGGAAGCACTTGAGCTGCAACTCCAAATCTGACCTGTACAATAAAAAAATGAATGTAAGAACACTGTAAACTGATTTTAGCTTGCTGTAAATATTATGCAGAAATTTAGCCACTGAGTCAGAATTTTGAATGAATAAATTTGGTAAGAAATGGTATCATCTCTTGCAATGGTACCATAATATTACCAGCAAACTTGAATGTACAAAACATTTTATAAAACCTGCAAATATTTTCCATGTCCTTGCTTTTTGTATGTTAGAGAGTGAGGCTAAAATTTCTTTGCCTGGCAGTGAAAAACTGTTTTACAGAACAAAAACAGTCTTGGTTGCAAGATTATTTAGTGTCACCCTTTTGGGACATCATCAGATTGTGTAGAAGTAGAAGGATACATGGCCCATCAGTCAAGAAACTACAAATAACGTAAAATAGACACCAAGGTAACTGGATATATAATCCATCCACCATGAAACATCTAAACCCTGCAGTGGACCTTGAGCACACCAGCCGGTTCCACTACGACAGAACAAGACAAGGCCACGCTTACAAAACCATGGTACAATTCGCACATGGTACAATGTCTGTATTGGTGTGCACACAAACATTACTGAGACTGCTCTTGTTCTGAAACACTTTTAAACCGGTTGCTATAACAGCCTGCCACCGTGGAATGGTAAAATTTTTAAAATTGTTTTAGTTCAAAGACCTACTTTTTTGGTGTAGTCCTGTGGACAGGTTATGTACCACAAACGTGATTCTGGATGGTCTGAAAAATGCCCATCTATGGTTACCAAAACATCTTCACTGGTCTCTAAACACTTTCCAATGCAAATTTCTGTAAGTATGGGAATAGGTGGAAGCTGCATGGAGACTACTCCAGTTAAAAGTTGGGTGTTCCAACTCCTCAGACTTCTAACCGCTCAAGTGCAGTACCCTGAAGAATTTTTTCCCCTCTAATAGTCAGGCCTTATCTCAAGATTATTTCACCAGGAATACTTTCACAGAATTTGCATGCTATTTTTTTATCCTTTTAAACATAATTAAGAAGAATAATAATAATCATTTCTGCATGCCTGAAAATACTGGCCAAAGCAATTTGTAGATCATAACAAAATATATTAACTTCAAAACTGCACATACACCAATTTAACAAGCAATTGGACACTTCTCTTCTGTCTTAGTATAAGAATTGCTTTTTACTTCTATTTTTAATTTTAAAAAATATTGTTGTGTTGACAATTTCACATTGTTTTATTCCAGGTACAACCAAAAGCAAATAGAAAAAAACTTTACTTATCAAACAGCAATGGAGACAAGCACAAGAATAAAACAATAAACATGCTGGATTTGAGAGTTGGAAAGCCCTTTGTCTGATAAAGAAAAAGAGTGTTGCAGACTTAGCATGACCTATACAGTTTGTTTATTCACCTCTCATAGTAGCCCACTGTCTCTCTCAGACATGCGTTACTTTATGTCTTTCTTAATTAATCTTGGTTCTTCCAACCTTTTTTTCTGCTTTCAAAAGCTACCAGCTTTGCGACTTCCTGCTCAAGGCTGTCTCCGTTGTAGCTTAGTAAGTAAAATTTTTTCAACCTGTGCCATTTTGTAGCAATTCTCATTGCAGATTATTAAACTAAACATAATGTTTCTATTTCTTACCGCCACATGAGTGTCTGATGGACAGTTGGTTTGAGTTGGAAGACATGGTTGCTGACAGCCAGGTTGTGCTCAAGCCGGAATGGAGGCAAGATGATGCCATCTCTAACAGGAAATGTCAGCCTTAATTCATCATCCTCTGCAAAGAACAAAAATTAAAACTACATAAGATTTTTGTTTATTAGCATAAACATTTGAAAGCAGTGAAACAGTCTCACTCAAAAGCTCATTGCACAACTTGTGCTTTCTTTTGGCATTGATTTTAGACGCAAAAGAAGAGAAGTTGGTCCATTTCATGCAAAATTAACATTTTCTTTAAGCCATTAGCCTAATTACATCCAAATGACTCATTTCAATTCAAATTATTTCATTTATATAGTAGCACAAATAAAATGAGCTGTTGGAAATGCTTGGAAATTTGACTTTGTACATGACAGGTTCCCCTTCCAGTTTCTTTCATCAGAAAACAGGCAGACATTTTGTAAAAGAAAGCAATGATAAAAGCACAAACCCTCCAGCACTTCTGTAGATTATTTTGGGTTATTTAAAACAAAGAGTTGGAATGCAAAACATATAGCTTCAGGCAGAAATGAAAACTAACACCAAATTGAAATATCTATACTCAACTTTTTTTGTCATGTGAAGAACATATTATCATGGTTGTTATTTATTGAAATATGCTTACTGATAATAATGTTCCTCTATTTCTGCTTTACAGAATACATTTCATGAAAACTACAGTCTGTTAAAAGCTTTTTTCTTTACTTCCTCAGTATTTTATCTACTTTTTTCAGATGCTTACACAGTGTTTTTCAGCATTACAAATCCACTGCACATAGACAGACAGAATTTCAGCACAAGAAGAAATGACTTATTAATCCCAAAAGAAACAGGTAAAATTTTGAAGAAAACAAATGTAATCCTAAATTTGTGTGTGTCTTTTATCAGCTATCAGTTTGAGCAACATGAACCAAGAAGTTATGCCAAAAAATAGTATTTTAAGGTCATGAATCAGACATTAAAACTGCTTTCAGAAGAAGAAAAAATGGAGATACAAAACTTATGTCTTTTTGCCTCCAGGACAAAATACTATCTTCACTTTAACCTTCATTTCTGCTGTGTTCTGTAATTAATTTTTTGGAATTTAAGATTTATTCATTGAATCTTTGTTCTTTTTCCTTTCTATTTATTTTCACTAATTTGATGGTGGAGATTTGAATCTGTCCTGACAACTGAGTACAACATTTAGAATTGCACATGCAGTGTACAGACCACAAATACACACAGAAGCTGTTGTACACACCATACTTAAAAAGTGAACGCAGATACAAAACGTGTCACAATTAAAATGTGTCACTTACGCAAAAATTTGGACACCTTGTCACATGAGTGATGAAACACTGGTTGCTCACACCAGCACGGCTGGTTTGTCATGTAGGCAGCTGAAAGGGACATTAAAAAGAAAACATAACCTTTACTAACACAAAAATTAACCGATTTCTTCAAATTACAAAAAAATCATAAAATGAAACAATGTTCCTGTTATGCAGGCAGCACACACTGTATTTATTTATTTTTGCCAAGAAACAGTTGCTGCCAAAATTGTCTTTGTTATTTTCAGTACGTACTATGGCCTGAGAAAATAATTATTTTGATTAGCCGTGCTTATGGGTATTTCTCATTTCCATGAATGACTGAGCAGTGTTGAACAGTATACACATGTAAGTGTGTATTTCAGTTTGAGCAACCAAGCAGCTTCTTTCACATATGTATGAAATGAGATAAAAACTGCAACTGGATCTTTAAAGATGTAAAAAAGTAGGTAGTAAATTCTGCAAGTCTGCTTTCAAATCTACTTCTTAAGAGATTCAAAATGAAAGTCTTACGTCATCATTCTCAATTTTACAGCATACTTCCCTGGACAGTTGGTGTAATAAGCTGCAGATCATTTTATAGATAATTCTGGGCTGGGTGCTACATCTTTCAATATGAGATACTATACTTTTTTATAAAAATATAGACAAAGCATATTTTGGTCCATATTGTTTTATACCAAATGAAAAGAATAACTAGTTGAACAATAATAAAATATAGATCCCTCACTCTTTAACCTGACTGTTCACAAATAAAATATCACTCTGTGATTCAGATATACCATAGCAACAACTAAGTTTCAATACCAACTGAATACTATTACTGAAACAGAAAATAGGCTGAATACTACAACTGAAACAGAAAATAGTAGACAGAAGAGAAGATTTTGTTTAGAAAAGCACCATAAACTAACAGTAAAATATTTGACTTTATAGTAAAGAATAATGCAAAATAAAGCTCATTATGTAAAGAGAATAATTTGTCTACGTAAAATAAAACTATAATATGTATTGCTTTTCTGTTGAGCACTATGTGAATTAGTTCAAATATTTTAATTAATTAATTTAACCAGTCAAGAAACATTAGTAATGGCAAACCAAATTTCAACCCACACGAGCCAACAAAATGAATCTCTACAATATAACTTATCATGACACCTGACCCCTCAACTTTTGTCACTAAAAAAAATACTCATCAACTGAAGACATTTCACATATTCACTATCAATGTTATGACAAAACTATATAGTTCAGATAAAAACCATTAAATATTTATACACAGTGGCCATTCACTGGTTTCTTGTGTTTATTACATCAAGTATTAATGGATCACACACTATTCAATTCAGTTCCATTTTACATGAAGTTACCTATTGGTACTGAATTTCTTAAATATACTTACACCACCTATTACTACAGAATACAATTATGGTAATGAAAAGTAGAAAGGTTAAGTCTGTCAGAAGTGCAGCATCAGTGTTCTTCCAAACTGCAGACATAAAAAAACTTATTCTTTTCTGTCTTTAAACACCACGTGCTCCTAAAATAGTCTGCTATACTACTCCTTCCCAGTCATTCCTGAAAATTTCTCAAATGAAGGCCAACAAGGTTTCAAAGTTTATGTTTTATAGTGAATATGAACTCTGTTATACAAATATAGCCATCAAGTGCCACATCTGCAATGAGACTTTTGGGATATCACTCATGCTGCACCACTGACAGCCAGCCACTGTGTTACTTCACTCACTCTGCATCGGCATCGGCGGTCTGACGTCTGGGAAGCTGGGCTTCACGTCAGCTCCGGAACCAGGCGAAGCATAAGGTGGAGCACTGGCTGCTGGTGTGAGAGGTGGTGTGGGGTTGCCAGGTACAGGGCTGTGCTGGTAAGCACCTGTACCAGCCCCGTAACTCGGCGAGAAGGGTGCGCCAACTCCACAGAAGAATGGCCCGCCTCCCGGACCGGCAGCCCCTCCGGCCCCAGGCATCGGAGAGGCATACGGCGGAGTGGGCTGGCGTGCGGCACCCCGCACGGTACCGAATTGGCTGGCTCCGACACCGACTTGTTGCTGTTGCTGCTGCTGGTGTTGGTGCTGCTGCTGTTGTTGTTGCTGTTGCTGCTGCTGCTGTTGTTGGTGCTGCTGTTGCTGCTGCTGCTGGGTTTGTGGGGGGCCATACTGCTGGAATCCTGGCATGGGGCCAGGACCGGGGCCGGGTCCAGCCCGACCTCCGTAAGCTCCGCCACTCCCGTACTGCATGGAACAGATTATGGCGTCACTTACGTATTCACCATACAATGTGCTTGAATGGGAGCATGTTTGTGAGCTTCCCCAACTGTGAACTCATCCTTTATAAAATAAAATGATATCTATTCAAAATGAAAATAAAGAATGAACAGTATTTACAGCCAGCATCCACTTAGAACACACTGAAACAGGAACAACTGAATTTTGACTGACAGGTGTTCAATTTTAAAAATAGAATTTTGCAAATCAATTTATAAAAACTAACAAAAATGAAAGGATACGTGTAGAGATTCTGAAATGAAAGATAGGTGACTGAAAATCTTTGATCACAAAAATTTGATGAACAGATCACAAAACACAAGTACTATGGAAAATATGGAGCCTTGAATCTTAGTCCAATGTGATCTATTCATTTCTATGCACTGTCTCTTCCCTCTCCAGGATTTTGAGTGACTGTCTCTTCCCTCTCCAGGATTTTGAGTGACTGTCTCTCCCCTCTCCAGGATTTTGAGTGACTGTTCTTCCAGCTGGCATCTGTCTATATATACATGCATTTCTTTTTTTGCAATCCTGATGAAACTTAGCACAGTGTGCAATGATTATTAAATACTATTATTTAAAACAAACATGAAAGTTACTCAGAACTGCAGGGTAAGAGGAACATTCCAGTACAATGGGAAAGAAAATGTAATCAGTTCTAAAAAGAAATTGAGTGTGGCCATTGTTTCTATCAATTTGGAATGTTACACACACACACACACATTTCAGGCAGCACCTGTAACACAATTTGTTTCCTTCATTGCATCTTTAAATGAATGGCATTGGATTTGGTTCTGCTACTGATACACTTCAAATTTTTTTCCTAGGATGTAATTTTCTTGATGTTTCGTTAATTAAAAAATATTGAATATAACTAAAACATAACAAGCCTATATGCAGTAAAAAAGATTCTTAAATTATGAGGGGCATTCAATAAGTAATTTAACACATTTTTTTATGGAAGCAGGTTGGTTTTATTCAGGATTCCTATATACCACATTATTCCCCACCCTTTTGGCTACAAAACCCTATTTTTCAATATGATATCCAATGATATTAGGTGTTGTCCATGACAATGATGGGGCTACAAAAACCTATTTTTTTATCATGATCTCCAATGATACTAGGTGTTGTCCATGACAATGATGGAACCTTCTTCAAATAAATTAAAAAAAGTGGTTTCTAACTAATTTTTGAACTTAGTTGTGTTCATTTATGAATGATAATCTTCTGATTTGTTTGTTCTGCAACATCTGTAAACTAATTTACTTCCTTTAAGAAAGCTAGTCTTCACTGGCCCAATACAAACAACAATCAGCCCGCTCCTTTCTCAACAGGGGTGTTAAGGCCCCCTTCCCAACAGGTTCCACAAGGGCTCCTATTGGTTCAAATTCTGTCACATCTACTTTACTGAATGGTTCTGAGTAACCAAAGTTTCATCCAGAGAGAATATATGTCACATGCCACCTGAAGTACTGAGCACAGTCATTGTCCACAAAAATTTACACTATATCACTGCATCCAAGTAAAAATTGTCTACCATCATTCTACCATCATTCTAATGCTTGTATTTAGATCCTACACTGTTTAATATGCATCTCACAGATCTAGCAGATGGGGTAAAATTTATTTTTCACCACTATCATAACATTCAGACAACTTTTTTATCAAAGTTGTTTAGTTTGGTTAAACAGCTGTGCTTTCTACTATTTCTCCTGGCAGATTCAAATGTTGTGAACCTTCCCTCGCGGTACACATGCTGGATAGTTCTCAAACCACTGCCATAAGCTGCAGCACAAATAGCCTGTAGACCAGCGAGGTTTTTTCTTACAATGGTTGTTTTTTTTTTCAGTCACATATTACTGCATTCCTTGATACAATAGCTATTGATTACGTCTACCTTCTGGAAATTTTTCTTAACCCCATACAGATGCTACTACTTCACCATAATCCTCTACAAGATGTATTTCTATACATTGTGGATTATGCATTTGCTTCAGTGCCAAAACTCTACTGTCTTTTTCAGCCACATTCTTCTTGCTGTGTTGTCTTGTTGGAGTTTTATGTATACCCAATCTACATGGCAAAGGGGAAATTTCACTTCCTTCCTGCTTTCCCATTTTCATCTTACAAACAACACATTCACTCATTAAATAAATTGCACAAAAAATACCACAAAATACACTTTTCTACTGCAACTCAAATTGCTGAAACTAATAACTAAATAAGGAATGGAAAACAAGAACTGTGTGGAAATCTACACACTATTCTCTACTGACACTTGATCTATGTGGCTAAGAATGCCAAGCATTGTCAATTTCTCATTTTCGAAATGTTAGGGGGGGGGGGGGAGAGAGAGAGAGAGAGAGAGAGAGAGAGAGAGAGAGAGAGAGAGAGAGAGAGAGAGAGAGAGAGAGATATCGCTGTGGGAGACCAGGGCACAAGTGTGGCATCAGCATGCTAGCAGACACCCACTAGTACACCTGATCAGAGCTCTAGTAATTGGATTATAATAATGACTCTTTTTAACAATTACATAAATAATACAATTTCTAGTCACTAATCACGATCTTCCTCCTTGATGTTCAATTTTGAGTATATTTGTTAGTTTCTTATTATTTTCATTTGTTTTTGTCAGTTTCTTAAAATGTGTTTCCTTCGCTTCCAATTTGATATTTCCTTCCGCAGTAACACTACAGTGTGTGCGATGGGAGGAGGGGGGAGGGAAGGGTCCACAGGGAACTAGAATAAGCAGTAAGTACTCTTTGTTCTGAAGCTGGAAAAAAATCTGGAAACACTAGACAAACAGATATGTATGTGGGCATTGGGGTCAGTTGAAGTCATCAGAACACATGTCTAATTATTATACAGTGGGCATAATTGGGGTGTTGGATTCTATAAACATCGAGCTGCCATGTCTGAACCAACTTTCTGTGATCATGATCACAGTTATTCATAATTTTATTTAACCTATATAGTAGCATATTACTCTTGTGCAACAGTTCATAAACAAGTGCTGCAAGAGGGGAGACTTACCAGGTTTTCAAAGAGGGCAGATTGTTGGTGCACGTTTAGTTGGACCATCTGGAACAAAGACTGCCACTTTAATAGATGTAAAGAGGGTAACCTGGTTCTAAGGTTATGATGAAACACAAATATCATGGAAAGACATCATCTGTTATGAGGTGTAATGATTTGATAGCAGCTCAGAGAGAAAAGAGAGAGAGAGAGAGAGAGAGAGAGAGAGAGAGAGAGAGAGAGATTGGGCAGACAGAGAGTTGAAGAATGAGAAATAGTTGCTTCACTTCAGACAAACTTCTCGAAAGCCTGAACAGTTAACAAAAGAAATGACAGAAGAAATCAGCAACGAAAACCTCAAAGGCTATTCCTTAATACTAATGAGAAGATGATGAAACCTTCAAGAGCAAAAGAAGGACATATGGGAGAGCAAAAGATGATTTTGCAAGTCACCTTTCCTATTAACAATAGCTCAAATTTGTATACGCAGAGTGAAAACTGCAGATTTTTTGTTTGAATATCTAATTTCCAATGCAAAGATTTCTGTCATGATGAAGTGCCTTTTTTCTTAGCTTTTGTAGTACAATTAAACAAAAATTTAGTTGCAAAGTTGTTTCAGGGAGTAAAGAGCATGCTTTGTCATATATTACACCATATAAGAAGGGTGATGTGACAAAACACACAAACTATTTAGTATGTAATGAGGAAAATGTTGAATTCATTATCTACACAGGCCACGCAGTAATGAATGTTATAGGATATCTGATAAACTGCAGAAACTACAGAAGAAACAGATGTTCTCCTTTCATCTGAAAAACAAATAGATGACACTTCATGTACAAGCTTGAAAAGACCTGCCTAAGCTAATTCAAATATTGTGCAAATGCATTTTGTAACAAATTTTGTATTGAAGGCAATCATAATAGGCTTGAAAGATGATCCAGTGCCTTTATGTATCTTTTTCTCCAATGTTTCCAGTTTTTGTCCAGACCATACATTAGAGTATGATACAAATGAAATGTAATTCATTAAGGTACAATATTTGTGGGTAATGTTCTAAATGTATTTCATGCTAATGATCTTGCGAGTTAAGGCAACAAACTGTAAAGGAGCAGAGCATAACAATGTAATTTTAGATACTGAGCCCATAGTTTTCTTGACAAAGTTAATATAAAATTTATGGACATATTAAAACTAAGTGTAGGGCATGGATTGAAATGTGGACCTTGCAGGCAAGGCAGAGATCTGGGTTTGTGTCCTAGTCTGGTACACAGCTTTAACTTGTGTGTAGGTTTCACAACAGCACACACTCCACTTAGAAAGAAAGATCTTCTTTTCAACTGAAATATACTTTTTCTCCTTTTGTTAAAAAGCACATAACCAATGCTGTTACTCTGTCATTACTCATTTCTGATTTGTATAAAGTAGAGATTCTTTCAGACTGGCACAAATGAATTTGAGCATACTTATTTTATTGTATGCTCTGCTCTGGCCACATTCTCTGTTTCCCTACCATTTGTTTGATTACTTGATGTCAGATGGCATTTAACGTTTTCACTTATGCACAGTAATTGTTAACTGACCTGTGGTGCAGTAGTGCTAGCAGGAGAAAATGCAGGTGAAACGGGCTGCGCTTGCTGCTGTGTGAAATGTGGCTGCCGTTTGTGAGCAGCGTGCATTGTAGGGCTCGGGTAAGGAGCCACCCGCCGTGGGTACATCTGACCTTGTCCCTGCAAACACATTGCTCTCACTCTCTACATAGTTTCATTGTTCTTAATATAGTTTTAAGGCTAAAGAAATTAGCTAAAAACTGTTTTTGAAATTTCACAATATGGGTCTATATAAGGCACAGTCAATACATATTTATTATCACTATTATTTTTATATTTCTCTTTGCCTTTTTAACTTTATCTGAAATTGGTAAAATGCAAAATTTTGATAGCAATATGTGACATACCTGCACCGTTGCCATCTTTCCAACTGGTACACCTCCCATCATTTGGGTCGCATGCTGACCCATGACTCCCATACCTCCCATGGGACCAACTCCCGGACCCATACCCATGCTGGCTGGTGGTGCTCCCCCATTGTCATAGGTGCATGCCCCCTCTGCCCTCCCTGACTTGCATATCCATACTGCTGAGGCATTCCCTGCATCTGAAAGAGGACGCAAAATTTGGTATATGAACCAGTCGCAGGACGATTCAAAACAATAAAATTATTGTCTGGTGAAACTTCATTAACATCTAATTATATTAAGCACTGCAGTGACGGTTTACATTACATTAAAATTCGGTGTTACATATTTCTTCATTTACTAGAACAATGAGGGCATGCTGAAACACAATGCCTATAATTTTTTATGTGTAAACATTAAAGCTTTTTAAATAAAACTAACTTTATTAACATTCTACATCTTTATTTCTTAACACAGTCACCCTAGCGATGAACACATTTCTCTCATCGATATCGTGACTGTAGAGTGTCTGATGTTGGCAGAGCCACAACCTCACCTCTGCTTGCACTGCTTCATCACTAACAAACCGAAGTTCTTGAAGGTATTCATTGATTATTGGTAACAGATGAAAATCGGATGGGGCCAAGTTAAGACTGTATGGAGAATGATTGATGACGGTGAACCTAAGGTGGCAGATTGTTGCACATGTTGCAGTGCTTGTGTATGGTCTGGCATGTCCTGCTGAAGGAGAAGGTGCTCCATTTGTAGAGGAACTCTCCATATTTGAAGCTCAATTACAGCACACTGTTTCTCACGCACTGACATAGTTGTGTTACAGACTGTCATATTACACAATAAAATTCAGAGCCTTCCAACAGCAGAGGGTTGAAACTTGTGTCAGCAAAGTGGGGCAGAATGCATGACACAGTCCATATTGAGAACAGAATAAAAATTTGAGGCATTACTTTTCAGGACACCCTTGTATATTGTATAATTCAAATTATGTAGAGAACATGATGATGTGACGATGATGATGATGAAGGGAGGCAGAATAGGAGAGTAGAATGTGGGGAAAGAGTTTGATATCTATGTTCAATGTACTCAATGGAGAGCTACTGTTAGCCACAACAATCATGTACAAATGATTATGATGATGCTGTCACTAGAAGCAGGCACCTTAGGGTGAGAAAACTGTGTGTACCTGCGGTGGAAACTGCCCTGGGCAGCAGCAGCAGCCTGTTCGTGCAGAGCGACGACACTGGCGGTGGCGGTTGCTGTGGCTGTGGCAGCAGCCACCATCGCAGCTGCACTCAGCGCACTCGCACCGCCTCCGCCGTGGAACTGCGCGTGACCGGCCTCCTGGACGGGCCCCCCCCGCTGTCCCGTAAGCAGTCCTGAGGACAAATGGTGGACTCAGCCTTCCTGTTCCACGTCTCACACAAACAACAGAAACCACAGCATCAAATGCATTGGCAACAACTGGAATAATATGCCGAGTCCCAAAAATGGTTACCAATGTCCGGCTTTTTCCAGACATGTCTGGCTTTTCAACGTCATTTTTTTAGAAAATGTCTGGCTATTTGGTAATGAAGTTGCATTTCATCATCCAACAGATATCACTGCAGTAGAACTGGAATTAATATGAACTGCACACACCTGGCTATATATTCTTCAAAGTATCGCTACCAATGGTTTAATTGTTTGAAGAAATGTTTTATTTATAGTTGATATATACAATATCTCTGAAACAATACGTTAGTTAATCATGTGAAGTATGAGTTTTTGTATGTTACTGTGTTTAGAGGTGCTGGTTCATTAAAAATTTTAGTGAAGTACTGTCACTTTATACACTTGCGTTCTACTAATTAGTAGTGTGTTGTCAACTCATGAGAATAGTAGTGAGAACAGAAAAAGGCAGAGCAAGTTCTCAGACAAAATACTCCTTCAAAGAAAACACTACTGGAAAAGACTAAAAATTACTTCAAGGTAATTGCATTGTATATCTAATAAGTAAAAACCATTGTTTAATAATATAGCAAATTAATTATATATTTTTTCTGTTTATAATGAGATTAGAGCACGTTATTAACCAACTGAATACTATACAAACAATTTATTGACTCGAAAACAACTGCCAAGATTTTAAAAAGAATGTCCTCCATTTTTTGAAGCACTGTTTTGCTTTTGATAATTCTGAGTTGTCCTTTTGTGTATTCGTCATGCTCATGGAACAGCACCATGTATGGCAACACCCAGAAAGTTTCTCAGTCCTGACTAGAAATTTACTCTAGCATTAAATCACTGAGTAGTCGCCTGGTATTTTCAACACACTGAAGCCTAGGTAAAAACTATTGCAAGGACCAGGTCAAAAATTTGTCATTTTCTGTATGGAATTGGTGACAATAAGTGAAAAGGCAAGTAAAATGGAGTTAATCTTGCTGGATTATTTTCCAAAAAAGTTTATGTTTACTATTTTCCATTTGAAAGGTTTGTATACATCGTGGATGGTTTTGCCTAGCAGCCTAAAATATATGATAACGGAAGCAACAAAAGAATGTACAACAAGCAGTTGCGGATTCTGTGGAGATGTTTTGATGTTTTGCATTCACTGATCTCATCCAGTAGATGTAAAATTGCACATCCATTCCAGTAGCTGAATGTTCTGTGTTATGAAAAATGTTGGGGATTGCATCTTAGAAAATTAATTACCTGTCTTGGATGGGTGTCATCATTGAATCATCACTAGATCAATGTAATTTGTTAATTTCCATTTTTAGGCTGGTAAGCACCTGCTTCACTTGTTCTATAATGAATACACCCAACTAAGAATGATTTGTGACACTAGTGTTGTCATCTAAAGTGCAGCGCGAGCACTTTTTCTCGACCAAATGTAGAGGGCAGGGGACGCTCTGCCCACCCAGGGGAATGACGTGCAGAGGGTTAACTTCACCTTCCTCATGTAGTTGAATAGCAAGATAAATATTACTTAAAGTTCATGTTTGACACAGAGCAACACTACAAAAGTAAAAGTGCCAAGAAGAGATGTAAAAATCAAAATGTGAGGTTTAATCAAAACTAAAATTGGATTATATATTCTTATATTGAATAATAGTTTATACTGCTGCACCGATGGGAGATGGGTTTGTGTGTGTGTGTGTGTGTGTGTGTGGGGGGGGGGGGGGGGGTGAGGGAGGGGGGGGCGGGGAATTAGCAGCATGACTACCAACAAAGTCCTCGAACTTCTTCCGATGGAGGATCAGATGCCATGTGGTCCTGTTAAAAATCACATTACACTAGTTCAACCAATACATGGGACAGAGTGAAGTGGTCACATCTGTAAAATTGCTTAGTTTGCATTTGGTAGGGCTGATGTTCGAAACCCTGACCACTCACCCAGAATTAGGTTACAGCTACAGCAAATGCCACAACGCCGCCTTTCTCCGATCTGTGCTTGTGTTCTGTCTCTAATACTCCCATTGTCTAAGAGAAATTGTTAAAGCATATTCCAGCACATTCTTATGTGATGCCGCTGAATGCAGTGATGCACCACGCAATCTGTGGCCAGCTCTTAAAACTGCTGGTGACAGCCCAGACTGTTGCCTGAGGCTGGCCAGACCCAGTCTGTAATGGGCAAGCTGCTCTTTGCCTGCTGAATTATTGGAGGAAGTTATTACTCCAGACGTGACCTAAATATGGTTGCTCACACAGAGAACTGGAGAGAAGGAAAAAGCGAGGGGGATAAAAAGAAAAAAAGTGGGTGAAAAATGGTTGGACAGCAGACATGTGGACAGTCTCAGTCCAAGGCTGTGCTCTGCTAATATTCACACTTGGCCTTCAAAGGACTGAATGCTTGAACATAGCCAGACACTAAGAGCTACAAGTTATAGAAGCAGCTTGGGGCATCCTAATGTTCACAGCTGTAATTGTGGATGTGAATAATCAACTTGGCATACAATTTGCTGCCTTGATACAGACATTTTGACTCGTTCACAAGAAGAGTGAGTTACATCATTTGGAATCGTGGTCTCTAAAATTTCCAGGTGAGTGCATGGCTGGTTCTACCAATAAGAATACAGCCAACTCGCTGGCCTATCCTTCTCCAACAGAGCGAGTGCTTCAGTCTGTAAATACCTCAATAATAACAAGTGTTTGCAACTATTTATCAATGAAGTTAGTATTTACGCAATAGAAATACGGAATTTCGTATTGAAAGACGTTGCCATGTCAGAGCCTCTTCATTTCCAACTCTCTCTCTCTCTCTCTCTCTCTCTCTCTCTCTCTCTCTCTCTCTCTCTCTCCCTCCATTCTCATATATATAATCAGTGATATAGGGTGGGGCAAATAAAAGTGGCCTGGACATTTTGAAAGCATTTGTGAAAGACCTGCAGTTACTTCAAACAGGAAGGAGCAACTGCCCAAACATCCAGCCAAACTTTGGAGCACATTTACACAATCTTCACTCCTGATAGAGTTGTTAGCAGACGTCACAGTCTGGTCATGGCCCCAGCTGACAAACCCAAGTCACGTGATCTGTCAGTGTACGATTCCTTTGTGTGGGAAGCCTTAAGCCTAATGCGTATTGCAACAACCCTAATAGTCTTCAAAAACTAGAGCAGAACATTTCATATGAGACAGCAGCAATTCGAGCAGTGCAGCTTCACTAGCTTGCTGACCAGGGCCCAAAAGCGCAAAGAGGTGAATGTTGGTCACTTTCACCATCTGCTACAGTCTGGTTAGTACTGTATTTCCTGTCCTCTGCTGTGTTTCTTTGTGCCCTGGAACTCTGTTTCTCCAAAACACTTTCAGTTGCCCTGTATATGCCTCTGCACTGGACTCTATATCTAGGCATGCTGGAGTAAGTCCAGCATGAAATTGGCTAGAGAGAGAGAGAGAGAGAGAGAGAGAGAGAGAGAGAGAGAGAGAGGGGGGGGGGTGGGGGGGGGGAAGGTAACACAGATTTAGTGGGAGAGTGCTGAGAAAGTACAGTATGGTTGTTCAGTTTTCCCTACATGCTACTCAAGAGTGGAATAGTCAAGAAATAGTCTGCAAGTGGTTCGATGCACCCCCTGATAAACAATTAAGTGTGAATTTCAGGTGCAGATCTAGAATTAAGGGGAACAGCTTACAACATTATAGTGCAACCTTTTCTTGTCCGGAATAATGCACAAGTGTTTGAGATTAACAGAGCAAGATCCATAAGATGTTTCTTCAATCGGTGCAAGTGTCCTAAAGAGAGGCTCATGGAATTTACACATAGAGCTGCAGAAGAAAGACAGCGCTGTTTGTGCGAAACACTACTGTGCAGTTTTTAAGGATGAGTATTCGAAATAGACTGTAACATAATTACATGACTGGTTGGTACATATTGCTGAAAGACAATATGAACCAAATAGAAGAATACTATTGGGTTCAGGAGACTTGTTCGTCAGCTCCTATACCTATCAGCTTCCTGAATGTAAACATCTCCATGACTGACATTCTGAATCATTTCATCTTCCCATATTTATGCAGAACACAACACACAAAGTAATGCTGTGTTTAAAACCTCCGCCCATTTCCCAAGAATATGGTTTTACGAGAACAACGTCTTAAAGTGTAGGTCAGCATAACTGATTAGGTTTCCTTAGAGAGTCATTCATTCCCAAATGATACAGCAAAGGGGGACCATATAACTGTACGAAGCGTTTCTGTTGTGCCCCTTATATTGCCCACCGCTCACTAGCAATGTATATCTGCAGAGACAGAGAGAGAAAGAGAGAGAGGTGGTGGGGATGGGGGTGGAAGAGAGGTGAGTGGCTGATAGAAAAACTGCGAACTACACTGAAACCACATTAAGCCTTGCGGCAAGCTCACTTAGTCTTCGTTCGTTCGTCTGCAAGCGTGCACACACACACACACACACACACACACACACACACACACACACACACACACACAAAACCACACAAGCACATAAGTGCATGCTCCGGAGGACTTGGCAACGAAGAAATCAGCTACTGAGTGGTTGACAGTTGGTGTATAGATTGGCAATAATCTTCTAAATGAAATGCGAGGATCAGCGACGCCATATTCCCTTTTCAGCTTACTAAAGCATCAAACCTGGGATATGGCTAGGGTGACCAGACGTTCGGATTAATACAGACATGTCCTCCTTTTTAGCTCTTTGTCCGGGGTCTGGGCAGATTTTTACAGTGTCCGGCTTTATCGCAAAGTTGATTTACAAAGTTAAATTTACAATTCGTCCTGTTCTACTGCTCTTTTCTTAAACACTTTAACTATTGGCACACCCTTCGTGATAAACACGCACGTAGGCGGTGTTAGTACGTGGCACCAGGATCGTCGCTGTTATCTTTGATCTGCTTATAGGCGAATGCAAATATCGATTACTTAAAATTTTCGTTTCGTATCCTCGCTATGTATTGGCTTGGCTTCCTGTAGTGCACTTGTGATTTCTGAGTGTAATTTTTAACCGAGTGAGTTACGTAAAATATTTCGCTATTTGGCTATGCCTAAACGAAAGTGTACATTTTATAATGTCCTTTCCTGCAAATATCCGGCTTTAAGAAAGGAAGAAATGAATTTTAAGCGAAATGTAAGACATGTGGAGCTGGAACGTACGTCTCAGTGGCCAATAAAGGTAAGAAATAACTCGACAGATTAACTGTCATGGTTTTATTTCATTGTTCCACAGTCATTCAATTTATTTGTATTCGGAAGGTTAAAGTGCAGTTTACATGTCGTCAGCTGCTGCTTGAATTGTAGACGTTGGTAGCGCTGCGTCGAATGAAGGGAGGTGAATGGTCTTACGTTTTTCGCTTTGTAAACAATTCTGTGTTGTTGACATAACAAAACAATTGAGGCCACACTGTCACCACAATCAATATATATATATATATATATATATATATATATATATATATATATATATATATTGCTCAGTTAACCATCACCCTGACCATCAGCAACAATTAACTACTCGTTTTACTGGTAATTCCTCGCAGTCATGTGACTTGTCCAAACTGACTGGTGGTATCCACATCTGCAGCTGACCCGTTTGATGTGTCCTCTTTTTTCTTATTTTGTCCTCTTTTTTGAAGCTGTTGGTCCTCCTTTCTGAACAATAGCAAGTGGTCACCCTAGATATGGCTGGCTTTCGGAAGCATAGAAGGGTCCTTTATAAAGAGCAGATTAGTGAAGCTTCCCTGTGTGGCAGGCCTCCCGCCCCGCGTGCTACTGCTAGCGGCGCCGTCTCAAGGAGCCGAAGGCAGGACTTCCGGAACGCAAGGACGCGGCTGTGCCGCTCACACGGTCGCCGCACGGTCAAGTTCGCCGGCCTCGCACAGGTACCGGAGCATCCACTTCCGCGTCGGGCTCAGCCCCAGCAATCACTCATTTTTCATGTTATAAGTGCCAAAAAATGTACGAACTGAAACAGCAGAAGATACCGGTCAGAACGCTCCCGTTAATAGCCTTCAACTTAACCACCTAAGATTCCAAGCAAGGCAAACGTACCGTAACCTCACAGGACGGTTACAGAACACAATGGTGCAATGGATAAGGTATGAGTCCAAGTGGAAGTAACGATGTACTCCAGTCTACGTGTAAAGCAGCGAGAAAAACCACTGAAAAATCACAACCAATCTAGTAGTTGAAACTGACCAGTTATGGCAAAACTGGAGTCTTGATACCACCTTGTCCTGGCTTACATCTCCGTCTTTAAGCAAGAATTTAACACCCCCCCCCCCCCCCACACACACACACACCTACAGCCTGAACACACCTCAATGAAAAAACTTGGGTCCACAAGCAAATCACCTTAAGTTACGCATGAAAAGCGTCGGCTACTGTCATGGCTGTCATGGCATGACTATAAACCTCTTACAGGACACCCCAGGTGCAGGCAGCTGCAAGTTGTGGCTCTACATGCAGCCAGACGCCGTCAAACTGTAACTGCGGAGCACTTACAAAACCCTCCGCACCTCATTTACATAATGACATTTCTAAAAAAAATGGTTCAAATGGCTCTGAGCACTATGCGACTTAACTTCTGAGGTCATCAGTCGCCTAGAACTTAGAACTAATTAAACCTAACTAACCTAACGACATCACACATATCCATGCCCGAGGCAGGATTCGAACCTGCGACCGTAGCGGTTGCTCGGCTCCAGGCTGTAGCGCCTAGAACCGCACGGCCACTCCGGCCGGTGACATTTCTCTTATTACTGCTTTCGTTTAGGCGACATCATTAAACACATTCTACGCTGAATACCACACAGAGTAGAGTATCTTCTCGTGTGATTAGTTCAACTGATATTTGACAAATAGAGCCCAGTACGTTATACTGGACGGCGAATGTTGTATAGAAATTAGAGAAACATCGGGTGTGCCCGAAGCAACCGTAAGATAATCTCTAACGTTCCCAATATACATAAACTTTTTATCAGACAGGGTCAGCAGAACAATTAGATTTTTCTCTAATGGTGATGTACTGTACACGAAAGCACTGTAGTTGCATGAAAAACAACTCCTGGATTGGACATCCGTGATCGTTTTCTTCACAGCAACGCTTGTCGCAGGACCTTCACGCATTCGAATAGCCTTCTTCTAGAGGTAGGCTCATAAAGCTGGAAAAGCGGGTTGTCCTTTGTGAAAGCTTCACTAACAGTGTCTTTTCATGTGAAATGCCGCGATTATCGAAGCATCTGTATCCCTCTCTCACTACAGCCCATTTTATGCATGATTCTCATGCGCCGTCATTGACGTGTTGCTATCAAACGCCATCCGTTGGCCGGTTTTTGTACTTGTTTTTGGTTTCAATAAAACCCCGCGTCATTTCAGGCATATGTGTCAAGTTTCACCCCTGTCTATAATATCCGTGAATTAGTGCATTCCCAAATGTTAACGGACTTTCGGGTCACCCTGTAGTAACTGAGCGTACATGGGGCTGGTAAACAAACCCGCACGAGTCTCCTTCCTTTTGTGTGCGCCCTCGTACATTATGATATTCTCAGACTGAGCTTTAAAACACGTCTGCAATGACCTAAAAAAAAAAAAAAAAGACCTACGTGTCCGGCCTGCCAGAGTAGCCGAGCGTTTCTAGGCGCTACAGTCTGGAACCGCGCGACCGCTACGGTCGCAGGTTCGAATCCTGCCTCGGGCATGGATGTGTATGATGTCCTTCGGTTAGTTAGGTTTAAGTAGTGCTAAGTTCTAGGGGACTGATGACCTCAGAAGTTAAGTCCCATAGTGCTCAGAGCCATTTGAACCTACGTGTCCACTGTCACTGAGTTGGTAGATTCTTAATTAAACTTGCTACAGCGAAAAGACGCATCCCAGAGCCGAGAAACAGTCGCACGATAATATTAATGCAACAAGTAGGCGCGTATCTTGTTGTCGACGCAAAGACCGGATGGCTGTTACCCGCTGCTCAATTGGTAATTAACACGCAGTTTGAACAGCAGTGGTCCCCGTGTAGTGTGCCTCGAGGTAGCGCAGCAGCAGAACAGAGGGAGTACGGAGCGCGCGTTATGGAAACTAGTCGCTGAGGGTAGGCCAAGGTTGGCGGGCGCTCTCCTTGCAGTATTAATCCACAGCTGCACAATACCGTGGCCTGCTGGCGGTATCATTGCGGTAGGCACGCACCAAGGGACAGTCCTGCCGGCTCAACGCAAGGCTGGCTGGCGAAACGGAAACTAGGTTAGAATTCAGCGTCTCGTCGACGTCGATGTAACTCGACACGGAGCTCTAGAATGGAGAAAGACACCACCCACGTTCTCGCGAAGTATTAACCAAGTGATTTACAGAAACTTCAATAATTTTTAGATGCCGTTACTGAAGTTCTGCCATGAGAAGCTCGGTCCAAAGTGGAGGACATACAAAAGGCTTCTAAATGAAACATTGTGACACAATGTTAGGAGTTTTCGTGGGATACTTCGAAATATTTCTTATACAGTGTAATACGCAGGAACACCTGCCTGTAGAAGAGACAAAAGAAACTATGCACATATTACAGATCTGAGTCTGAGGACTTCGTGCACATTTAAGGAAACTATCACTCCGTCTACAGAGTGTAAACTTTTAGATGGCAGATCTCTCCCTAGTCCTGAATCGGTAGAAGTCGGTAAACGTCGGGAGGCTTCGGTAGGCACGCAGTTTAGACTGCTACCAACATTACGTAGCTGACTGTGTTGTACAAGGTAGCCATTGTCGTCTGCTTCGTTATTGTTTCGCGCTGTACTGTTCTGCATGTTTTTATTGTGCAGTTCTGCTAAACATTATCAAAATGAGTGAAGAGGCAGTTGCTGGCCCATCTCGGGAGTCGCCAACAACCCCTACCGGTAGGCCTACGGTTAGAAGAAGCCTTTCGTCTGCTTTCGTGTAAGCATGACGCGCAAATTGTAGTGCCAGCACTGCAACTGGTAGGTGTGCCTTGCCCCCCCCCCCCCCTCCAAAAGGGTCATCTCCTCTCCGCACGCCAGCCAATGCTTGCTTCCTCCTCTCCCCGCACTCCCCTCACAACTCTGCCGTCTTACAGTTAACAGACTGTACAGGCCACAAGTGGCCCATCGGGACCATCCGACCGCCGTGTCAACCTCCGGGGAGGATGCGGATAGGAGGGGCATGGGGTCAGCACACCGCTCTCCCGGCCGTTCTTGACCGAAGCCGCTACTATTCGGTAGGGTAGCTCCTCAATTGACATCACGAGGCTGAGTGCACCCCGAAAAACGGCAACAGCGCATGGCGGCCTGGATGGTCACCCATCCAAGTACCGACCACGCCCGACAGCGCTTAACTTCGGTGATCTCACGGGAACCGGTGTATCCACTGCGGCAAGGCCGTTGCCCATCTTTCCTTATTCAGCTAAATAAATACAAAGGTGACAAAAGTCAGGGGATAGCGATAGGCACATATACAGATGGCGGTAGTATCACGTACGCAAGGCATATAAGGGCGAACCTGTCATTTGTTCTTACGTGATTCATGTGAAAATATTTCCGACGTAATGATGATCGAACGATGGACTCTGAACTCAGAATGGCAGTTGGAGGCAGACGCTTGGGACTTTCCATTTCGGAAATCGTTAGTGAATTCAATATTCTGCGATCCACAGTGTGCCGAGAATATCAAGTTTCAGGCATTACCTCTCACCACGGACAAGGCAGTGGCCAACGGCCTTCATTCAGCGACCGAGGGCAGCGATTTTCTCGAGTTGCCAGTCCTGACAGACAAGCGAAACCGCACAATTCAATGTGCGACGAGCTACGAACGGATCCGTTTGGACAGTGCGACGATTTTGGCGTTAATGGGTTGTGGCAGCAGACGACCTATGCGAGTGCCTCTGCTGACAGCACGACATCGCCTGCAGCGCCTCTCCTGGACTAGTGACCATGTAGGTTGGACCCTAGACGACTGGAAAACCGTGGCCTTGTCAGCTGAGTCCCGAACTGGTACGAACTGATGTCAGGATTCGATTGTGGCGTACACCCCACGAAGCCATTGAGCCAAGTTGTCAAAAAAAAATGTGTGTGAAATCTTATGGGACTTAACTGCTAAGGTCATCAGTCCCTAAGCTTACACACTACTTAACCTAAAGTATCCTAAGGACAAACGCACACACCCATGCCCGAGGGAGGACTCGAACCTCCGCCAGGACCAGCCGCACAGTCCATGACTGCAGCGCCAGGTTGTCGACAAGGCACTGTGCAAGCTGGTGGTGGCTCCCATAATGCTGTGGGCTGTGTCGAGATGGAATCGACCGGCCCCTCTGGTCCAACTGGACCGATCATTGACTGGAAATGGTTGTGTTCGGCTACTTTGAGACCATTTGCAGCCATTCATGGATTACATACTCCTACGACGATGTGACCTGTCACTGGACCACAACTGTTCGCGATTGGTTTGAAGAACATTCTGCACAATCCGAGCGAACGATGTGGCCACCCAGATCACCCGGCATGAATCTCGCTGAACATTCATTGGGTATAATCGACAGGTCAGTTCGTGCAGAACATCCTGCGCTGGCAACACTTTCGCCGTTTTGGACGGCTATAAAGTGGCCAAGGCTCAGTATGTGTACGGCGGACTTGCAACGACTTGTTGATTCCGTGCCACATCGAGTTACAAAAGGAGGTCCGACGCGACATTAGGAGATATCCCAGGACTTCTGTCTGTCACCTCGGTGCAAAAAACATAGCTCTCTCTTTTCATCCGGGTAATTTGGAAACCATGTGCAATGACGAATAAATAAATGTGGCACCCAAGATTTCGGAACATTCTCTAGCACATACAGAAGATCTTTCATTCAGTGTCGTCAGCACGTCCGCAATGTTCGCTAGAGATGCAGTAATCAAGTGGAATGTGCCGTCCTGATAAAACCTCTTTCATCGTTATCGGTAACAGAAATGTAACATTAAACAATAAACGTAACCAACAGCGAACAGACATTCTCCATGTATAATTAAGAAAAAGCACTCGTGCTCTTCAAGGAAAAATGGGTATGTGCCCGAAGGAAGAAAACCATTCGAATTACGCGGTGTTTCCCAGCCAAAAATGCCATTTGACTTTAATAAGGAAATTTTAGCACGAATCAGACGTAAGTTCCACTGCGTGGAGTAAACTGCAGCTAGTTTTAAGTGTCGAATTGTGCAACACAATCGCGCTCACGCGAGAGGAAACAATTACACGCATTTTAAGACAGCACTGGTGATAAACGCCTCTAAACAAATGGCTGTCACGTGAAACACATGCTTATTAAAGACCTCTATTCATCAGAAATCACTGTTTAAGGCAGTGTAGTGGTTAAGATGGTAACAGAAATTTGACGGTACTAAATCAGACACAGCAAGAACAACTAATTTACTAGTCATGACAGTCTGCATAGAACAAACCAGGAGCAACTAAATAAAATTTTCCAACAATATGTTGTACCTATTTCTTACAACGGCGCACCGTAGATGAGCTTTACAGAACCCTCATCCTTGTAGCAATGTGTCGGTGTTTGGTAAATGTGTGCAAAACTATAGAGGCATCTGCTCCAGAAAATTTGCTGAAATTAACAGTAGTTGTGGAGCGCATGTAACAGCGCACCCATATGTTTATCAGATCAGCATTTTATTCAGTATACTCAGCACTTCACTGATTGATGAGTAACTTCCCACTGGGGCTAGTCGCAGAAAAAAGTCGATCGCTAAGTGTGAGATAACTATTCCGTTTTCTCGAACACGGAATTGCCAACAGAGATGCTTCTGTAAGCTCATGTTTCAAGATGTGACAGATTGATTTTAGAGCTAAACACTTCATAATAATGTAGAAATGTCTTCCTAGCGCCACGAACAGTGCGAAACATGAGCCGTGCGAGGTGCCTAAACATGCCCCTGTAGTTTGTGCAATTCTCGAAATAGTCATAATAAGGATTTTGAATGTGTACTTACAAGGGAACAAGGGAACCTCCCCATCGTACCCCCCTCAGATTTAGTTATAAGTTGGCACAGTGGATAGGCCTTGAAAAACCGAACACAGATCAATCGAGAAAACAGGAAGAAGTTGTGTGGAACTATGAAAAAAATAAGCAAAATATACAAACTGAGTAGTCCACGCGAAGATAGGCAACATCATGGACATTCCTAGATGTGGAGCGCCGTGGTCCCGTGGTTAGCGTGTGCAGTTGCGGAATAAGAGGTCCTAAGTTCAAGTCTCCCCTCAAGCGAAAAGTTTTTCTTTATTTTAGCGAAGTTATGATCTATCCATTCGTTCATTGACGTCTCTATTCACTGTAATAAGTTTAGTGTCTGTGTTTTGCGACCGCACCGCAAAACCGTGCGATTAGTAGACGAAAGGACGTGCCTCTCCAATGGGAACCGAAAACTTTTGATCGCAAGGTCATAGGTCAACCGATTCCTCCACAGGAAAACACGTCTGATATATTCTATACGACACTGGTGACGGCATGTGCGTCACATGACAGGAATATGTTGTCGACTCACCTAACTTGTACACTTGGCGAATGGGTAAAAAGATTCTTCTACCTTGCCCGATTTAGGTTTTCTTGTGGATGTGATAATCACTCCCAAAAAAGTGATGAAAACATAAGTTTGTCACATAAACTGCAACAAATGAATCCAAAAGTCTCACACTCGCACACTTTTCCCTGTGCTCTGTCAAAACATATGTTTTTTACGTTTTCAAATTTTTCCGTGTGTCGACCGTCAAACCCTGCATATGTCCAAGCAAATCTGAACATGTCCTGGAATTTTGGAGAGCGAAGTTGATTATGTGTGGGTGCCTGAACTTTGATAATTGTCTGAAAATAAAAAATTAAACTTTTTGCTCGAAGGAAGACTTGAACCAAGGACCTCTAGTTCCGCAGCTGCTCACGCTAACCACGGGACCACGGCGTTCCTGAGCTCATGTTGCACATGGAGTACTGAGTTTGTATATTTTGCTTATTTTTTCATAGTTCCACACAACTTCTTCCTGTTTTCTCGATTGATCTGTGTTCAGTTTTTCAAGGCCTATCCACTGTGCCAACTTATAACTAAATCTGAGGGGGGTGCGATGGGGAGTTTCCCTTGTTAGTATCGTGGACTGTGTCAAACTACAGTAATGCTCACTGTGACAATAGGAACAGTATATGAACAGTGTTATCTCTTATAGTTGGTTCCTGTGCACATCGTTTCATCATTTTCGATATGACTGATAGACTTCAAGGACAGTATTTTAAATATGTCATGCAGTGACTATGTTAATTATAAATGTTTGCCACACATGAATTTTTGTAAACAGTTACGTCTACGTTAGGCTACTGCACTCGAACAATCATTCTAATATGAAAACAACACAATGCCGAGTTTAAAGCTAAAGAATATCCAATCGAAAAACAGGATCAATATGCGACAATAGGTATTTTGACAGTATTCACGCCGTATTTTTCCACGTTGTGCTCTATCTCATACGTTAGGCCTCTGCCCCTTTCACCTTTACGTGAATACAATGCGTTAATGCACAACTGATGAGTTTGCTCTATTGAAGAGACGGGCACAGTATTCAACCAAATTTGTCCAATTTTGCGACCGTGTTGTTGCGTTGTTGTATCGAAACACGTTTCGACCAAGTGAAACAGTAGCCACAAAGTTGCTTATACGTCAACATCATGGCGTGGGCACGTATTGAGGATGACAACGGCTTAGGAAAAATACGCTCGCACATACATAAAGTTTGTTGTTTAGAGGAATACACTCGGGGCAAAATGTCCGATCGGAAAGCACGAAATATCATAAAATATCACCAGACATTTACTTCTCATAAATGATATTTGTGGAGCCTCTAAAGAGCCTGCAGACGCGTGTACAAACCAACACATCATCATCATCATCATGTACGCATTTCAACTTCTCGAGATGACGGGCAATTTGGTGGCTTAGTGCGTAATTTTGCTGATTATTTGCTCAAGTAATTCCTCATTCGGCCTCATTAGTTGAAATGAATGGAGTTACAGAGCTTCTAGTACCAGAAAAAAAACGAGATGAATACTTGGATTCGAACCTGGGACTTCGACATAAGTAGCCAGTAACGCTAAGCCTCACACGACGCAGACGGTCCCGTAAATGGCTAATCTCTCAACTAATAAAATCTTTTAAACACGCCTACGGATGCTTCTCATCTACGTAGTTTCACAAGATAGTAAATGGTTACACTTAAGCGGAGAGTACTCAAAGAAGGGCAAAATACAATGATACTGACAATAATGGATTCGCCGTGCTCTCGAGTGCGAGCATTTAGTACGGGGAACGGGATCTCGAGCGGGCAGCGGGGTCAGATTATCCGTGGAAAGTGCGGCGTTGCGAGAGTCAAGTTTTCTTGCGCCAACAGGTCTGCCCCCACCCCTCCTCTCATTCCATCTGACTGTAGAGGGGGGGGGGGCGAGGCACGGCGGGGAGGGAGGGGAGGGGATGCGGCTAGTGGGCGCCGTGGGAACACTCGCCTTTTGTTCATGCCAAGCTTGCTAAACCGAGCGCGTCTGCCGCCGCCGTTTGTCCGCGGCTGACCGCTATGCGCCGTCGCTAACGAGTTGCCGCGCGCTGCAGCGGCAGGTAGAAGTCGCCCGGTGTGCCCCTAACAGACAGGGAAATAAAGCGAGCGCGCCAGGACTGCTACCGAGACGAGCCAACCCAGCGCCCGGCTTTTCTGACTCAGTTCTCGCAACATATACCAGCTATCGGATTCGGCGCAGATTTAACCCCACGAGTCTCCAACACAGGTCATGACTGAATAAATTTTGGTTCTAGAGTGGTTTTCTTGCTCTAACATCCAGTGACTGGCACAGCCTTCACACACATGGTTGCGTGTAAACTGAATGAAGGGCTGTACACTGTAACAAAACAGGATGATTCATTTCTCCTTGGAAGTTTTATTCTCTGTTGTTACAAATATCATCGACATGATTACTTATATGGCATGTGCAACAGAATCAAAAACCTTGGATATTAACTCTGGCCTTGATCAATTTAACTTTATTACCCCTTGCATTCATGTAGTTAATTAGAAACCACTGGTGTGACTAGTTCACCTAAAAATTGCAGTCACCAGTAATTTCAGAATTTCGTTATCATTGGAACTTCCTGTTAGATTAAAACTGTATGACAGACAGACTTGAACTCGGGACCTTTGCCTTTTGCGGGCAACTGCTACATGTGTACGCAATATTCTTTCTTACAGGAGTGCTCCTCTTGCAAGGTTCTCAGGAAAACTGCAAAGTTGGAAGGTAGGGGACGAGATGCTGCCCGAAATACAGCTATGAGGTGGGGTCGTGAGTCGTGCTTGGATAGCTCAGTCGGTAGTACAATTGTCTGCGAAAGGCAAAAGCTCTGACAAGTGAGTTCGAGTCTCTGTCCGGCACACAGTTTTAATTCTGCCAAGAAGTTTCATATCAGCACTCACTGCGCTGCAGAGTGAAAATTTCATTCTATTAACATTGTTCATATATAATCATATACTCAATAACTAACTACCTGATAAAGTAGATCAAAAACATATATTAATGCGTGACGTATCTCTACAGATAGTGTTAAAATACGTCAGCAAATCTTCCACTTATTTAATTCTGGAGTAATTAGCGTTCTGGGTTAAAACACTGACATATTTAGGCAACTAGCACGCGCAATTCAATAGAAATGATTGTTATAGCTTTGTACTGTAATTAGAAAAAGAAACAGTAAGCAACAATAGCTGAGTGTAGTTCAACGTATTGCTCCTCGGAAGCCACTGGTTGGCAGTCTGCAGAAAGTTATGAAGCAAGTAAGTTCTGTGTCCAAAAATATACCGCAAAAGAGTTAGCACAAATCACGAATCGTAAAATATGCCGAGTTTAATCTAAATTTCACATCTGGGAAATCGTTCCGCAATCTTTTGACTCTTTTGAGATAGATTCGACAGTGAATGTGTGATTAGTGTCGTGGAAAGAGGCAAACTACAATAATGCTCACTGTGATAACAGGAACGGAATATGAACTGTGTTACTTCCTGTAGTTACTGTGCACATCGTTTTCGCATTTGATATGACTGATAGATTTCAACGAAAGTGTTTAAAAAATTTGACAGAGTGACTGTGTTAATTATACATGTTTGCCGCAAGTGAACTTTTGTGAACAGTTACGTCTATGTTAGGTTACTGCACTCCAACAATCATATTACAGGACACTAAGCGAGTGTAGTATGTGCCAAACAATTCATTCGTGCATAAATTATGATAGATCAGACACGATCTGGCTGTGAACAGTAGGTTACTCAACATCAAAGTCCAATTAAAGTGAACTGCAAACCTAGCCTTCTTTTGACGATCACTTATCAGTAAGTTCGACGGAGGCGCTGCTACTGGAGGCATATTGGCACAGGTAAATGCGTTTACGTTGCAATGTCATACATCGTCGGTATTTTCTTTAGTGTGATAGACGCCAACAATGTTCGGGGAGAGGATTGCCAGGTCCAAAAATAGAAAGCCGGTTCTTTTGGCTTACAAGTAGAGCTACTATTTTAAATAGAAATCGAGTCGGTTGGATATTTTCAATCGTTTATTAATCAGTCAGCTTTTTGCGAAATAAATCTTATACTTAAAAAAAAAATCAGTAAACAGCCTTAAAATTTGTCATTTATGATAGCAACTGAGAGCTCAGTCTTCTTAATTGCTCGGTCTTCTTCTTAAGATATCGCTGTCACAAAATACACTAAAAGTTCTTCACTAAACATAATAAATCGCTACGGTCGCAGGTTCGAACCCTGCCTCTGGCATGGATGTGTCTGATGTCCTTCGGTTAGTTAGGTTTAAGTAGTTTTAAGTTCTAGGGGACTGATGACCTCAGAAGTTAAGTCCCATAGTGCTCAGAGCCATTTCAACCATTTGAACAAAATAAAGAGTTATTTGGCTTTCTGGGAGGAACACGAAAAGATATTGAAAACTTGGGTTATTTCTATTAGAGTTATTGAGAAACAACAATAATCTCCCGTTATGTATCAACATTTCTCATTTGATCCATCCTTATCAAAAACGCTCTTGAAATCATGTCGTGGGCTTTAGACAGGAAAACTTTAAATTACACATAATCATCATCATGATAATCACTCCCACCACCACCAGCATCTTAGCTATCGTGTCGGTTTGCAATTTATTGATTTCATTGTCCACTGGGCGTTTATGACGGAGACCATGCTTTCAACGTTGGCTTTATGGGCAGGAACTGCAAAGTAATATTCCGGCAATTTCAACAGCGTGTGCGACACGCTTTGCTAGCGAAGGAGCGGTGCAGACACGACTCTCGTTAGCACACACGTGTCTCGACACGAGTAGTAGCAACGCGCAAGACTGGGAGGGGGGACCACGTGTTGGCACCGTCTGATGGCACGTACTATTTTGCCTCGCAAGCTCTGGGCGTAGTGTGCCTGTAACATTGTGACTGGTAACGCTCTCTTTGCTTGTAACATTGACACTCACTTAGCCTACGACAAAAACAAAAAACGGACGAAGACATAAGAATAGTACTGGTTGGCATATCTGCATGTCGTTATGGTTTAGTCCCCTCCTAGCGCTTGCGTGTTTAGCTTGGATCGGGCTTTACTTGTGTGTTCGCTATATCACCGCTAGAAATCCTGACAAAGGACGGACAGCACTGACTAAGCCTTCATAAAATACGTGAAATGTATTTGCAGTTGCGAGTATGGGCAACCATCAGCTGTGTAATGGAACGACGACAATGAAAATTTGTGCCTGATTGGGACTCGAATCCGTATTTCCCGCACCTTACACTCAGGCTATCCGAGCACGCTTCACGGCCAGACCCAGCCCTCCACGTGACGTCAACCATGTGTCTACAACCGGCACCGCATGTTCGTTGCAATTCCGACGCTCAGTCCGACCCCTGGGGTAATGGTTGCCACCGTTAACTCGCCTGTCTCCAATAAGGAGGGGGCATCCACCTGCTGGTGAACGGTATCGGTAATGCGGTATGTCGCTCCAGATGGCGTTTCGTCGGCCAACGGCATCTGTCACTCCTTCATTCGCTTTTGCCAAGCCTCGGCTCTCGCACTGCACAGTCTTCATGCACTCTCTGATGAGTTTCCTTTACCGCACTCCTCCCGTTGCATGGAAACATAGTGCACTCCTGTGCTCTTCGTTTGAAGCCTCCGTTTCTGTTTTCGCCACGAGTGAGTGCAGTAACGGTCGAAGTGTGCACGTGTTCACCCTGTCGTGAAGTGAGTGTGCGCCCGTGTTCGTCTAGTGGCGAGTTTGGAAACTCAGCGCTCTTACAGGGACCACCCCTTCTTCCGTAGTCAATGGAATTACGATACCTTCAGCGGTTTTCATTTTACAGCCGCTGGCTCACAACTATTTGAATGTACCTTATATACGCGAATTCCAGATTTTTTTTAACGTAATTACTGTAGATTTTACAAGAGATTTTCTGAAACCAAGGAGAGACTGCTATGGTAGGTGCCCGCAGAGACATTGGTCGCGACAACACTGCAACATTCGACCTTGAAGTCAGATGCCAGCTAATTCAAATCAGATACTAATGAAGAAGTAACCGCGGCTCTGCGGCAGCGCCTGGAAGGTATACCTGCCTGCAGGTAACAGCCGTCTCCTCTCTTCCAGCCGCCGCCAATGGAGAAGGTTGGTGCGGCGGGCATGTAGCTGGCGCTCTTCGTCATATCGCTCCCCATCCCATTCCAGCGCCGGCTAGCGCTTCTCTTCCCTTCGGAATTTGACCTCTGTGTGCGCCGCGCCGCGCCCACACACACCCACACACACACACACACACACACAACGCCTGTCTCCGCTCTCTTAACACGTGGCTCCAACACTTGGACGCATCACACAGCTCGCTCTTACGTACAGTATGTTTATTGATACGCGTTCATGTTACGTGGTGTGAACGAACATCAGCACAACCATGTTGCGTAGTCTGAACGAACATCAGAAACACTATGACAGGTACAGGGCTATTACAAATGATTGAAGCGATTTCATAAATTCACTGTAGCTCCATTCATTGACATATGGTCACGACACACAACAGATACGTAAGAAAAACTCATAAAGTTTTGTTCGGCTGAAGCCGCACTTCAGGTTTCTGTCGCCAGAGCGCTCGAGAGCGCAGCGAGACAAAATGGAGACAGGAGCCGAGAAAGCGTATGTCGTGCTTGAAATGCACTCACATCAGTCAGTCATAACAGTGCAACAACACTTCAGGACCAAGTTCAACAAAGATCCACCAACTGCTAACTCCATTCGGCGATGGTATGCGCAGTCTAAAGCTTCTGGATGCCTCTGTAAGGGGAAATCAACGGGTCGCCCTGCAGTGAGAGGAGAAACGGTTGAACGCGTGCGGGCAAGTTTCACGCGTAGCCCGCGGAAGTCGACAAATAAAGCAAGCAGGGAGCTAAACGTACCACAGCCGACGGTTTGGAAAATCTCGCGGAAAAGGCTAAAGCAGAAGCCTTACCGTTTACAATTGCTACAAGCCCTGACACCCGATGACAAAGTCAAACGCTTTGAATTTTCGGCGCGGTGGAGATCATGATCAGCAATTCATGTCATGGCCTCCACGCTCTCCCGACTTAACCCCATGCGATTTCTTTTTGTGAGGTTATGTGAAAGATTCAGTGTTTAAACCTCCTCTACCAAGAAACGTGCCAGAACTGTGAGCTCGCATCAACGATGCTTTCGAACTCATTGATGGGGACATGCTGCGCCGAGTGTGGGAGGAACTTGATTATCGGCTTGATGTCTGCCGAATCACTAAAGGGGCACATATCGAACATTTGTGAATGCCTAAAAAAACTTTTTGAGTTTTTGTATGTGTGTGCAAAGCATTGTGAAAATATCTCAAATAATAAAGTTATTGTAGAGCTGTGAAATCGCTTCAATCATTTGTAATAACCCTGTAACTGTTCACCGGATTAGGAGGCGGCTCTATTTCTGATTTATCTGTAGTCTTAATTACACCGAACAGCGATTAAGCTAACGTGACGACGAGCAGCTGATTTAGTGCAATGGATTCCAAGTACCAGAGTAATGCGACAAGGGTTCCCAATGAAAGGATACGTTTGTGGCAGGTATTCTGTCCTAGAACTCTAATTCGGTTCGTAATGTTTATCGAGAACAACGATGGCACAACGCACAGTACGGCAGTGAAGCTGGCCGTCCGCCGGGAAGCAGCAGTCGTGGGACAACCGGGAAGTGCAGACGCGTTTTGAACGCCACCAACAATTGCCGTCAGTCTGCCACGGATGCAGCCGGTCTGCGCGTGGCATTTTGTATTGAAGATGTGAAGAAATGCGCTGAAATAGGGGACTAATCTCGCAGGAAGGACCATGATAATATTAAAAAGATAGCCGCATGGTTTGAAGGCTGTAAATTGTTTTGTGAGGGTCTTGCTGCTAAGCCATATCAGGAGAAAAATGATACACACAAATGTAAATTAAAATATTATGTTTTTGTATTGTAGTCGGGCGTTTTTGCTTTACATACCAATAAATAGGTTACGCTTTAATACCTTATTCACTAGCGAGAGCTCTTTCTTACGAATGTCCGAATCTCCAGAGAATAACAACAAATTAAAACATATTCTCAGAATGAAATTTTCACTCTGCAGCGGGGAGGTGCGCTGTTATGAAACTTCCTGGCAGATTAAAACCGCGACTCGAACTGCGGACCTTTGCCTTTTGCTGGCAAGTGCTCTACCGACTAAGCTACCCAAGCACAACTGGCGACCCGTCCAGGCAGCTTTACTTCTCCTACCTTCCAAACTGCACAGAAGCTCTCCTGCGAAACTTGCAAGACTTAGCACTCCTAGAGGAAAGGACATTGCGGAGACATGGCTTAGCAACAGCCTGGGGGATGTTGCCAGAGTGAAATTTTCACTCTGCAGTGGAGCGTGCGGTGATACGAAACTTCCAGGCAGATTAAAACTGTGTGCCTGAACGAGACTCGAACTCGGGATATTTTTGAAACATATTCTGTTATTTCTGCAGGTTCAGTGTAACCACTGCTTTGTCATACATGAGCCACACTGCCTGATTTGTTCTTGCCTACATAGATACTACTGATCGCCTTCCAACCTAGTACGGCTCCGCGATTATCGCCATATGAACTGAAACGATTTTTGGCGCTGCGGGCACACGAGGCTGTTACTCGCTCGAGTGTTGATCGTAACAGAAGTCACAGACTTTTGAAGCGAAAAAAGAAAATTTGACGTTCGATGCTCGATCGAGTACGAGGGTAGATGGCGAACGTTTTGTCAAAAATGGTTCAAATGGCTCTGAGCACTATGGGACTTAACTGCTGTGGTCATCAGTCCCCTGAACTTAGAACTATTTAAACCTAACTAACGTAAGGACATCACACACATCCATGCCCGAGGCAGGATTCGAACCTGCGACCGTAGCGGTCACGCGGTTCCAGACTGTAGCGCCTAGAACCGCTCGCCCACTCCGGCCGGCGAACGTTTTGTCAATAATGATATTGTGACACCACCGCTTGAATGAGTCCCCGAACAGTTAAGACCGGTAGGTTCCTTACAAAAACCGGGATGGCGATAGAAGCGACGACAAGAGAATCGGTTACATTAAAATTTTCCGCTAAATGCAGTCCAATTTTTTTCGTAGTCTGAAGGGCAACATTATAGACGAGGCCCCTCTTTGACTGACACCTGCTCGCGGCCACTCGAATCGATCGCGGAAGGTGGCTGAAACGTCACGGAGATGGCTGCTCGTCTGACCCCGCTCGCACGCACTGCCGGCTTCCTTCCTACTGCGACGGCGCGGCTGGAGGTGTTTCCCATCGGCGACTGGGAACGCATTTCAGCGTTCGGGGAAGCGGCGCATCGCGCTGGTGGTCCCGTTTGAGCGCCGGGGCGGACAGAAGTGGAACAGATAACAGGCCAGCACCGCCGGCCGCTATGCTTCTCCGCAGCCGCCTCGCCGCTGCACGAGAACAACATCACTGGGCGATGCGACGCAGTTGGATAGCACATCAGGAGCATTCCCGTCCGGCCACCCATATTAGGCTTTCCGTTGATTCCCCACATCGCTTAACGTTGGATTCCCCAGATCGCTTATGGTGAATACTGGGATGTTTGCTCTGAAAAGTACACGATCGATTTCCTAGCCCATCCCTGTCCCGTTTGATCTTGTGTTACTACTGTAATTACCTCGTCGTTGAAGGGACGTTAACTCCCAATTATCTGAATGGAGTCCTTTCTAGTCCAGACGTCCGCGTTGGCGTTTTCCAAATGTTTAATTTATTCCAGGAACGTTGTTAATTTGTTCCTCCAGTTGTGACACACAATTTATATTGATAGTCAGTCATTGTAAACTCGTATTGAAGATCTCGTTTCCATACAGGGTGTTCCATTTAGCTAGACCACCTCTTATAACTGTTTGTCCAGAAGCGAAATAAAAAAATGTACGTATCTAGCCATTATTGTTTAGCTACCAGGGGGAAGTTAAACAGCATGATCGCCTTTCTTGCAACTTTCTTCTTTACGGAGACAAGAATTTTATTTTCTTTTTATTTATTTTCAACATGTTCAAATGGTTCAAATGGCTCCGATCACTATGGGACTTAACTTCTGAGGTCATCAGTCCCCTAGACTTAGAATTACTTAAACCTAACTAACCTAAGGACATCACACACATCCATGCCTGAAGCAGGATTCGAACCTGCGACCGTAGCGGTCGCGCGGTTCCAGACTGACGCGCCTAGAACCGCTCGGCCACACCGGCCGGCTTAGTGAAACGAAACTAGTCGCTGCACAAGGACACAGGTCCGGATCGACAACCATTTGCGTTCTAAAACGCCACGAGTAATAGTTAACTCAAACGCAAGCAGTCATTTTTGTGTCGACGTAGCAGCGTTATTTTGCAAGTAGTGAATGTAACGTTCTGAGAGTAATTGACACCTCCAACAAACTCGTTTGGTGTTGTTCCGAACGCTACTACGCTTCACACGGAATCGCCTTGTTGCGTTCATCGGGCACAACTCCCAGTGTCGTCTGCCCTCCTCCCCTCCCCCCAACAATCCACCGTCCTCTCCCCCTCCCCCCCCCCCAATCTCTCTCTCTCTCTCTCTCTCTCTCTATCAAAATTCCTTTTGACTGTGGATGAATGCAATCAGACTACAGTGTTTCACGAAGTGGCAGATCTCTTATTTTTGTCGTTGCTTCAGTAGAGAGGTGCAATCACAGTAACTGCGTACTTACTACCCACACTCGAGCCCGGGGTGATATTCGAGATGGTCATCTTCAAAATAGGATCAATTTGATTTCATTTGCCTCTAGATTCATTCGTGGTAATGCTCAACATGTTCCATTACAATATTTGTAATACTACATGTGCGTGAGGTTTGGTGTTTAAACCAGGACATTGGCGCGAAGTCTGGTGTTCAGGAACTTTATGCCACTACTTCTCTTCCCCTCGCAGGCCAAATAGCGGCAGTGTAAATTTTTTCCATCACCAGGTGAAGATACGAAGTGCAGTGCGGCATATTAAAACAGTATCCTATTCCGTAATTAACTTGCCTCTACTCAAGACTTAATCAAAAACTTATCACAGTGTACTATTCGCGTAAACGAAATATTACTAAAAATAAAACGCCAAACTGATTGACTCTCCCGTAGGAGCAAACAGTGCACAATATTCGACAATGTGATTTAGCTGACAG
Organism: Schistocerca piceifrons; assembly: GCF_021461385.2. NCBI lineage: Eukaryota > Metazoa > Arthropoda > Insecta > Orthoptera > Acrididae > Schistocerca > Schistocerca piceifrons. The sequence continues at coordinate 1,240,053,020 of NC_060138.1, forward strand.
CAACCAAATGGAAACACGAGGAGGATTCACAACGGTCATTCAGTCAATGTCCTTCAGGTTAGGGTTCCCGTGAGGACAGCGTTCGCCAAGCAAGAAAATGTAGAAATGCTGCTCGTCTAAGGAGAAGGTAATTTAGCAGAACAATAACTGAAATAATGTACTCTTATTTGCAATATGGGAAAATGTAGTGCAGTATTCTGGTACATTCTCCATAGAAGAGAAGCATTTCTACCTTCTGTTTGTTGTTGTGCTTTGTTCTGAACACAAACATGTAACTGAAGCCGACTAACTGAATGTAGAGAGTGCTTTTTCCCTTGCGTTTTCATGTATTTACTGTCAACTCCAGTATGTGTTACGTTATCCCTGTACGTCCCATTACGGCAAAGTCGAAGCCAATTTGTCTTGATTTTTTTAATAACGGTATGTTTACTTGAATGTTACGCTGTGACACGTTTTTGAAAAGATCTTGAGGAGTGGAAATGGATTAACCAATAAAAGATATAGCGTACTATCTAAAAAGGACGTAATGCTTTTCATAACTTCGTAACGAACAAAGTTACGAGAAAGGCAAACATGCTGATTAATGTCCCACTGGTAGCTAAACAACGTTTGCGTGATACATTTTATAGTTTGCTTCTGGAAAAAAAGTTACTTGGTATGTTCAAGACGAATGGGACGGCCGGAATTGCTGGTCAGTCGCTGTAAAATGGATATGAAGACCATGCGACTATGTGGACTTGAATTTTTTGTACATCGAAATAAACTGTGTGGAACAGCTGTATGGAGGAATTGGGATGTTTTTGAAGAAAACTTACATCCTTATCTTCGTCCCTTTCAAAACGCCATGTACGACCGACGCTTGGATATTGTCGTCTCCGCAATGCTCTCGCATTCAACTGTTCGGCAATATGAAGTAGCACTGTCTGTTCCGCGTTTTGACTTGGCAGGTGAATGTGACAGTGCGTCCCAGATCTGACTCCGGCACAAATCGGTAATCGCGTAGGTGTGATTCCTGCGGGCCATCTTAAGATACGACACTGCTGTGCGGTGTGGGATCCGCATCAGGTGGGACTGACGAATGACATGGAAAAAGTACAAAGAAGGGCAGCTCGTTTTGTATTATCGCGAAATAGGGGAGATAGTGTCACAGACATGATAAGTGAACTGGAGTGGCAATCATTAAAACAAAGGCATTTTTCGTTGCGACGGGATCTTCTCATGAAATTCCAATTACCAGTTTTCTCCTCCGATTGCGAAAACATTCTGTTGGCACCCACCTACATAGGGAGAAATGATCATCACGTTAAAATAAGAGAGATCAGGGCTCCCACGGAAAATTTTAAGTGCTCGTTTTAACCGCGTGCCGTTGGAGAGTGGAACGGTAGAAGAGACGGCATATTTAAAATGTTCGCCTTTTTGTCTCTCGAAGTCGCGACACTCAGCGAGAATCTCGATGCTAATCTTCGCGTGCCGTCTTCCGCAGTGGTGGCCCTGATCCGTACCGAATTTTAGTTTCCTGAAGTGTTTCAAGAAACCTCGAAGAATAAGGAATTAATATCCGGGCTGCGAGTCTCGCCATTTCCGTGTCAACAACGTGCTTTTTTTTCCTTTTTCCTTTGGTGGTGGTGCTGAAGTCTGATCAACTTCGTTGATTTTTACTTCTGTAGGGAATGGAAGGGGTAAAAATTTTCTCTTTATTTATTTATGCTTCATTCAGCTTTAGTTTGGGCACACAGAAGGGTCCTTTAACTCGCTGCTTTTGGTGTGTGTTTGAAAACATGTGTGGAGAAGTGCTAAAGGACGATATGTCCTTAAATTATGGAGAATGCCGTAGGGATATCATTTACGGAGGCTCAAATACTATCGCCTTCGGTACTTTATATTTGTGGTTGCGTAAGGGTTCTACCGCACCTACTGTGGTGAGTTGTGGTGCACTGTCACGTATCATGTCCAACTTCCGAAATAAGGTTCGTGCCTTCTCCTTGACCTTGTCTGAGAGGTAAGATTCGCTTAAGGCTCGATGAATGTCATGATTTCGGATCCACCATTTGGCTCCAGTGATCCATCGTAGGCATCTGCTTTGTACAACCTGTAACTTCTTGTAGTTAGTGGCACACGTAGTACCCCAAGAGGTCGATCCATACAAAACAGATGGTTCGACTGTGGCATGGTACAACTGGAGTTTCGTGCGTTGGCTGAGGTATGAGCTCTTCAGAAAGGGGAGGAGAGCTCCCAGCATTTTGAGGCCAGACGTCTTCTTCTCCATAATTTGATGACTATACAACAGTTTGGCGTCTAGATGCACTCCCAGGTATTCTACAGTTGTTGCCCAGGGGAGTGGCTGGTCTGATATCCGCAGGCGGTCATTGACGATGGGTCCCCGACGTGTGAAGACAATAACTTTGGTTTTTTCCGCATTGACCGTTATTTTGTTCGTGTGGGTCCAGTGGTCCACTAAATCTAGTTGGCGCTGCATCCGTGTGACGAGGTGGTCCATTCCGGTGCCTGCAGTCAGGAGCGCTGTGTCGTCGGCATAGAAACTGGCAGTAACATGTGGCACCGTCGGGAGGACGTTAATATATAAATTAAACAGCAGTGGAGAGATGACCGATCCTTGTGGAAGTCCTTCAAGGACAGGCCGTGCTGTTGAATTCTTGTCATCAATGCGAACATATAATCTGCGATCCTGAAGAACAACAACGAGCTGCAGCTGCAAAGGCTAGGCTCGCATGGCGCGTTGTTAAGTACGCTGCGGCCGGCAGAGGCCGCCCACGGGCCGCTTCATTCAGGAGGTCCTCGCGCAGGGCCAGGTGGCAGGGACACGGTGTGGCGGGCGCGGGCAGAGACAAAGGAGAGCGCCGCCGGGTTGACGACCAGCGGCGCATCTCGCCTTACTAACTGTACCGCCGCCGCCGCCACCGCCAAGGTCAGAGAACCCGGCCGTCCCCCGTCACGCCGCTAAATGGGGACTCCGCGCCGCCGCACCCGCCAAACCACACACACACACACACACACACTGGGCTGCATCTCGCCTCTCCATATCCCACGACGCGGCGAGTCTTCTAATACCGGAAACCACCTTACAAGAGTGTCGCGATATCCCTGGAAATGGCGGGAAGTACTTGATAAAACTATCTCCGGAGCTGAACGGTCAACTTCGTGGGACTGCTACGCGGAGAATGCGGGTCCGATTCACCGTGCAGTGGATTGATTCACTGGTTCAAAATGGTTCAAATGGCTCTGAGCACTATGGGACTTAACATCTGTGGTCATCGGTCCCATAGAACTTAGAACTGCTTAAACCTAACTAACCTAGGGACATCACACACACCCATGCCCGAAGCAGGATTCGAACCTGCGACCGTAGCGGTCACGCGGTTCCAAACTGAAGCGCTTAGAACCGCACGGCCACACCGGCCGGCGTGATTCACTGGTGATTCCTGGCGCGAGATGGAGGTTTGGTGGCGCAGGCAGTAATAGTAGTAGTTGGCCCCGGTTTGGGAAAGATGCAGCTGGTCCCGGCGGGGCTTCGAGTCCTCCCTCGGGCATGGGTGGGTGTGTTTGTCCTTAGGATAATTTAAGTAGTGTGTAAGCTTAAGGACTGATGACCTTAGCAGTGAAGTCCCATAAGATTTCACACACATTTGAACTTTTTTTTTTTGGGGGGGGGGGGGGGGGGGGGGAGATCACGATAATGGCAGGAAGACTACTGTGCTTAACAGAATATGTACAGTAAAGGGAACCAAGGAAAATTTGGACAAGAAATTAAAACGTTGAGGTTTGATGATGACATTGTAGTTCTGTTACTGACGGCAAAGGATTTGGAAGAACAGTTGAACGAAACAGATAGTACCCTGAAAACAGATTCTAAGAAGAACATAAACGGAAGTAAAACAAGGATAACGGAATTTAGTCGGATTAAATAAGGCGATTCTGAGGGAATTAGATTAGGAAACGAGAAACTAGAAGTAATAGATGAGTTTTACTGTTTTGGGCAGCAAAATAACTACTGACGCAAAAGTATGGAGGATATAAAATGCAGACTGGCTGTAGCAAGAAATGCGTTTATGAAAAATAGGAGTTTGTTAACCTCTACTATAAGCTTTAAGTGTTAGCAGACCCCCAGCCAGGGTGGCCGAGCGGTTCTAGGCGCCACAGTCTGGAACCGCGCGACCACTACGATCGCAGGTTCGAATCCTGCCTCGGGCATGGATGTTTGTGATGTCCTTAGGTTGTAGGGGACTGATGACCTCAGAAGTTAAGTCGCATAGTGCTCAGAGCCATTTGAACCATTTGTTAGCAGACCTTTCTGAACGTAGTTGTCCAGAAGTACCCTTGTACGGAAGTGAATCGTGCACAATAAGCAGTTCAGAAATGAAGAAAATAGAAGCTTCTCAAATGCGGTGCTACAGTAGAACGCTGAAGATAGATGGATAGATCGAATAATGACGTGGTGCTACGGTCGCAGGTTCGAATCCTGCCTCGGGCATGGATGTGTGTGATGTCCTTAGGTTAGTTAGGTTTAAGTAGTTCTAAGTTCTAGGGGACTGATGACCTCAGATGTTAAGTCCCTTATTGCTCAGGGCCATTTGAACTGTTTTTGCTCAACAGAATTGGGGAAAAAAGAAATTTACGGCACAACCCGACTAAAAGAAGGGATCGGTTGATAGAACACTTACTGTGGCATCAAAGTATCGTAGTTTTGGTAATAGAGGGAATAACTCTGTGTGGTGCAGCGGGGAAAAGAAACTGTAGGAGACCAAGTCTCAAATTAAGCAATCGGTTTGGAGAGCTGCATCAAACCAGTCTTTGGACAGCAAACAAAGACAACAACAACAAACGCCCATCCATAGTGCCGACAATGACAGCTCTGCGACTCCTGAAACGTACGCACTTGCTACCACTACATCGACATAAAAGAAGCGGGACTATTCCAGCATCTAAGGGACTAGTTACTCTGCGGTACTAGTGCAAAACTGCTTTTCGAACTTGAATTATCCTTATACCGTGACGACTTTCAATCAACGATTGTGTTACGTCTCTAATGCTGTAATCGCCGATAGGACGTTGAACCTAATTTACTTTCCTTTTACGAAGAATATGAATGCTATCTATAGTCGACGCATGGTCACTACCGACGCTACATAACTGTCGCCCCCCTGCTTATGAACTCAGTGGCACTGGACAAGCAGTTTACTCGAGACGTGTTCTTAGGCTCCGTCTGGCGACAGGCGAAGCCTAACGGAAGATGACATCCAGAAATATCGTCAACAATAGAATGAATAGACGGAAATTGTTTGTACTGAAGTGACCACACTAACATAAAGGCTTTCGTAAGTACATAAACTTGCAACAAGAGCATCCTTTTTTATCTGACCTCGAAGAATTACATTTTCGACGAAGCGTAACAATATGTCCATTGTGCATTAAGCTAAACTGCAATTCAGATGATTTAGTGAAATGGTTCAAATGGCTCTGAGCACTATGGGACTTATCTGAGGTCATCAGTCCCCTAGAACTACTTAAACCTAAATAACCTAAGGACAGCACACACATCCATGCCCGAGGCAGGATTCGAACCTGCGACCGTAGCGGCCGCGCAGTTCCAGACTGAAGCGCCTAGAACCGCTCGGCCACACCGGCCGGTTTAGTGAAACGAAACTAGTCGCTGCACAAGGACACAGGTCCGGATCGACAACCATTTGCGTACTAAAACGCCACGAGTAATAGTTAACTCGAAACGCAAGCAGTCGTTTTTGTGTCGACGTAGCAGCGTTATTTTGCAAGCAATGAATGTAACGATCTGAGAGTAATTGACACCTCCAACAAACTCGTTTGGTGTTGTTCCGAACGCTACTACGCTTCACACGGAATCGCCTTGTTGCGTTCATCGGACACAACTCCCAGTGTCGTCTCCCCTCCTCCTCTCCCCCCAACAATCCACCGTCCTCTCCCCCCCCCCCCCCCGCCATCTCTCTCTCTCTCTCTCTCTCTCTCTCTCGCTCTCTCTCTCTCTCTCTCTATCAAAATTCCTTTTGACTGTGGATGCATGCAACCAGACTACAGTGTTTCACGAAGTGGCAGATCTCTTATTTCTGTCGTTGCTTCAGTAGAGAGGTGCAATCACAGTAACTGGATACTTACTACCCACACTCGAGCCCGGGGTGATATTCGAGATGGTCATCTTCAAAATAGGATCAATTTGATTTCATTTGCCTCTAGATTCATTCGTGGTAATGCTTAAAACATTCCTGTGTTTTTTTTTCGTGAAGCTACGCAGATGCTCCCTCTATAGCTGGGGCGCAAGAACACATCCGTATTGAACTGTTTGTTCGGTGCCACTGAGATTATCCAGTAGCTTGAAGCTTTTGCTTTACGAGCGACGTTACATTACGACCACGCTGGTTAGCCTCAATTTGTCGCGAGTCGACAGTCTACATTCGAAAGGGACGTGCAAATCACCGTGCGACGAATATGTTTTTACAGCAGACCATACCGCGAGAGGAGGAATTCGCTGTAACTGTCAAAATATCTACTCACAAGGGAACCTCCCCATCGCACCCCCCTCAGATTTAGTTATAAGTTGGCACAGTGGATAGGGCTTGAAAAACTGAACACAGATCAATTGAGAAAACAGGAAGAAGTTGTGTGGAACTGTGAAAAAATAAGCAAAATATACAAACTGAGTAGTTCAAGGGAAGTAAGGCAACATTAAGGACGCTGGGAACGGAGGAGCGCCGTGGTCTTGTGGTAACGTGGGCAGATGCGGAACTGAAGGTCCTTGGTTCAAATCTTCCATCGAGTGAAAAGTTTAATTTTTTATTTTCAGTTTATGTGACAAACTCTTATGTTTTCATCACTTTCTTGAGAGTGATTATCACATCCACAAGAAAACCTAAATCGGGCAAGGTAGAAGATTCTTTTTACCCATTCAAAAAATGGTTCAAATGGCTCTGAGCACTATGGGACTTTAACTACTGAGGTCATCAGTCCTCTAGAACTTAGAACCACTTAAACCTAACTAACCTAAGGACATCACACACATCCATGCCCGAGGCAGGATTCGAACCTGCGACCGTAGCGGTCACGCGGTTCCAAACTGACGCGCTTAGAACCGCACGGCCACACCGGCCGGCTTTTACCCATTCGCCAAGTGTAAAAGTTAGGTGAGTCGACGACATATTCCTGTCATGTGACGCACATGCCGTCACCAGTGTCGTATAGAATATATCAGATGTGTTTTCCTGTGGAGGAATCGGTTGACCTATGACCTTACGATCAAATGTTTTCTGTTCCCATTGGAGAGGCACGTCCTTTCGTCTACTAATCGCACGGTTTTGCGGTGCGGTCGCAAAACACTGACACTAAACTTATTAACTTATTATAATGAACAGAGATGTCAATGAACGAACGGACAGATAATAACTATGCAAAAATAAAGAAAGTAAAAGTTTCAGTCGAGGGGAGACTTGAACCAAGGACCTCTCGTTCTGCAGCTGCTCACGCTACCACCGGACCACGGCGCTCCTGTGCTCACATTGTCCATGATATTGCTTATGTGGCCCATGGACTACCCAGTTTGTATATTTTGCTTATTTTTTCACAGTTCCACACAACTTCTTCCTGTTTTCTCAGTTGATCTGTGTTCAGTTTATCAAGGCCTATCCACTGCGCCAACTTATAACTAAATCTGAGGAGGTGCGATGGGGAGGTTCCCTTGTCAGTCGAACCTCCGAACCTGCGTCTCACTTGGCTGTCATTTATCCAGCAGATCTACAGTGCAGTTTGGAAGTGTCTAATTTCCCAGCCACATTACACACCTAGCGTACTCGCATCGCTATTACAATCGGGCGTACGCACACATGGTCCCTTCGCCTTTCACGCCGTCGTACAGAGTACGTACTATTGTATCACAGCGGCCGTGGACGTGAGCGGGCTAAGGCGCTACGTCACCACTCGCGGTGCAAGCTACGGCGGAGTCCAATTCTGCACGTGCATCCCTGCCCGCCGGGCTATATATAGCGCAGGCGACGCGTCAGAATAGCTTCGGGGTGACGCATGGCCATCTGGCGTGGGAAATCACGCCAAAACCCCGTTGCCACCCTAGTCCCTGCGCACCGGCCAGCACGGGTGTTTTCCTGGCCGACTATTCCGTGCAAACTGATGCACACGGTTGCTCCCCAAGTTACAGTGTACACACGCAAGCACAAGCTGTTCGAAGACTACTATTCGGTACATGTTGTTAGCCGACAGTTCATTGTGTGTCGCAGTGTAAGTCAGAGGAACGGAGAAAGAGGAAAAAAAAGATACGGCTTCATTGAAATCTAGTCTTCTATGGGCAATCTAACTCGCCTCACAGTTGTTTAATGCACAATAGTTTGAGCATTTCACGAAGCTTCTTAGAGAAAAACAGGTTAGGTTAGTGGTGTTTAACGTCCCGTCGACAACGAGGTCATTAGAGACGGAGCGCAAGCTCGGGTTAGGGAAGGATGGGGAAGGATATCGGCCGTGCCCTTTCAAAGGAACCATCCCGGCATTTGCCTGAAACGATTTAGGGAAATCACGGAAAACCTAAATCAGGATGGCTGCAGACGGGATTGAACCGTCGTCCTCCCGAATGCGAGTCCAGTGTGCTAACCACTGCGCCACCTCGCTCGGTAGGAAATATATACATAAAAAAAACCAATTGGGAGCTAGTATGGAAAGACTATTATAGGGGAGGAAGACAACTTGCAGGTCTTTTACTTACTTTAGAAAATAGTCAGAGAGAAAAACAGATGATTGCGAGAGGAATGAAAATGTATCTCTCCACCGCATAACAATGAATAGAGTCTACAACGGCGAAACAAGATATCTGGTAATTTCGAAGATTAGAAACGACCACCCTGATACATAAAAAGACTTCCAGAGCAAATGGTTAAGGTAAAAAGAATTACCGGTACGTTAAGTGATAATGACAAGCATTGTGTTCAAGGTTAGTTGTATTGTGTGTGTGTGTTGTGTATTAAACCGATGACCTAGAAACGACGAAGAGGCTTCGTCACGCCGTAGCCCTCAGTGATTCACAACCCCACAACAGGCCACAGCAGTCCACCCACGTCGCCGCCGCCCCACACCTAAACCAGGTTCAAATGGCTCTGAGCACTATGGGACTTAACTTCGGAGGTCATCAGTCGCCTAGAACTTAGAACTACTTAAACCTAACTAACCTAAGGACATCACACACATCCATGCCCGAGGCAGGATTCGAACCCGCGACCGTAGCGGCTGCTCGGTTCCAGACTGTAGCGCCCAGAACCGCACGGCCACTCCGGCAGAACTTTCAAATGCCCTCGTCATAGAAGGCAGGTGCCTGTGCTTTCTGCCAGTTCTCTACGCTGATCTGCAACTTGTTGTCGGTGCCAAATAGTTGTCTTCATTCTTCATAGCCAGTAGTTCATGCGAGGAGAGATGAAAATCAGAGGGAGACACGTCCAGGCTGTATGGTGGGTGATCAAACATTTCCCATCGCAAACGCTCATTGCTCCTGCAGTGTGCGGCCGAGAATTGTCACGAAGAAGGAAATGCTTGACAATTCCGTTGAGTGGGCTGCATGGAATCAGGGGCGAATCTCTCACAGGTAGTCACACCTGGCGGGAGACACTATTTTCTAGGCGTTTTACGTGCTCACTGTGCGCTCAGAATTGGAATGAACGACGTGACGCGATGAATGGGCGTACTAGACACTGTCCAACATTTACGCAAATCCTTACCGGAATTTCACTGTCGTTTCCATTTCAATATCGATCGGTAGTTACTTTCCGAATAGCCTTCGTATTTTTACAGATACTGTCAAGTTTCTCTCGAGCGGTTATAACAGCAACTTTTGCTTGAGAGAGAGGAAAACGCTTATTATTATAAAGGTTCAAATGGTTCAAATGGCTCTGAGCACTATGGGACTCAACTGCTGAGGTCATTAGTCCCCTAGAACTTAGAACTAGTTAAACCTAACTAACCTAAGGACATCACACACATCCATGCCCGAGGCAGGATTCGAACCTGCGACCGTAGCGGTCTCGCGGTTCCAGACTGCAGCGCCAGAACCGCGCGGCCACTTCGGCCGGCTTATTATAAAGGCTTAGAACATAATACCTCCTAAAATACGATCGGAAGGACGGAAGATCAGGTTATAACGACGAAGTTTTTAAATACAAGCACAAGCTCTGACTGGACAAGGAGGGGAAAGGAACCAGTAATGTCATGCAAAGGAACCATCCCGGGATTCGCCTTAAAGAGGTTTGGGTTATCAGCTCGGTTCTGCAGGTAATTCGAGCAATGCTCAGCATTCTCGAATGTAACAAAGTACACACTAAACTGAAGGGGGGGGGGTTAAATTATGTCCTGCTCAACCTATCCTATGTTTACCACAGTCGCGCTGAATGGAGAGCGTTAAAAGTAAACAACTTAGGTTTAGGTGCAGAACTACCAGCTGGCTATGGTTCGATGCGTTCACCAAGACCAATCACGGCATTTACGAGCAACGCTGAAACGACGGATATGTTTCTTTAACAGCAACAAGAAGTATGACAAGAAGTTTGCCACTGACGTCTCGAACACCATGTTTTTTCTCCTACGTGTAGTCCTACATCAGCGTTTTAAAGCGGCACGTACTTGCTGTTGTGTCTAGACAAGACAGCCTAGACACAATGAGAGGAAGCCGAAAGGCACGCGCTAAGCCAAAGCAGGATGGCGTGAGGTCTGAAACAGGATACGTAATGAATGCTATAAAGAAAAGTACGTAGCTTCTGGAATACTTAACTTTAATCCATCCTTTTGGTACATCTGGAGATTGTGGCGATACAAGTGAGACTCTTTAGATACATGCAATGTTACTAATGGCGCCTTGCTAGGTCGTAGCCATTGACTTAGCTGAAGGCTATTCTAACTATCTGCTCGGCAAAGGAGCGAGGCTTCGTCAGTGTAGTCGCTAGCTACGTCATCCGTACAACTGGGGCGAGTGCTAGTCCGTATCTCGAGACCTGCCTTGTGGTGGCGCTCGGTCTGCGATCCCTGACAGTGGCGACACGCGGGTCCGACATGTACTAATGGACCGCGGCCGATTTAAAGCTACCACCTAGCAAGTGTGGTGTCTGGCGGTGACACCACACTTGCCATTCTTTCACAGTTAGAACTGAGCTACAGCAGCAGTAGCAAGTAGTATGTAGATGTTTCAGGTAGAAAACTACAAAAAGGGTCAACGTTTCGTTGATCTACGATGCGTAAGCTGCGAGATGCAACAGTTGCAGGCGAGCAGTCTTTCTGCAGCGGCTACGAGAAACCCAGTCGCCTCTAAACGGAACTACTGCGACTGGGTTGCGAAACGGTAGGCAGGGAACCTTCAGCAGCCTGCGAGGCGGCCCGTGCTGTGCTGTGCTGACGCAGAAGCGCACGAGTTGCTGTGCGCACGTCAGCTGGATCGTCCCGCACCTCCGGCGCAAACAAGTGTGTGCCTCGACGCCTTTGTGCACGACCCGGGAACGAGTCCACGCGCGGCTCTGCCTTGTTGCGGGTGTACGCTCTTTGGCCACTTTACACAACAGGTCTAGAGTTTCTGCCTATGGGTCGTGGAATAGGATGAAATTTCATACAGATGGTCGTCGTTGAAAATAATATCGACATCTGTTTCAGATTTTGGTTCAACATGTCGTAGTTTTTTAGAAAACTCGACATAGTATTTCGGTGCCAGATCTGCACACCACTGCCACGTATTAACATACGGCGTGTCACTACATAACATTAGTTCAGAGCAACTAGACTGTTCGTACAGCTTAGTGTTCAGCGCGCAAGCTTCCGAGACATGGAAACGAGACAGACGGATCGAATCTTTGCTCCGGTTCACTCCCAACGCGAATGTGGATTTTACAAGGTTTTCCACGCCCGTCTGGCTCAAATGGCTCTCAGCACAATGGGACTTAACATCTGTGGTCATCAGTCCCCCTACAACTTACAACTACTTAAACATAACTGACCTAAGAACATCACACACATCCATGCCCGAGGCAGGATTCGAACCAGTGACCGTAGCGGTCCAGACTGTAGCGCCTAGAACCGCACTGCCACACCGGCCGGCACGCCCGTCTGGCAAGTGCTGGTGTGATCCCCAGTTTTCGCCTCAGAAAATACCCAATCAGTTAAAATACAGTCACCCACAAACAAAGTTTACACTATTCAGTGGTGACGGCAAAGACATCCGGTCACAAAGTTAACACGAATCTGCCAAATCAGGAGAAACAGCGGCCTCCGTACGACAGGGTAGACGCTGTGACAGAGATTCGTTAAAGCAAATACAGTCTTACTTCCAACATCATCAACAGTCATTTGGAATTCGCTGTTTTGCAAAGGTCGGCTCGACGTCTTGCGGTATGCGCTTCAGCGAAATCTGACAAAATGACCACAACGAGAAAATCTAAGAAACTAAGAGCTAATACAGAGACCTACTGACAGTCATTCTTCCCAAGCGCCATTTCCGAAGGGAACACGGAAGGAGGGATCAGTACCCGAAGTACCCTCCGCCATCAGGTGGCTTGCGGAGTATTGATGTACACTACGTGATCAAAAGTATCCGGACACCCCCAAAAACATATGTTTTCCATATTAGGTGGATTGTGCTCCCACCTACTGGCAGGTACTCGATATCAGCGACCTCAGTAGTCATCAGGCATCGTGAGAGAGCAGAATGGGGCGCTCCGCGGAACTCACGGACTTCGAAAGTGGTCAGGTGATTGGGTGTCACTGGTGTCATACGTCTGTACGCGAGATTTCCACACTCCTAAACATCCCTAGGTCCACTGTTGCCGATGTGATAGTGAAGTGGAAACGTGAAGGGACACGTACAGCACAAAAGAGTGCAGGCCGACCTCGTCTGTTGACAGACAGAGACCGCCGACAGTTGAAGGGGGTCGTAATGTGTAATAGGCAGATATCTATCCAGACCATCACACAGGAATTCCAAACTGCGTCTGGAACCACTGCAAGTACTGCGACAGTTAGACGAGAGATGAGAAAACTTGGATTTCATGGTCGAGCGGCTGCTCATAAACCACATATCACGCCGGTAAATGCCAAACGACGCCTCGCTTGGTGTAAGGAGCGTAAACATTGGACGATTGAACAGTGGAAAAACGTTGTGTGGAGCGACGAATCACAGTACACACTGTGGCGATCCGATGGCAGGGTGTGGGTATGGCGAATGCCCGGTGAACGTCCTCTGCCAGCGTGTGTAGTGCCAACAGTAAAATTTGGAGGCGGTGGTGCTACGGTATGGTCGCGTTTTTCATGGAGAGGGTTTGCACCCCTTGTTGTTTTGTGTGGCACCATCACAGCACAGGCTTAGATTGATGTTTTAAGCACATTTTTGCTTCCCACTGTTGAAGAGCAATTCGTGGATGGCGATTGCGTCTTTCAACACGATCGAGCACCTGTTCATAATGCACGGCCTGTGGCGGAGTGGTTACACGACAATCCCTGTAATGGACTGGCCTGCATAGAGCCCCGCCGTGAATCCTATAGAACACTTTGGGATGTTTCGAAATGCCGACTTGCTGCCAGGCCTCACCGACCGACATCGATACCTCTCCTCAGTGCAGCACTCAATGAAGAATGGGCTGCCATTCCCCGAGAAACCTTCCAGCACCTGAGTGAACGTATGCCTGCGAGATTGGAAGCTGTTATCAAGCCTAAGGGTGGGCCAACACCATACAGAATTCCAGCATTACCGATGGAGGGCCCTACGAACGTTTAAGTCATTTTCAGCCAGGTGTCCGAATACTTTTGATCTCACAGTGTAGATGTAGCAACGGTACAGTAGACAGCTCTCACACCACACGCAGTTTTGGCGCCATAGTGTAGTGACAGGCGAGCTCGGCGGGGGAATGAAACGCCAGGGGGCGGCTTGGACTTCACTTGTGACGAGCAGGCAACTGAGACAAGAGAGTCGGCCGCGCAGGAGGGGGCGGCGCCGAGCTGCTTTCTTGGCTGCGGAAGGCTCCAGATGCGCGCACGGGCCGTCGCTTCCGCGTCCGCTCTCAACGCACGCCCGCACACGGTAAGTAGACCCACCTGCCAGCAGGCCCCAGCAGTGCCAGTGGCAAAGGCGGTGGGGTTACATTCGAGAGAACTGGGGTCAAACTACAGTCCAGCGATCCGCGGTTTGCCGGCCGCTGTGACAGAGCGGTTCTAGGCGCTTCAGTCTGGAACCGCGTGACCGCTACGGTCGCAGGTTCGAATCCTGCCTCGGGCATGGATGTGTCTGATGTCTTTAGGTTAGTTAGGTTTAAACAGTTCTAAGTTCTAGGGGACCACAGATGTTAAGTCCCGTAGTGCTCAGAGCCATTTGAACCGTCCTTCCGAAGGGACGCGGCACATTTAATCCATTCTTGACAAGCTGGTGTTGCTCGTAGATGGACGTCGGACCGAAATCTTCCTCCGCATCCCTGTCTTTGCTAATCTCATTTCCAAATTAACAGCAATTACAGCGGTAACTGCCTTGTTAGGTACTACTATGTCCAACGACGAAAATATAATTTTAAATGTTACCGGCGCTTTTATGATCCAAAGCCTAGAAGAGTTCGCGGTATATCGAGGACGGGCTAAAAGTGAAACGCTTTATCCCTGGTCAGGCCGTGGCACATATCACTGGCGATACTCAGAAACGGCATTCACAAAAGTGTAATGGTGGACACGTCCACACTGCCGACCACCTGCTCTAGGTTTGCCCGTTCACCGCTCATGGAATATGTTAGGGCTTACGTTTCTTCCGAAGATTTGTACAGCCTTTTAAGAGATCCAGAACATGTCCGTCAGAGGACAACTGCACACAGTTCAAAGATACAGCTCCGTAACTTACAGGGTTATTACAAATGATTGAAGCGATTTCACAGCTCTACAATAACTTTATTATTTGAGATATTTTCACAATGCTTTGCACACACATACAAAAACTCAAAAAGTTTTTTTGGGCATTCACAAATGTTCGATATGTGCCCCTTTAGTGATTCGGCAGACATCAAGCCGATAATCAAGTTCCTCCCACACTCGGCGCAGCATGTCCCCATCAATGAGTTCGAAAGCATCGTTGATGCTAGCTCGCAGTTCTGGCACGTTTCTTGGTAGAGGAGGTTTAAACACTGAATC
Organism: Schistocerca piceifrons; assembly: GCF_021461385.2. Lineage (NCBI taxonomy): Eukaryota > Metazoa > Arthropoda > Insecta > Orthoptera > Acrididae > Schistocerca > Schistocerca piceifrons. Next base: position 1,240,068,191 of record NC_060138.1, read on the forward strand.
TTTCACATAACCCCACAGAAAGAAATCGCATGGGGTTACGTCTGGAGAGCGTGGAGGCCATGACACTGAATTGTTGATCATGATCTCCACCACGACCGATCCATCGGTTTTCCAATCTCTTGTTTAAGAAATGCTTCTGCTTTAGCCTTTTCCTTAAGATTTTCTAAGGCGTCGGCTGTGGTACGTTTAGCTCCCTGCTTGCTTTATTCGTCGACTTCCGCGGGCTACGCGTGAAACTTGCCCGCACGCGTTCAACCGTTTCTTCGCTCACTGCAGGCCGACCCGTTGATTTCCCCTTACAGAGGCATCCAGAAGCTTTAAACTGCGCATACCATCGCCGAATGGAGTTAGCAGTTGGTGGATCTTTGTTGACCTTGGTCCTGAAGTGTCGTTGCACTGTTATGACTGACTGATGTGAGTGCATTTCAAGCACGACATACGCTTTCTCGGCTCCTGTCGCCATTTTGTCTCACTGCGCTCTCGAGCGCTCTGGCGGCAGAAACCTGAAGTGCGGCTTCAGCCGAACAAAACTTTATGAGTTTTTCTAGGTATCTGTAGTGTGTCGTGACCATATGTCAATGAATGGAGCTACAGTGAATTTATGAAATCGCTTCAATCATTCGTAATAGTCCTGTATATTCGCGGGGTTTTCGCCATCTTATTCCACCCCTCTTCGCCCACGTGCAACTATTGCTGGCACATTCCAAGAAACGCCCAAAAGCGCTGTATGGTTCTCCACTTTACAGAACTACCCTGCAAGGCGGCTCTGTGTTCAAGGCACTCACGTCAGTAACGTTAGGTTACTTCCTATTTAAACAATTGCCAGTACGCATTTGATAGTTTTGAACAGCTTTATAGAAGCAGAACGTGGAATTCAGTATTGGAATTAGGACAGTGGTAACCTGCAAGATATCAACAAAAGCCAGGAGATACAACAGCCGGCCGGATGCCAAAAAGATATGTTAGGATGCACGACAAGGGATTTGTAAAACTCGAAGTCTCTCCGAGTCAGTCATGAAGTCTTTACAGTGTGTAAAACAGAAACAAAATAGCCGTGCATTGATGGGTTTAATTTTTAGTTGATGATCGTTCCACACCAGTTTCATTGTATTGTACTCATTCAACATGTGAAACATTTTGTTTTGCTACAAATAACCTTATGATTGTAATATGAAAGATAATGGATTGGATTATAGTGCCACTTAGGTGTCAAATGAACTGCAATAAATAAGTAAAATGAAGTGCTGTGACGAACTGGAGGCGACTTGCTGCACAGTGATACGTTCTTTTCGTTGGTAAAAACATGAGTTAGTGGATTTCCAGAAGTACGAAACTTGGTCCTGGCGACACCAGTGTATTTTACAAGACATTAGTCTTTCAGGATGGAAGGAAGAAAAAAGATTGGAGTTTAACGTCTCGTCGACTGCGAGATCATGAAAGCCGCGGCACAAGCTCGGTTTACATCAGAGGAACCATCCCGGCATTTGCCTGGAGCGATTTATGGAAAATCACGCAAACCCTTACTGTGGATAGCCGAACGGGGATCTGAACCGTCGTCCTGCAGAATTCGAGTCCAGTGTACTAACCGGTGCGCCCGCCGCCTCGCTCGCTCGTCCCAAGATTGACCCTTGCCACAGCGGAAGCCCAGACAGAGAGGGGATGATCTGTCTGCCGATGGTGTGGCTACGATCGAGGTGCTGGTACATCACCAATCGTGTGCATGGCTGTCCCTCTGAGCGCCAAAACAAAATCTTACTTCATGTCCACGTGGACCTATTCCAACTCGGCCACGTCACACAGACGTTGTCTCTTGAAGATGGCCGATGTAAGACAGGGACTGACGGCCCTAATCATGTCGTGTTAAATAAATATTGCTCTAATTCACTTCCTCGTCACTTTATTAGATTCGAATTAGATACGAATACTGCCAAGAGTATTTCACTCGAGCTACCATGAAGCTGAGCTTCCGCGCTGTTACGACTCTGGTGAACCGTCTGCTCAGACAGCAGTTGTCCTCGCCTGTTGGTCACAACCTTGGATTTTGGAAATTCCGACCACGGCACGGAGCAGCTCGCAAATCTTTTTTCCCGCGCAGCAGCAACTTGGCACGCACGTTCCCCCACCCCTCCCCCTCCTCCAACCAACACAACACGTGCGCAGCCGCTACATACGGACTCCCCGGCCTTCGTGGCCTGGTTGCTCTCCACCGTCCTTCCACATTCGCGCGGCTTTCGCCGTCTTATTCCGCCACTCTTCGGCCACGCGCGACTATTGCTGGCACATTCCAAGAAACAAAAGCGCTGGATGGTTTTCCACTTTACAGAACTACCCTGCAAGGCGTCTCCGTGTTCAAGACACTCATGCGACGTACTTGGGAGGAATGGTGTTGAAATATCCGGCCAGCCATCTAATTTACGTTGTTCCCGATTTCCGTTACTTCTATAAGCTTGCACTAAGTCGCAACATATCAACAATAAAACCTGGTCAAGAGTTCATCTCTCGTTTTGCGGTGTGACACGGAATTAAGTCAAATTCAGGTTAGTGGGGAACATGTTGCTTGATAAAGCACTTCCTTGTTCACTCTTGTCGCACAGTGCCATTTTTAAAAATGGTTCAAATGGCTCTGAGCACTATGGGACTTAATATCTATGGTCATCAGTCCCCTAGAACTTAGAACTACTTAAACCTAACTAACCTAAGGACAGCACACAACACCCAGTCATCACGAGGCAGAGAAAATCCCTGACCCCGCCGGGAATCGAACCCGGGAACCCGGGCGTGGGAAGCGAGAACGCTACCGCACGACCACGAGCTGCGGACAGTGCCATTTTTAACGACAGCCGAATCGGCAAGACGTTAAGTTATCATCAAATTTTCTTTCTGTTCTTTCCTGATCGCTGAACGCCAATGAGTCTGTTCAGGTTCATTCATAAGTGCTATTTCACGGTGCCTCATGCCTCATCAACAAGCTCTCCCTATTTGAAGAAAGAATGGTCATTACCGTAGCACATGTTCGTTAATGGTGTAAATTTTTAGGAATTACTTCGTTAAAATCTGTCTCCGTCGCTCAAGTGTTGGACTAAAAATCCAGAGGCTCGAGGTGCAAAAGTCCCAAGATTTATTTTTCCCACTTATCGTACCCTTCAACTCTGCCTTTGGTTGGGTAAATCAGCTCGAAGTTGATGATTCCGTGTCACTCTAAAACGACCTGGTGCAGTGTTGCAATTGGACTTTGCTTCGGCCACATGTACCTCCCTAACGTAACCCGACGATCCTGCCGGGGAAAAGTGGACCTACAGTTTAATGTGTCGTTCCCGAGGAGCTTTACACCTCTAATTGGTGAAGAATAGGTTAAAGGCAAAGTAAAATATTCCATCGGCCGACCATGATTCGATTCCGCAACTTTTCGGTTTACAAGCACTGGATACCGCTAGACCAAAAGCAGGGACTACGATCACCAACATGGCCGTGGCTAGTATACTGATGCGGTGCTCTAACCAACCTCTGCTTTGAAGACAGCCTTAAAAGAAACAGGATAATTTTACTCGTTGCATAAAATAGGTAGAAGTAGCCAGGAGGTACAGAAGTCTGTCAATTTACAAACGTCGGAATGTGTCGGCATTGTGTGCATCGTATGTGATGATGAGTAACTGGTATGGTGTTATCGGCCACTTAAACCTTTAGGCCTGACTTTTTTTTTTAAAGGAAGGAACGCTTTTATTGACGTGGTAATGTTCTCATGTGATTTTTTTCATGATTTTAGATGCAATATTTATACAAAAATATGTTCCCATTTTCAAAACTTACTTCGTGCACTTGGTTTCAGTTTATGGACTGAAATTACTAATTACGAATAATTATCGTACGAAATAACAACAACGTTATTCAATTATACAGACTTGCTGATATTTTTGTAGTGATGCCCAACAGTTGGCAGCACTTGCTATGATGATAAAGTTGAACATTCACAAATAAATAAATGTCGTGTGGCTAGGGCCTCCCCGTCGGGTAGACCGCTCGCCTGGTGCAAGGCTTTCGATTGGACGCCACTTCGGCGACTTGCGCGTCGATGGGGATGAAATGATGATGATTAGGACAACACAACAGCCAGTCCCTGAACGGAGAAAAATCTCCGACCCAGCCGGCAATCGAACCCGGGCCCTTGGGCTTGACAGTCTGTCGCGCTGACCACTTTTTCTTTAGATCTCATTTTGTTCTATATTGTTCCTTTGAACTTCTTCAGTTGTTCAGGGCGGGCGTCCGATGACAGCCGTTTAGGTTCTTTGCTGATCCGTTCACTCAGTTTTTTTTTTATTACAGAGGGTAGCTAACCCTCTGACCGAGCACGCTGACCTACCGTGCCGGCATACCTCAGGTTTCCATTAAGAAGAAATACGGGGTTATTACAAATGATTGAAGCGATTTCACAGCTCTACAATAACTTTATTATTTGAAATATTTTCACAATGCTTTGCACACACATACAAAAACTCAAAAAGTTTTTTTTAGGCATTCACAAATGTTCGATATGTGCCCCTTTAGTGATTCGGCAGACATCAAGCCGATAATCAAGTTCCTCCCACACTCGGCGCAGCATGTCCCCATCAATGAGTTCGAAAGCATCGTTGATGCGAGCTCGCAGTTCTGGCACGTTTCTTGGTAGAGGAGGTTTAAGCACTGAATCTTTCACATAACCCCACAGAAAGAAATCGCATGGGGTTAAGTCGGGAGAGCGTGGAGGCCATGACATCAATTGCTGATCATGGTCTCCACCAAGACCGATCCATCGGTTTTCCAATCTCCTGTTTAAGAAATGCCGAACACCATGATGGAAGTGCGGTGGAGCACCATCCTGTTGATAGATGAAGTCGGCGCTGTCGGTCTCCAGTTGTGGCATGAGCCAATTTTCCAGCATGTCCAGATACACTTGTCCTGTAACGTTGTTTTCGCAGAAGAAAAAGGGGCCGTAAACTTGAAACCGTGGGATTGCACAAAACACGTTAACCTTTGGTGGATTGCGAATTTGCTGCACGAATGCGTGAGGATTCTCTACCGCCCAGATTCGCACATTGTGTCTGTTCACATCACCATTAAGAAAAAATGTTGCTTCATCACTGAAAACAAGTTTCGCACTGAACGCATCCTCTTCCATGAGCTGTTGCAACCGCGCCGAAAATTCAAAGCGTTTGACTTTGTCATCGGGTGTCAGGGCTTGTAGCAATTGTAAACGGTAAGGCTTCTGCTTTAGCCTTTTCCGTAAGATTTTCCAAACCGTCGGCTGTGGTACGTTTAGTTCCCTGCTTGCTTTATTCGTCGACTTCCGCGGGCTACGCGTGAAACTTGCCCGCACGCGTTCCACCGTTTCTTCGCTCACTGCAGGCCGACCCGTTGATTTCCCCTTACAGAGGCATCCAGAAGGTTTAAACTGCGCATACCATCGCCGAATGGAGTTAGCAGTTGGTGGATCTTTCTTGAACTTGGTCCTGAAGTGTCGTTGCACTGTTATGACTGACTGATGTGAGTGCATTTCAAGCACGACATACGCTTTCTCGGCTCCTGTATCCATTTTGTCTCACTGCGCTCTCGAGCGCTCTGGCGGCAGAAACCTGAAGTGCGGCTTTAGCCGAACAAAACTTTATGAGTTTTTCTACGTATCTGTAGTGTGTCGTGACCATATGTCAATGAATGGAGCTACAGTGAATTTATGAAATCGCTTCAATCATTTGTACATCTGTTGCAGCTAAGACACATTGAAATTTAATGCACACAATTGTAGCCTGAAAGTCTGAGAGCGTTAAACAAATGGTTTAAGGAAAGTAATATGGGACTGTTGCTGCCCTTTCTTCTTCCTGTACTAGTCATACGAGCAATCTGGTAAGACTGTTGAAATGAGTCCATTGTGCACGAGCACGGCTCGCTCCCTCTCGGAGGAAGGGCTGGGGGCGGGCCTGTGGACTGCGACGCAGCTCGGGCCGCGCGCCCCATTCATTCGGCGGCGGTGCGACACCCTCGCTGCGGCTGCGGCTGCGGCGCGGTCTATTTCTAACCCCCTCCCTGCTCCCGGATCGCCCCGTGGCTGTAGCCGCGGGCAGACGGGCGCGTATCGGTCATTGGAACGACGCGGCGGAGCGGACGTGGCAACGCCGGGCGGCGGCCGGCTGGGCGCATGCGCGCGGCCCTCGGCTGCGCTCGGCGCGCGTCGGCGCTCGCCGGCCGGCCTTGGCGCGCGGCCGCGCAGCCGGACACGGCACGACGCCACTCTCCAACACGTAAACCACCTCTCCTCTCCTCACACCGCAGAGGCGCGCCGCCACCTCGGCCCGCGTTTTGCGGGCGGCTTTCAGCTGCGGAGAACCGGATTTGTGGACGAGCGATCGCTGACCGGATGCCACCGTGCGCGCGCCGCTGCAAATGGCGCAGTCTTGCCCACACCGACCGTGCGGCCAATTTAGTGTTCTGGCGCAGAGCGCATCCAGCACGTCGGCTGTGGCGGGAGAGGACAAACAAAACTTTCGCCTGCCAATTCCGAAACATTAGAAAGTGACAGACCAAAGAGAAATTTTTATAATAAATACTGCTCTGTAATACCATCCTCAACGAAACTTACCAACCAATTCTCATACAGCCCCGTAGTGGTGTTGCATACGAAAGAACCACGTTCTGGCTACACACATAAAGGTTCCCCCTGGTTTCCCTACGTAAATGAAGGTGAATGGCAGATTGGTTTCATTCAGAAGACCACCGCCAAAATGCCTCCTCCACTTGTCCTATGCGCGCCTGTTTGTCTACAATGACATTGCTGTCGATGAGCAGTTTAACCCCAATGTTTCCTGTGATAGTACCAGCAGCAACATAATTTCCTGGCATGAAATAAGGAATATGCAAATTAGTCACCACCCAATACATAAATGTAATATTAAAATAATTTTTAGGCCACCCTCATAACTTACACAAAATAAAGATTGGAACAGCATATGATTTTACAATTTCAGGTAAATAAGACAATGGCAATAAAGGATACCATTAACTAGAACCAATATTAAGACTAAGTCATGAAGAAAGTGAAGTATTTTGGGATGAAAAGCTGAACAAATTTATTATGGTATATGCGGAAGAATTAACAGAAATTGGGAAAATGGGACATGGGACGCGACAGATATTTTTTTCACAGCAGATGTCGTCCCAGTTCTTACGTGTAGAAGCGAGGTTAGACTAGATATAGGGACACAGGAAACCCGACCTAGGGCGGCAGAAATTTATTTTTTTAAGAGGCATTTTGTTATGCATGAAGATAAGTTTTTATATTAGCAAAAAAATTGGGGAACCAGACACCTATGGCAGCATAGGTGTCTGGGATATACATAAGCAACAGTATCCATTACTTCTAGAAGATAGAAAAAGAAATGGGAATCAGAACAGCCTTTGCTCTAATCTAGTCCTTATAGAGAAGGTGCCATGATGGGTTTCGTATTTTCGTGAAGGCCCGCTCAAATAAGTTTCGTAGGCGTTTAAGGGACCCGTCAGCTAATAAAATAAGAAAATTCATCTCGGCCACGAGAGAAGTGAAATTCGCGTTTAGACTCACACGCTGATCATTTCTCACGTACCCCATGTAATCGAGGTTGAAATTGCCTCGTTTGGCATTCACATGAGAGATGGCACTGCGCTAAAACAACGAACACGTTTTCGGGAGGAAGGCTCGAATCCCCATCCGGCGATTTAGATTTTAAGGTGTCAGTGATTTCCGTAAACTGTTTAATATAAATGCCGGGATGATTCCTCTGAAAGAACAAGGCCGACTGCCTTCTCCGTTTCGAGCTTGTGCTCCGTCTCATGAATTCGTAATCGACGGGTCGTTCCAATCTAAACTTCCCCTCCTTCCTTTCCTCCTTTCGTTTAGCGTTGTTGGTTGTGAGACCGATGAGGGTGGGGGGGGGGGGGGGGTTCATCCGCATTATTAGGAAGATTTTTCTTCCTCACGCACAATGATACCCTTTTTCTTCTTGGAGTGTGTGTTCTGTCTTAAGCGCCTGTCAATAATGAGCTCCTGTCGAGTTGTGCGTCATCTCTGTGTTGTGCATTAAGATGGGAAGAGGACGAAACCCAGTACCGACACGTAAACCGCTCCTCTCGAGCAACACGAAGCCTCCGCGTTTAACGTCCGAATTCGACAGATGGATCATCATCAAAATCATCATCATCATCATCAGTGGTGCCACACGCCTTCACTGCATGGGACAAGACGGAGAGGTACTGCAAGAGATACTGAAACTGTTTGGTAAAGTAATATATCCAGGAATGCGGACCCTGTATAACCTGTAAAACACACGAATACACGTTCGTTCATTCGAGTGCAGTGGTTAGAAAGATTGTATATGTAGTTTCCATTAGCATACGGCTGTAACCACATCTACATCTATAATCCGCTAGTCACTTCGCAGTGTGTGGCGGAGAGCACTTTATGTATTCTGTAATTTCCCCGCTTTCTTGCTCTTGTCGCGAATAGCTCGCGGGAATAACGACCGGTAAACCTCCGCGTAGGCTCGAATCTCTCTAAGGCCGGTATTATACTATCAAATATCTTTGTCAAAGAAATTTGATGGTGTAATCGGGAACTTTGTCAAATGTCGTCAAATATTTGATCAAATCTAGGGCCTCGCTGTAGATTTGATCAAAGAAGTCGCTTGTCTTCTGTTCACTGCAATGTGACATGTTACCACGTGGAGCGCCAGCATCGCTGCAGCGTTCTGTCATTAGAAGTGTTTTTGCAAACATTGCCTGTAAATACATTTGGTGTGTACCGACAACTACAAAATTAATAGAGATGCATGAAGCTGATGAGGCGCTTTACAACGTGAGGCACCCTGAATACAAAAATAAATTCAGAAGATTGGAGACCAGAGCAGACCTGACCTAACCTAACCTAACCCTCTCCTGTAGCAAGGAATCTGATTGTTACAGTGAGCCTGCCTTCTGCAGATGTAGCAGTTCTTAAGTGAGTACTGTCCTTTGTGATACGAGGATACACTTCACTGAGCACATACAGAAATGTAAGCTAATCCATTCTTAAGTAATTGATGTACTACTTGACGTCCTCCAATATAAGCTCATGTAACAAGTTTTGTTGAATGCTTTTATCGTGTCATCGTAAAACCCACGGCTTCACCCAGATACGTTTCCTTTTTTTCCCCCGCATCTCTTCCGCACATGCACACAGTGCAATTGTGTCACATGCAACTGCTGTGGTTAATAACAAGTTGTTGTTGTCAGCCATCTTGAACTTTGACGAAAAATATGATCACAGTGTAATACCTCTTTTTAGCGCCACGTCAAAGATCTTTGCCCAATACATTTGACGAATATTTGATCACATCTTTGATCAAATCTTTGACAAAGAAATTTGATAGTCTAATACCGGCCTAATATTATCTTCGTGGCCTTTGCGCGAAATTCACGTAGGAAGAATCAATATACATTACTGGCCATTAAAATTGCTACAGCACGAAGATGACGTGCTACAGACGCGAAATTCAAGTGACAGGAAGAAGATGCTGTGATATGCAAATGATTAGCTTTTCAGAGCATTCACACAAAGTTGGCGCCGGTGGCGAAACCTACAACGTGCTGACATGAGGAAAGTTTCCAACCGATTTCTCATACACAAACAGCAGTTGACCGGCGTTGTCTGGTGAAACGTTGTTGTGATGCTTCGTGTAAGGAGGAGGCATGCGTACCATCACGTTTCCGACTTTGATAGAGGTCGGATTGTAGCCTATCGCGATTGCGGTTTATCGTATCGCGACATTGCTGCTCGCGTTGGTCGAGATCCAATGACAGTTAGCAGAATATGGAATCGGTGGGTTCAGGAGGGTAATACGGGACGCCGTGCTGGATCCCAACGGCCTCGTGTCACTAGCAGTCGAGATGACAGGCGTCTTATCCGCTCGGCTGTAACGGATCGTGCAGCTACGTCTCGATCCCTGAGTCAACAGATGGAGAGGTTTGCAAGACAACAACCATGTGCACGAACGTTCGACGTTTGCAGCAACATGGACTATCAGCACGGAGACCGAGGCTGCGGTTACCCTTGACGCTGCATCACAGATAGGAGCGTCTGCGATGGTGTACTCAACGACGAACCTGGGTGCACGAATGGCGAAACGTCTTTTTTTCTAATGAATCCCTCTGTTTACAGCATCATGATAGCCGCATCCGTCTTTGGCGACATCGCGGTGAACGCACATTGGAAGCGTGTATTCGTCATCGCCATACTGGCGTATCACCCGGCGTGATGGTATTGGGTGCCATTGGTTACACGTCTCGGTCACCTCCTGTTCGCATTGACGGCACTTTGAACAGTGGACGTAACATTTCAGATGTGTTACGACCCGTGGCTCTACCCTCCATTCGATCCCTGCGAAATCCTACATTGCAGCAGGATAGTTCACGACCGCATGTTGCAGGTCCTGTACGGGACTTTCTGGATACAGGAAATGTTCGACAGCTGCCCTGGCCAGCACATTCTCCGGACCTCTCACCAATTGAAAAGTCTAGTCAATGGAGGCCGAGCAACTGGCTCGTCACAATACGCCAGTCACTACTCTTAATGAACTGTGGTATCGTGTTGAAGTTGCACGGGCAGCTGTTCCTGTACACGCCATCCAAGCTCTGTTTGACTCAATCCCCAGACGTATCGAGACCATTATTACGGGCAGAGGTGGTTGTTCTGGGTAGTGATTTCTCAGGATCTATACACCCAAATTGCATGAAAATGTAATCACGTGTTAGTTCTAGTATAATATATTTGTGCAATGAATACCCGTTTATCATCTGCATTTCTTCTTGGTGTAGCAATTTTAATGGCCAGTAGTGTATTTGTCGATTCTTAAAGGAACGTACGCTCGGAACTCCAGTAGTAAAATCACACCGTGATGCGAAACGCCTGTCTTGCAGCGTCTGCGCCCTCCGGAGTGGCCGAGCGGTTCTAGGCGCTACAGCCTGGAATCGCGCGACCGCTACGGTCGCAGGTTCGAATTCTGCCTCGGGCATGGATGTGTGTGATGTCCTTAGGTTAGATAGGTTTAATAGTTCTAAGTTCTAGGGGACTGATGACCGCAGCAGTTGAGTCCCATAGTGCTCAGAGCAGAGTCTGCCACTGGAGTCATTTGCTCATCTCCGTGACGCGCATGTGGTTTCTAGGCGAACCTATAACGAAACGCACTGCTCTTCTTTGGATCGCAAGCCACAGTGCGTCTGTTCAATTCAGCTCTACGTGAAGAACAAAAGAATGACGGAGGGCTGGCTGTAGCGACGATTTGCCCCACATCGACATTTTCTCACGCGGCTGTCAGGAGGCCGGGGAAGGAAGGACGACCCGAGCCGTAGACAAAGAGGGGAGCGGGAAGGCAAGGCGCAGGCGGCGGCCGCAGTCCCCATTGTGTGCGGGCCTCCGTCGCTGCCCGTGCCGGAGGTCGCTTCGGTCCCACAGCCGGGTCGCGCCCCGAACACGCTGCTTCCGCTTTGGCCACAACCAATAGCGAAGCCCCGGTCTTCAGCTTCCGTCGGTGGCGAGATCTTTATGGGCAGATGCGGATGCAGAGAGAGGGAGGTGGGCGTATAGCACACCGTACCCCCCAAAAAAGTCACTTTAGCAGAAGCGTTTATACAGGATGAGTCAGGAGGAAAGGCACATGCTTTGAGGGGTGGTAGTATTAGTGATTCTGAACAAAAAACTTCATAGGGACGTATGCTCTATTGCGAATGGTTTCCGAGATACAACACATTTAATATGTGATGTTTAAAGCTTTCCCGGCGTACTGAGTGTTCCATAAAAACACGGGAGAACTGCCGGATGTGAGTAACGTCCTGCCACGATATTTCGGCGCAGAATCTTCTGTCCATCTTCACGTGAGTAGAACTGTAGTAGTACTTAGTACTACAGTGGTAGTAGTACTACTACTACTACAGTGGTACCCACCTGAAGATGGACAGAAGATTCTGCGCCGAAATATCGTGGCAGGACGACATCCGGCAGTTCTCCCACATTTAATATCACTTTTGTGCGTTTTTCTTGAATAACTCGAAATCCGCACCCCCCAGCGAAAACTTCTCGCAGTACAATATTAAACTACATTAAATTTGTGTGCGAGAGAATGTTGAAAAACTAGCTCGACACGCATAAACTGTAGCTTACATAGTTTTTGTAGGCCAATTTGAGGTCGTTTTCCGACTTGACAGACCACAAGTATCCAGGATCAAACTGCTCATCTCAACTTGCTACCTCAACATGCTACCTCAAATTGTCCTACAAAAACTACGTAAGCTACAGCGCATGCGCGTCGAGTGAGTTTTTCATTCTCGCGCTCTCTTCGCACAGACCATTAGTTCTAGAGAAAAAAATGAACAGGACCTTTTTTGTAGGAAATTTAATATGGCATAATTAGCTTTCGCGACGTGCCCACACAGCCATCTCAACAGGGGAAAGAGGATACGACAGTGTGGCTCGACAATTCAGAATATTCTTTAGGGCCAAGCTGTACCCCAGTACGAAATCAATTTTTCGATGTAATAGACTACCTTTCACTTGTGGCAACTATGATAAAATTAAATTTGAATGGGCGGACGAGATTCGAACTTGACCGTCCCGATTACGAAGCCAGTACTCGAACCACTGCATCACTTCACGCCACTCTGAGAGAGGCGAAGGGAAGTATCCCCCCCCCCCCCCGACCATCCCGCCGCTGCCCTCGTCCACCACACAGAGGTTTCAGGTAGATGCTCGTCGAAATCTGTTAGAATTTACATCTCGGCAGAGGTACGGCAAATATTTGTCTTATTCTCCCATACTGGTGGAAACCTTTTCATCTGACGCAGCTTGGCGGAGCTGTGAGTCAAGTGTCACTGTTTGTGTAACTCAATAGCTGAATAGTCCCAGGAAGATCAAAGAGCGGTCTCCGCGAATCGAACCCAGGACCCCGTTGTCAGTAGCCAGAAATACGGAGACGGTCTGTTCGTAGGTTGGAATTATTTCCAGTTAATCTGTTTATTTAGTCTAATCTACAGACTTTATATAACCACAAAAAATGACAACCATTTTTAAAGTAATTATTGTGTTGTGTGGAGAGAGTGGTATCTCTGCTTCTAGCCTGATCGTTGCAATCCTTAAGTATTAATTGTGGGATTGACAGAATCTGAAAATATGGAAAATAGTGCGCAGCTAATGACTGAATTCCTTAGCTCGAGTGAGACTTATAACGGAGACTTTTCACGGTATTCAGCGCAGGGTGGTATAACTGATGTTCTACCCTCGCTGCGAGAAATGCCTCCCAGAACTACAAGCGCCTGTCCCCTGCTAAGATTATGAACAGAAATTTAGGAACTCAGGCTGAATGTGAAGATAAAGTTACTTTCTTGTAGTTTATTAATTGTTATAGATGGAATAAGAAGGAAAACAATCTTTAATGTGGCGTTTCGCGGTTAGGTTTACTTGTAACACAACTGTATGCTGAATTATCTGGAGCATAAAGTAGCAATTTTTAGCGATTAGTGCACGACGGTTGGTAACATGCGATGAGCGCCAGTAAGATCAGCTGTTCATTAAGGCTGTGAATAACCCAGTTCATGACGTCACCTATTCCTTAAGACTGTATGTGGCACTGTTGCTGTCGCGACGCGTGGTCATTACGCAGAAGCGCTGACTTCGCAGTAGTCGGAACTAGGAAGAAGGAAGCGCGAGGCGCCATGGCAACGTCATCGCGGGCGCTGATTGGTGCATTCCCTAAACGTCGCCTCGCGGGCGGCTTCTTTCCCGACGTGCAACGTTTTACTGGAAATCTGCGGACGCGAAATGTCAACATTCGCCACATTTCAAGGATTCCTGCGTATTCACACCAGGACAGAGGGAAACAACAGAATGGCGCTCCCAAAAGCGTGCACACCACAGAGGCGCACTGTGCGGAGCGATGGGAATGCAGTACACTACTGGCCATTAAAATTGCTACACCAAGAAGAAATGCAGATGATAAACGGGTATTCATTGGACAAATATATTATACTAGAACTCACATCTTATTACATTTTCACGCAATTTTGGTGCATAGATCCTGAGAAATCAGTACCCAGAACAACAACCTCTGCCCGTAATAACGGCCTTTATACGCCTGGGCATTGAGTCAAACAGAGCTTGGATGGCGTGTGCAGGTACAGCTACCCATGAAGCTTCAACACGATACCACAGTTCATCAAGCGTAGTGACTGGCGCATTGTGACGAGCCAGTTGCTCGGCCACCATTCACCAGACGTTTTCAATTGGTGAGAGATCTCGAGAATGTGCTGGCAAGGGCAGCAGCCGAACATTTTCTGTATCCAGAAAGGCCCGTACAGGACCTGCAACATGCAGTCGTGCATTATCCTGCTGAAATGTAGGGTTTCGAAGGGATCGAATGAAGGGTAGAGCCACGGGGCGTAACACATCTTAAATGTAACGTCCATGCGAACAAGAGGTGACCGAGACGTGTAACCAATGGCACCCCATACCATCACGCCGAGTGATACGCAAGTATGGCGATGACGAATACACTCTCCCAATTTGCGTTCACCGCGATGTCGCCAAACACGGATGCGACCATCATGATGCTGTAAATAGAACCTGGATTCATCCGAAAAAATGACGTGTCATTCGTGCACCCAGGTTCGTCGTTGAGTACACCATCGCAGGCGCTCCTGGCAGTGATGCAGCGTCAAGGATAACCGCAGCCATGGTCTCCGATCTGATAGTCCATGCTGCTGCAAACATCGTCGAACTGTTCGTGCAGATGGTTGTTGTCTTGCAAGCGTTCCCATGTGTTGACTCAGGGATCGAGACGTTACAGCCGTGCGAATAAGATGCCTGTCATCTCGACTGCTAGTGATACGAGGCCATTGGGATCCAGCACGGCGTTCCGTATTACCCTCCTGAATCCACCCACTCCCTATTCTGCTAACAGTCATTGGATCTAGACCAACGAAAGCACCAATACCGCGATACGATAAACCGCAATTGCGATAGGCTACAATCCGACCTTTATCAAAGTCGGAAACGTGATGGTACGCATTTCTCCTCCTTACAGGAGGCATCACAACAACGTTTCACCAGGCAACGCCGGTCAACTGCTGTTTGTGTATGAGAAATCGGTTGGAAGCTTTCCTCGTGTCAGCACGTTGTAGATGTCGCCACCGGCGCCAACCTTGTGTGAATGCTCTGAAAAGCTAATCATTTGAATATCACAGCATCTTCCTATCAGTTAAATTTCGCGTCTGTAGCATGTCACCTTCGTGGTGTAGCAATTTTAATGTCCAGTGGTGTAATATCAAGTAGACTCCCCAATATGAACCACGGTCTCAGCATTTTATTATAGTTAAAACAATAGCAGTTGTGTTACCTTGGATTTCTTTATTCACAGTTATAACAGGTACGGCATTAAATATTTAAAATCTTTTACGGGAGTATACAGGCTGGGATGCGAGCCTGAATTTCGTGGACAGACCCAAATTCTCAGTGTCACCCTAGCTGGCTTAACACTCCCCGGCCTCCGTCCCCAGAGGGCAGTACTGCTATTCCCCGTGGTTTGATAACCCCCACGTGTAAGTCTTCTGCAGTATAGAAAGAAACGTCTCATTAACAACGAGATGTACGATCTCCAACGACTGTGGCAGCTCATGTCTAATGAACACCAGATAACATGCACCGATCGAATGAGATGCCGCCGAACAACGAACTATTACTTGGATGTTTTACAACCAGCCCAAAAATTAATACAGAATAGTTAATGTTAAATAAATATCGAGTGAGTTCCAGCATATTGCAAGTCTATTAGACGCCACTTCGGTGTCTAGCGTTTCAATTTCGCTGCTTATTTCATCAAATGGCTTCTCATTTGGCCTCATGAGAATGATTAGACCCATCCCAGTACAAACCTTTTCACCACTGAAGAAGCCGAGGTGGTAACCGAGAATCAAACCCGGGACCCTCGTGTTAGTAGTCAGCGAAGCTGAACAATAGACCACGGAGGAGGCATATCGCTGCTGGCAACCCGACACGAGCGTGTTGTATGAATTTTCGTTACTCCAGACGTGACAACTGTAAGAGTTGAAATCAGTTTAGAAATACGTTGCTCATATGCATTGTTCATTCAAGAGATCCACTAGAAATGTTCATTTCAGACCACTGGTTCCTGATCTCAAAATAACCGTTAAGGAAGCTCTGTCATTTTTATAATTTTGATCCTATAAGCTTGAGACACGCCATACATGGTATACCACGAGGAGTGGCTAGTATTCAGGGATATGACGGGGACAAAACATTCGAAGCAAAGAAATTTAGTAAACACGTGCTCTAACATGCATATCTTAACAGCTTTGGGCGCTTCATTTTCGGTACTATGAAACGAATCTCTTCTAATGCGAGCTCTTTGATTTCCTATTTTGGGAGAAGGAAGTATGAGCCTAAAGAAGAAAAAAATAGTGTTCTAAGAATCGTGGGTTTAAAAATGTATACCTTAAGAACTATGAGCAATGGTTATGTAGTGGAGATGTGTTTCACGGTAGCTCTTAAGGTACGTATTTTAGAGCCCTTGCTTACTGGACTTTCTTGCTTCGAATAATCGTTACTGTCATGTCTCTGAATGTTGACCATTCCTCCCGGGACACTGTTCAAAAATGGTTCAAATGGCTCTGAGCACTGTGAGACTTGACATCTGAGGTCATCAGTCCCCTAGAACTTCGAATTACTTAAACCTAACCAAGCTAAGGACATCACACACATCCAAGCCCGAGGCAGGATTCGAACCTGCGACCGTTGCGGTCGCGCGGTTCCAGACTGAAGCGCCTACAACTGCTCGGCCACACCGGCCGGCCCGGGACACTGTATAACAGCGAAAGCCTACGTTCGCATATGGTCGTGTCATTCCTAATTTAAACTAGAGCACAATGTTTCAACAAATGAGTTTCCACAAAGCGGTGTTGTAGGGTCAAGTGATAAGGAAACAGAAGGGGACGGAGAAGGCTTATTCGGCGCATGCGGCCTGAAGAGACGTACAGAAATGCCAGGACAAACTTTCGCCGTTTAATGGGAAACGACAGCTGGCACGGACAGCACGACTGTAATATTCCGCTCGCCGTTTTACTGGCTCAAGGATGTTTCCCAATAAACTGTTGTGCCGGGGCGTTACGAAAGCCGCACAGCTCGGCGTGCCGGTTTCCCGAAACGGCGGAATCCGTCTAATAACTGTACCGCTCTGCTAACGTCGGCTGTGAAAGTGAAAGCGTCAGTGGTACTGGCCGTTTCTTGTGGCTAGAGGTGCCTACAGCCGCTCGCTAGCTCTCCTGTCCAGCAGCGAGTCCGTCAGGGTGAGCGACGCGACATCGCTCAACTCACGGGCCACTAGAGACGCCAGCTACCGGCAGCAGATCTGGCGCGTAAGCTGCCCGACAGGAGCGCGTGTTGGCCTGTTTTGACCCTGAAATGCTACCCAGATGTTCTCTGACCTGTTCATGTAGCGCAGACTGCTATTAGAGAGGTACGCCGGGCTCTAATAGAACCCGATCGGCCCACCAGCCAGCCAGTGTGTGATTATTCGCTCGCTCGCTCAGGAAAATACTTAGCTCGTCCACAATTTTCGGCTCTTAAAATATAACTCTCACAACAAAGTTTACACGGTTCACAGACAGAAGACGTACACGACTTCCTTCCCTTTACCTGACGTCTACAAAGTCAAAATAAAAGAAAAAAGATCCACTTCCTCGAGTATCCTCTACAATCGTTCACTCTTTCGCGAATCGTGTGCAAACGTTTTCGCAGGAAGCACGAGAGAACAAGGTTAAAATTGAGTACTGCACTAGGAAACAGGATTTGGTGTGTTTATTCAGTACTTCACAAACTAATATAGAGCCCCATATATTAACTATGGTCCATCATCGTACTGTTTCGTCTGGATGAAAATCTCACCTCCTTTCGCTTACCACTCTAAGACGTCCAATCAGTACTTATATTTTACCGCTAGGTGACCTCTTTGTGAGGTTCGGTAACTCAGATGGTGAAGTATCACTGGTGATCTGAATATTGTGTGTTCGGTCACCAGTTCCTATGATGACATGTGCACCGATACTTTCAAATGGCCGGCCGTTGTGGCCGAGCGGTTCTAGGCGCTTCAGTCCGGAAACGCGCTGCTGCTGTGGTCGCAGGTTCGAATCCTGCCTCGGGCGTGATGACTGGGTGCTGTGTGCTGTCCTTAAGTTAGGTTTAGGTAGTCCTAAGTTCTAGGGGACTGATGACCGTAGATGTTAAGTCCCATAGTGCTCAGAGCCATTTGAACCAACCTGCCTCGGGCATGGATGTGTGTGATGCACTTAGGTTACAGTTAGGTTTAAGTAGTTTCTAAGTCTAGGGGACTGAAGACCTCAGATGTTAAGTCCCATAGTGCTTAGAACCATTTGAACTTTCAAATGGTTACAGTGTAATTCAGAACGGATTCCGAGATCCAACAATTAGTTACACCCCGTCTTGAAAGGGGACACTGGAGGCAGAGTAGAAATTCGAATTGGTGGAAGGAAATCGGGCGTGTTCTTTTCGAAGAAACCATTTTAGAACTTGCCTAAACGATTTAGGAAAACCATGGAAACCATGAATCTGGATGGTAAGACGGAGAATGGCACCGCCACGAACTCGAAAGCGAGTCCAATGTACTAACCATTGCGCCCAACTCGTTCGCTTGCACTCAGTTATACGCACACATTAGTATCTATTAAAAAATCTGACGGTTCTGTCAGCTGCTTTCATCGAATGCAGACTTCCTCGGCGAACTGCACTAATGAATTCCTCTCTTCTCTTCTCACGAAGTGAAAATGACAAGAAACTGGTCGGACATACTACTCTTGTGATTTCTCTAGAGGAATCGCACTGACAATCGTTGGGCCCGAAGCAGAGACACAAAATTTCGAGAAAAATACTATTAATGTTCATTCACAAAATTTCCATATATATGCTAGTGAGATAGTGTCTTTTGACACATGTAAAGTTTGTAATTATGGTGAAACTGGAACCGGATCCGAAACTAATTGCACCAGACACAGTTATAACCTATTCAAACACTTAGTGTTCCTCCTTACTACAATTCTCATTAAGCACGATCTGTGGCTTGAGGTTCACATAAAACTGTCGAGCTGCGCTGTCTTGGGCGCCTTGTCACGGTTCGCACGGCTGCCCCCGTCGGAGGTTCGAGTCCTCCCTCCGGCATGCGTGTGCGTGTTGTCCTTAGTGTAATTTAGTTTAAGTTACATTAAGTAGTGTGTAAGCCTAATGATCTCAAGAGTTTGGTCCCATAGTACCTTACCACAAATCTCGAATTTCCAAAAACTGTCGACATATCCCCGATTACGAAATACTACTATTACGCACGTGATGTAGACGTTAAATTTGTCCCCAACCGTAGATAACAATTGAGCAGCGTAGAGAGACAAGGTGTCTCCTGCTCTAGGCCCATGTGCAAATGAATATTTGAGAAATAACCGAGCGATCTAAGGCACCTTGTCACGGTTCGCGCGGCTCCTCCTGTCGGAGGTTCGAGTCCTCCCTCAGGCATGGGTGTGTGTCTTGTCCTTAGTGCAAGTTAGATTATGTAGTGTGTAAGCTTAGGGACCGATGACTTCAGCAGTTTTCTCCCATAGAACTTACCATAAAAATTTTATCCGAGAAATAGATGATACAGCTTTTCAAGGATGTTCACATACACAGTGTGGCCCTACAGATAAGAGATATAGCGGGTTCACCATAACATCAACGGATGTCAGTAGAATGCACATGCTAAAATCTCAAAATAGATGACGCTTTGCGGTAGGCAATAATGGTTCTGAGCGCCTCAATTCAAAAATGGTTGATGTGGCTCTCAGCACTATGGGACTTAACATCTGATGTCATCAGTCCCCTAGAACTTTAGAACTACTTAAACCTAACTAATCTAAGGACATCACACACATCCATGCCCGAGGCAGGATTCGAACCTGCGACCGTAACGGTCGCGCGGTTCTAGACTGAAGCCCCTAGAACCGCTCGGCCACACCGGCCGGCGCGCCTCAATTCATCATTATTTATTTAATGAAATAATAGTGGTGTTGTTAGTGGTAAACTGGTGTTTTAACTTTAATTGCTTAATCTGTACATCACAAAATCCATCGTATAACGAGATCTTGTGTGGCAATATCGCCCCAGAACAAATAGCATACTTTTGATAGTATTTACCCTTCCCCCCCCCAAATAGTGTTACAGTATTGTTGTGCCCATTAGTATAACGTATTAATACGTTCGTTATCAGCTGCTATGTGCTCTGTTCGAACCATATGTACCACTTTTGTGAAATACGGTGGCTGCATGCTATATATGCCTTGCGCCGACTTTTCTTTTTCTTTTAAAGTCAGAAGCAAAGTTTGTTAAACTTTCAGTGTGACTGGACGCTATCGACAAATTTTTTGGGCAAAGGCGTGTTCGACAGCCCGTCAGCACAGAGTTCATTATTGGCGTAATCCGAAAAGTATAGGGTTCAGTGAAGTCGTCTGTTTCAACAAATGTTATCTTGAGGTTGTCAGAACGCGATAAGAATCGAGTGGAATACGCTTAGGCTTGCAGACATTGCTTCTCTTACCAATATGATTGCTCCGGTACAGAGTCTCCCCGCTCGCGATGCACACCTATGGAAAGTGCGGGTGTGCACTGTGCAGGCCCCGAATGCAGCCAAGGATGCAGGCGCAGCGCAGCCAAGTGCGACTGAGCTGACATTCTGGCGGATTGGAAAGCAGAGCGGCAGCTGGTGAGGTGAAATCACGACGCGACGCGGCTAGCACGCAGCCATTTCACTCCAATCTGCCCGTACCGAGACTCCGTTGCAAAAGACACCCTGTCACTCACCACGAATTAACACATCCCAGACCGCTGCAGGAGCACGGCTAGACACGTCAATTTGTTTGAGTGAAAACTGCGTACTTCAAAAGTAAGTAACGTAAGCCTTTATGTTAATGGAAACTGGCGGTAGATGGCTGCACGTTACATTGCAGCAGAAGCAGTGACTTGGGTCGAGTTTTTAACTTTCACGTCTTGCGTGCAAGTCACACGAAACCAGAGCTTCCGTTGATAAGCTCACTCAACACTTTTCTTTCTGTATACAATACAGAACTTCCGATACAAAAAACTTGCACTGTCACTTTGTGGCTCGTTCTTATCAATACTTGCATTGTTGTTTAATATTTTGCTTAAGGTCATGATTTGACAAATTTATTTTATTTTAAGTTTATAGCGGGGCGCCCTTGTTATCATCACAGCAGCCTTTAACGTACTATACAACACTTCCTAATACCTACTAGTATCACTATATCAGTACAGTTGGCTGACGGGATGTGAATTAAACCTGGAACCATCGAACTGGCCGATTACGTAGGCGATGCGAACACACCATCACTGCGGACGAAAGCCTCCTGTGGAGTAAAGCCCAAAAGCATGACCCATCAGAAGAACTGAGAAAGTGGCAGTAAGATCGTACATCAATCTGTCATAATGTTAACCCACTCTTCTACTGAATGGAACTCCTAAACACCGCACACAAGCTACGAATTTGGCATTAACATAGCAAAGAAGTGTTCAGATAAAATCCAAAGCAATAATATTATCATGATGATAAATGTTCAATCCGTTGCGAGAGATCAACATTACCAAAATGCTTTTTAATATGGTTTCGTGCAGTATGTAGTCACAAACTGTCAATCTCCCTGTATCTCAATTACAAATAACACGACGCTATTAAGGATGAATCATGCCGGAAACAGACAAGTACCTAGGCATTACAAGCTGCATCTACCAAAAATCCTTTTACAGAACATGAAACACAGAGTCCAGAACTTCAGCTTGCAGCTAAATCGCGTCTACACATAGCACGCAACTCTGCCAGGAAATCACTGCAGTTCAACTCTCACACTAACCAGTGTTACACTAGATATTTTTGCTAACATTTCGGTTCCGCTGGGGAAAAATATCAGGTGTCCAGTTCTTCCGAGGATGATATACTCGAAAAGTGAGTGGGTCTGTTAACATGTCAACAAAACGAAATTGCAATACGATATCTTCAGCCTACTCAATTAGTCGCAAAGGTAATAATTGTTTAGTAAAAGTGTGGGAAAAGACGTTATTTATAGTGAAAGAAGTTTATGCTTCCACTCAACCAATGTACCTCCCATTCTTCCAAGATACACTTTTATGGTAAAATAATTTAACGTTATAGAATGTTACTACACCGAATAATTGGTCTGTTGAAAATATTGAAGCTCTTAATTAACAGCGCACAATTTTTTAACACAGATAAACATACGCATACACTTACAAAACTGACTATTTTGCTTAGAATCTCTAATTAACAAGAAATGACTGGTGACAATACCCGCATTGAGTGCACCAATTTGAGAAACCTTCAGAGATACTGTTAGCTATGTTCAACATTCTTTGGTGTGCAATTCCTGCACACAATCTTTGACATGTTGTGTATAACAACTGTTCCAAATTGAAGTTCCTTATGCGTGCGATCCGTCGTGTCTACTAACTCTATTGTAAGTACACGTATTTGTTCAGTACGTTAATTAAAACAGTTCGCTCTCTTGCAAAAATCATTCATTCATTGTCGTAATAACAATATTTTAAGTGGTATTTGCAAGCGCACTTTCAAACGTCGACCTTCCGGTTCAGTGGCCTGCGAACGTTGACAAAATGGCGTATTGAACTATTGCGGTTTACAACGAAATTATGTTTCATTTCGTCCTACAGCCCCTAATCACAATCGGTAAGAAATAAAGTTCGAGGTGCATCTTACTTAGCACGAGTTTTTTGTTGTTTAAAGAAATATTTCAGCAATGCACGTACAAAAAAAGGGTTTAAAGCCTTAACAGTTCTAGCGTCTCGCTACGCTGTTAATGTTTAACAATTAGCGAGAAATCAGTCGTAACCTTTCGAACGTGTGCTGACTACAGTCGGCAACGTGCTGCCATCTATCGGCGACGCTAGCAACTTGCAACAGGCGCACGGCCACAATAATTTGCCCGTTCCGTGTTTGCTTCCTATGGGATGGGAATTATTTGATGGTATTTTACGTATACACACCCCGGAACGCGCAGTCCAACGCTCTGTGTTGTAAATAATTTCTGACTGTAAAATGCACTTCGAGTCATTCGCGGAGAAGCTTCACTGCTTCCAAGTAGGCCCCTATGTTCCACGTGAACAAACGATTGTTCAAGCAATTTTCTATCTGTAGTAATTTGTTGCGTTTCGTGTTCTGCATTGCTTTGTATTTCTGCGCAACATACAGTTGGGCGAATACATTATTCTCATCTACATCGTTGTTTAATGTCTATAGTGGATATATTTGGAGGTTGCGTTGTATTAATGCATTCTTCTGTGGTATGCTGGAATAGTGTACGAATCTGCAGACATAATTGGGTTTATATTCCATACCTTACAATAATTAATGTTATTAGAACCCAAATGTGTGGAACATACAGTAATTCATGGCAGAACCAGAGACCTTCCTTCCTTTACTGCACTCCCGCTTGTATGTTGAACTTAGAATGTTGATGGCTTCTTACGTCTTCCTGCGTAATGCATGACTCGGAAAGACGCAGCTCTACAATTTTGTGCCGCGCAGTGTCAAGTATTTGACAAAACTATTGAAATTTGACAAACTGGTTGACCGTTTACCGTTTTAAACTTCATTCAGAATCATTAATTTGCTGAACTCCTAATTTTTTGTATTTCAGTGTGCACTGTAAATAGCCATGGATCATGTGACAGAATACGACAGATCCTGTCGTCACCAGGGCCAATACAAAAAATTCGAAATTTTGAATCAGCAGATCGTTCTTCACTGAGATTCGCAATTCAGTGGTTTCAGCTCTAGCGAGCTGGTTGGTACCATAATCCGCCATCTGAAATATAAAATTAGAAATTTAGCAGTGAACCATTCATATATTTAAAGATCTGTCTGTGGAAAATGTATTCGACATTTGGTTTTTCGTATGAACATCGCCACTATTCTGCCTATATGCGCGTTACGAAGGATATTAAGCAACCTTATCCATCAGTAACCTATTGAAATGAGATGAGCTCGACGTACGAATTGAGTGCTTTAGTGCAAATTCTTATGATTTGCATTCGGATGCTGTTTCAGAATAAAACACCGAAACATACAGTTCTCCTCAGTCTAATAATTGTAATCGTAAAGATACCTGTGATAATCTGTTGGCAAAACATTACACCTGTTGGAATGAACTCTCTGAAGAATTGCAGTGTGCTGCATTTTATTTCCAAATCAAATGAGAGTAGCTACTTGTATCGATCTGTGGTCTGCCGATTCATTTTTGCAGTAATTCCCAAAAGTTACATAATTTCCTTTGTCACAGCCCGTGAAGGTTAGGCTGTTAGCCTGAAGGCCACTGCCATGCAACTATATAACCAGCTCCCAATTAGCTTGCCCCTGAAAACAGAGATCACGGAACAGCCATCACGTATATTGCGTCATTTATAACGTATGAAATGCATTGAGCATACTGACAAACTTCTCTGGGTGGACAGTATTTGTCGAGTAACACGTAAGAACTTCACACATTTAAGAGCATTGTATGTAACGTATTCGAGGTACAGCAATTTAGTGATTTGTGAAAGGTGTTCCACACACAACAGTGCATACTAATTTTCGGGTTAATTCGTTAGAAGGGGAAGGTCTTACTCGTTTAAATAAACTCGAAGCCTCTACTACGGCGATATATGTTAATGAGTAGGCAACGACTTTATGTACAATGTGTAGGACATACCGTGGTGGGTGGCGTGTCTAAGGTGCGGTGGCGCTATTCCGCACTGATTGGCTGAGTCCTGGAGCTGACAAAAATATATTGATAAGATTTGATTAACCAGAAAAAAATAAAGGGTTTCATAATATTATCGTTTCCCTGATCACCATTACCTTTCGATAAATATTACACCTTTCCGATTTGTTTTACGTAGTGATGACATAAGACAACTGCTAAAAATTCCGGACACCATGGTGCAGCATTTCACTATCGTGCGTTTGCGCCTAAGAAAAAAAGAATTAATCTCAGTACTGACGAGTGGTTTGTTACAGCCACTTTCGCTGAAATATGCCCTTTTTACACCACCCAGTTTCAGTGGTAAACATGTCATCACAGGGAAGCAAACTAGTTACTTAGTGGTCGAGCATCAGCCTGAATCAAGCAGAGGTTCGTTGTCAAATGAAGTACAGCATTTAAAACTAAAAAGGCTTACAAACATCCAGCAAGATTAACAGCAGATTCAGCGCGTCAAGATTCTAGGTACGATGATGCTGCATGTAGCTAATATGATATCGTCAAATGTCCGTGAGTGCGGTTATGGCGAATCGAGAGAATGGAAATAAAGGCGAGGGGGCAGTGCGCGAGAGGCGAATGTTTGTCTTTGCGCGACCGGAGCGCTGCGGAGCGGTTGAATTGTGAAGCGCGGGCTGCTACATTTCACGCGGCCAACTTGCTTACTTGAGCGCGGGCCATTACGACGAAGCGCGCCTGTCTTCCCTGAGCGCCACGCCGCTCGCGAGGAAACAGCGAAATGCTACTGAAACAGATTTAGGTTCGGCTATTTCTGAGGATATGCTCTGCCCAGGGCAGAGGATGTGACGGCCCGTGAACGCTTGTCTAAGAATAGGCCCGCGAATTCCACAAACCAGTTGCTCCTCGGCCGACCGTGCGAGGTGGTTTTATCGTAATAAACAGGCGCAAAAGTAGCGCCAGTTTAGATTTCGGCAGCTGTGCGCATGCTGGGCGGGCGCTCTTGAAGGATTACCGACAACGCTCCTTACTACGTTTTCTCATTTGATGTGTTCCAGTTTGTAGACGTCTTTGAACTGGTTCTCTGATTCATTTGTTTCCTATTTAAAGATTGATGGCCAATGAACCGCGACTTCAGCAACGTTCCGCTGAAGAATATCCTCTTCTATGTAATACTCATTCCAATCGCCTGTGCAAAATGCGCCTCATCAGTAAATGGGCTCGATTCGTTCTGAACATTTCCGTTTGTCACATTCTTGTTATGAACTTTACAGGATGGCATCGTCGTAGTGATTACACCGTTAAGAGGTATATCACACTACGTTATTGTTACCACTTAACTATCATACGGGGTAGAGTTTGGCATAGACTTTTTCATACATGAACTAGACAAATAAACGTCTGTGTTTTTAAACTGTTTCCGTGTGTATATGTACCAAAAGGACAAAACCGTTTTTTTTTTCTTTTATAAAAAAAGGATTGGCTGGTTTAGAAGAGATTTTGCTTTTGATTACGTAGCTTGGTGACTTTACGGGCACATTTGATTTTACAAGCTTAGTGCTTCTGTAAGATTCTAATCTCTGTCACGCTAGTTCTGCCTTTAACAATATCTTGCCAACGCTTCTTATCGACTCTTTTCCGAGCTAGCTGTCTCCTTGTAAAGGAGAGAGGTGTTCTAACCAACCTTCGGCTTCAAGACAGCTTTACTTTGAATTCTCAGCGATATTTCGTTCACAAAGTACTAACTCAATATGATATGAGGAAAGGAATCATTCGTAGACTTGCTGTATGAAGTGACCTGGCCTTCACACGATGTGATCTTGGTTAGCAATGTAACCATTAATCGGCCGTCCCCATCAGTTTCTCTCGCTAGAAGGTGAACGGAGACGACATGCTTTCTGCCTAAATTAGAAAGGAAACTGTCACCCGACGAGGCGCTCCAGTAACTGGAGAGGGGCAGTTTTTTCCTCGCTTGGCGGAAGGTTCGACCAGCGCGCCGAGTCGTTCGGACACTGGAGATGAACGTGACGCTTCAGGGATATAGGGCAGTGCTAATTACATGCAAGGCTTCTGGGAAGCCGACTCGCTGTCTTTTCCCCTTTTAGGGGCAAGTCGTAGCTAAAAGCTCTACCGGCGCAGCAAAACAAGGCACGGTGAACGTACTTGAAGGCTTTCGAAATTCTTACCGTCTTGTGTAAAAAGGCCACAGACAGCAAAAGCTAGCTGATTTGTCCAATACTTTCATTTACCAGGTGTCTTTGCTAATGGAAACGATAAGAGTTTCTACATACATACTCTGCTAGCGAATGTATAAACGAATGACGGAAGATAACTTGTGTTACTTTGACAGATAAGGGATCCACACATTTTGATTACCATGAGCATGGTCACCTATCAGTAACTGTATTTTTAAGATTCGTGCGACATCTGACGTACTAACAACAGCGAGTTCGTCACAAACGGATAACATTCTCGATCGACACGCCTGTAAACATGTAAAATTGCACCGTATACGCTCCGTTAACCGTCCACCTCATTACAGCAGCCAAAAAGTCGGTATCTGGAGCCTTCTGGTGTCTTACCTTAGTAACGATAAATATTTGTGATACTATGGAAAGGCTGAAAATAATCGTACCTGATAGCACTGCTCTATGTGAAGGAAATATCTGCATTAGTATCAACAATCGAAGTATCTCTAGGGTCAAACTAGGTATAAAATCCACCCATTACGACGGATTATTGGGTCTTTTAATAAGGCGTCCAAGTGTCCATCCCATACTGTCTCTTACCTATGAACGATCAATTCGCAGATGTCACAGGCGTGGATTTTGGTATTCCCTAACGTTCCGGTGCCAGTGTGGTACGTCACAGGAGAAAACCACTTCCAAACTGCATCTAAGTGGCAGTCGTTTCCTAAGAACACTACACTACTATCGCCACCAAAAGCAACAGCCCACTATATAGTACAAGAAGCGATAAGAAACGTTAAGATCTTTGAAATTGCAATTATCAGCAGCCATTTGACGTGAACTGATGGTAAAGGACTCCACTAGACTACTAAAGCTTTTCAGCTACATGCATGAACGCTGCTTCGGCGTACTTTCAAACGTCGTATGCCAACTTTCATTTAGGTCGTCTTATGGTCTTTTCCTATCCCGTCGCATCCAACAATGTATTTCCCAGATTTCCATTCGACCGCTACATGTTGCTCAGTCTGCATTTAATTTTCCTTGCAGATATCATACTCTTTCCTGTCAAGGCCTCGGTAACAAGAGTTCTCTTGGCCATTCTCTTCTCTTTTTTTTCTTTTCCTGTCCATCAACTTTTCGTCTTCGACTCCTCCAAAAGCAAAAACTCGTTCTGTGACTTCATTGTTAATTTGAGTAATTTTATTTTCCCTGTGCTCGTCAAACCTTTTTACCTAACTGTCGATCAGTTTCAGCCTTGCTTTCTATTTTCCTCTATCAAGCTTGTAATTTTTTTAAGGTTTATCTGGATTGGAGAAAAACACTACACTTAATTAGCGAAACACAATGATGGTGCGTGAGATGGTAGCCCATGTTGACGCCCAATAGACTGTAATGTAAATGATCCTTTACGAAAGTGACTGCCTGTGTGGTATAGTGAAGGTACGAATCAATGAAATGTTATCGCGAATCCAGTTGCGGTAAGTGAATAAATACCCATGGGACAACGCCACAGTTCTCCTTAGAACCGGTCATAACGCCTGACACAGAACTGCGTGGCCACTAACTGGTGGACATTTAACTGCCTTCCGTAACATTTACAAATGTTATCACGTATATGGCTTGCGTGAACGCAGGTGTAGGACAGCAATGCCTCAGATATAACTGGCAGGTCAGGGAACTCTGCGCAGGCACGCAGACGACTTGCGACGTGCGCGCGTGCTTCGGAGAGCGGTGGGCGTGTGCAGACAGCCAGCGGGAGAAATCACCCGGTTACGCCGCGCGGACTGCATCCTTCTCGCTAACCCACTTTTCCGGACGAAAGGCAGCCTTATGTCATTGTTTCCCGACGTGCCGGCCCTCCTCCAGCTTTCGAAACCGTTACTGCTATGTTAATGAGACTTTGTAATGGCACTGCTTCACAAAAGGAAGCGACGGCGATTCCCACGCACGAAATTTTTCGAAGCACCGCTATTCGAAAGGCCGAGATCCCAGCTTCCGATTACCAGCGTATACAGCTTGTAACAGTACCACCTGCATTCAGTTTTTAAAGATGTATCTGCAAGAGTAACGTAGTCCATCAACGTGAAGTAATTAAGAGTGCGAGAGAAATTTCGTACAAGTTTTTGAAATAGGACAGTGAACGTAGTCACAAAATTTGGAGGAAAGAGGGATTTATACAAATCATTTAACGTGGCATGTCAGATAGACAGCCTGGTTCAATGGTTGGGTAACTGTCACCAAAGAAATAATAATCCAAGTTTCTGTGTTAACCAAGAAATCTCGAACAGGGTGCGAACCGGGGGAGGCGGTGCAGTGTTCAGCTCGCTGGGCGTGCATTCGGCAAGAACGTGATTCAGTCCCCGTCCGGCCACCTGGGTGATTCCGGTTTCTGTAATTTCTCTAAATCGGCCACTGCGAATGGTGGGATGGCCCATTCGGCGATCTGAATTTTTGCTCCGCCTCTAATGAACTCGTCGTTGGAAACCTAATCTCACTTCCTGATTTTCAACATATGTAAGTGACATTGCAGACAGTTCGACTCACAATGGTCGTGGAGACCTATCGCTATCAAATTCCTTCAGTTCGTCTATCTGTTGTATACAGGTGAAAACCGCTGTTATACCTAAATATTAGCTTGTGACAGTACCCAGATGCAGCAGGGGAGCGTTCAAACAGAAGATTAAGTTTCTCATGGACCATATTGTCGTTATTTCTTGTATGAGTTATAGTTGGTCGCACCAAGGATGGTTTGCAAAGTAGGCGGTGAATGTTGATGGAGCCAAGAGGTGATCCTTAGAAACGTAAATTTACCCATTTACTACGTATGGCCGCGAACGATTCAAGGAGGAAACACATCCTAGCTAGCTGGGTGCTGGCGTAAGAGAGAACTTGCGGCTCCGGCCGACGTTTTTTGCTGACAGCCAGCTCCCGCTACGTTCCCCATTGGCCATACAAGGTGAGCACGTACAGGATAGATCCGTTGTCAGCAGCTCAGGAAAACGAACAACCTCTGCCGAGGTGGCCAAGTTATTTTGCACGTGGGCCACAGTGAATCGTGAGGTAATATAAGGGGCGATCAAAAAGTTTCCGTTTGAAGGCCGTATAGTTCAGCATCGGTATGCTAATCGGGCACTGTCTTCAACGCTGAAGCAATCAGCCCACTGAAGCACCAGGTTGATGTTACCCGTTCGATAAAACACCGTGTCCTCCTGCGTGAAGAATCCGCAACTGCCTGACGCACATCCTCGTTCGACAGGAATCGTCTACACTTCAAGACTTTTTTTAAGGAACTGAAGCCGTGATAATCGAGGGAAGAGATCAGGATTACACAATGGGCGCTAGGTTGTTTTCCACTTGAGTTGGCGCAACTTCTGCGTTACAACATTGACCGGCGTCTTGTATCAAGTAGCGACCAGCGCAGATCTTGGCGCACCATTCCTCAACCGTGGTTTTCAACAGACATGGTGCCACATACGAGTTGTTGTTCTCCGATGGATGTCTTCCGGAGTTCGACCATCGGCAGCCGAGGAAAGACTAACAACACGTTGGTCGTGTTTGGATGCTTTTGGTAATAATTAAACTCCTAGGTTACGTTTACGCCCATACCGCACGCAGATACAAATGCCACACTAATCCCTTCCCTATTTGTCGGTGCTTATATACCCGCATTGGAGTCGCGCTGCGTTGCATATGTGCTGCAGCATGACCCTCAAAAGGAAACTTTTTGGTCGACCTTTATTTCTAAAGGAAAATTCGAGATAATAATTAGATTGATTGGAGGGCTAGTGCAATAGCACTGTGTTCAACATGTCTCCGAGGTCTAGAGGTCTTTTCAGTTTATATCTTTGTACCATTCCGAGATTAGGGGACGGGTTTGGCATAGAAGAAAGTGTCAGAGAGAGAGAGAGAGAGAGAGAGAGAGAGAGAGAGAGAGATCAAGCCTGTTGGTAGAGGCAAGAAGAGAAGAGAAGAGAAGAGCCCTCACGCAACGCGTGACGCACCGCCACCGCCGCTTCATTTAAGACTGGTTGCGGCAGTAGGGGGCGGGCTTTTGTTTCTGCGGCGCAACATCCGCCCAGCCACGCCATTGATCACTCCCGCGAGCGGCAACAAAAGCTGCCAGCACAAAGACGCCGGTCAGCTGCGAGGGGAGGAAATGGCCGGCAATAGCGCAAGAGGAAGCCACGGGGAGGTGACGAGAGACTGGAGAACTGTGGCTCGCCTCAGACACGTCGTAAGCTCTCCTCCGTGTTTCAAGGCAAATACCAATAGGATCAAATAGCGAATGTCCAGCCTGGTTGCAGATTAAATTTTCCTACACTGTATTTGGACTCATCTCACCGGCTTTTGCGGTTGGAGACAACGTAATGAGAACGTCTAGTGGCGTTGTAGGATGCAGTAGAGTCACGGGTAAAAGAATGAACACATCAACGTTTATGGATGCTGGCGGCCACCGATCACACCTAGTAGATCTCAGAAGCCTTTTGGTACCTTGCGCATGACGAACACAAGCGCGATTCCATTCACAAAGCATTCGAGGTGGCACCGTAATTAAGGTATTTCCTGTGCTGTTAGACTACAGATTAATCCCTGGAAACAGTCTAATGTCGGGAGCTACTGTAAGTACAGTATACGTGAAAGTTGTTGTAGGAAAGGTAGATTCCATGCATAAGAAGCTGTCGGTTTATTCGCCACATCAAATTCGGATAAAATTCCAAACTTTCGATGATCGCCTCGGCGTCTGATTGGCTGCATTACGTCATGACAAAACGTTAATGGTGCGTCCTGAGGTGGCATCCACTATGTCACAGATTTCGTTTGTGTTCTATCCAGCGTTGCTTCCAGCGGCGTCCCTCGCCATCAGGCGGTAAACCACGACAAGTCTTCATCTGTGACTTTTGTTTATCAAGTGCTTGCTTCCGTGCATTCGTAAATGCATAGGCAGTGTCTGTATTGAAGCTGTTTTCGTAAAGTTTAATTTCTGTTTTCGTAAAGTTTAATTTCAACTGTTTCCCTGATCACAGAGTGCCAATAGGTAGATGCGTGAACTAGTATCCTCCTTAGTTCAAATAAAATCTTATTCTTATTTAACAGGCTGTGCTGTGCTACCGCCGATTTATCCAAATACCCGTATTTACGGTGACGCTGATGCTCGACACAGCTGCACCAGCCCTCCATCTGTATTCCACAACATTCCTACCCACCCAACCAGCCAACCATTTCTTCTTCACCAACTGACTGCCCGTCACATGGCAAGTCCTTCAAGTTTGTTGAGACAGGAAAGTGCTTCTTTTAATTATCAGTGTTTCGGCAACATGATTTTAAAACGTGCACTAATTGTGTTTCATTTTACCTTTTATTATTACTGTTTTAAACTACCATTGCAAGAGGTCATGAGTCATACATCTGAAACCTTCCATTTTATTTTTCACCTTTATATTCTGTATAAATATCTCCACTCTGTCTCTCACATGTGTGGGCGCGACACAGCGGTCCGTACAGACTGGCCCACATAACTTTTCCCCGGCCGTAAAGAATGTTATAAATTCCCGGCACTCTCAGGCCTAGATTAGTCTTGACTAGTCGTAACATTTCTTTAATTTTTCTGGGCGGAAGACTGGTCTGATTCCGTGCCAGTTCAGGACTCTGCCTATCTTGCTAGTTGTTGCAACGCAGAATGAAGCCGCGCCGTGTGTTGGTCCCCTTGGCTTGTTTGAACGGGCATAATACCCGTTGCTTCTGAATACCGTCGTCAAGTGATTGATCTCGAAGCACGTGTGGTCGTCATTTACTAAATGCGAGCGCGTTACGGAAGCGCTCCTCGACTCTAGTGCCAGACGCTTGAGGAGAGGCATTGTGCACCATGGAGGTGCTTATACTCGAGAACGCATTTTCCGAGAGAAATGTTTTAATCGGAAATGTGGGTGGTCAGTAAGGCCTGAAATACCACGGTGAGAATCATGTTCTAGAGCGCCTGTTCTCTCAGAAGATGCTTTTTCAGATCAGAAGATGGTCGATATGGACCGAAATCGATATTTTTACGACGGTTTGTACGCGATCATTAACTGGGATTAAAGAAAGAAATTCTCCTACGTCCTGCATTACTGTCTTTATTCCCTACTACCTCACAGCCTGCAAAACTAACTGATGTACGTTGTGTGTATCAGGAAAGTGCCTCGGCAATCTAAAAGAAATGAAAATACTTCAGAAACTCTTCGATGTCACAGAGTCGATATTTACAGGACGGAAAGAGTTCCATGAATTTGGAGGACGCTGTAGAAGTCGAAGCACTGCCGCTCGCAGGTCACGCTATCCAGTCCGAAACCTTAAAATCGACCGCGGCACCCTCGTCGATGTAGGATTTCCCATCATGGGCGCTACAATCGATTCCGGCGCGCACGCAACTCTCGCCGGCTCGTCCCTATGTGCTCGCTGGCCGCCGCCTCTTGTGTAATACTCAGGCGTTACATAAAAATTACGCCGCCTGCTCTTGACAGCGCGGGCATTACGCTTCCGAGGAACCCCCATTCTCTGTCTTTTCCCCACCAAGCCCATTTCATGTGAATTTTTCCACAACAAAATGCTCGTTTCCAGAAGAAACAGAGGAGTAAAATTTCTGCTGCTCACTACAGTTTCCCGGAATTTTTTTTTAAAGCCCATCAAATTCGTAAGAAGAGAGCTTGTGATAACGACCCCTAGTTTTACCTTCGGATCGGGAACCACCAAATCTGTAAATTTGACTTACATGAAATGTTCCGTCAAATTTTCCGGACGCTTCCTTTTGCCGTTGGTTTTGTTTAAGCGAAGCAAGCCAGTGTACCCTATTGTGTGGACGGGAAGTTGTTAATGTGGCGAGAAGAACCCAACCTGACATCGATACCATGACAGTGAAACATAGGACAGTAAGTGGAATACTCAGCGCTGTTTGTGCACGCGAAAACAGTGGCGGCAGCTGAAAGGGGAAGGGAATAAATGAAGAGCAACTTGAAAGCTGGTTTACCACAACTGTAGTGGCTTCTGTTCTGAAATGAGGATCAGCTCCATTTGCTAGTGTTTCTACGCTTTCCAAGTAGCTCTCTGCTTGGTGCAGTAGAGCTTGTAAAGACTTATTTTCTTTCAGCGTGAGAAAAAACCAGTACTGGGGTGTCACCCTCCCAAGTCCACTTGCATAAGCACCAAGGGGCGCACAGAGTTTAACATCCCCATTTGACGGGCGAATCGCCAGCAACTGGTCACGTGCCATTGCTTCCAATGGTTCAAATGGCTCTAAGCACTACGGGGCTTAACATCTGAGGTCATCATTCCCCTAGAACTTAGAACTACTTAAACCTAACTAACCTAAGGACGTCACACACATCCATGCCCGAGGCAGGATTCGAACCCGCGACCGTAGCAGCAGCGCGGTTCCGGAAT
Source organism: Schistocerca piceifrons (assembly GCF_021461385.2). Lineage (NCBI taxonomy): Eukaryota > Metazoa > Arthropoda > Insecta > Orthoptera > Acrididae > Schistocerca > Schistocerca piceifrons. The sequence continues at coordinate 1,240,102,672 of NC_060138.1, forward strand.
GAATCGCCTAGGACCGCTCGGCCACAAGGGTCGGCTGTGCCATTGCTCCTTTAGACACTGGAGACATTTTAATATAGTACATATCTGCAAAGACTGGTGATCCGGTACCACCTGACCTTCCCTTGCCAGTGAAGGTTATGAAATTTTTCGACAACCAGAATCGAAATGGACTACCTACAAGTTGAATGTCATGAAATTTTTAAGGGATTACAACGATGTTGCGACTTGGAATTTTTTTTTTTTCATACGCACGAGTGCTCTTCAGAACTGTAAGTCTGGTAGAATCGCGTCAGAGTTCTTCCCTTAACAATCTAGTACATTACGGAGCTACCGCATGGGGGGAGGGGGGGGGGGACAGAGTTTAGATGACTTAAGGAAATGACAAGAGACGCCTCTGCCTATCTCTAAGTGAATTTATGCGGTTTTCGAAACTAATTACGCACTCCGCAACAGAATTAAAGGGTCACTTTTTCGAAACTCCCTAATTGTGCCCTAGGACTGTTTCGCGGGTTTTCTTTGTAAAGACCCATTTTTAAAATACTCAGTAAACGTGAGCATGTGCCAGCGAGTGTTTGTCGAACTGGGAATGTTAGAGGCACCTTGGAGTTTAATTCACAGATGTCTATGTCGCACCCTTCGGTGCCACAGGAACACTGTAAAAACGTAAGAAACTTTTGCTACTTCGGATCGTATTCAGATTTCATCGAAAGCTCCACACTGTACGCCAGAGCAAAAATGGTTTTCGCACTGTACTCGAAAGGGATCTCGTTCTTATAGAGATTAAAACGAAAAATGAAATCGGTCTCTAACGTGGCGTGAAACCTGTAATCGGGACATCGAGTATGTCAGAATGACACACAAAATGAAAAATAGTAATTTCACGCACAAGCGTCGCATCTCTGTAAGTCATGAACGTATCGGGGGTCACGCAGCAACCTGCTGAACGTCGATACTGCGATACTGGCTCGGCTCTCATTAACGTTCAGCAAGTGGTCGATTACCCGTGGCGACGTTGGCGGCTGCGCGTAACCTCAAAGCGCTAGCATTACAGGTTGTTATTTTCATTTCGTTTCCTTTATTTCGTTCTTTTTTTACACAGCACAGTGTAAGGACGGCTCTACCAGCGAGGAACTAATTTTTTAAAGAATGCTCCCATAAAATATTTACTAGGTTCTATTGTTTCTTCTTCCTGTGTTTGAGTTTATATTTGTACTTATTACCGCTAAAGGTGACCTGCAGGCAATATTGAAGGATCGTCAACAGGTCAGCAGCGATTGAAAGGACGCATTCACACGGAAAACATTTCGGATGTCAGTGTTACACGAGCAACAGGATCGCTGATGGGCAAAAATCGAATATCGCCTGAAACAGATAAGCTGGTGATCAAAAGAGTATCATTCACACCGACTAATTTTCGACGGTTAGATACTGTTTTTCACAGCAGCAAGACTTGAATTACAAAATATCCACAGATAAGGACTTAAGAAGTTCTGACAGCGATAGCAATAACTAATACGGGGTCAGTGAGAGACCGGCCTTCGTAGCAAAATGTACTCCTACCCAGTAATTAAATGTCACTAAAGCCAGACGTGGAAGGTTGAAATACTGGTGGTGACGGAAATTGGCATAGCCAAAATCTTCGTACTTTCCTTATTCAACGGGTAGATGTTTTCACAAGCGAAAGTAGCGCTGGGTGTGCCTAAAAAGAAGTGTAACGGGAACGACTACATTAACAAAATGTATATAAACGACCTCTTAGAGACTGCAGTTTTGAGGCTATTCGGAGACGATACAAAGATGACGTTATTGCAAAATTGTGCGAAATGCAGGAAGATTTGGAGATTGTTAGCGCCCAGTACGTTGAGTGGCAACTGATCATCAAATAGCGAAATTATTTATTGTAATGGACGTAGACAGGCGAGAAAAAAGCAACATTCTTTGATGACAGTTACTGGGATCACTATAAGATATCCAGATGATGCTCTCAGTGCAGATTAAAGTACGAAAATTAAACGTGGTATAAACTATTCATGACGTTCTTCTCACGTCAAATTAGATTAAAAATTCGACCATTCGATGGTAACTCCCATGGACTCGTGAAGAAAAACTGCCTGTCTGTGTTGCTGCTCTGAAGATCTTATAATCGCCCCGTGATTGTTCCATTACGTCACCCTGATGTCAGTCCGAAGTGGATGTTCCAAAATGAATCTAATAGGACATGCCACAATCACTGGACGATTCCTAAGGAAGGTCACTGGCCATAGAGGTCGCACACAGCCAGTGTTTTAGTTCTGCAGTCCTGTCTGGAATGCTTGCCAAGGTGGGTTAACGCAAGTTACAGGTAAATTTGAAGAAAATCTACGCGATTTGTTACATCAGTGGGAAAGCACCCATGAAACACCGAACAGCGCCGGTGGAAGGCGCTACGAGAAACTCATTACCATTAAGGCACACTCAAGACGAGAAAGTAAGAGAATTTGATACTTACAAAAAGGCGCTTTTTCGGTACACCATCCGTAGATGGAACACGAAGGTGGGAAATGATACAGGTAGAATACATTTGGTGTAGATGGTGCCACTGCGGCTCGTAAATACTTGAAGAAAGTAATATTTACCAAGCGCTACTGTTAAACAACTCTATTATTTGGAATGTTATCTGTTTCGATCGAAACTAGTAGCTCATAATTATTATTAGCTGTTCTTGGTGTTATATTGCTTTCTTTAGATACAAGTACACTTTTCACCCGCCAGCATACACCGTATTGTAAGCGCATATGTAACAAAGACCCTGCTTTACGTTACATATATATTAATAATGTTATAGAGATCCAGTTACAGATTTTGGACAAGTTTCTTACGTCGACGAAGCCAACTGACGGCTGCCGCCGCCGTAACCACCACCACCACCACGTTGAAGCAGAAAAGAATGCGAGACTTTCTTATTGTTCACACACGTCTTTAGTGAGAATGGGATCGACTGTGGTAACCCAATTATTTAGCTCCGAATTTGTAGCTGGACGATTTATCAATAACTTTCTACAATAAGTAGGTGCTTAGTGATTATGGTGGGTATTTAGTGTTGTGGTTGTATTGTTAAGATTCTAAAGGAATCAAAGAAATGATGATGAGGAAACACTGTTCCAAACCATATCGTCGTCCTCACTGTGAGTGGCTATTAACGCGTTGGAAAATGATAAACAGCATTTTAAGACTTCACAAGATATTAAGAAAAACTAAAGACAAGAGGGCTGTACTCTTCTTTAGCCAAATTCAGGCTTCCTAAAACTCAGTGGACAAGCGTTATTAGCGCAGAATGCGGACGTGAATGCGCACCGCCTGCTTGCGTGCAGCAACTACAATTTATACGTCGGTTCAGTTAGCATCGAGAGAAATCTGCGGCGGTGTGTATCTAAGATTACAACAGAGATTTAGGAACAATATTTTCCTGTTTCAAGGAATTTACACATAATTTTGTGCAATAACTTGGTGAGAAGTCTATTGCTGAGTCTGGAGTGAGCTAGTGTTCGTTGGCACTGAAATGGTATGGGCTGCAGGTACGATCCGATTTTAAACCTTATTAGTACTTGCTGAAATATCAGAATAAATATAGTTTCCTGGCACATTATTAGCAACAACGTACTGATTAAAATAATCCTTCAAATTAACACTGCACTGACTGCGTATTATATTGCAGTTCAGATATGACACGTCGATCTCCATAACTTTTACAGGCAATATATAATGCATACATCTGTTTGCTCGTGACCACCGTTCGACACTGCTCTGTTACGATCTTACGGTAGCCGCGGGTAGAGATATGTCTTTCCGAATCAACACGCTGTGGAGACAGCGTATATGGTGTATTAGCCGCATCACTACGGACGACAGCCCTGTGCGTGGGCGCTGACTTGGATTCCCGGAAGCGAGCTGACTACCGGAAGCAGGTAATAAGTAGCCGCAATTATGCGTGCCAAACGGACCACTGCCGACTACGAACCCTCTCCGCTCTCATCTGTTCCCAGCGTCTACATTTGTCGGCCACTCGACACGGCGATCGCGTGTAGTAGGTCTTATTATACACCGTATGTCCAGTATTCTCTCTGTACTGAAGAAACTAAGGTCGCTCCTGGGTTCGAGAGCGAACTGCTTCGAGAGCACACACGTTTGGTGCGCTGTTGACTGCGTGCCAGGATAATAATGCAAGATCTGCACTTAAGTACGAGACGAGTACATCTACATCCACGCCAGTACTAAGCAAACCATCTTACGATGCGTGGCGAAGGGTACTATCCTTCCCCGCCTTCATTGTTCCATTCGCGAATGGTACGTAGGTAGAAAGATTGTTGATAAATCTCCTTATGAGCTCTAAGCTCCCTGATTTTATCATCGTGGTCACTTCGCGAAACATATGTGGGAGGAACTAATTCAGTGCCCGCCTCTTCCTGGAAAACACGTTTTTGAAATTTTAACAGTAATTCTCTTCCCGATGAACAACGCCTGTTGCAGCTCCCGCAACTGTAGTTTGCTGTGCCTTAATGCTCTAGAGCCGACTAAACGGTCACGTGACGGAACGCCCCGCTCTTCGTTGAATATTCTCTCTTTGTTTTCTAAGCCCTTTCTTTCGTTGATGGACAGCATATCCTTAGGATTCTGCCAATGAAATTGGTATCTGCATAGCTTAACAATTTTATTTTGTGGTTAATTCATTTTTGATTTGTCGCAATAATGTAATCGGACAGTAATGAACCTCTCGCCTATTTATGAATGATGCGTTACATTTATTTACTTTCAGGATCATTTCGCTACAATTATATGGTGCTGCTATCTTCCTATAGACAACCCCATGTTTGCCTACAGCTCGTGGAGCTCCCGAACTTATACACGAGAACATTTGTCTGACAGTAATAGTATGCTTTCAGAAACGTAATATAATCATTTCCAGGGGTGAAGTCATAGACTTTCACTATCTCCCTCTCTCTCCGAAACACCATTTGCTGTCACCTCCATATTCAACGTGCTACAGATGCCTAGGATTTTAATAATAATAAAAATACAAAATTTTTTAATAAAACCACAATCATTTGTTTACATCGTATTTGCCCCTTTGAATCTGCGCCTGGTGTAGTTTCGCCTCTGGTCCGGAGTTGTGTCGATGAAAAATATCCCATCACCTCACAACCTGTATTACCTAATGTGGCTGGTTCACAATCGGTAGAAGATTAGGATTATACCACTACGACTGTGCCTACTAGAATACCAGCCATCGGACGGCATTACTGTTGTAATGTCATTAGTTTTGTTAATAATTGTGGCAACTCTGCTTAAATTTCTCTGCACGTTTGTCGACATCAAACATAGTTAAGTGCTAGGCTTAATCGGCAATAGGGCGAAATTAATTATCAGACAATAGTAAATGGCGTTACAACTGCTATAACGTAGCCAATAAATAGTTGGTTGTAGGGGTTGTGGTATCGTATATTGGGCAGTGACAGGGGCCTAGATAACGAAGCAACAGGGAGTAACTGTATTCAGTGGCACTTGCTCACGCAGCGTTTATCTGCGAAATACGGCACCGACAATTTGCGCTGAAACGGAGCGGAGGGTAACGTTGTGGACGTGGCCGCGCGCGGCAGCGCTAAGCGCCGGCCGGTCGAAGTCCACGGCGAGGCGCGGAAGTTAACAGGCTTCCGAAAAGCCTCACAAACGCGGGTCACAGCCGATCGCTCAAAGCGCCGCTGCAGCACACAAAAGGGGAGGGATAGGGTTGCGCCCCTGACGCCGCTTTTCAGCCCGTCGCTTAATGTGTAAGAAATTATCAGAATTTCACTTTTGTGCGTAAGTACCTTTCATAAGGCGAGCCGCTGCGCCCCCTAACCGCGTTTAGCGTCGACAATAAGTCCCCCCTCGCAGCCCAGCGACCCCATCCGACTGGCGCGTCACACCCCCTCCTGCAAGACTCCCCACCTGCGGGCCTAATTAATGGCGCCGTAACGGTTACTGTCGGCTTGTTCGACAGATCGCGACTTCCTCTACCGCCACCGAGCGACATAGCGCAGTGCTTAGCACCCTGGACTCCCATTCGGGAGGACGACGGTTCAAACCCGCTTCCGGCCGTCCAGATTTAGGTTTTCCGTGACTTCCCTAATCGCTCCAGGCGAATGCCGGGATTGATCCTTTGAAAGGGCATGGCCGGTTTCCTTCACCGGCCTTCCCTAATCCGAGCTTGTGCTCCGTCTCTAATGGCGTAGTTACAGACGGGACGTTGAACACTAATCGTCTCCTCCTCCCCTATCGCCTCCTGAATGTTTCCCCACCTGCCATATCTTACCGCACGAGCCAGTGTGATCAGTATTTTTTATTTCATTACTACTGCACTACGAACAACAACAATCTCAAAAAATGGTTCAAATGGCTCTGAGCACTATGGGACTCAACTGCTGAGTTCATAAGTCCCCTAGAACTTACAACTACTTAAACCTAACTAACCTAAGGACAACACACACATCCATGCCCGAGGCAGGATTCGAACCTGCGACCGTAGCGGTCGCGCGGTTCCAGACTGTAGCGCCAGAACCGCTCGGCCACCAGCGGCCGGCAACAACAATCTCATTCTTCAGGTCGATGTCTGTTGACTCTAGATATTACATATTCATATTCGTATTTGATTCCTTTGATACCGGTACAATTGTGACAAAAAGACTTCATTCCAGTTAATTTGAAAGACAGGGTATAGTTGAACGTGATGACCTATGGCATTCTTTGAAACAGTTGTTTAATGGTTATTCGTCCAGTGAATTACTCGTCCGCTGTAATGCGAAAGCGATAATTCTGGCACTCACGTTAAACAGATTTCAAAAAGTATGCTTTTACCTGGACACCTAACTAAAACAAATAACTACCGGCCATTGCAGTTCTGAGGTATCTCACATGAACATAATGATTCTCCTTGTACTTTTTCTGTGGATGGATTGTTGCAGAGAATGGGGGTCATGAGGCGTTGACGATCTGTCATGGTGGGCGGCGCAACTTCATTCCAGCTGCGTAGATAAATTACCAAACTTTCCGTGAACCGACAGTCAGCTGTTCAAACACGGAAGTCATTTAACAGGCTAAGGATCAATGCTCATAAAATAATATGGTGTCCGAGTTTCGGAAGTGTTCTGTCGATAGCACAGGGCAACGAAACCAGTCAGTTTGAGAACGCTGTCTCTGTCTGTCTGTCTCTCTCGCCCTCTTTCTCTCTGAAGTGCGCGGCACACCCACAGACAGACTGCAGAAACAAGATAAAACTTACCGTGTGCTGGTAAGGAACCACAATCATAAATTTTCTCAGCTGACACTGAAACTTTCCTTCAGCCAAGATAGGATATAGAGACATGCATCTGCAGAAATCTGCTCATTCGCACGTATAGGAAATGTGTGATAAGTTCCTATGGGACCAAACTGCTGAGGTCATAGGTCCCTAGGCTTACACACTACTCAATCTAACTTAAACTAACTTACGGTAAGGACAAGACACACACCCCCATCCCCGAGGGAGGACTCGAACCTTCGACGGGGGCAGCCGCGAGAACCGTAGCACAGAGCGCTAGGACTAGCACCTACCCCGCGCGGCGCTCTTTCACACTTAAACGCTACACGGCAAAGAAGGGATGATTATTCTCAGTTACAATCAACTTCGTTGTCTGTTACACCGTAATTGTGTCCTATGTTCGCAGCTTTCTAATTAGATTACTTGTGATCGTAGTAGATACTACGGTCTAAAGGACATTATGTTCCAGAAGTAAGAAAGTTTTCTTTCTGTGCTTTTCTTTTTGGCTGAAACGGAAAATACTGATCTGATATATAACCAAGTGAGTGAAATCTTTTCTCGCGTACGTTAGTAGCAATACTGTAGCAATGGCGTATAATTCTTCAAAGAGTAATATAACGCAGATTTTCCCACTAGTTTTCCTTCTGCAAATTGTTATCTATTTTTAAAATTATGCACACGCTCTGTACAGGAGTCTACTAAACGTATAAAGTTTATGTTAAATCGATATGCTCGTGGAACAACAGTTTTTTCTATTTACTATTCGTCGTTATACAACGACTTTACTGGGGAGGTGGGAGACGGGAGAGAGAGCAGGCAGCAAACATGCGAACCTTTTAGCAATTTATGCAAATATGTGCATTTTTATTACGAGGCGCATTTTATACAGCATTTACGCCTGATCAGTAGGTCTAACCTACAAATTCCTCGCTTGTAGTAAACTGTATGATGATTTGCGGTACTTGAGATACAAAGTGCCTGCATTATTGCGTCTTCAAAATGATGTCACCTCTTATAGGTGACATTATTACGTAGCAGACGGAGTTTTACTACTACTTTCTAGAGCGGGCGACAAGGTGCAGCAGCCTGATGGCGCATTATTAATCCCGGGATTTCTAGAAGCCTGTGAAAGAATTCGTAAGCGAAATCACGACCGATTGCTGTCCCAAACCTCATCACAAACTGCATGTTTTAACAGCGCTGGGCTGATGTTCGCTACTCCCAGATATCTGCACTCTGTACTAACTTCATGTAAGATAATTAATTCTGTTGGTAATCTAATACACTTTCGATGCTTTCCTAGAGGTACTCGTGTAACTTTGCAGAAACATTGGTTTCTCCTCATGACCCGTGGAAACTACGGGCGACGCGAGTGAGTGTTGGCTGTGACGCGGCGAGGAATGCAGAGGCAGCTGGTTGTAGTGGCTTGTGAAACAGGCGGGGTGAGGGGAAGGCTCGGTGGCGAGTCGACAAGACGAGCTAAGCTAAGCTGTAGGTGCAGTGGCGGAAACGACGCGTAGCGGCGAGAAGTGAAGCGAGTGCATGAAATAATTATCCGTGCGCCTGCGCCGGCGTGCGGCAGGCCTTGGCGAAGGCAAGCCAGGCAAGACGGCCGGCAAAAGAGAATGGGGGGGAGGGGGAGGGGGGGAGGTTAGCAGAGGAGTGGAGAGGAGAGGAGAGGAGAGGAGAGTACAGGAGAGCAGAAGAGACGACGCGAGACGTGGCAGCGCCGCCACGGCGGCGGCACCTTTGACCCGCGCGCCAGGCCACCTGTACCGCGCCACCATAAATCTAGAAAACTCACTTTTTCTTATTCTCCGCGTACAAAAAACGCGGACGCTCCTCCCTCCGGCCGAAGCTTCCGAATCCCAAGGCTGAATGCTAACCTTCAAAATTCCCTGTATAACGCTCGAAGGGTTAGGCCAGGCGTGTACTGCGGCTCAGGGCAGGGCAGCTTGTAGTTTCCTGTGGCGCAGCGTACACTGAAGCGCAAGCTTACCTCCTGCCCCGGATGGCTACCTGTGTCTGGCTGCGCGGGGCTTGTGGAGGGGGGGCTCCTTCCTGCGTCGCGGTCGATTATCTCTACAGCTAGCTGCTTCGATATCACGAAAACTGATAGAACTGGTGCTGTCCGACAAGTCACCCAAGTGCTTCTTTGATTTTGAAAGCTTTCCCCACTACTCTAAAGCGACTTGCCAACAGTCCAAAAACACCGTCAACCATTGTTGGCACAGAAATCATAAAACCTGGACTAAATTCTGTAATTCCATCTACTACAGTGTTCTTCATCGCGACCTGATGAGGGCAAAACGGAATGTACTCTGCGTGGTCAACTTCCGCACAACCAATGTATAAAATGATAACAACGATCGATTTCCTTGTGTGGATTCTATAGTTTATGCTTCTGACACAGTAATAAATAAATAGTCTACAATTCGAGATTGTTGCCATACTAATTAGAAAGCGCTACGGAAGAATTTAAAGTATTCTCAAAAAATGTAAATGCCTCATCCCCCACTATAACATACGACATTACTACCCGTTGACGGTGTATTTCATTTGGGTCCGCAGCTCGTGGTCGTGCGGTAGCGTTCTCGCTTCCCACGCCCGGGTTCCCGGGTTCGACTCCCGGCGGGGTCAGGGATTTTCTCTGCCTTGTGATGACTGGGTGCTGTGTGATGTCCTTAGGTTAGTTAGGTTTAAGTAGTTCTAAGTTCTAGGGGACTGATGACCATAGATGTTAAGTCCCATAGTGCTCAGAGCCATTTGATTTGGAACAGGATATTCAGCTGTTTCGTTACTAGTTTTTGCCTCTAACAAACTATTTCCCAATACAATTTAATCATGAAGTCAACCCATTGAGCCTACGTCAACTTCGACAACTGCCAAAAGTGCAACTGATAAATAATTTTTGGTAGTTGTTACAGGAGGAGGCAGTGTTAGCTGATTTAGTTACGGTTATATATTTTCCATGTGTTGAACACGTTTATATATTTGCCTCCTAAAGCAGCACAGAAAGGTGGAAAAACCACTTAGTTCCGAACACGGAAACAATTTTTTTCATGTTTCTGTGAGTCCGCTACTATTTAGGTTGCTTATCTTCACGCATAGCAAATTTTACTTTACTATCAAGTCGCGAGACAGTTCTACCATTGTCTGTATGTATAACCAGTACTTCAGTAGGACTCGGTGGAGGCGCAGTACTTGAAAGAAAAAGATACTTTATGTGTTTATCTGTCAAAGCTCCATGGCTGAAACTGCGCGATTGTCACTGAAATGCATTTAAAAACAAAATCTGTAACAGTTGTTCTGTAGACAGTATTTACATATTATGGAGATATGAAAAACAACGCAGTGTTGAAGTTCACGAGGAAAAGTTAACAAAATGGTTCAAATGGCTCTGAGCACTATGCGACTTAACTTCTGAGGTCATTAGTCGCCTAGAACTTAGAACTAATTAAACCTAACTAACCTAAGGACATCACACACACATCCAATGCCGAGGCAGGATTCGAACCTGCGGGCCACAGGTTTTGTATTTGGTGACGTGGAAAGAATGTGACAGTTCCATCTGACATCATCTTCAGTTGAATTCCGTTGCAGGAGCCAAAGATTATTTCACCTGTATTACTCTTGTTGATATAACCGCCTAAATAATCGTCACATTTTGTTTAATATTAACATTCTTCACTACGAGGAAACGATTACTAGCAGGACGTACGACAAGTGTGAAGGAGAAGTTTGTGGGGCGGGAAGAATGCCGCATCTGTGCGAGAAATGTATCATCTGACTGACAGCTGTGATCTTTGACCCGAACAAGCTCAATCCATCACGTTTTCTGTCGGCACCCGACACAAGGAGGACCCAAAAGGGCACGCCGCACGAACACAGCAGTGTAAGCACAGCGGAGACTTTGGTCTGGATTATCATCTGAGTCACGCGTACGTACTTACGCCAATACACTGTGCAGCTGCCCTGCGGCGGTGTGGCAACCGGACTGCCTGACACGAGCCAACACCAGTAATAAGGAATAGTTTTGGCCGAAACTTGGAGGCAGCACTGGCCGGAACATCTCGTCGAAGTAATCATCATTTACGTCAAGTAAGACTTTATACTGGTTGTATATTTTCTGTATGTCGAACATTATTATCTGCAGCAGATAAAAGTATTGCAATGGTAGTTTAACGCTTTTTCACGTGAACAGCATTGGAGAGGAGCTGAGTTCGCATCTAGGGTTGGACAGTTCGCTGTTCATTTTCCGCTTGTTCTGCGCCAAAGCGTTTAGGATGCCTACAACATCGGCAGCAAGGGGTTTTTAGGTTTATCCATTCCGAAATTGTAGAAATGCTGTTACAAAAAGAATGTACATCAAATAAGTCGAAATCCGTTGTGCTGGAACGATATAATTCAGCTGAAGATAACACAGTTAAGTGCGCACCGTGTATCTTGCACTATTTCCACGTAATTCGCGCGTTCCATTGTACTTGCCCATTTTCTTACCCAAAGAGCAGAGGTAACGAATCGGAACTATCTCTTAAGCAGCACAGTTTAATTACAAGGAAATACTGCCCACGACAAACAACGTACATTTTGTTCTATGTAATTTTCTTCTATAAATTAGGTTTCCTGAGCTATTATCAAATTATTGAATTTGGCGCTTACTAGTTATGCACCAGTCGCTCATTGTTATCGTTTCTCGTGGTGTTTAAAGTTTATGGAAATGTCGACATCAGTTTCCTGAGGGGCACGAAACGTTCACCTGAAGCGAATTTACGGAAATCTCTGATTGCCTTTGGAGTGTTGAACGCTGTAAGAGTATTCCAGTGCCTTTGTAGCAAGGTGTTAAAATTTTAGTATGAAGTGATTAACTGGTGTGCGTCTCATCTCATGTACCCCTCCCCCCCAATAGAAATAAGACCAATACACAGTTCAGAAAGCGACCAAGCTGCTCATCTTCAGATCATTTGTTACAGTTAAAAGTAACCTGTCGAATGCGGAACTTTCGGGTTACTCTGGTGTTACAAACGATCGTGGTAACTCCATGAGGTCGAATACGTCTAGTTTTGACAGTATACAACTCCAGTAACTTTAATTGTATTGAGCGGTAGACGTTTAAGGCGTCACAATACGACTGAAGTAGTTAAGAAATAATAGAAACTGTCTTTATCAAATTTTCTTAAAGGCTGGTGGAAACTAATGATGGCATCTAGTGTCGAAACGTCTAATGCTGGTTTACCACATAATAAAATATTTTAGACGCGGGTCCTCGGTACAGATGAATGAGACCATTGTCTCGATTAGATACTGTTAATTTTGAGACTTCTGAAATTTTCCCGGCGTATTTCTTCTTCTAATAATTTCCGGGTATGCAGCCGGATCCCGTCGACATTCTGTCACTATATTTCGGCCCAGAGACGTCCGGCCATCATCAGGTGAGTACACAACTACTGAAGAGCCCAGGTGCAGTCGCGGTATTTATGCCGAGTCTCGCGCATGCGGAATGTACTGGCATCCTACAGCGCATGTGTCAGGTGTTGACATGCGCGGCATAGCCGAGTTGTCGTGCTGCCCTCGGCGGTGAAAATAAAGGATCATATAGTCATTGAGTATCGAATGACGCTGTCGATTCCGCTGTGATTGTATAATTTTAATAACAGGATTCCAATTTTTATCCAGCTGAAAGCCGTTGTCACGATTTATAAGATTATCGGCAAGACCTATTTTCACTGATTCTTTGATTACGGAATCCCAAAATCCGGAAACCGGAGCTAAAATTGTTGTTCCATTGTATTCCACTGAATGTACCAATGAAACACAGTGCTCTGCTACTGCCGATTTTGACGGCTGCCGCAGACGAGTGTATCTTTCATGTTCTGTACATCGTTCAGGGACAGTTCTTGTCGTCTGTCCAATATATGCAGAGCCACATTCACAGGGAATTTTGTAGACGCCTGCTTTCTTCAGTTGTAAATCGTCTTTAACGGATCCAACCAGGGCCCGGTTCTTTGCTGGTTGGCGGAAGATAACCTTGATTTTACTTTTCTTTAGTAATCGACCTATTTTCGACGACACACTCCCGGCGTATGGAAGGAACGCAGTTGGTTTAAAGTCGTCATCAGCGTCCTCAGTGGGTTGCTTCTTGTTAATTTTTCCGATCAGCACGAACTGTTATAAAGTGATGGGTCAGTTAAACGGCAGAAAGCGTCAGAATTCCGCACAGCCCAGACTTGATCGTGTCGCCGTACGGCCCGCGTGGAGCGCAGAAGGTCGACCGAAACTCGACCTTAAAAAGAGGCGGACGGTGAGGCGCGGCGTGAGAGACAGCTGGCTGACACACATCGATCGGTCGCCGTCTGAAGAGAATATGGTTGACGAGTGTGCACGCCGAATGGAACGGTCTGTTGCTGGGCCAGTGAGCAGACAAAGGCGTGGGACGCCGTGGGGAGGCGAGCAACGGAAGCCCGGCCGGGCGAGGGGCGCCCGGGCCGGGCCCGCGTGGGAACCCGCGCCCCTCGCGGCTCACGCCGCACCCCGCGGAAGAGCTGCGCGCGCCCGCCGCCGCGCGGCGCTGCCGCCGCCCGCTGATTCATCCCCCGCCTCGCCAATTACAGCGCCAATTGACGGACCGCTTCCAATATGCGGCTGCATACTGGCGCCAGCGCTAATCCCTGCCCTCACGATGACATTAAGCTCTTAACCCTGCGTCTCTCGCGCTCAGCTCATCTCTCCTTTCCTGCAATAAAACCTCTGCTCCTAGCACAGGCACACAGACAGCGCGGTACAATGCAGATCTGAAGTCGTCGATTTTACTTCCTGTATATTTTCACATACGCTTAAGTTTCGATATTTCTTGTCTGGGATGTATTGTCCCAGGATTAAACTGTAAATTATTCTCATTCTAGACTTTTTGCAGATTTTCCTTGGTTGTAATGCCGGGAACTTAGAATCTCCTCCCAAATATTGCCAATTGGGATGCCTTCTGTCCAAAAACCAGTTCGCCAGGAATTGGGGGAAAAGTCCCTGACTGTACAAAATTGTTAAGGCTTTCGTGGCCACTTGCTGACAAACTGCCTATTGGCTTTTGTCTCGTGTTCTTCGACCGACGTTCCTCAGATGATTTTACTGACGTTTCGTCAGCACGAATGATTGGCATAGTCAAAGCTTCACCCTCCATTGCTGGTGGTCAGCTGCAATGTAGAGTGAAGCTTTGGCTATGCCAACCACTCGTGCTGGCGAAACGTCAGTAAAATCATCTGAGGAACGTCGGCCGAAGAACCCGAGACAGAAAAAAATGGTTCAAATGACTGTGAGCACTATGGGACTTAACTGCTGAGGTCATCAGTCCCCTAGAACTTAGAACTACTTAAACTTAACTAACCTAAGGACGTCACACACATCCATGGCCGAGGCAGGATTCGAATCTACGACCGTAGTGGTCGCGCGGTTCCAGACTGTAGCGCCTAGAATCGCTCGGCCACCCCGGCCGGCCCCGAGACAGAAGCTAATAGGCAGTTTGTCCCTGACTGTACTCTAATAGTCCACTCCACTTAGGGAACTGAATAAAATGTAGAGCAAACATTTCTATGTGAGTGTTAAAATAACCTAAGCTAACGAAGTGAAGGGATAGCTCAGAAAAAATTACAAGGAAAGCAGTCGTGCAGACTATTCGTAAATCTTAGATGGAAACATTAATGACAATGAGAGCTTGAGTCACCCGGTGTCGTGTTCATATGGTCTCACGATTAAGGCAAGAAGATGGAAATCTGTGTTCGAGTCCCAATTTGGCACGAATGTTCCTCACACCGCAGGTTCAGAATATTTGAACGGTTTACAATGATATCGTTTCATGTTATTCCACCTCCAATGCCCTAGCAGCTTTCAAAACATCAATTTTATTTCGGTACATTTAATTCATTTCGTACAAGGAACTACCCGAGTTTCTTTTTTAGTTTCACAAACCGCTATTATCGGGGATGAGATGAAGAAAACTTGGCGGGTCAGATGTGCAATAGTCAACGGAGTGTCTGTCTCCATAGAGATCTGAACACGGGTGGGGCAAAAAGACACCACAGCGCGGCCGCCTGCAGAGGCAAGAAGCGGCGGCGGCGGTGGCGGCTGGGGCCGCGCCGTCTGGCGTCTGGCGGATGTCGCGTCACTGGATGCCGGCGCGCTGACTCGCCTCACTAAAGGCCCCGCCTGCCCTGCCCGCCACGGCACAGTCACAGCCACGGCGCAGGACGCACCTACCACCAGGACTCCGCATGCACGACTTTGTAGGGCCTGAGCAATTCTGTAATCGACAATATAACAACGCCAATGTCGGGAAATTGCCGATGCTTCGCACTATGAACGTTAACGAGGTTCGACTTTCGCCTCGCCGATGAAGGATGAGGTACAGATGACTAGTTTGAGTCGATGGCAGTTCTCTGAACCGCTGGAAGGCGTGCTTCTGCTGCCGTTTTGGAAAAACCGTGGCTCTGCTCGCGCGTTTAGTACTCTATGTAGCGATTCTGATCTGCTCGACACGCTCTAAAAATACCCACACGGCGTGTCTCGTCCATTTACGTAGGAACTCCCCGGTGACGTCCTGCGTGTCTGTCAGTGTGCATCACCTGGGCCGACCCGTGACGTACTTTCGAAAGGGCAACCCCGACTCGCCTTTTCCAAATAGCCGCCTTAACTCATCGCTCTGTGAGTCATCGCTTTCGGGCTGGGCACAGGAACCGCCCGCTGTCACACAGTGAAGACATCAAGCGCTAATCCCTACTGTAGCGTCGGCTGGCAAATCTGGATTTTCTTTGGCAGTTGTCGCTGCAACAGAACTCTATAAACCACTATTATTTACCTCCCACAGCAGTTTCTCCACTATACATTAAGTCGGTGTCGACAACGTCACACAGGCACTCTTCATATTTCCAGTTACGTCCTGCGACTACCTGTTATAGCAGAAGCCTCTGTGTGATCATGTGACAGTCACCAAAGAAATGTACACTAACATAAAAATGCTCCAAAAAGACCAGTGGAGCTCAGTTGCCTCCGATTATATATATCTGGGGGATCTGGCAACCTGTTATTAACTCCAGATACGGAAAAACATGAAGAATTTCTCATTTTGTATCTACATATTACACAGGTAGCCGCCTCACCGTGTGAGGCCGCGGGTACTTCTGGTACCACTAATCTCCACCTCCACCCCACCCTCCTTTTCCCTGCTCCATTAACGAATAGCTTGAGAGAAAAACGACTGTCGATAAACGTCAGTGTGGACTTAAAAAATGGTTCAAATGGCTCTTAGCACTATGGGACTTTTAACTTCTGAGGTCATCAGTCCACTACAACTTAAAACTACTTAAACCTAACCAACCTAAGGACATCACACACATCCATGCCCGAGGCAGGATTCGAACCTGCGACTACAACGGTCGCGCGGTTCCAGACTGAAGCGCCTAGAACCGCTCGGCCACCACGGCCGGCAGTGTGGACTTTAATTACGCTGAATTAGTGGTGGTGCGAGTGCGGAAAATATCCAAACTGTACTTCACAACTTTTCCTTCATCTTGTTAAGAATAGTTAGTCTGCTGCCGGGATACGAGAGCACCGATAAAGGTTTCCATATTAATATACGAGGGTTGGAACATAAATAGTGGCAACTATACATTCACAACCGATACAAAAGAGTTACATGTTTGCACCTGTTACTGTCCTTCAAAGTAGGCACCAGCGTTGTGCAGAACCCGTTGCTAGCGATGTGGAAGGCGCAGCATACCGTTACCAGAGCCTGTTATGTTGATGGTGCGAATGGAGTGGTCTACTGCCTGTCGAATCTCTGGAACAGTTCTGAAACGAATTCCACGAAGTGATTCCTTCATCTTCGGAATAAAATCAGTCACAAGGACTTAAGTCCGGGGAGTATGGTGGATGGTACAGTACTTTCCAGACCCATGGACCGAACAGAGCAGCCATAGGTTGCGCTGTATGCGTCCACGCGTTGTCGTGCAAAATGATGGGTGGGTTGCGCAAAAAGTGTCGCCGCTTCTTTCGCAAAGCTGGTCGCAGGTGATGCTCCAAGAACGACCAGCTTTGCGAAAGAAGCGGCGACACTTTTTGTGCAACCCACCCATCATTTTGCACGACAACGCGTGGACGCATACAGCGCAACCTCTGGCTGCTCTGTTCAGTCGAAGGGACTGGGAAGTACTCCCCAAACTTAAAGCCTTGCGATTTTGATTTGATTCCGAAGATGAAGGAACCACTTCGTTGCAGTCGCTTCAGAACTGTTCCAGAGATTCGACAGGCAGTAGACCGCTCCATTTGCACCATCAACAGAACAGGCTCTGCTGACGGTATACTACGCCTTCCACATCGCTGGCAACGGGTTCTGCACAACGCTGGTGACTGCTTTGAAGGACAGTAACAGGTGCAAACATGTAACTCTTTTGTATCGGTTGTGAATATATAGTTGCCACTATTTAACTTTCAACCCATGTATTTCTGTGTTATCCGAAAGGGCATGGAGTCAAAAACATCCTCACGGAAAACGACACGCACAAATAGTTTGAGCAGTGGAACGAGCAAATTATACGTATGGGACCTCATCTTGAAGGGGACCACCAGTACTTGAACACATTTGGCGAGAACACATTTTCCGGCAGAATTAATATATTTTGGCGAAACTTGTCGCAACGTAACGATACGCAGTTCTAGGTCGACGTACAGTGTCGCTCTGATAAGCAAAGAGAAGTAAGTCGTCGACATTAGCAGCAATTTTGTTTTGGTCGCGGTAGCAGTAAACAGCACTGGACGTGGACAAATGGGTAGGCACGTTTTGGACGGAACTACGGCAGCTGGCGGCCCAGGCGCAGAGCAGGTCGTTTTCGGCCACGCAACAGTGGCAGCGGGGGTGGCCGGGACGCCCCGTCCGATAGCACGGTTGCCGCCAGATGCGGCGGGCTGGGGCTGGGGACCCACAGCACGTGGTGCGGGTGGGACGCGGGGGCGGCCGCTGGTCGCTGCTGTGCTCTGGTTAACGCTTTATGCCATACTCTACCCGTTAGTGCGGGACTTGAGGAAGAATCTGAGGGACAGGTCCATACGTATGAAGGAAGTGACTCGAGTAAATAAATGTTGCGCTCCACTGCAGTAACGTTAACCACAGTCATCCCCACTACCATGTGAACCCTTCATGACAAGTCAAACGATGGCAAGACTGAGAAGCTTGTTCATTAGAGTTTATTCCAGCTCTCAAAGCGACTGTGTGGGACCGAGTCTCAGTGGTCCTGAACTGATGAAGATTGCAACAGTTATAACCTTTCGATTACCGACGGAACGTGTGTGTCCCACGATATGTTATTAGACAACCAATTGGAATTTGTTGCCAGTTATTGCTATGTATTAATTTTCCATTGGTAAAGGGAAGACTACTAATGGTTAGCAGAATTCTCATAGTTACAGCTTGCTCCTGTAGGTCATGCTATCTTCAAGTTTAATTAGTTCGCACCTGCAGGTAGGCAACCCAATTACCAGAATCGCAAAGCGGGCTACCTTCATGCATTCACGGACACATCGCGTCAACGACTTGCACCCACGAACTGATGCTTGCCGCATCACAAACGAAGACAATAATTAGCACCTGTAGTTTGAGTTACAAACTCTGTTCACTGATGTGTGTCTGTTCTCAATATGTCTTGCATGTTTTGCGCAGTCGTCTTCCAAAATCCTTGGGGGTACTTACGAATAATCTTGTATGTCCAACTCTCACGCCCGCAATCTTCTTGGAAAACCAAATCGCGAGAAATATTCTTTTCATGCTGTTACTTTGACTGAGACACTTATTTGAAACTATACATTTTTTAAATGAAACTGACAGTCAAATAGTTAAGCAAATGCAGGCCTTGCGCCTACAGGGGATACAGCGGTAGTTGTAATTAATGCTGAGGTGAACAGGCAAAGGTCGTATATCATCTGAGTTATTTGACTGGTTTTGCTCGGCAAGTGTGCTGACAATGTTTTAAATCTCTATCGTGTTGCCATCAGGGCAATGAATATCTGAGAATGCTCGCGCCTGAAAAATGAAACTAGACAAATAAATCAAATAACAACCGATCTGTGACACTGTACCTATTCAGTAACTATCATTTTTAAAATGACGTTAGATGTACCATGCAGCCAACACCATACATTAACGGTACATCTGATGATTAAAAAAGGCTGTGGTGGAGTGTACAGAACATACGGTACAGTAGATGTCCGTTGAAATTACGTGCGAGGTACAATCTATTCAATAGTTCAAGCTGATTTTGTAATTTTCCTTAATTTATTATTCGAGTATACTGACGATAATAGGAATTCGTGTTCCAAATTGTTTAGTATGTTGAACGTAGAACTTGGCGACGATATACCCCTCAAACGAAAATAATTTTTCATTTTAATTACCTTCTTATATTGAGTCGCACGAATAAGTTGGAGAATGGCACTTCAGGATTTAACGTCCCGTCGACGACGAGGTCATTAGAGGCGGAGCGCAAATATGGAATGGAGAATTTGGGGGAGGAAATCACCCATGCCCTTTCAAAGCAATCAGCCTGGCATTCGCTTTAAGCGATTTAGGGAAACCACCGAAAATCCGAATCTGGATGGCCAGACACGGATCTGAACCGGAGCCATCTCGAATACCATTCACGTGTCTCATTACTATGCAATCGCGCTCTGTCCTGTGGCGGTGGCTTGGGATACTTATTCGTTACGTGCTACCTACAGAATGTCCACTCCATAAACCGTAATATACTTTGGGTGGTGGGAGAGAGGGGGGGGGGGGAGGAGCAGGAGTGCCTTACGGTAATTTACTGTACGGCAAAGAAGGAAAAACTTATTTCAAGATGGACGGAGCGCAGTCTAAACCCGCCTACGGCTTGGCAGTTTGCAAGAAGTTGTGTATCATAAATTGTAGGTTCTACGTCTAGTTGGCTCTTCGATTATTTTGTTATTTAGATGACTTTCCTGGGCAACAGTTGGCGTGAGCGGAAAGTAGCAATTTACAATGACGTTAGAAATCTATCTCAAAATGATTGCCGGGCGGGGTGGCCGAGCGGTCTAGGCGCCTTGTCACGGTCCGCGCGGCTTCCCCCCTTCGGAGGTTCGACTCCTCCCTCGGGCATGGGTGTGTGTGTTTGTCCTTAGCGAAAGTTAGATTAAGTCGTGTGTAAGCTTAAGGACCGATGACCTCAGCAGTTTGGTCGCATAAGACATTACCACAAATTTCCGATTTCAAAATGATTGGGCGAGTTTATTCTCAGATCTACGGCAAACAATTACATCTGACACGGCCATGACTTGTGCTGGCTTGTGCTGGTGATACAAACCTTCGGGTAATGTAATTCTCACCCTTTCACAGACAAAGCAAAACCGGGACTAGATCCCGGAACCTTCCCTTCTGCGGCCAATCTTACCGACTGAGCCATTCGGGAATGATACACCCTAACAGATTCGTTTCTGCCAGTGCCTCTCTGCTGCTTTCCAAATTTCACAGAAGCTCTCCTGCGCGCAAAAAGTACGTTGAGACCAGCGCTTACTCCGCTGCAGAGTGAAACATTCATTCTGGAGTCAAGTAAATATTGAATTATAAACTGAATGTGTTAACGGTACGAAGATACTGGTGTATGGGGACGGTAAAAATGGACTTCCGAGCCTAACTGCAGAGTGCTGCAGGATGATGTGCTATTCGCGACGCGGGCGGAGGGCGTTGGCCCTTCTTGGTAATAATATATCAAAAATCGCCGGCAGCGCTTTTTCGTCCCCGCAGCCTGGCGAGGCGCCAGCGGAAGCGACGACTGCGAGACGCCGGAGGGGAGGGCAATGGCTCGCGGACTGGCGTAGGGTGTGGCAGGGAGGAAGTGGCCAGGGCCAGAGCGCGGAAATCTTCCTGGCCACCATTTGGGGCGGGCTACGATTCTCCCAAAAAAGAAATGGCTGCCGCTCGAATACTGCTACAGCACTGCCAACACTGTAGTATTTTGACATCAGATTAACGCAAATTTTTATTCATTTTCGTGATCAAAGCTCCCTTGGTGATTTATCTCCAGTTTTCTTCATGTTTCAACGCTAAAGGTTCCGGAGAAAAACCTTGATATTTATGCATCCTTTTAGCTGTACTTGGTGCATAGGTGGCTTTGAATTTACGCTTGATGGAATATTAACGTCCGGATGTTCACAATTTGACCCACGGCGTTCTTTCCAATTCTGTTAATCTGAACCCAGCAGCATGTTACACCGGTTCTGCACTATACTTTTAAACGTTAATAGAGCCATATGACTTAATTATCACTTAATATTC
Organism: Schistocerca piceifrons; assembly: GCF_021461385.2. Taxonomy (NCBI): domain Eukaryota; kingdom Metazoa; phylum Arthropoda; class Insecta; order Orthoptera; family Acrididae; genus Schistocerca; species Schistocerca piceifrons. The sequence continues at coordinate 1,240,124,313 of NC_060138.1, forward strand.
TGCATATTTACACTGACGGAAAAGAAAACGAATACAAAAAAATCGTTAATGGATAGTAATGAAAAGTCGAGAATACATCTCCTGGCCGGGGTGGCCGAGCGGTTCTAAGCGCTACAGTCTAGAACCGCACGACCGTTACGGTCGCAGATTCGAATCCTGCCTCGGCCATGGATGTGTGTGATGTCTTAGGTTAGTTAGGTTTAAGTAGACCTAAATCTAGGGGACTGATGACCTCAGAAGTTCAGTCCCATAGTGCTCAGAGCCATTTGAACCATTTCGAGAATACATTTGTCTAGGTAACATATTTAAGTGATTAACATTGCAAGATCACAGGTCAGTGTAAGCGCGAGATAATCTGCTACAAAAGTAAACTGCTGGTATATTCGTAACAGATGTAATCGCCAGAAAGTTGAATGCACGCATGCAAATGTGCATGCATTGTGTTGCAGAGGTGCCGGATGTCAGTTTGTGGAATGGAGTTCCATGCCTATTGCACTTGGTCGGTCAATAAATGGACGGATAATGCTGGCTGCGGACGGATGACACTGGTGTTATCGTCCGATGATGCTGTTCGTTTGGAGACAGATCTGGTGATCGAGTAGGCCAAGGCAACATGTCGACACTCTGTGCAGCAGGCTGAGTTGCAACAACGGTATGTGGGTGAGTGTTATCCTGTTAGAAAATGTTCCCGGTAATGCTCTTTTTGAATGGCAGCACAACAGGGCGAATCATCAGATTGCTGTACAAATTTGCGTTCATGATGTGTGGGATAACCACGAGATTGCTTCTGCTATCATACGAAATCCCACTGCAGGTCAGAACTCCCAAGTGTAGGTGCAGTGTGTCCAGCACGCACACAGCTTGGTTGCAGGCCCCCAGCTGACCTCCTCCTAACCAACACGCGGCCATCACTGGCACCGAGGCAGAACCAGCTTTCATCAGGAAACACGACAGACCTCCACGCTGCCCTCCGGTGAGCTCCTGCTTGACGCGACTCAAGTCCCAAATGGTGGTGGTTTGAGGTCAGTGGATTGCACGCTACATGGCGCCAGGCTGGAGACTGTCCTCGAAGTATCCTACTTGTAACAGTTGGTTGTATCAGTGTGCTCCCAACTGCTGCTCAAATTGCCGCCGCAGGTGTAGTACGATGCGCCAGAGCCATACGCCGAACTCGATAGTCTTCCCTATCGGTAGTGTCCTGCGGCTGTCTGGAGCCCGGTTCATGTACAGTGACTACATTCAGGCCAAGTCTTTCTGCAATGTCGCAGGAGGAACATCCAGCTTCTCGTAGCCTTATTACACGACCTCTTTCGAACTCAGTGAGGTTCTGATAAAGGCGTCTTTGTCGCCTTAAACGCATTCTTGACTAGCATCAACTCATCACATCCAACCTCAAAGGTAACTACCGCTGACGACCATTATAGTGTGTATTTGAAGCAAACCTGATTTGCATCCTAATAGTAGCGCGACTAGCGCCTCTCTGATGCGACTGACGCGAAATTTGAATAGACATTTTCTTTCAGATGTAGAAACACGCCTACCAACTTTGGTTTATGCTGCGTAACTCCCTCTTGGTGCAGCAATTTCTTCTCCGTCAGTGTATAATTTTCTTTTTTAAGCGGAGGTTGGATTTTCGCATGAAGAGCACACTTCCCAGCAACTGTGAACAATTACAGCACAACAGTTAAGTTCAGATGATGAACATCTATAGTGATGGACTGTAACGCCTTGGAATTTTTTATATATTTTTTATTTTTTATCTTCCTCATGAGGAGTGACACTTTGAGCTAAATTCTGGAGCCGGAAATTCTAACCAGCCTCTTTAACCTGGAGAGAAGTTATTTCAATGAGGCGGGCCCTGTGTGACCGAGCGGTTCTAGGCGCTTCAGTCTGGAACCGCGCGACCGGTGTGGTCGCGGGTTCGAATCCTGCCTCGGGCATGGATGTGTGTGATGTCCTTAGGTTAGTTAGGTTTAAGTAGTTCTAAGTTCTAGGGGACTTATGACCTCAGATGTTAAGTCCCATAGTGCCAGAGCCATTTGAACCATTTATTTCAATAATAATAATAATAATGGCGTGTGACGAGGGCCTCCAGTGCCTGGTGCAAGTCTTTCGTTTTGACGCCACTTCGGCGACTTGCGCGTCGATGGGGATGAATTGATGATGACGTCGATGGAGATGAAATGATGATGATTAGGACAGCAAAACACCCAGTCCCTGAGCGGAGAAAGTCTCCCACACAGCCGGGAGTCGAACCCGGGCCCTTAGGATTGACAGTCTGTCGCGCTGACCACTCAGCTAACGGGGGCGGACATTTATTTATTTCAATGAGAGAAGTTATTCCAATCGCAGACTAGCCTTATCAGCTATTTCCCTGAGAGTGTAGTCCGAGCCCTACGCGTTTTCAGAGGATCTAGAGAAGGATAATAGTTTTCTTTTAGATTTTGTTGAAGTACACGCTGGTTTGAACAGGGGTATTGAACCAGGGCACTAAACTTAGTCGGTCGCGTTTCGCTTTTAATACTCTTCCATGTTGACCTATCCGAGCAGACCTATCCTCAAAAAGTTGTTGTTCATGGCGGAAGACGAGTTTGACTCTCACTCTCTCTCTCTCTCTCTCTCTCTCTCTCTCTCTCTGTCTGAGCCAGTAAAGTTGCAGGAATTGTGGCAGGCCGGCGATGGCTTGCGAACTGGTGAAGGGTGAGGGCACCCAGCAGCAGCAGAAGGCAGGTAGCGAGCGGTGGCAGGAAGTCGGCCGGAGCATCCGCCCTGATAGCGGCACGCCGCTTCCGCCCAACGCTTCGCGACAACCGCCGCCACTGCCAGCAGCTCCGCGGGCCCATCTGGGGATTCACTGGCTGTCCATTAGATAAATGCTGCAGCGACCTGCCAGCAAAGGGGTTAGGAGCTAAGCCGTCGCCACGTGTCTACCAAGTGCTACCGGGTAGTCAGTTCGCCCAGTGTAAGCACGTTAGTGTCCATTAGACCTACCGAGTGAGGCGACGTAGTGGTTAACACACTGGACACGCTTGCCGGAAGACGGCGTTTCAAATCCCTGTCCGATCGTATCTTTACAGGGGCGTGAACGGGGGAGGTTCAAATACACTTCCTAAATCAATTTCCCAATACCGCTATATGTAAAGGCTCCAATATCCATTACAGAAATGCGGTCCTAGCTGCACGATTTTCTCTTCCACTTGTTCTTGGAAATGTCGACTGATAAGGAGTCACTTTTTATGCAGCGAAGAACAAGAAGAAAGATCGGACAGCAAATAACTTATCAACTTGCTGTGTTTACTTTAAATGGCCATCGTGTTGACTAGGCCTGAAAGAGAAACGGCTGATTTCGAGAATCCATTCGTATAAAATAACTGAAGATCGGAACCAGATATCGATTTCAGCTTAAAGAGCTCGTCAGCGGAAACAGGTTTCCGGTATATAGTTTACACTTTCCGGAAGTAGTGTTGCTTGTAAATGTAGCGCATCTCTTCTTGCGTGTTTAATCTCGTTAGGTACAAGCACTGAACTACTAGCGTGACTGAAAACTTGGAATTAAAGCGATTCAAAATGAAATGGTAAGCAGAAAATAAAGGATAACGCTGACGTCTGTCTCCTTGCACTGTGAATTACCACATTAGGCAACAAACGAGCAGCTTGTACGGTTCCAAATTGAACGTCTCATTTCTGAAAATGCGATCCGAAAAAAAGCTATGTACCTCATTTTTCTGGCGGAAATGAAGACTATTTATTTCCTTTTTATATCTGTATCCTACCAGTAGGGTTATCACCTCAGCATAAAGCAGTTCATCCATCCATCTCATACCTGGATGAACTGTCTCTTGTTCACATGTATTCTACGTCGTTTACCACATTACATACCTGAAGATGGAGCCATGCGGCTTGGAAATAAATTGCAGTTAAAGTGGTAAGCAATAAATACAGCAGTTTGGATTGAGAATGTATTTATTTTCCACTCCACAAATGTTAGTCGCTCACGTCCCCAACTCTTCCACCACCACGGAAGCTGGAAAATATACAGGGTGAACCAAAAAGGAATTTACAAATTTGTAATACTACAGAAATTTATCGAGATAACTTTCAGAATCAGTAGAGGTGTCATTTTGTAGCAAATAACCTCAAATTTGATTCAATTCGGTGGACCACCCGATTTCCCCGCGGAAGTTCGACATTTTCTCGGCAGTCGGTGGACAGGCCGTGAAGGGCCAATCGCACTTGACACCACTGGATTTTTGGGATGTCTGCCGCATCGCAAATGAGTCACATCGAACCAAAATGACACTTGACCGTTTTATAAGAAATCTGAGGTTGTTTGCTACCGATTGTGCTAAGTTCTCAATAAATTTCTACATCATTCCAAAATTGTAAGTCATTTTTGATTCACCTTATACTACACCCTTTATTCCTCACAAACTGATTTTGTTCCACTTTTCATTCTCTAAATGAGGTGAAAAAGGCATCATTAGAGAGCGGAGTTCTTTTGATTCTACTGCGAGCTATAATACGGTATCAATCAATTTTGTCCATTCTCCCAGATTAAATCTGATTCACATATATATCGCAAAACTGCGGGAAGCTTCCAAGGAGCGGAAGCGCTAGCCATTTCGTCGTAGCGCTCGATCCACTTCCCTTTTTTCCCTAGCTTTAGCTACCACGTACAACAGCCGGTGACCGCTCGCGACGCAGTGCCATAATTCTAGAGCCGTGGCAATGACTGCGTGGCGTGGCGAGCAGCCGGCAACCAGTTTTGTCATCGCCACGTCCCGCTTCCTCTCTGGCCGTTCGTTGCTCGCTGCCCTCCGTTGCCAGACGTCCTCCTTTCCGTGTCCCTCGATGCCTGTCTATACGGCACGGCACGGGGCGGCCGATCGATTGAATGGCGTCAGGGCGGGCGCCGGCGACGGCAACTGTGCGGTTCGGCTCGGCGTGGAAACCAGGCCAGCAAAACACACACACACACACACACACACACACACACACACACACAATGGCCGGCTCCTGCCTGTTGGCCCCCAGCGATTTTCTCGTCAAACTCTCCCCATCCTCCGCCACTCGAGCCGCGCCCTGCTCCCTCCCTCTTTGGCTCTATACAGTCATCCCCCCGCTGCGATGTCAAAGCCCTCACAAAGCTTACCGTCCCGAGGCGGGGGCGCGATTGCTGTCGCGGTCGTATCCGTAATCGTTTAGCTGTTTGCTGATTAACCTTTCCCAAAGTGACTAAACTATTGGCACCTAGCCTGTCTCTCACTTTCTACCTGTGTGTGTGTGTGTGTGTGTGTGTGTGTGTGTGTGTGTGTGTGTTCGCGCTCACACGCCCCATGATCTTTCTCCCTATGGCTAAAACGAGCTAAGCTTTCTCATCAACCCACCATCTCCCTTCAAGAGCGAGAATGAAGAAAAAACGGGCCCCATCTTTTTTCTTTTCTCTCCACTAAGACCTGCCTTATAAAATAGGCAGCCTCGCTTCTGGAAACTCGCATTCTATTTCCGATTCGCCGGGACCGTTGTTACTTTCTAGTGATGGTCAGCCATCCGGCAAGCTTCTCCCAGTCTGAATAAAAGTCCTCCGCATACGATGTACTCGATCGCGACCCACGGCGACTGAAGTGACGCCCATCCTCGTAGTCTCTCGAGCTCGACTATAATGATTTATATTACACGAGAATTATCGAGTTACAGGTCACTTGTCAGCCCGTCATTAAAATCATACCAAGGAGAAATCCAGTGGCGTCAAACATCGCTAAAAATTTTCTAGGCAGTGAAGAGACTAGTAATAGATTTCACTCCTGAATCCCACATGGACCACAAAGACATGATTTGACCCATTACAGCGTGCAGAGAGGCATTGAGCTCCATACAAAATTGGAATGGAAGAAACCTTAATGTGTCGCACAATCCTAAAAACCCTCTGTCGTACGTGACAGTGATTTGCTGAGTGTACACAGATGGTTAGCTACAATATTTCAATATTCTCAGTTACATTGCTAATAATCCTGCAGTTTTAACCTCTTTTCATGATATTTGTATCACTGTGCGATACTCACTCCAGCTCAGAAGGCAGCAATATTTAACCATCTAAATATATGCATAGTATAATATAACTTTCATTATTAGGCCTAATATTTGTTACAGATTTTGAGAGACAGGAATGCATGTAACACCTTTTATATCAGTAAAATTTTTCTAAGAGTCTACATTACCTCTGAAGTCTAAAGGAGATAGGTGGATACATTTTGTCACTTACTAACACCATTGCTACTTCTAGCAACCTCCCCCCCCCCCCCCCCCCACTGTCTCTTCTGTTGCTGTATAGAATATTCCTCCCTTTCTACATCAACAGACCAGATCAAGGTCTCAATATGAAAAACCAAGACATTTGCTGAATCTGTACAACATTGTAAGAGTGTTTACGGTAAATGTACCTAATGGAATCTCATGACAAAGGAAAAATAGCAGAAGCAGTATTCCCACAAATGTAGGAGCACCTGCGTTTATGCCCAGAGTCCACTTCAGCAAAATCTTTCTGGGTGTTTGACCTCATTATATGTGATAAAACTATTAGCATTTCAGCAACTATCGCAGGCAGCCAGAAAGTTGGTGGTTTTGACACACAGGATGCACTCACACTTCCGGAGGAATTTTACTGAAACCCTGGAAATAGTTCCACAACTGTCACCTCTCTGAATACGGTTCCATGAACTCCATGCAAAAGCACCATAAATCACTGATGCACAACACCTCAAATTTACAGTTATATAATACTAGTATTAAATTTCCTCGTATGTAGCATTTCCTTTCTATATACTCTTTTCATGGGTTTGATGAGAAGAGGAAATATTGAAAGAATGTTAATGAATGTCAGTAATACACCAAAATCTGTCATTTTCTGCTGTCAAAGACAGCTTAAAAAATCCTCATCACATGCAGACGTCAGTGATCAGCTGGAGGAACATTGTAGCTATAAGCTTAGTTCTCTTTTAAAATAAATAATAAAAAATATAGTAGGAACTGAACCAACAAAAAATTAAGCACAGCGGATGGCATTTTGTGCATATGATAGCATCTGAAAGTTATTCAGATATTCCATTGAAAGGTGTTAGAACTGTAATATTTGTGGCATGCCGACGCTCGTGTCTTATTTAGAGACTAAAGTATTTGGACAATATTATGAATATTACTTACTTCTCCTGCTGCAACTGTGCTGCACACCACACGTATGATGATATCAAATTATCTATCAGACATTAGTGATCTTAATATTAATGTTTCACTTGTTATTGTTATTAAAGCTGTTTCCATTGTAGCACCCAGAAAGACAATTTAGATTTTGAAACACTATAGCCTTTCCTAGCTACTACATCTAATTTCAGGCAATTTCATATTATCATATTATAAGTTCAAACTATGCACTATTGTTCAGGCTCAGTCTGTTTTCGTTACTTAATTCACTTTGATTTCTCAGTGGTAGTCTATTTTTTAAAATAGATGATGAATTGTGGACGATACAGCATTTACAATACATTCATAAGGATGTAATCCTATCTATCTTGTCTATTTCTTACTAAAGTGAGTGTAATGTTGACTGAATGGTGAAGAGTACACTGAATTAAAATTCTTACATGCTTACACCAAAGTGATACAGTCTCAAATATAGATAATATGTAATATCAGAAACTAAAGCTTTTGGAACTTGATATTCTGAATTTTTGTATTATGTCTCTGTTATAGGTTTCATTGGAGTGTATTCATGGTAATGATAGTATCTTTTTGGGGAGGGTTTAAGACCTTTCATTAAATTCATTATTATAACAACTAACAAACACTGATTTATCCAACAATATCTCTGTAAGCTTCAATACAAATATTGTGGCACAGGTGCTGCTGTTACCCAAGATGTCTAGTCCTTTGATGAAACCAGAATGTGTATCTCCATACTCCACAGTTACATTTAAAGTACAGATTTTATAAACGTTAAAGACATTGTTGCTGGGGTGTTTAGTACAAAGATTAATCTGATACACCTCTCCGTGCTAATCTGTCCTATGTTACTCTCTTCACCTGTGCATAACTACTACACCTTACAAAGATTTGAGCCTGCTTACTGTAGTGTCACCTATTTTTCTGTCCAAATAGCAAAACTAATCGACGACTTTTTGTATTTCATTTCCTAATCTAATTTGCTCAGCACGCACCTGATTTAATTCAACTACAATCCATTACTATTATTTTACTTTTATCGACGTTCATCTTATAATCTCTTAATAGTAAACAACTGCGGTCAGCAATTCTAAAACTCATTTGTCTCTAAGCTTACACTTCGCAGTTACTCTCTCGATTGTAGACTACATTAATCAAATCTCGGGAAACGAGTAATAGAGAGAACAGCCAGTTCGACACGCACACACGTACATAGGTAAAACGTGGTACTCACGGTGGTTGCTGGCGTGGGTAGCCGGAGGCAGCGAAGGCGGGCGGCGGCTTCCCCTGGCCGTAGCCGCCCATCACGCCGACCCCCACGCCGCCCTGCTGCTGCGCAGGGCCCGACTGCGTCGACGTCGTCACGCCCCACACCGTCGTGACCACAGATAGCTGCTGCTGGTGCTGACCTGCGGCACCAGCTGTGCCGCCTCCGCCTCCAGGTGACCACTCCCTGCAACGTGACGAGGGGCGACATCTGGAACCTGCCCGATGCTTCAGGTACGGGAGTTACCGACTGAGAGTATACGCTTCTACCACTGTTCCTTCCCGTAACTCGAAAGCCTGATATACAGTAGTCGTTTCTTCACTTGTAACCCCCCCTCCCCGGGTGATGATAATGCTGAGCATTTGGAAGCAATAATACAGGATCTGTCACATCTATAAATTCATGCCTCCAAATTATAATCTTTAGAAAATAATGTCTAAAACACAGTGCTCCTCCGACAAATTGTTTGAGCAGATTAAGTTTTAGAAAATAAACCTCATGAAGTTGTAAGTTCAGTTGTCCATTTTTCCTACAACCTCCCCTGTATCAAATTTACTGTTCTGGAACAGGATGATTACTGGTGAGACATTCACAGTCTTGTTGGCAGAAATCTACTAATTTGTATCTGCAAATTAGTATATTATTTCAGTGATAAAGACTGTTTCAGCTATTTAATAATTTGCTTGTAATTCTGATGCTGTACATCAACCTTTTCGTCTTGTGCTTACAAAATCTCAAAGTCTGTGAGAAACAACGCAAACTCTTCACTGTTACAGTTGATTTTTATTTAATGTTTCACTGTTTTAAAAGACCATTATTTCATCTAAAGTTAGCATACATGTCGAGTTCAAATTTGACACACAAATAGATATTCTGTTAAAAAGCACAGTATGGAAGGATACTAAAAGAAACCGTACGATTTATACCATAAAGTGTTATTGAAAATATTTAAAAAATGGTTTATTTCTTTTTACAATCCTCAAATTAAGTGGCAAATAAGAATTCTTTTGTGAGAACATTTAAGTGTTCAATGCCACATCATAATTTCTCATTACACTAATGTTGTGGTTACAATAATAATGTGAATATCAGCAGGTGAGCTCAGACGTCACCAAAAATAAACATTTAGAAATGTTTTCACAGGCTCCAAACTGTTGTTTACCCAGTATTTACTTTATAAACTGGTAGTATAACCATAATAGCGAACAATTCAGTGTATCTCGTCAATGGGAAAGAAGATTTAGGATTAACTATGAATGAAGAGGTGGTAGGTGTTAGGTGAACGGTTGTGTTGTATGGGAATCTTTTAGGTAGAATGTAATTTAATACTGTTTTATATCATAAATGAAACATTCTGAAAGCATGCAGTTGCATTATAAGTCAGTGAAAACTTAAAACTTAAACTCACATTGACTTTCTGAAACTAACACAAATTCTGTGAAATACGGAAATACTCTTTGTGGTAATAGCAAAACCCGTACCTATGTCAAATGAGTGGTCACGAGCTGCCTTGAATCCTGCAGAATCCAATACGTCAATTTTGTATATTCTCTCATGGTCGTGATGCAATTTTGTGTTGGGGACTATTTCACACAAGCAGGGAGTGTGTTCAGTGCCATTCATGTGGCAAGAAACACTGCTTTACTGCAACAGCACCTGCTGAGCTGCTTGTTGAACATTCAGGGCATCAGCAATATTGCATTCCTGAAAATCAACTGGTTTTAATTTGCTTGGTCATAATTAACAAATGGGAATTTTATAATGTATAAAAAAACTCTGTCCAGAAAATGCACTAACTAAGGCATGCATCACATATCAAAGCAAATGAAATTTCGTGTAATTGCACCATTATCGCATAAAGTTATATATCAGTTTCTCAGTGACTAATGTCTCAACTATGAAAGCACAGCCAGCAGCTGCTATAATGAAAAGGGTCTAATATTTTGCAGATAGTGTGCATTATATCAGTTCTGAGAAATATTAAGGCTTCTCATCAACAAACAAGTCATAGCAAAATAAATGAGTATGTGTCCAATTGTTTACAGAAAAATATATCCATTCTCCAGAAAAGAGAGAAAACTGAAGGACACTGCCATTTTCCTTAGCAAAAATTAGAAAATTCTAAAGTTTCATTGAAACAGAAGTGCAAAGAATAGATACAACTGTGAGAAAATAAAAAGACATGTAAACGCTTTCGTTAACTAATTTGATGTAAGGTATTATGTGCCCAGAAATCAAACATGATATATATTGTTTGAGTATTATGCCTCTGTACAGTAACATGATTCAAGGAATGTCCTTTTTATAAATGATATTGTTTTAGGTATGTGCAATGAAATGAGTGCGGAATGAAAGGTCACACAAACAAAATAAGAATGCTACAAATCACACTAAATAAATGATTTTTTGTAAATGACGACACATCATTCACTATTAGATGTACAAATTTATTCTCAGAACTACTTCAAAATATTGCTTTGTACCATGCACATAGGAATATGTCATACACATTGTACTATATATGGCACGTGAATATTATAACAAATCTCTAAAAAGTGCTGTGTTGCCAAAAAATATGCTGTGATCTGCACACTAAATTGTGTCGCGAGAACCTACTTTTCCAATGTTGACAACAAATACGTATACTGAGACGACACTGCCAAACAGAGATAACCCAGTACACCATTAGAGTAACTAAAACTTTGAAGCTTAATCCCAGTCCTCACACTGAAAATATATAGTGCTAATCTCAGTTTTCAATGTTACTGTGGTGTCTGCATTGCAGTACACATATCACTGTCACGTTTGAAAAAAAAACCGCAAAGTTCTCGAAGCATATACTATACAGCAAAATGCTGCTTGATGGTTTTTTATATTATTGTCCACAGAAACAAAGTAATTGTGTGATCTTTGGTTGTAGTGTTTAACTGTAAATCTGTAAAGGTTTGTTGCCTGACAATTGAGACTACTGTGTTAACATTATTTGCCCGAAGATCAGATTATTTTGATGTAAGCAGTATTACAGTTTGATGTATTGAAAGGTGTGTCTAAGTTTTTATTTGGTGGCTTTTTTGTTTCACTTATATGTCGTGACTCCCCCCCCCCCCCCCCTCAACCACCCTCATTCTCTCTCTCTCTCTCTTCAACTGTTGTTTTTGCAATAATTAGTTTATGGTTTCAAATGTAGTTAAGAACATTACAGGTGATGTTCTCATCGTTCGAATTATTCAGTCGAATGCTGGGATCTTCTTCTAGAGACTTAAAGCAGTTACTTTCGGCAGAAATCCTCAAGACTACGGCGACATTGCTACGACCAGAACGCAATAGTAGGAAGAAGGAAATGATTTAAACAAAATCCTTAATCTGAAAGCGTTCAGATATCTGTATAACTTTCAAGGCCTAGAATAATTTGCGAGCAAAAATTGCATGTAATATTACTAGATTGAAATCAAAATTTTTAAAAGTTATTTAGACTATCTGCAGTTTCCATCTCGGCCACACAAGCCGCACGGGCTCAGAATATAATGGGCGGGCGTAATATTGGCAGGGCGACAGTTTGAAATATTCCTGCGTGGGGTTTTATATATAGCGCAACTTGTATTTGGTAGCGGTCTATTTTGCTCATTCTGAGCGGAGAGGAGCGGTGCAGGGCCGCGGCTGGCCACCCGCCAGGTTACGCGCCGGGGGGAGGGGCGGTCAGGGGGAGGGGGTGGCGTTGGAGGGGAGGGGAGGGCAGGCGAGAGCAGAAGCAGGAGCAGGAGCAGCAGCTCGTGGCTGCTTGCGCCGCCCTCAGCCGTAACAGCTGCAGCCGCCATCCGCCGCGTGGCGTCACTCTGTGTGTGTGTGTGTGTGTGTGTGTGTGTGTGGACTACTCGCTTCCTGCACCAGGGCCAACGCTCACCACCAAATACACACACACGCCTCGTATACTGTTCTATAAATGGGACGAGTTTGTATCAACAACAAATACTTTCTACAGATTAGCTCGGGGGACTGATACGTAGAGGTACAAATACTTGATACAGATTAGATCAGGTAACTGGAGTACTGAATCGTATCGAGGCACAACCTGAATAAAAGTATGATGAGGCATCGAGGAACAGTTAATTTGGTAGAGGGGCGTGTATATATGTGTGGGAGGGGGGGGGGGGGGATGTGTGATCCTAGTGGCGGGAGACCAGTGCTTGATTGGAGATACGAGGTATGCTGCACTGGCGAAGCCTTACTTCACAAATTACTGCTACGATTCGGGGTTCAGCGTTTGGGCGCCCTAATACATTTTTTCTTTTTTTCCCCTTGTCACTTGGCTTCGCCTTAGTTAACTCGTAACGTACGTGCAAAACGCCGAGTCGCAGCCTGGTGCCGATACCAGGATACATATAATGAGTCTCTAAAATCTGGCCGAGTGAGTTTTGAGGAAAGGAAGGGGAGACCATTTCCGTTTTGACTGTTTTTTACGATATTATAGGTAACCAACGGAAAAGGCGTATTATGGATCTGAGGGCGAGTGGGGCAATTATACGGAAAGAAATCGGCTACGTCATTTTTAGATTAGAGCCCCTGCATTCGTCTGATTTTTTTTATGGACAAAAAACTTTATCTGTATTGGGTTAAAAATTATTGTGTGTTTACACACTTGCACATTTGGATTTGTTTTTGAGTGGACCGAAGCTGCCACTCTGTATGTGCTCTCAGACGTACCAAGTCACGGTTATGTCTGTGTGCTGAGGGTATAACTTATACTGTATGTGTAGGAGGAGGGAAGTACAAGCTCGCATTGGGCAGAGAGGGAAAGAATGGCTTCTAATCTTATTAAAGGAAAATATCGTACAAATTCACTTAAATTTTGGTGACTTTGGTAACATCTCATTAGAATTAAATTAATACGCGCTCATTTAAACCTTCTTTCCTTCCAAATAAAAGCCCATTCCACAAAACTATACCATATCATTCGGGCAGAGCCTGAAATATACGCAATAATTTGATCATATCGCCGCGCGGGATTAGCCGAGCGGTCTAGGGCGCTGCAGTCATGGACTGTGCGGCTCGTCCCGGCGGATGTTCGAGTCCTCCCTCGGGCATGGGTGTGTGTGTTTGGTTAAGTAGTGTGTAAGCATAGGGACTGAGGAGCTTAGGAGTTAAGTCCCATAAGCTTCCACACACATTTCAATATTTCATCATATCGAAATATCGTTTAACTGGTAGAGCATCCAAGAATCTCAAACAAATAAATCGTCAAAAATTTCCCTAAGTAGATCAAGGCAAATTCTGGGACGGTTTCTTTGAAAAGAACACGGCCGATATCCTCCCCAGTCCGGAGCTTGTGGCAGTCTCTAATGACATAGTCACTGACGGGACATTAAAACCAAGGTTCCTTTAACAGGCACACCGATGTTTGCGCACGCTTCTGGCACATGGAATCAATAAGAACATAGCGTCTTGACTTCTCCTTGAGTCACACAGGAAAATCTGGAACTTAATGTACCTAATGCATAATGCGTTAATCGAGAATCGTGCATATTTAGTTGCACTACACTGCCTCCCAGATTCGGAAGCTCAAAATTCGTGTTTCTGATAGGATTTGAACTTGGAAAAATTCGAAATCATACGTAACCGTATCACAGAAATGTAGTCGCTTTAGCTGCGGAGAATTGAATTCAAGATTATGCAAAACGGGAGAAATATAGATCTTGAGAGGTCTGTAGGGACAACAATAGCCTCGGACGCCAAGAGCCCCACGTACAATGTTCTGAAGAGCTGGGACCTATAAAAATGACGTTTGACGGAGCAAGGCCATTGAGCTCATATTGGTGCGGAACCAGATTCTGCTTCCGAACCAGTCGTTCTGGTACAGGTTTTTTGCCTGTTCCTTAATCCACTCTACAGAGAGTGAGAGTGGATTCTTGTTCCCCGTCTTTGTGCAACTGATCTCGGTGATTTTGATGCTTCGGAATGATTTTCATTTAAATGCTAAACATCTAAAAACGGATCCAAATTCTGTGAGTGACACAGAAGAAACGTAGGCGCGTCGAAATTCATCACACTTTTCCAGTTTGTTCATAACAATCTTGCAGACGTAAACACATTACCAGCAACAGTGAACCGCTGAAATTCTAAAGCAACTAGTTTTTAAGTGACTTAGGTGGGTATGGGTGATATACTGGGAAAAATTTGCATTACCGCCGGCCGGAGTGGCCGTGCGGTTCTAGGCGCTACAGTCTGGAGTCGAGCGACCGCTACGGTCGCAGGTTCGAATCCTGCCTCGGGCATGGACGTGTGTGATGTCCTTAGGTTAGTTAGGTTTAATTAGTTCTAAGTTCTAGGCGACTGATGACCTCAGAAGTTAAGTCGCATAGTGTTCAGAGCCATTTGAACCATTTATTTGCATGACCTTTGGTTTTCATTAAATAAACGTGGGGCTCGCCCCTGAACAGCGAACTATTTGTTACTCGGCTTCCACATGCTAGAAAATATGAGTATTCAGTTTATTTCCAGCAATTCAGATATGTAAGTTTTCTGAAAGGCACCATTTATGAATCTGTAATTTTACATTCCAGGGAGCTCAATGATTCGTAGCGTGGATGACCAGAAATATGAATGTGACGTAAGAGTTGGAACACAGAAATCTTCGTTCGTAAAGTGACTTTTTTGCTGTCTGTTGTAAAACTGTGGGCCGGGCTTGACCTCAAACATTACCTGCTCGCGAAGGGAAGCACGAAAAAATTCTGGAAGACTAAAGAAACAGCTTATTCGTTCAATCTTTGAAAAAGTACGGTGTAAGAATTCGCGGGAGTCGACTTCAAACACGTAGCACGCGGACCGATTTAGGTTTTGCGTGTTTTCTCTAAGGCAAACGCAGGGACGGCAACTTCGAAAACGGCTGCCGAGTTCCTGGTCCAACCATCCTCTAATTTAGACGTAAAAGCCTGACCTTCCGCCCTTCAGTGTTCTTCATAGTGACCACAGCGAATAAGCCTCACGAACCGACTGAAATTCTTAGCTCTGTCTCTCAGAATGCTATGTGGATCGAAGCGCCTTCACCCACGACAGATTCGCAGCTCATTCGGGACTGTGACCTTGCCGCAAAGTAACCAGCTCTGCCAGTTTGCAGTCTTCTAGTCAGAGCTGAAAAAGAGATTCAAAACTACGCGCCCAGCTGCCTCTCGCAGCGCGGATGCGACCAGCTTTCCGTGTAAAAGGGGCGACTGCGATAGTGCCGGCGGAGGAGGAGCAGCCGCGGAGCTGGTGGGGGGGGGGGGGGGGGTTCCGGGCAGGTAACGCGCCGGCGCGCTCGGGGATCCCCTCCGCCCGCGCCGCGGCCGCCTCTGGAAGGTGGGTGGCCGCGGCGGCGGCGGCGTTCCCCGAAACTGGTTCCGGGCCTCCGGCCGCGGCGCACACGCGCTCCGCTCACACACAATGAGGCGCGAGCTTTGATCGCCGCCGCCGGGCGCGCCACCGTCGCGCCGGGCCACGCGCGCTCTGTCCCCGGCGCAGTTCACTAACTGATCTCAGCCAACCGGGGATGCTCGCGGGCTGCGAGCATCGGCTGCTCCGCGCAGGTGACTAGCCACGGGGGCGAGGGCGACACAGGGCGCGCGCTCACACATCTTTCGTAAACGTGAGGGAAACGGAGGGCACACTTCGCGAGGCACTGTACGACCAGCCCTTCTCCTTCAAGGGAATTTAGGGGGGCTTTCCGGTAACTGTTGGTAGTTATCCTCAGTCGTCAACATTAACTAGGTACATTGATGAGTTCCTTCTTCTTGCTGCAATTTTTGTACTAAAATATTAATCAACAGCATAGACAATATCAATTGCAGGAGGCCAATCAACCAGTGTTGGGAGGCAGTTGCTGACATTCTGTAGAACATAGGAAAAAAATAAAAGTAAACAAATAAGATGGAGAAAAACATTACCTGTGATTAACACGGAAAAAGGGAGCATTGTAGACCAGATGGAAAAATCGAGAGTTATTAGTATAAGAAATCATCATCATCATCATTTAAGACTGATTATGCCTTTCAGCGTTCAGTCTGGAGCATAGCCCCCTTATAAAATTCCTCCATGATCCCCTACTCAGTGCTAACATTGGTGCCTCTTCTGATGTTAAGCCCATTACTTCAAAATCATTCTTAACCGAATCCAGATATCTTCTCCTTGGTCTACCCCGACTCCTCCTACCCTCTACTGCTGAACCCATGAGTCTCTTGGGTAACCTTGCTGCTCCCATGCGTGTAACATGACCCCACCATCTAAGCCTGTTCGCCGTGACTGCTACATCTATAGAGTTCATTCCCAGTTTTTCTTTGATTTCCTCATTGTGGACACCCTCCTGCCATTGTTCCCATCTACTAGTATCTGCAATCATCCTAGCTACTTTCATATCCGTAACCTCAACCTTGTTAATAAGGTAACCTGAATCCTCCCACACAGCAAAGTTGGTCGAAAGATTGAACGGTGCACAGATAACTTAGTCTTGGTACTGACTTCCTTCTTGCAGAAGAGTAGTATAAGAAAAGTAATAACAAAAAAACAACTGTAACAAGCTACACTGACACATATAGCTGCCTTACACGGGCAGCACTGTATCAGTTTATTTGGCCAGTATCCACGAAAAGCATGTTCCAGGTTCTAATCATGGTGCGACAGTACTGTAATTTATCACAAATGATGATGATATCGGTCCGGCATCAGTGCCAATTTGTTTTTGCCTTTCCGTGATAATGTTCGCGACAATTGTTTACACGTATCTACCTCAGACTGTTATCGTACGCACTTTACCAATGAATGGTCAATTATTCTTAAAATGTCACAGTGCTACAGACGCTAACTGCACCCAAAAGCAGGCAAGTGTTGTGGGCCTCAAAACATTGTTGGGGCAGACAGAAAAAAATACTGAACGCTCGGTAGTACATGGATTTATGCGAAAGAAAAAAATTCGTCCGCGAGTTCCGAGGTCGCTCAACCTAGTCAGTAGTAGACCAATTCATCCTTTTAACATTACAGCTACAAGGCGGCAATGCCACAGCGTATAAAGAGCAGTTATAACGTTTTACTAGCCTTTAAGGGGTTAATTTTGCTGTCACTCGCTACAGTATGCCGCTTGTTGGAGCAACTTCATTACTGGCACATTTATAACCTCTTACAGATAAAAGGAGACCTTCAGCATTATGGCGTGAACATTCCAGCGGATATAGGTGCATTAGCGGCGTTCTCTTCTCGCAAGCTGCCTACAGCATGCAGCGGAATCAAACAGCGACAACTAAAAGGATGCATGTTTCCGAAAGGCACGAGCCTAGACTTCCCGAACACAAAATAGTTCTGGCCAGTAACATTTCCTGTAGCAGCAAATGACGGCGTAATTCTTACACGTTAACGTTAATGACAAGATAAATCTGTGAAACTAATTTACAATGTCTGAATAGAGAAAAGACACCCATGGTTCCCACCCTCAAGGAAACGCCACAGCAGTGATTCTTAAAGCTTTGCAAACTGCAGCTCCACAGATTGCGGTCTTGTCACCTCGTTTATTCTGTGTCTTGGGTACGCAGTATTTTTCCTTAAAGTTTTACTTTTTTTTTGCTTAGTACAAGGTGTTAGATACCAGCTAGCATGTCAACAGAGTCTTTACAGAATGCACCGAGGAGAGAAACGGTAGACGTTGTAGGCAAATGCAGTTACCATTCCGCCCCAGGTACACAGTACGCACACGAGCAAAAAGCCCAAAAAGCGCAAACGCAGTTTTCGCCACCTACAAAAGATAATATTCCTTCAAGCTGCAGTAAGGCCAACATGCTAATAACAAATAATTTTATGAAAAGGCTAGCTGAATGAGCCTCAGCTGTACTTGGGCTGCGGAAGTTCGTCATACTTCTCTGAAAGTAAAAAGAAAGCAGAACTCCCCCCCCCCCCCCCCCCCACAGTACGCCGTTCTCACGTACGTCGGACATTGGAATTTTAAACCCCAACAACAGTCACACAGGTATACATTTTACCAAGAGAGACTCCCGTGTCCGTGGGCTAGTAATTTTCGTCGTGTCCGTGTGCTAGTGACTGCTGTCGCTGGTTTGTAACACCTAACCCATTTGTTCGATTTCCATTAACTGAGTTAAATTCTCGGTGACCATCTCGGATTTATTTGTTTGCCATGGAAATATCTGGAATTGGGTACACCCAGCGATTTGAGGCCGAACTAAAAGCAGTGATATCGATACGCAAGCTGTCGAAGTTATGTCAAATAGAAACGCTTGAAAGTACTAGGACAGCCGTTCCGTGACACAGGGAGGAGAGCCTGACGCGGATCAAATCGATTTGAGTTGGTGAGCCCGTCAGCCGTCTAGCCTTGTGCGGGTTTTAGGTGGTTTCCACATATCGCTAGGTAAATACCGGGCTGGTACCCACGCCCCACGACAGACACACGCATCGCAAACATTTAGGAAACGTCCGCACACTTTCACATGAGATATACTCTAGACGGCGTACACAGATTCCGTCCTGGGGAAGCGACTGAGACTGTAGATGTTTACTCTCTTTAAATTTATAGTAATTAGCATCATCAGAAAGGCTCAAGCAAAACGAAAATAATTTCATGGATTTACAAATGAGACTTAACATAATCACCCTTCGTGTCGACCCAAAACCCTATTCCGTGAAAAAAGAATCATGTTTTACTGTAAATTAATTCTCTCAGGTATCCGAATACTTTGTTATACATACACGCTTTAAAGTGCTGTAGTGTAGCGGGTAGTGATAATGGATTACGTCCCTCCCACCCCCCTCCCTACAAGGACGGAATACGAGATCGCCAACGCTGAAAACTAGTACGCGACGAGGAGCATCACCGCGTGGCAATAGAGGGCCGGGTGAAACAGAGCCGTGCGTGAGAAAACGCGGCGGGCAACAAAAGCGCAGAGAAACTGGCGCGCATGCGCAGTGAAAGACGGACGCGCGATGACCTGCGGGACCCAGCGTGGCGTTTCACTTGGAATCCCTGCCGTTGCCGGCCCGGATACCTGCCGCGCGGAACCGTACCACATCTGCGCCCGCAACGGCAGAAGGCACAAGGCACAAAGACCTTCAGGACAGCACAGGCAAAGCGATTTGGTTCCTATCTGATGAAGCTTTCCGACAACGGAAAGGCTAACATTCCACGAATGAATTGGCGGAAGATTTACAAATGCGCCGCATGCGAGGTCAGACGCAAGGCGCTAGAGGCTGGCACGTCGTGTACCGAACGCGTCCGCCATAAATATTATTGGAAGCTATTGTACATAAAACAAAAACTGTAGGTAATACGATCAAGTGGATTTACAAGCGCCATAGATAGGAGTGGAATTTGGATCCAGAACAGGAAGCTTCAATAACACAGAATTCTGACAGTGGCGGAATGCTTTTTGGATCTGAAGCTGGTTTTCAGAAACGACCGAAGATGTTTCCCAAGAGTGAATATATACATATATTTCGCTTGAACAAGGTGTACATCGCGATTCAAATGTACATTTTTTTTAAGGTGTCGGAAGATCTGTACGGGAATGCGGTGTGTAAACACGAAGGTTCCCACGCTTATTAACACTCCGTATACATTACCGAGTGAGATAGCGCCACGGTTAAGACATTGGTCTCGTAATCGGAACGGTTTGGCAGATGAATACACGGATGTTTGGTTCGATAAGTTGGCAGCTCATTCCATCCCTGCCGTTGCTGAAGTGTTCAGTCACTGGCCGTTAAAATGTGACTTTTACTTTCCACGGGTCGCGTACGCAGCCAACCTTTAATGACTGAAGTTCGAGCAAAATGTAAATGATCAAATACTTTCCAAGTTATTTGTTGGGTAGAGAGCATGAAATTCGAATCGAGTGTATTCTGTGCGCTGTATTCAAAAGTATTTGGAGGACATCTACATTAAACGAAAATGTAAACCAACCACGGTTGCCCAAAACAGACTTCAAACTTGCAACTTCCGCTCCACGTAAAGGGCGACTATACCCCTAAAGTCACAAAGATTATTAAGCCTTCGTTCTCAGTGCCCATTCGCATAGCTTTCACAATTAAATCACAGTTTCACGAATGTGGCCGGTACGGCTGTTCGGCTCACAATAAACATACGCATACACGCACGCACGCACGCACGCACGCACACACACACACACACACACACACACACACACACACACACAAACACTTCAAACAAAGATAACTCATTGCAAAAGTTACAAGCAGTCGTATCCATCTATCTAGGACCTTTGCGTTGTAGAAGGTTGCGGCAACGTCTATAGGTCACTCTTCGCCACTGCCGTTTGTATGACAACCGCACTCGAAACGCAACTGTGAACCATACCATAAGAAATCTCATCTTTAGTTTCTGCCAGGTTTCGCAAATACATTGCTGCTTTTTGCTTATTCAATTAACTTGTACAGACAACCGTGTTCTTTGTGAAAATGCATTTAGGAGTACTTAAAATCCCATTTTAAGGTGCCGTCTTGAAGGCAACAATTATCGAGCTAATAATAACGTAAGAACTCAGCCGTAAGGGTAAGCGAACTTAACAAACGGAAGCCAACTATTAGATCTAAGCTGCTCCCTTTCCAGCTTGCCATGCGATATGCAACACATTCGTACTCTGCAAGCTGCCAGCGAAAATTTGAAAATCAGCATCACTGTGACATTATGTAATGTATCTAAAGTTGTCATCATGAATTATAAGATAACCAGTTTTGGCAGAAACTAACAGAAGCATTGTACTTAACTACGGTGAGACGCGAGAAAAAGGACGTTGGCTGCCACTAATCCGTTGAGGAGCCAGCTAAGTGCGCAAAATAATAATAATAATAACAATTAAGGAAATGTTTGCATAAACCGATGCATACATTTGAGTATTTAACATAACAAACATATTTTTGATCGAAATTATAAAGTATAGAATCATCGATATAGGTGTTTTATATTTCTTAAACTCCAGGAAAACTACGTGCAATTATAACCATAATCTCTTAAGGCATCCATAGGTTATTAAAAAATTATCACTGGCCGAGTATTCGTGTGTATTAGCACTGTCACCATTTAGGTTTAGTTGTGAGCGGCCGTAAGTGCGCATCCAGAGAGAAATAACACGCACTGCCCCCCACAACGGACGGGACACAATGGCCGTGCTTGCGGAGGGTTGGCGAAGCGCGACAAAGGGATCACCTCGGCTCCATCTGCTTGCTGCCGACTCCCCACCAGACATCGGTGCGTTGCGGGATAGCCAGCTCGCCAGGCGACGTCTGTGATCTGCTGCGCCAGCTTCATCAGCGGCCACCACGATTCTACCTAGCCAAGAGGTTACCGAGAATGTTTGCCCACTGTAGATCAGTATGCGCACAATGTTGCAGACTGCTAAGAAATGTGCTCTGATATTGCAATTACTTATTAACGGGAACTGCTTTAGTTTCAGTCATTATGTAGACGACATAAAAAGACTCTTTTCGACATGATAATCGAACAGTCTGAACAACTGTGGATTCTTTATAAAGAAACATTTGCAGTAGATAGCATGCTCAAGTCAATGTTGCACCCGTATCATTCCTAGTGCTAGATCAGAACCACGCAGAGCGTACGAAAACAGCCAACAGTCGTTCTCTCGCGTATGGAGAACACACAAGTTGAAATGTATTCAGTCTACGACTAGCAATCGAAACTATCAGTATTAGTGTTCTAACAAATGACACAGAGTGAAAAATTCGGAGCAATTCTTGCACAGTACGTTCACTATGTGACTTCAGTTCGTTGACTTACCACAACAGCGGCGATCTTTGTCATCGTATTAGGCACAAGTGACAGTGATGAGGTCCAGCATTTAAACGTGAGAACATCACACTTCTGTTCTCAACTAGTTAAAGGACTGTACGGGAGTGCATATAAGATGCTTCCAAAGTACACAGGATAACAGAGATCTATTACACGAGACCAGAGATTGATCAGATAGTGACGTACTGACAACAGGCTTGACGCAGCAGATAACACTAGCTGTTTGAAGCACATCGCATTCAACCAGACCGTGCTATACTATATGAAAACTGTAACGTGTTGCGTGTGATTTTGACTCAGATACAGCTGACAGATATTTACTAATTTAGCGTTTTGTAGGTCGGTGCATTAGAGCAGGGTGGAACTATGTTCTGGGAGGGCAGATGTTAGTGCAGGTTTTGTGCTTATTCTTAATACGTTGCAACTCGAGAATCACACATTCTTACTTTTAAGATCGATTGTATGGGAATTGTCACAGAATTCTTTTTGTTAGTTTCAAATGCTGTAGATAGTTATAATGCAGATGAGACGCTGGTCATTTCAGGACGCCAGTCCAGCCTGATGCCACTCAGTAACGAATGAATGAAAGGGCTTCGAGCAAAATCTCCCTACACTCGCCCTGGCGTAGAAGTGAAATGACGCGACACAGAGCTTATCTCGCTACGACGGTCTCTGTCGCTAGTACGTGAAAACCTGCGAGACAGCGGCCGAATTTTGCACTGATAACGTATCTGCCAAGGGGGTAAGCGGAGGAGGCCGCGCGTATTTATGTGCGTGTCGTCCGCAGACGGCGCTCGATAAGTCGCAGCGATATCTCCACGCAGCTGCGCCACCTTGACGAAAGCGTTGCACCAGCTGCCCAGCAAGTAGGTAAAGGTTACGTAGGCTCGCGGCGCACCGCACGCCTCGCCACGGCGGCGGGCGCGCGCCGCGGCCTTGCTGCGGAGCTTGGCTCTGCCGCGGACGGGGACCCCTCACCGCCGCGTCGCAAGTCCAGTCCACTCCGGTCCGGTCAGACGGCAAGGTCGCCGCTGGCTTCACGGTACAGCACGGGCAACCGGGCTTAGCGCGGAAACTTAAACGTCTGTACTACTCTGTTAAAGCTGAGTAACAAATCTGTTATAAGAGCTCCAAGTCAAAAATAGCTGACAAAGATATTTTATAATGTAACGGGGGCCGTAACGAACCTGTCCCTCTCTCACGACGAACAGTTAATATTCACCCACAAAACAACAATCGGTTAAGGATTACAACTTTCGCACGAGTCTTTGACAACCACACACGTTTCCCGCTCCAGTCTATTCTGTTCCTAAAAATAGTTTGACAGTATATAGCTATCCCTGTGATAGTAATACGTTATGCTAGGCATTACACACTACTCCCAAATGTTCTGTCTTGTGTACCGGACTAAGCGTCGCGCCGAGGAAATGTGTACGCCGCAATATGAAATGTATCAACTATTTATGGGCATTTAAACACTGAACGGCACTAATGACACGGGTTGTGGCGAACTATTTCCGGGAGAAAACGTAAATAAATCAGAAAAAGTGCGTAATTTTTTAAAAAATTATGTAGTAAGACAGTTTCAGAATCTGACTCAGCACTAGCTACCAACAAAAAGAACTAATACTTTATTCATTGCCATACACCAAGTTTCACTGATCTCGCCGTGTTTCACAACACCTACATTTGGGATGTGATATAACAACACGACTACACAATTCTGACCACACGTGCAGTAGAACTATAAACTTACAAAAGGAAGAATTACGTTTCCCAGTTCATGTTCGGTTACCCTCGTTGTTTGCATGTTTCGGGGCAACAATAAAAATTGATTTGACCCTAACGAGTCACCATCACAAATCACTTGAGGCTAATAGCTCAGCGCTAAATAAGTACCACTTACTTGGACGTCTTCAACTTGCACAGCGCGGAGGATCAATCAAAACAGAGAGCACTTCACTAGCGTCGCACAATTCACTGTATATATTACGAAGACAGGCCACAAAGTATACCTTTTGTAGGACTCCACTGACGGATCAATCGAGAACAATGGTTGTCATTCACAACTGTCTGTAGCAATTTGGAAAGGAAAAAAAGGTCTTTCCGACGGCAAGAATTTTTTAATCTTTTCTTGTCGATTTAATTATTACGATGCGTCTGAACGACAACTGGATCACGTAACGCCAGCAGTGTCGACTGCTTCGGCTTTCGTCCGTTTACCATCTCTTAGAGCGGCAGGTTCGAAAGACAACGTTTAGTCTCTTGTTATATTTCACGTTTGCAAGTTGAAAGACTC
The DNA here is from genome assembly GCF_021461385.2 of Schistocerca piceifrons. Taxonomy (NCBI): domain Eukaryota; kingdom Metazoa; phylum Arthropoda; class Insecta; order Orthoptera; family Acrididae; genus Schistocerca; species Schistocerca piceifrons. The sequence goes on from NC_060138.1 coordinate 1,240,148,880, forward strand.
CAAACCAATTAACAGCAGGCGAATCGCGAAATATATCTCCATCGGCGTCGATTTTCCTCACGCTTCTGTGCAAAGAAAAGAGGCGACAAGACAAGGGAAGCAAGAAAAATGCTACGGTGACGCAGTCCATCAAGTCATTGGTATTTTATTCAGCTCTTTTCGCAAATACGTACTATAAATGAAATCAGTTCGCCGTTTACACGCCGACAGTTCCCACGCGATTTTCTTGCTGTCGGTGACTTTCCGGCAAAAGCCGACGTACAGAGTTGCGGCCAGGGAGTGCAGAGGCGCGGACCGCTTAGCGCGTGGGTCGCGCCGCCACCCCGCGAGCGGTCAGCTGTTCGCGGCGTCGCTGCGGCCTTCAGATTAGCCGCCCGGCGCGCCACGCCGCCCAAAACGCACAGGCTCTGGGCAGGCACACGGCCTTCGTCCCCAGGACGGGGCCCTCGCCGTCGTCTGCACTGTGGCCCACACACTGGTACACAACCCAACAATGCTCACAGCCGACGGACAGCAAACGGCGTAACTTTGTACACTCTGCCGCGAAATCTACATAAAGCAGCTTAGTGGGACAGAATTTCAGTGGGTTGTCGTCACTTTCCTACCGCATTACAGAAATATACACGAAACAAATCTATTTTCAACAGATACGGAAGGTGAAAAATTTTCAAAATAATTCTTCAGTCGCCTTCGTGGCACAGTTTCACCTTCGCCGACATTCACGTTAAACTGACAGGTATCAGGTACCATCGGAACTACTACGAAAAGCGCACGAAACTTGTTATTCGATACAAGAAACACTAGTAGAAATTGTCATCTGCAAGGTCATTGACTCGGTTATTCCGATTCTAATCTCCCAGAACTAAATGCGAAGTAAGACAAACAACACGTCCCGGTGTTCGTTCGACAGGTCGCACAGATTCGTCGAACACACGTCTATCACCTCTGTACCGCAAAATACACTTTCTCGAAATTCAACAGCTGCAGAATCGAACCGCAGCAGGTAAAGACAGATGCATCGTGGGCTCGTATCACTGGAGGGAAGGTCAAGGCGCGGCGGCTGTACTAGGGATCTGTCAAACCGGCACGTCGACGTTAATGCCAGCTGGAACGAGAGGTGTCGGTGTACGGCGCGAGCAGTGCGCGTCCTGCGTTCGTCCCCGAGAGGCGGCCGCCCGCGTGTGCGTAAAAGGCGCTCGTACGCACGGCGCACGCGGCGTGTCGCGTCGTGTCGCCGGGGAGTACGCCCCCGCGGGAAGGAGCGGGCGGCGCCGGACGTTACCGCGGCGACCACACATACACACAGCAATCACAACACAAACACAGCGAGCGAGAGAAAAAGTGCGAGTTGGAGGCTTGGCTTACATGCCAGACGGAACCACTTCACTGTGTCACACCGCTAATAATTTCTCTTCGTCACTGAAGCACTAGAGCACTCATTGGCGGCGCTGCGCTGAGTGGTGGCTGCTGGAGGTGCTAGCTACCTGTAAGCTGTGTAGCCGAGCATGTAGCTTGCCCCGCTTCTCGTACGGCTGACCCGCTCGCGATCACGGCCGCAAGGCAACTGACTGGCCGCGGCCGCTCGGCGGAGTGGCGCGGCCGGCGAGGCGCGGCGTTGCCGCGGTGCGCGCGCAGGGCGAGAGCGCCGGCCCGCGGCGTTGCCACACCGCCGCTGCCTGCGCCTCTGTGTATGTGTGCAAGGTGGGCGGAGCCGGCGAGACGGACACGGCTGGCTTTAAATGGCTCATCCGCCGCGCCGCGGCGCCCGCGCCGCTCCGCTCCACGCCTGCCTGTCAAAACAAGCGGCGGCCGCGGCGGCTGCTCCTTACTCGGCAACCGCGACCGGGGCCAGGCGCTCGGGAGCCCACGCCGGCTCCGCCAATTACGCTGTGCGGCCGCCACAGGTGCGGCGTCTCCGTCCCCACCGGCCCTCGCTGCAGTTCAAAAATGGCTCTGAGTACTATGGGACTTAACATCTGAGGTCATCAGCCCCCTAGAACTTAGAACTACTTAAACCTAACTGACCTAAGGACATCACGCACATCCATGCCCGAGGCAGGATTCGAACCTGCGACCGTAGCGGTCACGCGGTTCCAGACTGACTCGCTGCAGTCATGCCGCCCGCACATTGTGTTCCATCTCCTCTGAAACCTCCGCACCGCCCTCGTTTAACCCCACCAAGGCCCTTTCGTGTCCTCCCAAACCTTACAACCAACGTTGCTTCCCATAATTTCCGCATGTCAACCTATCACTGCAAAATACGTTTGCCACAATCGACATTGATTTTACTGTACGCTCTCCTGATTGGTCTGTCTCTGGGGGAAAAAAAGCGATATGGGATTTGTGGGTTCGGTTTTTGCTCCAATTTATTTATTATCCCCGAGCCATCGATTGAAACTGTTGTCGGACCGGGTCTCGAAATCGGAACCTTGCCGTTGTAGTAATGTGTCTATCGAATCATGCTAGAGCTCAGTTGGTACTAGCACTACCAACAAAAGGCGAAGCTCCGTGTTTGATTCCTGATCCGGCATATCTACAAGAACGTTCCAACAGAGCGCGCACTCCCCACGACTCGTCCTAGAAACGACCCCTTGACAGTTCTAGTCCAACTGAGTTCCTCTGACGCCGGCCGCTGTGGCCGAGCGGTTCTAGGCGCTTCAGTCCGGAACCGCGCTGCTGCTACGGTCGCAGGTTCGGATGCTGCCTCGGGCATGGATGTGTGTGATGTCCTTAGGTTAGTTAGGTTTAAGTAGTTATAAGTTCTAGGGGACTGATGACCACAGATGTTAAGTTCCATAGTGCTCAGAGCCATTTGAACCATTTGTTGGCAAAAAGTCACAACACTCTTTTCAGCACTATAAAAGCACTAATAAGAAACGGAAAATAGGGTTCAGAGTCAGGCACATAGTATCCTCCTCCCTCCGCACCAGTCTTTCTCCAAAGAACAGAAGTCTCCAGAAACCGCTTCGGTATTCACATTCTGAGGTTAACATATCGTGAACAAATAGCAACCAGTGAACAGTCGCCAACTAAAGTACCCGTCGGTGAAATGGTACATATCAGTGACTTTCACCGGAACCGAATGAAACTAGACCACCAGACGTGAGTACATGAGCCAAATACGAAACTCTAGCGCAACACATGCAGTGTTACTAAAAAGTAATTTTTGGAACACAACCTACGACCAGCTTAGAGACAGAAGAGATCACACTTTCTGCAGGACCTGACAATTATTTTGCAGGACAATGCTCAAGCACGTCCAGTGCATGCTGTTACTGAGTCGTTTGACTAATGGGGCTGCTAAGTGCTACACCACCTACTGCACTCCCCTGACTTAAGCCCTCGTGAGTTCAACTCGATTTCTAAACTGAAGGAAGTACTTCACGGCATTCGCTTCAGAACTGCTACAAATCCGTCGGGCAATAGACCACGCCACTCGAACTGTCAACACAACTGGCAATGCTTAAGAGTATCCTACGACTTCCACATCGCTGGAAACGGGTTATACACAATGCTAGTGACTACTTTCAAGGTCAGTAAAACTTTGAAACACGTATTTATTTTGTACGAGCTGTAAATAAATAGTTGCCACTATTAAAGTTCCAACCCTCGTAACTAGCAAGTAGGTGGTGCCAGGCCAACGTAACTACAGGGGGTGGCAAACTGCGTTGCTTATAAATGCTGAAACAACTTCTAAACTAGTCTCCTAATAAATCGGTATTATAACGCCAATAACACACATTTTACTAATATAAGGTTCGCAAGAACATCACATCAGTGTCCTAAATTGGCAGTTTCGTAATATAAAATATATTTTATGTCAAAAGCAAATTTTAGTAACAATAGGCCTCACAGTGTAGATGACTTGCTGTAAGAAGGAATACCACAGTTTAAAAATATTGTGACATGTGGATAATAAAAAGAAAAAAGACACCGTATTGAAGCTCATCGGCATGCACCTTGTTACAACAACATTGGAAATTAATTTAAATTTTCTATGTATCAATTTATATTTCATGTATTTCTTAAAACAAAAGGCATTAATGATGGCGAAATTACCGCCGAAATCGGTTTTTGGGTAACAAAGTGCTTATACACACGTAAAAAAAAAGTTTTGCATCACCTCGGTTCCGAGAGTTCCGGAACCCGTACAGAAAATTGGAATAGAGATCAACATAAACATCATTACCGCCCTTTTTTCTGCTCATGAAAACCACACATTGCATGTTGCACCACCGTACTTTGAGACTTTCACAGGTGGTGGTCCAGACTGCTGTACACGCCGGTACCTCTAATACCCCGTAGCACGTCCTCTTGCATTGACGCCTGCCTGTATTCGTCGTGGCATACAATCCACAACTTCATTAAGGCACTGTTGGTCGACATTGTCCCACTCCTCAACGGCGATTCGGCGTAGATCCCTCAGAGTGGTTGGCGGGTCACGTCGTCCATAAACAGTCCTTTTCAATCTATCCCAGGCTTGTTCGATAGGGTTCATGTCTGGAGAACATGCTGGCCACTCTATTCGAGTGATGTCGTTATCCCGAAGGAAGTCATTCACAAGATGTGCACGATGGGGGCGCGATTTGTTGTCCATGAAAGACGAATGCCTCGCCAATATTTTGCCGATATGGTTGCAATATCGGTCGGAGGATGGCATTCGTGTATCGTACAGCCGTTACGGCGCCTTCCATGACTACCAGCGGCGTACGTCAGCCCCACATAATGCCACCCCAAAACAGCAGGGAACCTCCACCTTGTTGCATTCGCTGGACGGTGTGTCTAAGGCGTTCAGCCTGACCAGGTTGCCTCCAAACACGTCTCCAACGATCGTCTGGTTAAAGGCATATCCGACACTCATCGGTGAAGAGAACGTGATGCCAATCCTGAGCGGTCCATTCTGCATGTTGTTGGGTCCGTCTGTACCACGCCGCATGGTGTCGTGGTTGCAAAGATGGACCTCGCCATGGACGTCGGGATTGAAGTTGCGCATCATGCAGCCTATTGCGCACAGTTTGAGTCCTAACACGACGTCCTGTGGCTGCACCAAAAGCATTATTCAACAGGGTGGCGTTGCTGTCAGGGTTCCTCCGAGCCATAATCCGTAGGTAGCGGTCATCCTCTGCAGTAGTAGCTCTTGGGCGGCCTGAGCGAGCCGTGCCATCGACAGTTCCTGTCTCTCTGTACCTCCTCCATGTCCGAACAACATCGCTTTCGTTCTCTCCGAGACGCCTGGACACTTCTCTTGTTGGGAGGCCTTCCTGGTACAAAGTAACAATGCGGACGCGTTCGAACCGCGGTATTGACCGTCTAGCATGGTTGAACTATAGACAACACGAGCCGTGTACCTCCTTCATGGCGGAATGACTGGAACTGGTCGGCTGTCGGATCCCGTCCGTCTAATAGGCGATGCTCATGCATGGTTTTTTGCATCTTTGGGCAGGTTTAGTTACATTTCTGAACAGTTAAAGGGATTCTGTTCAAAATGGTTCAAATGGCTCTGAGCACTATGGGACTCAACACCTGAGTTCATCAGTCCCCTAGAACTTAGAACTACTTAAACCTAACTAACCTAGGACATCACACACATCCATGCCCGAGGCAGGATTCGAACCTACGACCGCAGCGGTCGCACGGTTCCAGACTGAAGCGCCTAGATCCTCTCGGCCACAGCAGCCGGCGAAGGGACTCTGTCTGTGATACAATATCCGCAGTCAACGTCTGTCTTCAGGAGTTCTGGGAACCGGGGTGATGCAAGACTTTTTTTAAAGTGTGTATCAAGATGAATCCACAAAACGCATTAAGGTCCGAAAGGCTGTGTCACGAAGATTGGCATGTCTATCCTTTGCTAGCAAGCTTTAAATGGTCCATGTAACGTTTCTGTATAATTTTGTAACTTATGCTAATAATTAAATGTCAGCGCACTTAGCTGGAAGGGAGTGTTGTTTCTTTCAGCGGCAGGAGGCGATCTGCTGGGTAGAGAAAATACGAGTAAATGTGGCCCGGAAATTGAGCACCGAACGCGATCTTAAAATTGCTCAACGACTATAAAACATACGGAAGAATTTTTTCTGATACATAATGCTTGTGTTCGGTGGGTTCACATACTCACGCTGCACCAGACTTGGTATCAGGAAGCGAAAAATTGACGCTTGAAATGTCCCGATAAAAGTGTAACAAGTCCGAAAGCAGGGCCGTCAATGAAATACAACACTTAGTACTGAAAGCACTTTATTACAAACACCAATGTACAGCCAGAATGGAACTTAACTCCTGGATGGAGGGTGTTGTTATTTATACAAACTTGGAATATTTCAGAATACACAAACATTACAAAAGTTATATTTTGAGAATATTCCAGAAATGATAAACACTAAAAAACAAATAGTAGTTGGTAGTCAAGTTTTAACACACGACCCGCAGCGGGTCAGGTAGTGTGCGATAGGTTGCGGTTTAATCAAGAAGTGACAAGAGTGACGAAGAAATAGTCTGTAATACATGATGCAAAGGGCAACGCAAGTGGAAAATAACGATTAAAATAGTTGGCAGTGACGCGAACGAAAGTAGTTACATCACCACACTCTACGCAACAATAAAAAGGTTAGTCGGCCACTTATGCAAGAAACGTTATAAAACGATTTGAAACTCTTTCATCCCAGACGTTTTCGTGCCCTTCTTTTCCGAATGCAGGGTATTGTGTAACACCATAGCTTAGACACTACATACCTTTTGTTGATTCATTTAGCTTTCTATTTAGTTCAACATCCCATCGTTGAACTTCTGTAATTAGTGTACGATTAATTCGATACTGTAATGAAGTATAATCTCTGTAATGATCTTTTGTCATCCTCATATAATCTCTTTGGTTATCTTTAAAATTAAATAATTTTATTTAAATAATTTTGTGTAGAACTACCAATATATGCAAATGTTATGTTTTATTTAAAATTTTTGTTTGATGTTATGTGAACTGCTGACCTTCACTTAGGGTTCTTAGTTATTTTGTATGTAAAAGGTGTTGTGGTTCCCCTCGGGAACGGAACTGTGTAGCGCGCGCAAATTGTGGTTGGGCTAGATAGAAAAGGTGGAATTGAGAGTCAGTCGGGGACGAGCTACCAAACTATCAACTGCTCATGTAAAAGTTGTGTATTGTGATGGTTCCGAGAGAGGCTTTTCCTGACGCTTTCCAATGCCTCGGATGGATGGATAAAGGGCTGGAACTATTCTGGAATTGGTATCGCCACCAAGAATTGACAGAGTCCTGCAATTCTACCTGCAAATCCACCTACCAACATGCAATCGCCACCACATTGCGCATTCACTGTAATGGAACACTATAGTAATGTACAGTGAAGGATCTGCTCATAGGATGTTTTAGTGAACCCACATACCCACTTAGGGTCCCTCCCACGCTAAAGTATTTGCCGAGTGTCCTTTACTGAAGGCATATTAAAATTAATATGGCATTAGAGTGTAGCTAAAATTAATGTTGTTTGTTGAAACGATCTTACAAATATCTCAAATTTGTGTTTCACTGCAGTAAAATTTCTGAACTGCAACTGTTGAGAGTTATATGTTCATGCTTGCTAAGTACTTGTTTCTCTAGTGTATTGAAAGTGTATTTAGTTTGCTCTGCTACAGTGGTCAAGATTAAGGGGCCCCCTCCATTGAAAGTAGTTCAAATGCACAAAGTTACTTAATTATAGAAAGTTTTAATTACTCTTGCTGTTCAAGTCAAATTCGGTACAATATTGTGCTCCTCTTGTGTATTAAAAGCGCATATTAATGGCGTAACAGGACCAACAGTTTGTCTGTTGTGGTCATGTTAGATAACGATTAATAGAAAGACCACTATTTATGAAAACAATAATTTCTTTATTCAAAAGACAGTGAGAAGTAACCTGTTAGTGAATTCCATTTAACTTTAATTCTAAATAGAAAAGGTGTTTAGTAGTGAGAGATTTAACCTATGCATAATAACTAATTTTGCTGTACAGCATATCTATATTTCATGTCAGATAGGAATATGTTTGAAAAGTAATATTGAACCTATGTCCAATTTTTTATTCTAAGGTGCACAGTAATAGTAATATTATTGTTACCACTCAGTTTGACTAAGCCCTGAAGATAGTAGTGTGTATCGTTATCTGTTATATTTATGCAAATAGTTTGTTTTGCTCTAGCTGTCAACTCCAAACTTAACGTTAACATATGCAGGTGTCAGAGTTCATTGCACTAGCGTGTGGCAAAATATAGGTTGTGTTTTCCGTTAAAGTTACTCATACGTACTTTGTTAAACTAGAATGTTAATCATTCTCATGCCTAATTAGGCTGGCGACCGTTTTTTTATTCTTTGAACAGTGTGGATAAGTAAATTATTGTTTGTTACTGTTTGAATATTTACGTAATGCTGACTTTCACTTCCGATGAGCCACCTCTCAGAGGGTAACACTGCTCTGTTGCGTTATACCATAACTGCTTTAACAAGATAGTTTTATTTCACAACCTGCCTCCAACTTTAAGGTTATGGTATATCAGTAGCGGACAGGAGTGTTATACGTGGCTTTTCCGTGACAGGACTACTTCGTTCTGTTGGGGCATAGTACGTAATAAGCCAAACTTGGTATTTGATTGTATAAGCTACGTAAATCCAGTTGCTGTGTTATAATTGTTCACAGATATGACTAAGGTGTGCTGATATTGGCCCGATTGATGTGCACGAAAATGCAGGTATAGAAACAGTCAACTATTCACTGTTGGCTCCTAGCGTTATCAGATGTTTTCCCAGCAGATCTCTGCAAGAACAGTTAGCTTCTGAACAACCAGGGAAATACAGGAAGAATAAAGGCTTCTCCATTTGGAAAGACTTTCAGACCCTGCCATAGAAAAGGCTGTAATCAAGAAGACCAGCAATTGAGGAAGATATACAACAATTAAACGAAGTCCATTTGAACTGTACAGGACAAGATGTGTGTGAAATTGGATTTTAGACAGAACAACCTAACTGTGGAGCTATGTAGACAACCAACCACTTTGTAAAAGAGTACTTCTTTGAAAACTTTTGTAGCATGTACTTTAAGTACTCCATGCAGTTGTTGGACAGGGAGTTCTTGCGATCGAATATGTAACCACTTCATTTTATGACGAAGGACACTTGTTGCTTTTTATGAAACTTTTCATCGGTATCAGCCATTTGGCATTCACTGCAGAATACAGTGTGTCGCAAACCTTTAGGCTCAAAATTATACAGGTGGTGGAGGATCCTAACAGTGATATAAGAAATATCACTTGTGACATATATGGTAATAATAATAACTAGTGTCCTACCTAGCCTGATATGAACGTTCCTTAGAAGATACTTGCAATAACAATACCAGTACATAAGCTCACCAGACAACATGTTGGTGGCGCTGTTAAAAGAACACGCTGGACGCCTTGAAGCTCTGGAAACAGACGGCCATGTGACCCTCCACCGCTGCCCCAAGTCATGACAGTAAAAGGATGCAAGGCATAGTGTGAATTGACGACCCAGTGTGGGGCTTAACCTGCATCGCGTGGAAGGTTTAGTCCAGGCCAGGAGTGGTTCTCTGATGTTTGGGGGGGGGGGGGGCGTCGCTCGTACCATGACTTGGACCCATTAATTGAGTTGAATGTGTACATGAGCCGGGGTATTTATTACAACAACTCGGAAACCAAGTGTTCACTTTTCTTCTACGAGAGCTGTTCGCCATCTTGGTATCCGCCAAATTCGATTCAGCTCACATTTCTTCAATGAGAGGGGTGTCATGCTATACATGTTTTAAGAGTAGAGTTTGACGAGAAACACAATGGTGAAGTCCGTTTTGCAGTATCTCTGACAGGTAAAAAGTTATGATTCATTTATTGTAAAATGTGTAATTCATCATGAATCTCGATGGTACGCAACACATGGCAGAACAGTGTGTGCTTGACAGTATGTATTTCACATGCTGTCCACGTACCACAAGATATCGGTCGGGGAAAGTTTGTTTGGACTCGACGCAGCACAGCAAGTGCGATAGTATCACAGGCCTCGGTAATCCGCAGTTTCAGGTGCTGCACATGACGAATACTCACGGAAAATACGACGGACTTCAGTTATCCCCCCAGATAGAGCTCTAGTGTGGTCGGATCAGGCGAATGTGGCGGCCACTCCACGGGACCACGACGCCCAATCTAACAAACGTGGAACTGTGTGTCAAGGCATTCCCATAGACAGGCACCATAATGGGGTCGAGCCTCAACCTGCTGAAGATGCGAATGTTGAGAACCATAGGAATGACCACCTCATCCAGCACTGCAGACAGATTGGAGCATTGAGGATTTCCCTGAGAGAGATAGGGCCAATGGTACGCATTCCTCAGATGCCACACCGTACCATGTCTTTGCCACTTCCTTGAGCTCTGTAGGGAGACGTCCACCTTGGGTTGTCCAGTGATCAGTATCGCATGTTGTGCTTGTTGATCTTCGCATTGACGTAAAAATTCGGCTCGTCACTAAAGAGTATGTTATAAGCAATATTGTAATCGGTGGCGTGATGTGGTAACATTCACTCACGAAACTGCATCCTCCGATCAGAGTCGTCTTGTTGCGTTTCGAATGGATGCTGTTTCTGTCGCTGCTGAAGGATTTGTTCGATACTGCTCCGAGGCACGCCATGCCGTTGAGAGACTCTCCTGATACCTTGGACGGGACTCATAGCCTCTCCTGCTTACATGGCCGCGGTCGTAGCTTTCATCACTAGCTGTGTGGGGACGGCCGGTATGGGGCTTATCTGCCACCGATCCCGTTTCTTGAAACTTTCGTATCAATTTCGTGGCGGCACTTTCCGTGACGGGTTCCCTACCAGGGTGTCGCTGATTGTAGTCCCTGGTATTTGCCTTCAAACTCGGGCCATCATATAGCTGGGTGATTTCAGTCGTCTATTCTTTGGTCAGTGACATGACCTTCACATCAGCGGCACACATATAACGACAGGAACAAAACGTGGTCAGGTTTGAGCACGCTGCATGACGAATTACACATATTATAACAAACGATGCATAGCTTATTACCTATCAAAGATATCGCGAAGCGGACTTCACCTTTGTGTTTCTCGTCAAATTCTACCCTTAAAACATGTATCAGATGACCCCCCTCACCCACCCATTGAAAGAATACGAGCTGTGTCCAATATGGCGGATATCAAGATTGTAGACTGCCCTCGCTGGTCACAAAAAAAGTTTTCTCCCCTCACCTTTTAGTTATTCCATATCCAACCCGTCCCTGCTGAGCCGTGGCGGCTCGTTAAACCTTCCCAGTATCGACAGCTCCCAGCTGACGTCTCACAGGGTAGCGCTTTCTGCTGCCTTGTGTGGCTGTCGCTGCCCCGGCTGCCCACTAGAGCGGCGCCGAGAGAGGCCTTCGGATACGTGTAGTCTTCGCGCAGTGTGGAGGAGCTGGGGCCAGCGGCGGTGCTTGGAACAACGGACACGCGGTGCGGATCAGCACGTCTTTTCCGGGTCGTCGTTCACTATTCTCCTCCAGGATTGGGTACAAGACGAAACGTTCGGTTCGCCTATGCCCTGCGTATCTGGTCGTTCACCTCTGTGCACCGATTTCCCGCTCCGCAAAATCTTTGAACAGATGTTCGTGCTCGTATGCATCGAGTCGTCATGCACGCCTTTGTTAATTTATTTTATGCCATTCTAGGACAGATATTTTATCCTGTCTTCTCTTTGTGCTTTTTGAAGTGACTTGTGTTGATCTGCTGGGCAGGGATCTCCTTAAAATTTTGCCGTGGTTAATGTTGTTATGGCTGTTTGTGTTACTATGTAAGGCGCCCAGCTTACACGCATAATTTTAACAGGGGCCTATGAATTATCCAGTTTTTTACAAATTTCACGTTTGTTTTTAAACTGCCTCAAATGAGAGAACAAGCTGTTTCCGAATTTTAATATTCGTTTTCACTGTGTTTTAGAAGCAGCTGTGCTCTCTGGTACTTTTATTATCCAGACCTTTAAGTTTTGTGTGCTATGATTTCCAGCTATTGGTAAGATCTTAGCGAGTTGTTATTTATATTTCTTGCTGGAAGAATTTACAGTTCTCTTTGAGTAGTTCTCTTTTACACCTTACATTTTTAGCGAAGCTTATTTCCTAGGGCGTATGACCTTATTGGAAAGGTTCTATAAGTGCAATCGTTGTTAAACAATAACTTTCAGTTACAGTGTAATTTCGTGAGACATATATGTTCGGTGTTTGTTAACAGTGCCAACTATGTTACTGGGAGGGTGTTCCGTGTCGACGGCTTCTTGCCGCTTGTGGCCATGTGGACGGCTCTCGAGCATTTCCTAGCACGGCTTCCTACTTGTTTGCAATAGCGTGTCCTGACTGTCCGTGCTCAAGCTGAGTGCCTTGTGTTATCTGACTTGCACTGTAAATGAACTTTGGTTGTCGGTCAATAGGCCTTTATCTGATGAATCGGCTTCGCGCCAGGAGTTTTCTCTTTACTGTTGTTGTTCTATTTAATACATATTGTAACCTTGTTCTCAATTTTATTTTAAATTATTTGGTGTAAACCCTGTTGGGTGTACTAACAAACACAAGTACACCAACAAGCTCACCAACCGAACGAGGGCTGGGAATACATCCTGTTAGGATTTATCCCAACCTGGAGCATGCTTTACAGCTGTCTAGACTGGAAGAGCCGGCCATCCTCACAACAGCCTTAAGGCATGTGGTGCGTGTCGGCCACGAATATGGCAGAGACATCACCTTCCCAGTGATGGAGGCTGTAGATAGAATACAGCTTAAGACAATGACTCTCCCCACAGGCCGACCGCGGTGGTCTCGCGGTTCTAGGCGCGCAGTCCGGAACCGCGCGACTGCTACGGCCGCAGGTTCGAATCCTGCCTCGGGCATGGATGTGGATGATGTCCTTAGGTTAGTTAGGTTTACGTAGTTCTAAGTTATAGGGGACTGATGACCACAGCTGTTAAGTCCCATAGTGCTCAGAGCCATTTTTTCTCCCCACAGACTTCGGAGCCCTGCGGGACCTAGTTAAGAAGGTATTCGAAAGGCGAAATGAAAAGTTCGACCTCAATGAATTGTACAATCAATCTGTCATCACTAACGGCAAAATAGAACACGACTGGCGCAAAAATTGGCCGGAATCTCACATTCACACATACTTCCCACGTGAGCCAGTTAAAAGTGGGACAGATAAACACACACGATAGCAAACTGGTTCTGCAGGAACTCCGGAGAATGGTGGAGGAGAAGAATCTACACGTACTCTGTTTGCAGGAGCCGTACTCCCTGGCTGGACGGATCCCGTTCACTGCAGTCAACTGGCAACAGATCTATAGCGGAGCGGAACCAAGAGCCGCGGTCATAATCATAAACAAAGCACTGGGAGCCACAGTACTAGCACAATTTTCAGATGACCACTGCAACGTCGTGGAGCTTCATTCACCAACGGGAGTACTCTATGTGGTTAACATGTACTTCCAGTACGGAAGACAAATAGATGAATTCCTGGACAAGCTCGCTCAAATAGCCACGGCGTTGCGGGGACGCAGGATTCTTGTGACAGCAGACATCAACGCAAAATCCCCCCCTGTGGTTCAGTCGTACTCAGGATGACCGAGGAGAAAAAGCTGTCGACACAATCGTGGCACTACAACTAATGGTCGCAAACAAACAGGGAAACCCTCCCACCTACACCGGTGGTGGAGGACAGGGCACAAACATCGACGTTACTCTTGTAACGCCAAACCTTGCAGCAAAAATATCACACTGGACAGTATGGGACCAAATTACCACTAGTGACCATAATGTAATAACACTCACCATTGGAGACAGCGAGTGCCACTGGGACATGGGGTGGGAAAAGCAGCTCAATTACAATAAAACCGACTGGGACCGCTTGGCGAGGGAGTGTGACATTCCTGCATTACTGGAGGGTGATGTCAACGTAGAAGAATATGCCAAAGATCTAACAAGTGCGATAACTAGGGCGGTGAAGGCAGCTGTGCCAACCAGGGGGAGGGCCGTCGCTGCCTCCCCCCCCCCCCCCCCCACAATGGGCAGCCGAACACTGGGGCAGATGCGCCAGGCAGTAAGGAGGGCGAGGAAGTATTACCAGCGGTGCGCCGTCTGGCACGAAAGGCAGCGCTAGCTGCAGTTATACAGAGAAGCCAGAGAACAGTTCCAACAGGAGCTTAAGGCTGTCAGGATGAGGAGCTGGGAGAAGTACGTACAAAGCCAACTGGCTACAGACCCCTGGGGAATTCCGTATAAAAAAATACGAGAAAAAATCTAATCACCCATGGTGTTATCTACCGTCAGGGACGGGGACCGGATGACGGAGACCTGATGACTCTGACGAACAACAAAGAATAAGGAGAGAGAACCAACGGGTCTACGAAAACAACCGAGTGGTTTACCCCTTCTCCTAAGAAGAGGTAGGCTCCCAAATCAAAGCTCTTAAAAAAGGCAAAGCTCCTGGCCCAGACGGCATCACTGCGGAAGTGATACAATATCTCGCCCCCCAGCTGTACAATGAGTGTTTACGGCTTGAGACATTCCCCTCAATATGGAAGAAGGCGAATGTAGTTATAATCAAAAAAGGCCCAGACAAAGACCCCAAAGAAGCCAAGTCGCACAGACCTATATGTCTACTGGACTTGTTGAGCAAGGTTTTTGAGAGGTTGCTAGCAAACAGACTGGCTGCACACCGAGTCCTGTGCGGGATGAGTGATAGACAATTCGGTTTTCGGACAGGACGATCGGCGTCTGACGCAATCGCCCTGGCTGCGGATGTCAGTGGCTCTGCCCCGCACAAGTACATTGTCGGCATCATGGTGGACATCAGTGGCGCCTTTGATAACCTGTGGTGGCCTTCGCTCTTCTCCTGCTTGCGGGAGAAGGAATGCCCAGGGCCACTGTATGGTTGTCTCAGGAGCTATTGTGAAGAAAGGGAGGTCTGGCTATCGGCCCCTAGTGGCAAAGTCAGCAAGAAAATTACCGAGGGGTGTCCTCAGGGATCCGTCCTGGGGCCACTCTTTTGGGACATAAATATGGAGCCACTCTTAGAAGAACTAAAGAGCAGTGAAGATGTGCTAGAGGTCATAGCCTACGCAGACGACCTCCTCCTGCTGGTCGGCGGCCATAGCCGCGAAGAGTTATAACCAAAAGTAGAAAGAGCCATAGCAATATTGACCACGTGGTGTCACAAAACAAAAATGACCATCGCACCCAACAAGTCAACCTATCTATTGCTCAAAGGTCAACTACTAAGACATCCCACAGTTATAATAAACGGCCTACCGGTCCTCAGGCGTCGAGAAGCCCGGTATCTTGGTGTCATCGTCGACGAGAGGTGGAACTATGCATCACACATTGACACGGTAACACAGAGATCACTAACAGTATTAAACAATTTAATCGGAATAGGGCACAAAAGATTCCATCTCCCACCTGATCTAATCAAATTGTATCATAGCAGCATCCTTACATCCATAGTAGGCTACGGGTCAGTGGTCTGGGCACACAGGCTCACGAGGGTCATGCCTGCCGTGGCCGTAAGAAGAGTGCAGCGAAATATGCTCCTACGTTCAGTAGGCGCATATAGAACAACTCCGGGAGGGGCACTTTTAGTACTGATGGGGTTATGTCCATTAGACATAAAAATTAGGGAACAGGCCCCCTGGTATTGGATAAAGAGGAATAGAAGAGAAAAAATTGAAGAAATCATGGGGGTATATGTAGGGGATAAACAAAGTATTAAAAGAAGGGGAATTGAATTATGGCAGGAACTTTGGAATAATGATGAGACAGGCCGAAGAAGACACGAGCTACTTCCAAACATACAGGAACGCTTAAAACTCACATACATCAAACCCACTAGAGGCTTGCTGCACTTTCTTACTGGGCACTGACCCTACCCGACATATCTGCGTCGGTTCGGGAAGCGGGCTACACCAGCCTGTGACTGTGGAGCAGCGCTGGGCACTCCAGACCATGTGGTGTACGGGTGTCCCCTCTTCGACGACGTTGCACAACAATTTAGGGAACAACTGCCGAATAAGGATACGCACCACTTGCTCAGGCATGAAAACACTTTTAACGTCCTGAATCACCTAGTAGACGCAATCTCAGGCAAAGTCCTCAAAGAGTACCCCAGAAACAATCAATAAATAAACACCAGACTTGACACGTACACCCTCCCTGTTCCGCCGGGACTTGGACTTGGCCAGCCGCCTCACGGCTGGAACCCGCCAGGTTTTCGGATTAGGTTGGGGGAGCAGTACATCACCACCGGACTTGACAACGCACCAATTACGACACTAGATATAAGGCTAGTTATAGGTTCAAATTAGGATAATAGAAACAGTACAGAACTGCAGCGACCACGTCACCGGCCAGCCCAGTGCCAGGGGCACTCCCACTGGGATTAGCTCAGTGGGAAAGGCCAACAATTAGGTTTGTATCTTATTCTGGCACACTTGTAACGCTGCAGGTAGAGTAGTCATAGTAACTAGTTACAAGTAGTATCCTAATCTAACAGTAGCTAAAATCATAGCAACACCAAAACAATAGCATAGTGCATTATAGTAGATTAATCCCCATAGTGGTGAAGGATCACAGTAGAAACCTGTAGTGTTAAAAATAACAATAGCTGCAGATTGAACATTGTAATAGTTAAAAATAGGACGTACTAATGTATTTAGGTCGTAGGTTAAATTGTATCATAATAATGATTGAATAAAGAATTTAAAAAAAAAACCTTTTGGTAAGCCGTAAATGCGAACTGTTGTGTCATGTTAACTAATTAATATTGATCTTTTGAGGGTCTGCCTAATGTCTTGGTTTTGAGCTCGCTTGCAGAAATTTATCTAGAGCTCAGTTTTAATTGTTTGCCGGTTTATTTAATTTTTTTTAAATTTACAACTTTTTAAAAGGCCAGTATTGTTAAAGCTTTTTCTTCTTGCATCTTGTCTAATGCCATGAAAATGGTAACTTTGTTGTTCTCCACTTTGAATGCTTTCCAAGTGTGAAAATTTAACATGGCAAATTCACTTGGAATTTTCCTACCTGTTCTTATTAAAGGGATCCTGTCGTTACTTTGAAAAATAAATGTTTATTGTCAAAAGGATAAATGTTAGTTAAAGGGGCCTAGACCTCCCATATCATTTCCCTGATCCTGCTAATTCCCGATCACACTTATCTCTTACTATTTTCGCGATATTTAGGCCGGTCCCGAGTTTTGGGACACCAGTGATGAGTATGCTGTAGGCACTCTTGTCTTCCAGTATGACAGCAGCCCAGCCACACACATACCTATCGCGGGTGGAAGTAGCCTCTAAGTTCCGGACAGTGCTGTTGCCGGCCTCTGATGGTGCACATGCAGCGAGGTGGGGCATAGTTGATGTGAGCTGCGTACAACAG
Source organism: Schistocerca piceifrons (assembly GCF_021461385.2). Classification (NCBI taxonomy): domain Eukaryota; kingdom Metazoa; phylum Arthropoda; class Insecta; order Orthoptera; family Acrididae; genus Schistocerca; species Schistocerca piceifrons. The sequence goes on from NC_060138.1 coordinate 1,240,166,328, forward strand.
TATGGGGCTGTTCAGTTTCAAAGTTTGACAGCCAACAGAGTTCCCATCATTTTAAATTTGGTTTCAGTGGATTTTCACACCATAAAGTGGGTACACTGCCTTAGAGGGCAATAGTCGTGAGGTTGGCGCATGTAGGTAGAATGTGGATCTCTTGCCGGGCGTCCTGGTGGTGGTGGTTACAATGCAGTGACGCCCGGGTTATTCGCCAAAACGGGAGGCCCTCGCCGAGTCGGGGTGCTAGTGCTCGGCTGCGGTCTGGGCGACGCGAAGCGGTTCCAGTATCCAGCAGGCGTCCGGCAAGTGTTCGCGCAGGATGGCGGTGCGGTGCTGTTTGCAAGTGGAGAGATCCAAACTTAGAGTTAGCAGAAGCAGTGACCGTACACCTCTAGAGTGAACAGTAGGTGCGGAAAGCATGTCAAGGTCAGCAGACAGGTCTGGACGTGCTCATACCTTTTTGGTGTTGGACACTGCAGTGCTAGTTTTCCAGAAGTTGGTTGTTGATGTCATACAACCTGTCCCAGTATCTCATGTACAGGCCAGTACAGCAGAATTCGACACTGTAGTAAATAAGTCGACAGGTCTGCACTGAATTGTGACATGACAGAGCTGCACCAGTGTGACCTGGTCGCCATGTTCGATCACCATCTTGTATTCCAATTCAGCCGTTTGGATTCTGTTGTCATAGTTAGGCAGGTGCTTGTACTCCAAGTCTCGGATCTTGACGTTACAGAGCCAGGGCCGTAATTCCAAACAGCCAACATGACAATGCGCCGTCTTGCATTTCTCACCGATTTACTACAACAGCCCTGCTTTCATAGGAAACACTAGCACAGTGGGGCTCTTTTCTGCACTTCCCATCAAAATTTGATTTTCCCGCCAAAATTTGAATCTCCTGCCATTTACATATAGGATAATTGGCCTCTGTCAGAGGGGAGAGGGGATGTGGGTGGGGAAAACCCATGTATCATCGATGACATCGTCGATGACGGTATAGGGGGCGGCATCCGTTGTTGGGACAAATGTTTCCTTGCCTGCCTAATGGCTCGAAGGGGGTGCACTCAATCTTGAGGCGCTACATGATTGAGAAGCAGCTGCTCCGAAATTAAGAGAGCTGACAGTGATGGGAGTGTGGTCTGCTGACCCCATGCCCATCCATAGCGCATCAAAATAACTACATTGGCAGAGGGTGGCACGGTGGTCGGTCGGTCTCGATTGGCCTGTCTGGACCAGAACGTGGAGATTTGCATTGCTGTGCTTCGCAGTCGTATCAACACATCAAAGAAAGCCGTTATTATCGTTTCATTAACTGGAAGCAGCATGTGCTATGCTATGAGTAATCATGCAGTGACACATCGCCTGGTATGAGCATCGTCTGAAAATCTTGGGACATTACAACACTACATTTGACGGACTGTCAGAATATGTTCACAGGAGATGGCAAATACCAAAGAGTGAAATTACAATGAAATGAACACCATTGGCTGCTTACAGGCGTTGACATACGTCAACGAGGGCAGATGAAAATGTGTGCCCCGACCGGGACTCGAACCCGCGATCTCCTGCTTACGTGGCAGACGCTCTAGCCATCTGAGCCACCGAGGACACAGAGGATAGCGCGACTGCAGGGATTTATCTCTGACACGCCTCCCGCGAAACCCACATTCTCGACGTACTGTCCCGCACTACATTCGTAGTGCCCCTGCCCATTACACTCACTACTCGCGGCGCGATGCCGATTCCCGTAAGAGTTCGGGCACATTTGTGCATTCGCACAGAAGAAGAAGATGGTCAAGTGGCCGGTGAGCCTTAACTATATATTTACTAAGATGGTATCTGTTCCGAAAGAACAGATACCATCGGTGACCAAGCAGCTCGTTAGAATGAAATTATAATGAAATGATGAGAATGTGGGTTTCGCGGGAGGCGTGTCAGAGATAAATCCCTGCGGTCGCGCTATTTTCCGTGTCCTCGGTGGCTCAGATGGATAGAGCGTCTGCCATGTAAGCAGGAGATCCCGGGTTCGAGTCCCGGTCGAGGCACACAATTTCATCTGTCCCCGTTGACGGACATGTCGGAAAGAACAGATAGCATCTTAGAAAATAAATACCCAAGAGGTTTATAAGAAATGCTTTGGTTATAGCTGTCACGTCAGCAAATATTTAGAGCATTTGTCGTCATTTTTCGAATATTTCTTCGTCTGCTATACGTTTGTGATAGGTTTGCTAAATTTTGTGCATGTGACATTTTCGTTCTTAATGCAATATCACAATATTTATTTTCTGCATTACAGTGGTGTGTTGTTTTATAGTTCAACGAAGTCCGATAGCAAGTGTTATCGGAGATAGAACCGTTAGATACATTTATTAAAGAACCGTGGACTTGCTGTTAAAATATTGCAGTACTGCAAAAAGAAGGTATTGCGCTTGAACTGTTTAATGAGAATAAACCTACTGATCGCGGATCCGAAATTAGGACTATTGATATTCTTAAAAATATCGGGGATCGAATATATCGATATTTAAAAAATATCATTATTGGCTCTCGATATATCGGAAAAAATGTCGGCATATAGATATTTCGACGGAAAAATATCGACGTACCGACCTAAAAAAAATTATCGTCTGCACATTCTAAATATGCTCCCGGTTTTAGAGCTGTATGTTTAAGCTCTGATTTATTCTTAGACAATCTGTACATAAACAAACCCGCCAGGTTAGCCGAGCGCGCTAACGCGCTGCTTCCTGGACTCGGGTAGGCGCGCTGGCCCCGGATCGAATCCGTCTGGCGAATTAACGACGCGGGCCTGCATGTGGTTTTTAGGCGGTTTTCTACGTCCCCCTAGGTGAATACCGGGCTGGTCCCCACGCCCCGCCCCAGTTACACGGCTCGCAGACATCTGAACACTTTCGCACCATTCCATGGATTACAATAGTCGCAGACAGTTGGGGTACCCTAATTCCTTCCCTTAGTAGTGTTACGCAGCACAAATGTCTTCGGGGCTAATATAAAACTTTCTCCAAGTTCTCTCCAGATAGCACGAAACCAAGGCAAGCCAGACCAACGCCTCGTGCCACAATCAAAATGACAAACAGGCAGAAAGCCGAAATTGCGAATAGGAGACCAAATCCGGAAGATATTTCCTCCCTCGCACGAGTAAAAGCCCTGAATCGTAAGCAGGGCCTACTTTTAAAAAAATGTTGACGTTGGAGGAATGTAATTGATTTCTCGTTCACTTGTTCGCGCCGGAATCCTTTTTGTTACCGGGACAAGAGTACGAAGGTAAGTGTACGAAAATAGGCACACTTGAAAAAACAGAAGTAGAAACTGAACTGAAGCTAGTAACTGGTAGCGGAAAAAAGCGAACTCGTACTGAGGCAGAAGAAGTGCAATTTCTCAAATCAGTTTGTGGACATATGGTGTGGGATGAGGTAGAAAAGAAAGAAAAAAAAGATTTCAATAATTAAGCATTCGTGAAAAAAATAAAATTTGATTCAAATAGGTATTTATATACTGCAATATAAAAAATAAGCACATCGACAATAGTATCCCTGCCTTAGCCAACTAGTCACAGGTGTAGTGGAAGGTAGTGAAAGAGATGAAAGTAATGGGAGATGGAATAATCAGAGGACATAAATTTGGTAAAATGGATGAAGAAAAAACAGTGTTCATTATGAGTCACTTGTCAGGTTCAAAATAAATGAGACCATCAACCGTTCTTTGCTGATGACGCGAAGCTGTTGACTATAAAAGCTTTACTGCACGCATATACAATCACAAGATCATTTTATAATGTACTAAGTGCAATAGAAGTGATAGCTTACAGACATTTATGTAACTAAAGAGACTTTTGAAAATTCGATGTTAGGCATAATCTACGAGGGAAGTTCAATAGGTAATGCAACACTTTTTTTTTCTTAGAGGTTGTCAGGACCAGATCTTTAGCTTACGGCAAATAATGGAGAAGTGTTACGAGTGGAACAGGGAATTGTATCTACGCTTTATAGATCTAGAAAAGGCATATGACCGGGTTCCTAGGAGGAAGTTATTGTCTGTTCCACAAGATTATGGAATAGGAGACAAACTTTTGCAAGCAATTAAAGGTCTTTACATAGATAGTCGGGCAGCAGTTAGAGTTGACGGTAAATTGAGTTTATGGTTCAGAGTAGTTTCAGGGGTAAGACAAGGCTGCAACCTGTCTCCACTGTTGTTCATATTATTTATAGATCATATGTTGAAAACAATAGACTGGCTGGTTGAGATTAAGATATGTGAACACAAAATAAGCAGTCTCGCATATGCGGATGACTTAGTTGTGATGGCAGATTCGATTGAAAGTTTGCAACGTAATATTTCAGGGCTAGATCACAAATGTAAGGACTATGGTATGAAGATTAGCGTCTCCAAAACGAAAGTAATGTCAGTGGGAAAGAGATATAAACGGATTGAGTGCCAAATAGGAGGAACAAAGTTAGAACAGGTGGACTGTTTCAAGTACTTAGCATGCATATTCTCACAGGATGGCAACATAGTGAAAGAACTGGAAGCGAGGTGTAGCATAGCTAATGCAGTGAGCGCTCAGCTACGATCTACTCTCTTCTGCAAGAAGGAAGTTATCTGTGCACCGTTCAATCTTTCGACCAACTTTATTGTATGGGAGCGAAAGCTGGGTGGATTCAGGTTTCCTTATCAATAAGGTTGAGGTTAAGGATATGAAAGTGGCTAGGATGATTGCAGGTACCAGTAGATGAGAACAATGGCAGGAGGGTGTCCACAATGAGGAAATCAAAGAAAAACTGGGAATGAATTCTACAGATGTATCAGTCAGGGCGAACAGACTTAGATGGTGGGGTCAAGTCACGCGCATGGGAGAAGCAAGGTTACCCAAGAGACTCATGGGTTCAGCAGTAGAGGGTAGGAGGAGTCGGGGTAGACCAAGGAGAAGGTACCTGGATTAGGTTAAGAATTATTTTGAAGTAATAGGCTTGGCATCAGAAGAGGCAGCAATGTTAGCACTGAATAGGGGATCATGGAAGAATTTTATAAGGAGGACTATGATCCAGACTGAAAGCTGAAAGGCATAATCAGTCTTAAATGATGGTGATGATGATGAGCAGTTTGGTTTTATTCGGGATTCCAGTGCGTCATTTTATTCCTCTGTCTTTTGGCTACAAGCCCTATTTCAACGTAATCTCCGTACAATGAGACGGCTTTTCGCCAGCTTACTGGGACGGCCTGTATGCATGCATGGTACCACTCTACGTCGGAGGCAACCTCTTGCTACAGTCCACGTGCTGTTTCCCGCGGAGTACATCCTTTAAGGACCAAACAAATGTAAGTCGGAAGGTACGAGATCCAGGCTGTAGGTTGAGTGAGGAAGAACAGTCCAGTGAAGTGTCGTGAGCTCCTCTCGGGTGTGCAGACTTGTCTGAGGCCTTGCGTTTTCATGGAGAAGTTCGTTTGTATATTTATGGCGATGAACAAGCTGAAGTTTTCCTGTTTCCTGAGGGAGCACAATACACTTCAGAATTGATCGTTGTACCGTGAGGGAGAACATCAGACAGAATAATACCTTTAGAGTCCTAGAATACCGTCGCCATGACTTTACGACTGAGGGTCCGGCTTTGAACTTTTTCTTCAGAGGAGAAGTGGTGTGGCGCCACTCCATTGGACTGCCGTTTTGTTTCCGGTTCGAATTGATGATCCAACCTTTAATCGCCTGTGACCATGTTCGTCAAAAAATTGTCGAGATCAGTCTCACAATGCGGAAACAGTTCCGCACAGATGGTCCTTGGCTGCTCTTTATGGTTTTCCATTAAGCGGTGAGGAAGCCAGTGGGCACATCGCTTAGAGTATGGACGAGTGTGTCAGCAATACCAACCGAGACGTCCAGTTGAGTAGCGAGGTGATTCGTCAATCACCTCGAATGAGAGTGTCCGCACGTTCCAGCATTGCAGGAGTCGCTGGAGATCGGACAGGTTTGCGCAACCTTGTAGCGATGATGACAGACGTCTCGCCCAGTGCTTTTGTTCACTGCCAGGCCTCCGTAAGCATTCTGCAAGCGCCTCTGAATATATGCGATGCTCTGGTTTTCTGCCAAAACAAACTCAATGACACCTCTCTTCTTGTAACACATCTCTGTTACAGATGCAATTTTGAAGGCTACCTATAGTGCCGCCACCTATCGGAAATTCATGAAACTATATGGGCTGAAGCACGAATATTCCACTAGTTCCACAACAAGTTCCCCAGAACTTTGCCCAGAAAAGTGTGTTGTATTGCTTATTGAACGCCCCTCATCTGCTATTCGCATTCGTGATTTGACAGTGTAATGCAGTAGCTGTCAAACTTTTTTTACTCGAGAGCCCATATTGACATCGGGGGTAGCACGTCGGGGCGCATCTGTACCGATCTTATTATTAACTGGTAACCTAAATAAATTAGTGCCTTAAGAGCCCCCAATAGATCAGCTATAGTGAGGGCGCGATAAGTGTGCGGCCGACTCCCAAGTACTGGTTGTTACAAGTTGGTGCCATTCGAATTATTTCGTGTTCGACTGTTGCCTGTTCAAACTGCTGCCACCCTCAGCGAGCCGGCCGTTGTGACCGAGCGCTTCTAGGCGCTACAGTCTGGAACCGCGCGACCGCTACGGTCGCAGGTTCGAATCCTGACTCGGGCATGGATGTGTCTGATGTCTTTAGGTTAGTTAGGTTTAAGTAGTTCTAAGTTCTAGGGGACTGGCGACCTTAGAAGTTAAGTCCCATAGTGCTCAGAGCCATTTGAACCATTTTGAACCACCCTCAGCGGTTCCGAAGTTGTGGCACTGTAATTGCCTGAAGATGTGTTGTTGTGTTGTCGGTGTGGGCGGATGATTGATTGATTAACAATAAAAATTGTATTTCTATTTAAATCCATTAGTAAATATGAGCCATGATCAGAAATGTTTACGATATATTTTGATTGCCTTTTTTCTTCTACTCATTGCGTTCTATCACAGCAGCTTTAATTATTTTCAGAATCTTCATAACAAATATGTACCGCATTTGAAGGTGACAGTGTTTGAAACGCGCATTCATTCATCTGAGTTATTTCCGTTACACATTTATACTACAGCAATTGATCGGTACGAGTGTTACACTTTCTTGACTTGTCAGCATCAGAAGACAAATAGTAAAACATCAGAGGAAAAATGTTCCTGCTGGCCGCTGTGGCCGAGCGATTCTAGGCCAGGCATGGATGTGTGTGATGTCCTTAGCTTAGTTAGGCTTAAGTAATTCTAAGTTCTAGGGGACTGATGACCTCAGAAATTAAGTCCCATAGTGCTCAGAGCCATTTGAACCATTTTGAACCCAAATAAACAGGAAGTGGTCCTACAATATTCAGTTAAAATACAAACAGAAAATACTCTTACTAAATGCAGTAAAGTAACGTTGAGAGCGTTACGAGAATAGTAACAAAAACCACAGACTAAATTGTAATCAAAGATAAGCAATAACTAAGTCCATTTCGTAATCGCAATGCACGAAATTTCCACGAACTCAAAATAGTTCAGAGTTCAACACGACGATTCATAAACTAATACACATGATGCAATGAATGGTAACTCATACTCTGTCTATCCTCAGTTCCGTAATACAAGCAGAAAACTTCTGAGTCCTACTCTGGAGCACATTCAAATCTTTCGAAATGTAAAGTCTCTTTAGAAGTTAAAAATATGATGGCTGCCTTTCACCACCCAGAATCGACCACCTGGATGACCGAATCACGCACGTTACTGCAGACAGGTCTGTCTTCTTCCAGAACTTGCGTAAAAGAGTCCGGAATCTCTCTCCTGTGCACTTCACACGCAAAGTCTGTCTCTCGTTGACTCCCATAGTGTTCCGCTACTGTCTGCTTTTCCATTGTCTGAAGGCCATCTCCACCAAAAATACATCGTTTTTAAGCTCTGCAGGCATGATCTGACTCAACCTGACCACTTCCCAGACTGAACTAATATATTACAAAAATATTCAAATGAAGAAAAGTCATAAGTATTGGGTTACATTCAGATCATTTATAATTAATATAAGTAATAGTTGGTTCATAAATAAGCCAGCACGCTCCCGCAAGTGTTCACACAATAAATGATAACATATTGTCGTTAAATATTGTTTAAACAATTATTTATGCCTTCTTGATACAAGCGTCTTTTGGTTCTCCTTTGCATTGTGGTGTCTGCTAACACATGCGACTGACCACTTCTAAATTAGCACAGTTTTTTTAATAGCACTTAGAATCAACATTTAAATAAAGTTACTGGTAAATTAGTAAACTGTTCATTAAAGAACTAAACAAGTACGGCAGTATGTGAAGTATTTACGGTGTATTCATTTGCTGTGTAATTGTGGAGGAAAGAGAGTTCTGACAAACATTTGCGTAATGAAAAGATATAAAAAAAGTCACAAATCAATCAATACAACAGATACAGATATGTAGCTTTCAGGGTGATAGCAATGATCAGTGCTGTCATCTGAAACATCGTTTACTGAAATCACATCAGGTAATTAAAAGTTGTTGATTTAGAGGTTCATTGTGCAAATGTTTATTCACTGTGAAATATTAATGTCTGTAGTTTTAAAGATATTGAAAATACTGTTGTTTCACTGTGTGCGCTTCATTTTTCAGAGATAGCAGACGTATTCAGATTTACTTTAATAGTAGGCTGTGCATTTTTATAGATTCTCAAAGAGCTGTGAGAAGCCATCTTTCACATTTTTATTGTGTATGTCCATTCTTATGATTGATGCTCCATGGGACGTCAGCTGTCCACTTGCGTAATAAAATCAAATACCTGTAGTGGTTGTTTTGATATTATTTTATTATATGGCAACGAGTTTCGGTGACTCAGTATACCATCTTCAGACCTGTATGCATAAATAGTAGTGACAGCATCATCACCTTACAAAGCATGCAGATACAAAGACAGATAAAAATCAAAATAGGGACCAAGGACAATACTCTATAAGAGAATTTACAGTAATCATTTGATAAGCACCAACAGATACATACATTGTCACACACTGAAAACAGGATTACATATAGTAACCCATAACGAATTTCCACTCTATACGTTGTATACATTTGTTATTTATTAAGAAAGTCATTAATTAAGTATTCCATGATAAGAACCTAAGCGTGATATACTAAACTGCAAAATCCTGAAGTAACCTTCCAGTCCACAAAAATATCTGTAGAAAATGGTAAGTATATGAAAGAAACTGCAACATCAGAACTACATAGACCAAAGAAATATGCGTAGATCTAGAAATAGTCTTTGCAAAAGGACAACATCAACAACAGCCAAGTATCACTACATGTAAAGTTACCACAATGACAGTATAAATATTTGCATAAGTCTCTTCAAAGCTATAAAATGAAGAGGTAAAAGCGTTATATGGGCGTATTTATGTCATATGCGTAAAATAAATGTCCAAGAACACGTCAAAAAAATGTTCAAATTGGTGTGAATTCATAAGGCACCAAACTGCTGAGGTCATCGGTCCTTAGCCTTATACACTGCTTAAACTAACTTACGCTAAGTACAACACAAACACTCATGCCCGAGGGAGGACCCGAACCTCCGCTGGGAGGGGCCGCGCAACCCGTCATACAATAGCAGAATATACAAAACCCGAGGTAATGTTTCAGGGTGAACAACATATACACATCTGTGTGCAAAGAGCCCTTGTAAAAGGACAGCATCAATAAATTCTGAGTGTTAATTTAGGCAAAGCTATGAAAAAGACAATATAGATATGTCTATATGGTATCTCAAAGCTAAATCATGCTGAGGTGCAAACTGTAGAGGGGCACTTACGTCGTCTGCATAAAATGAGAGTCCAAAACGTTTCAAAAGGACCAGCTTGTCTGACACTCCGCCATTTTTGGTGCATTTTTTGCACAAAGGCCATGCAAGCGACAACCGTCCAAATTTCAAGATTCGGAATTTACCCTTTTCCGGCGACGCGGTCCGTGTCTTTGGACCTGACTCGCCTCGGGTGGCCATGTGACGTCCTCCATACACCGACTCGCACTCAGCCAAGCAAGCAAATTCAGCTCTCCTCAATACCAGCCCTAGATGGACGAATAACACACCCACATACTCGTAACGTTACTACCTGAGCAGGAGGAAGTGTGTAACATTCACACTTTGGCCCTGTACTGCAGGATAGTGACACTAAGATGATCGCCGGCCGCGGTGGTCTAGTGGTTCTAGGCGCGCAGTCCGGAACCACGGGACTGCTACGGTCGCAGGTTCGAATCCTGCCTCGGGCATGGATGTGTGTGATGTCCTTAGGTTAGTTAGGTTTAAGTAGTTCTAAGTTCTAGGGGACTGATGACCACAGATGTTAAGTCCCATAGTGCTCAGAGCCATTTGAACCATTTGAACACTAAGATGATCCATCTGTGGGGTGCACAAGTGGTCCGTAGCCCAAGGGCCATCCACAACACTTGGCGCTATCTTTCCATCATCAAAAAAACACGAAGTATGAGCCGCGGAAGAATCCTTTTTTATGCACGACGATTTGGAACACGTGTACCGAAGCCCACTCTCACATCATCTAATCCCACAGTCGCCGCGCTACCTACCCCACTGCCCGAGGTGCTGAGCGGTCCATTTACATAGCTCGCGGCTGAATTCGCCAGCGTCAATTAAAATTAAGTACATTTACAATATTACTGTGTCTGTAAGTATTTTTGATAGTTACTGATCAGGGAAACCACACACTTAAGAAGCTCTTGACGTTAGTTGACGTTTCAGATTCGTCTGTTAGTTTCCAGAATGAGATACTGGCAGAAGTAAAGCTGTGCGGACGGGGCGTGAGTCGTGCTTGGGTAGCTCAGATGGCAGAGCACTTGCCTGCGAAAGGCAAAGGTCCGGAGTTCGAGTCTCGGTACGGCACACAGTTTTAATCTGCCATGGAGTTTTACGTCTGTTAATTGTAACATGTATCCCGAGCATGCGGCTGAGAATCACGGGCCGCACTTGTACTTGATTCGAGCCGCATGCGGCCTGCGGGCTGCAGTTTGATGATGAGCACTGGTTGGATGTACACTATGTGCTCAAAAGTATCCGGACACCCCCAAAAAGCATATGTTTTTCATATTAGGTGCATTGTGCCGCCACCTAATGCCAGATACTCCATATCAGCGACCTCAGTAGTCATTAGACATCGTGAGAGAGTAGAATGGTGCGCTCCGCCGAACTCACAGACTTCGAATGTGGTCAAGTGATTGGGTGTCACTTGTGTCATATGTCTGTACACGAGGTTTCCACATTCCTAAACATCTCTAGGTCCACTGTTTCCGATGTGTTAGTGAAGTGGAAACGTGAAGGGACACGTACAGCGCAAAAGAGTACAGGCCGACCTCGTCTGTTGACTGACAGAGACCGCCTACAGTTGAAGGGGGTCGTAATGTGTAATAGGCAGACATCTATCCAGACCGTCAGGCCCCACAATTCCAAACTGCCTCAGCATCCACTGCAAGTACTATGACAGTTAGACAGGAGGTGAGAAAACTTGGATTTCATGGTCGAGCGGCTGCTCATAGGCCACACATCACGCCGGTAAATGCCAAACGACGCCTCGCTTGGCGTAAGGAACGTAAACATTGGACTATTGAACAGTGGAACAACGTTGTGTGGAGCGGCGGATCACGGTACACAGTGTGGCGAGCAGATGGCAGGGGGTGGATGTGGCGAAAGCCCGGTGAACGCCATCTGCCAGCGCGTGTAGTACCAACAGTATGGCGGCGGTGTTATGGTGTGGTCGTATTTTACATGGAAGCGCTTATACCCCTCGTTGTTTTGCGTGGCACTATCACAGCACAGGTCTACATTGATGTTTTAAGCACCTTCTTGCTTCCCACCGTTGAAGAGCATAAAATACCAAATGGTGCCAGTTTTGATTAGCAGAAGATGGTCCTTTCCTACAAGGTACTCGTATGAGGCAGTGCGATATACGCTGACACGAATAATGTGACACATATTTTAAACTGGAGACTACATATCATTCCTTAAGCGTCGTATGATCCAATGATTAACTCCCTGTTATCATACTACAGAAAACATAAATGTTTCAGAGACGCCGATTGTAATTTGTCAGTACTGAATGTATACGTGACAGCGCCTCCTAAAGCCGATGTGTATACAACGAACGGAAAGACGTGAAGGTTAATTGCAATCAAATCCCGTTTGATATCTTATCAAGCATCGTGTGACGCCGGCGTATCTGGAATGCACAGATAGCGCCTAGCGTGGCGTCACTCACCGCTTCTTCTGTTTACAAAGAACAAAGCAGTATCTGCTATCACACTGCACGCGGCACGTAAATGAGTTAGCCAAAATGAAATGAGTTTTACGTTATTACAGTGCCAAGTTGCAGTCACTGAATAACGAGACGAGATATATATAACAGAAACAATTGCAAATTCTAATAATTAAAGTGTCACGTTACTGCAGATTATTGGACGATTCGTGAGATTTATTTCTTCGTATACTGGAAGTAAATCATGTGTTTCCTCATCATCGAAAAGAGGAAAGATTTAGGTTTCACAACTTGACTATATTTGCCATCTAGCGGTAAACGTGTATAGTCTTGTTGGAGGACAAGCGGCTTTAACAACCGATCGAAGCAGAAAGATTTGCAAGGAATCAGTTATACTGAACTTCGACGGACAAATTGGCTTCTCTCTCGAAATTAACCGAAATGTTACAGTACTTAGATCGACATCACCTTAAGGTTTGTGGTGGATGTTTACCACTATCTCTGCCCCTCCCCCCTCTCCCATCCCAAATCGACCTTACCCTGGACTTTAACCAGTTCCATCCAGACTACACTTATAAATGTACGGTCAGCCCTCCTCCCACCAAACAAATTAATCGCCCCACGAGCCCTATCGATTCACCCCTTCAATCCAGTATTTCCTTATGCCTGCCCCCACCACCGAAGATGTAATCCATTTTGCAGCCACAGCTCTCCAAAATATGCACTCCCGTCACCGACCTCATGTCCTCCAACAAATGCCACATTCCCACTCTGCCTTGCGCACCATTTCCAGTCCAACAGCTACCAATCCCACCACAAGCACAGCCTGAAACGACACAGTTCTGTCGAGAAAGTCACATACACTTGAAGTCACTCACTTGCGAAGCATAGAAGCGCAGCATAATTTTTATTTGTGAGTTTATTAATTTCAATTCATAATACGATCTAGAATATATCAAAGTATGCGCCATTGTTCTGAAACTGTAACCATTAATGCCATCTGCCAGTAGCACTTTAATATTTGCGAATAATGTTGTTAGTGTAATCAATTATTTCCAAAGTTAAACTGTACTGAAAAATAGAATGTGTTAAGAAGAAACAAACTACATAAAACGTTTATTGTCATTTTACTAGAGCTGCACTATTTAAGCAGCGACTTTCGCTATCGTAACAACTCTGAGAGTAGGAGTTAGGGGCAGTCCGTTCGTCGTGGTAATGGCACTGCTTCGGGTGCAGCCGTGAGCACTTTGTGATTATCGATGAAATTTGTACGGAGGAACATTCATAACGTGGCACTGGACGGACATAACACAAGACGAGATATGCCACATGTAATAATTAACGTAACACGGCTGTAAAAGGAACGAGGAAGGATATGCAGATTCTGAATAGCTTCTGAATAGCAACGTCACGGCAAAAATCCAGCTAAGAGATTTTTACTTGTGAAGTATAGTTTCTCACTAACGTTTTGCCTTCACATAACCAACGCCATAGTCTTTTGCAGCACGATGTCACCAACTCCATAACAATCTCAATCTTTCATCATCAAATCAATATCGTCAGTTTCAATTGATAAAATTTGCAGTTTCCGTTCTTTGATTTTATTTTCCAGTTTATTATGAAGAAGAGCAAGTCCTTAGCTGTTGCCGCCCTCCACTCGACAGGGAAATGAAAGACAATAAAAAAAGTTACACGCTATTATTCCATTCCAGAAAATTGTGCAAGAAGAAAGACTTTTAAATTATAAATGTTCAGTCTCCGTATGATCTCATGTTCCTGTGACTTCACCTTGATGACCATTCCAAGAGATGTATGTGGCAGGATGCAATACGTTGCCTGACACTCCTCGGAACGAACGTTCTCGAAATTTTTACGGTAAACCTCTTCCTCATGCATAGCGTCTGCCACCGAATTTCGTCGGTATATCCGTGAAACTAGTGACGAAATACGCATCTCTTCTCCGAGTTTTTTTTTTTTTTTTTGACCTCTATTAATCCTACGTGTTAAGAATCCCAGATTGACTATCGAAACTCAATAACGGGTCGAGGCAAAGCTTTTACAGATACTTCGATTGTAGATGAATAGTATTTTCTTTGGATTCTTCTAATGCAACACATTCTGACTTTTCTCTTCTCCACAGGTAACCTTTTGTGATAGTTCAAATGAAAATTATTCCAGATATACGTAGGTTGGATCATAAATAGTGGCAACAGTGCTGTGGAGACGCTATGCAATGGAATCTACTATTGTCGCTGATAGCACACGTTGTTGACATACCTACCTTACCTCCGTGCAAATGGACTCGCCCGTCCCACGTCACCGGCGTGCGCACAATTGAGGAAACACAATCACTTGTGAGCGAGCGGTCTACCGTAACGGTGTCACTATGTTTTCGAAACAGGAACAACGGAGTTGGATCAAGATTGAATGTGCCAGAGGTCGTATAGCACGACGGTGTCATCAAGGTCTTTAAGAGGCGGGGATCGACACTGCCGTACAGAACAGTGGCACGTTGGGTAAAGGCCTTCAACGAAGGTCGGCAAACTGTGGCAGACATGCATCGGGCACGGACCGTCAGTGCACAGTATTACTGTCCGTTTTTGGAGCACCGTCTGCGACCAGCTTTGCGAAAGAAGCGGCGACACTTTCTGCGCAGCCCACCAATCATTTTGTACGACAATGTGAGGGCGCATACAGCGCAACCTGTGGCTACTCTGTTCGGTCGATGGGACTGGGAACTACTGTACCACCCACCATACTCCCCGGGGTTAAATCCTTGTGACTTTGATTTGCTTCCGAAGATGAAGGAACCACTTCGTGGCATTCGTTTCAGAACTGTTCCAGAGATTCGTCAGGCAGTAGACCGCTCCATTCGCACCATCAACAGAACAGGCTCTGATAACGGTATACTTCGCCTTCCACATCGCTGGCAACGGCTTCTACACAACCGTGGTGACTACTTTGAAGGACAGTAACAGGTGCAAACGTGTAACTCTTTTGTGTCGGTTGTGAATAAATAGTTGCCACTATTTAAGTTCCAACCTTCGTATATTCCTATGTACTTAGTGCTGAAAAAACATTTGTCACCAATGAAAAGAACGCACTGGGAGATATACAACGGAGCTACAGTCTTTCAACTGCGTGAAGGTTTCCTTTGGACCTTGCAGAAATCAGTGTAAACTGCAACTGCTACTGCATTCTAATGGTGTTACAAAGAGGCAGCGGCTCCATCAGAATTTTATGGCAGTTACCGAACAAGATGTAGTTTTGCTGAAATCAACTGTAGTTGATGGAATGACGTTTCGTTAATTCGGATCATCGTGATGTCTCGATACAGGAATCCATAACATAATGTACTGGCAGTGAGATGAAACTCGTCAGCTCAAAAACGAACATTTTTGTTCCTGTCTCGAGTAACATGTGTAAGGGTAGGGATCCTTGTGCACGCATCAAATCGTACTCCGATTTTGTAGAACATTCCGTGTTGCTCGCGCGCTTACTGTCTGAACTACGCAGCCGCGACGCACTACTCCTGTTTTTGAGTGTCGGTCAGACCTCTCTTCTCCTTTCCTGTTTCAACACAGACTTTAGGAGAGACTCTGTGGAGATTTGAAACAAGGAGTGAGCTCTGACAAAATCTATAAAAGACCGGTGCGACGCATCTGGATAGCTTTGAGGGTATACGAAATGCAAGATCTACACTACTGGTCATTAAAATTGCTACACCAAGAAGAAATGCAGATGATAAACGGGTATTCATTGGACAAATATATTATACTAGAACTGACATGTGATTACATTTTCACGCAATTTGGGTGCGTAGATCCTGAGAAATCAGTACCCAGAACAACCACCTCTGGCCGTAATGACGGCCTTGATACGCCTGGGCATTGAGTCAAACAGAGCTAGGATGGCGTGTACAGGTACAGCTGCCCAGGCAGCTTCAACGCGATACCACAGTTCATCAAGAGTAGTGACTGGCGTATTGTGACGAGCCAGTTGCTCGGCCACCATTGACCAGACGTTTTCAGTTGGTGAAAGACCTGCATAACGTGCTGGCCAGGGCAGCAGTCGAACATTTTCTGTATCCAGAAAGGTCCATACAGGACATGCAACATGCGGTCGTGCATTATCCTGCTGAAATGTAGGGTTTCGCAGGGATCGAATGAAGGGTGGAGCCACGGGTCGTAACACATCTGATATGTAACGTCCACCGTTCAAAGTGCCGTCAATGCGAACAAGAGGTGACCAAGACGTGTAACCAATGGCACCACATACCATCACGCCGGGTGATACGCCATCATGGCGATGACGAATACACGCTTCCAACGTGCGTTCATCGCGATGTCGCCAAACACGGATGCGACCATTATGATGCTGTAAACAGAAGGTAGATTCATCCGAAAAAATGACGTTTGCCATTCGTGCACCCAGGTTCGTCGTTGAGTACACCATCGTAGGCGCTCCTGTCTGTGATGCAGCGTCAAGGGTAACCGCAGCCTCGGTCTCCGAGCTGATAGTCCATGCTGCTGCAAACGTCGTCGAAGTGTTCGTGCAGATGGTTGTTGTCTTGCAAACGTCCCCATCTGTTGACTCAAGGATCGAGACGTGGCTGCACGATCCGTTACAGCCATGTGGATAAGATGCCTGTCATCTCGACTGCTAGTGATACGAGGCCGTTGGGATCCAGCTCGGCGTTCCGTATTACCCTCCTGAACCCACCGATTCCGTATTCTGCTAACAGTCATTGGGTCTCGACCAACGCGAGCAGCAACGTCGCGATACGATAAACCGCAATCGCGATAGGCTACAGTCCGACTTTTATCGAAGTCGGAAACGAGATGGTACGTATTTTTCCTCCTTACACGATGCATCACAACAACTTTTCACCAGGCAACGCCGGTCTACTGCCGTTAGTGTATGAGAAATCGGTTGGAAACTTTTCTCATACGAGCACGTTGTGTGAATGCTCTGAAAAGCTAATCATTTGCATATCACAGCATCTTCTTCCTATCGGTTAAATTTCGCGTCTGTAGCACATAAACTTCGTGGTGTAGCAATTTTAATGGCCAGTAGTGTATGTTTGGGGCCTAGTCCAGCATGCAGTTTTACCTGTTAAGAAGTTTCACAGTTTCGAAAAAACCTCTGCAGAGGGTATGGTATTCTGTCCTGGCGAGTCTGAAGGCCCATCGGAAAGTATGGAACTCGGTGACGGCCGCTAGACGGCGCTCCGAGATCCGCCATTGCAAGTACCGCCGCGAGGACCGGCCAGCCAGCGCCCACGGCGGTCTTTTAAAGCCAGCGGCGCAGCAGCTCCGCAGTCGATGTGCCCAAACCACCCCCTCCCGTCCACCTCCTTCAGTATGCTGATGACGTCGCTTTCCTTGCCCTCTACCCTGCGCTTCAGAAATCCCAACGATCCCTGCAAATCCACCTCAGTCAATGTATTTCCTGGTGCAGCCAATGACTCTTTAATGTTAACAACTCCAAAACACAGGCAGTTATTACAGGAAGCACCTCCTGCACCTTCCGTCTCCATGACTTCTGCCTCACCATTTCCGAAGATCCTATGCAGCTAACTAATAAACTAAAATATCTTGGACTGACCTTTGACTCACAACTAACGTAGAAACCTCACATACTAACCATCCAAAAGAAATCTTTCGATAGACTAGAACAACTAAAATTACTAACCGGTCTAACATGGTGACTACACCGTTCCACAGTCCTTCACACATTCAAATCCCTGATGCACCCTATCCTTTGCCATTCGAATGTTGCATGGATATCCATCCCACTCAACTTCTATAACTCCCTTCAGATCCTCGAAGACCATGCTTTCCTGCCTCACTTTCTGCATCCTCTTAATTCCCCCCCCCCCCCCACATATATATATATATATATATATATATATATATATATATATATCCGATATCACACCACACTTCCATCAACACAGAGTTCTGAAACACATACATACCTCCAATTGCTGTCTCCACCCCCCCCCCCCCCCACACACACACACATATATATATATATATATATATATATATATATATATATATCCGATATCACACCACACTTCCATCAACACAGAGTTCTGAAACACATACATACCTCCAATTGCTGTCTCCATTACCAAAATTTACTTGCAGATCCTCAGTACCATCAAAGAAAAAGTGGTTGGCTCCTTCATAACAAAAACCGGCAAGGGAAACATTTCTTTTCAATTCAGGTAGGAATAGGACTTTCACCTTCTCCATACCCTTCTTCAAAATGAAAATATATTCCGTTTTACGCTCACGAATTAAATCATGAAAAACAGCTCAAGGTCGTGATCAAAAAACTACTGGTTGACATGGAACGAGAATTGATTAAAGAATGTCTTCTGGCCCTTAATATTCCAGTGCACAGCGTTATGAAAAAGTCCAAACCGGGGGAAAATGGATCAGGAAAAATTTGCAACCTAATTTCCGTGTGACGAATGGCTCAAAAATGGCTCTGAGCACTATGGGACTCAACTGCTGTGGTCATAAGTCCCCTAGAACTTAGAACTACTTAAACCTAACTAACCTAAGGACATCACACACATCCATGCCCGAGGCAGGATTCGAACCTGCGACCGTAGCAGTCGCACGGTTCCGGACTGCGCGCCTAGAACCGCGAGACCACCGCGGCCGGCGTGTGACGAATGAACCCCAAAAAAAAGGCTTACTAATTTACAATATCCACACTCTCCTCTACCTTAGTCTCAGTGGAAACATACGGACGACCACGAGGACCCACTCAATTTCACAACTGCCAACAATTCTTTCATGACGCCAAAAACTGCAACTTACCAGCAAAATGTTTAAAGTATGGGCAATCCCACAAAACAGCGGAATGCAGCAAAGCTCCAAATATGGCGCCAACCTACTCACATTGCCAAGGCAACCACACTGCTTACTACAGGAAATGTCCTTTTCAGTTGAAATACTCCGTGACTATAACGGGTGGAAAGCCAAGACGAGAAAAACACCGGCTCAAGACAGATTAGAAAAGCAAGCGCCACCGAAGCAGTTTCCAGCCTCGGGACCCAAAAGTACAGTGGTGAACAACGCAGGCAAACCAGCAACCAGCCACTGCTTCTCATACAAATGAGTGGAGCCGCCAAGCGCTTCCAGTGAATACCCAGCTTCATACTCCGACTTTTGTCAACACTCCTACAAACATCATGCCAGATATCCAACTCATCTTTGGCATCATCTCTTCTAAATTCAACTTACCAAAAATCATTGCCACCATTCAAGTCACTGCTGGGCAACTCCAACAAACAACAGACACCGTCGTTCAACGATCATTTGTAATATAGCCTTCAGTTTCTTCAATGAAGTAGCTGAATAAAGGAATCAATAGCATGAACTGGAATGTCAACGACTTACTGCTCCAACGTCAGCAGATTTTATAATTTTCTGTGAGAATTTTAATAAAGCTGTTGCGAATAGTTTGTAGCTTTAGTCCATAACTCGTTGGATACTTGAGATGTTATCGTATGACACTGTAATTTTAGATCTGTGGACCAAGATGGGATCTGTACTCATACTAGTAACATAAGAAGATGTACAGGGTTATTACAAATGATTGAAGCGATTTCACAGCTCTACAATAACTTTATTATTTGAGATATTTTCACAATGCTTTGCACACACATACAAAAACTCAAAAAGTTTTTTTAGGCATTCACAAATGTTCGATATGTGCTCCTTTAGTGATTCGGCAGACATCAAGCCGATAATCAAGTTCCACCCACACTCGGCGCAGCATGTCCCCATCAATGAGTTCGAAAGCATTGTTGATGCGAGCTCGCAGTTCTTTCAAAGGAACCATCCCGGCATTTGCCTGAAACGATTTAGGGAAATCATGGAAAACCTAAATCAGGATGGCTGGAGACGGGATTGAACCGTCGTCCTCCCGAATGCGAGTCCGGTGTGCTAACCACTGCGCCACCTCGCTCGGTTTGTTTTTTGTAAATTCCCGGCAATCAGTTGCAACAATTATGCATATAATAAGTTGTTGAAAGTCGTTTGTGATGGAAAAACCGGCGACTTCGAACATCATTATGTTTTCCGTAAACAAAGTTGTATTTCACAAATGTTGTTAATTGTCTTCATAATGTTAACCACGTATAGTTAACGGAAGACGTAGAAACGATATTCCGAAACGAATACGTATAGCGTAAGTCAAACGTTCGAATTAGAATAGAGACCCCACGAACACAAATTTGCTGTGGCAGGTATGAAATATAAACTCCGTTACTCGCTCGTTACACTTGAAGAACAGACGCTGAATGGGCCGAAACGAGCCGCCGCATAACTAGCGTAGTTGCCTGATAACTTCGAAACAAGGTAGATGTGGTCCCTAGCGCAACTTATGACATCGTCGAAAATCAGTGTGGACGGGAGAGCTTTGGTACACCCTGTTAAACAAACGGAAAAATGGAGGCGGTACAATTGGAGAGCGATCCGCCTTCACCAACATGCATAAGCAATTTATTAATAGTATATATATATATATATATATATATATATATATATATATATATATATATTTGAATTACAAAAACTAATTATAAAAAAAAATTGCATGGCGCGAGATTCGATCCGGCGACCTTTGTATTACGAACCCGAGCGCTTACCGCTGCGCCACGACGCTAGAGAAAATTATTAATCGTAGAGAGTATTTCACCGCAACGGTTTCTTTTAACTGTCGATTTTCTCGACAACGGCTGAGAAGTGCATCTTGGTGCTTTGCCACATTACACCTCTGGCCATGAGCTTTTATTATG